>NC_138885.1:56910859-57640859 GCF_965194825.1 Balaenoptera physalus
AGTCTTGCTAAGGCAGTTCTCAAAACAAAGAATTGCTATCATGTAGCCATAATTTTAAGTCATCTCAGAGTAACGTTCAACAACTAATATTGCAACATTTTCAGGACTGCATGTGTAAACTAATGTGTGAGTATGTAATTAATATATTAAAGTGGATTGGTAGATGACTGAGATATATTGTTTTAATTTAAATTATTTGCATGTTATGCTTTGGGGAAGGCAGATTACTAAAGCTTAAAAAACTCCCAGACTTAAGACCATCATTCTATATTAATGCATTCCTGATGTGCTAATTACTGAAACACTCTGAGCAGTTGTTTAAAATGTAAGAGCAATTTAGAGAGTTAAATACAGAACAACATCAAACGATGCATTTTCTTGCTATTATGAGTCTCACATTCAACTTTGCCTTTATGTCATTATCTTCACTTCTCATCCACTGACTAACCCAGGAGTCATATGAAAAATATTTCACAGTGTTGTTTTTAATTATCTTTCTTTCAGGATGAAAATGAAGGCAGGGTTCAGCTTTGTGTTAATTAATGTATTGTGCCTTATTTATGCCTGCACCCCATATTTCTCAATTTTAATGACGTTCTGAAATATCTTTCTGAATTTGATTCAATTTGCTTTTGAAAACTCATTTTACAAACTTCTTTAAGAACATTTAAAGTCTGTGGTATCCTTAGAATTTACATAATTTAAGAACACTAAAAATTAAAATTTTCTTTACAAAAGTAGAAAATATGCCATATTTAAACCTACTGCAGAAACAAAATAAATAAAGAATATAGCATCGGGACTTCCCTGGTGGTGCAGTGGTTAAGAATCTGCCTGCCACCCGGGGTAGCTATGCCAACTGCTGAGGTGGAGCTGTGGAGCACCAATCCCAAGTCGGCCACCATCAAAGGGCCAGAAACCTGATTACTTTCTGACTTGCCCATCCTCCACCTGTGTGGCTGACAGGGTCTTGGTGTTCCGGCCAGGTGTCAGGCCTGAGCCTCTGAGATGGGAGAGCCAATTCAGTACATTGGACCAACAGTGACCTACCAGCCCCATGGAATATCAATGGGCGAAAGCTCTCCCAGAGCTCTCCATCTCAACGCTAAGACCCAGCTCCACACAATGACCAGCAAGCTACAGTGCTGGACACCCCATGCCAAACAACTAGCAAGACAGGAACACAACCCCACCAATTAGCAGAGAGGCTGCCTAAAATCATAATAAGGTCACAGACACCTCAGAACACACCACCGGACATGGTCCTGCCCACCAGAAAGACATCATCCAGCTTCATCCACCAGAACACAGGCATGAGTCCCCTCCAAAAGGAAGCCTACACAACCCAGTGAGCCAACCTTACCCAATGGGGGCAGACAACAAAAACAATGGGAACTATGAACCAACAGCCTGTGAAAAGGAGAACCCAAACACAGTAAGTTAAGCAAAATGAGAAGGCAGGGAAATACGCAGCAGATGAAGGAGCAAGGTGAAAACACACCAGACCTAACAAATGAAGAGGAAATAGGCAGTCTACCTGAAAAAGAATTCAGAGTAATGATAGCAAAGATGATCCAAAATCTTGGAAATAGAATGCAGAAAATACAAGAAACGTTTAACAAGGACCTAGAAGAACTAAAGAGCAAACATACAATGATGAACAACACAATAAATGAAATTTAAAATTCTCTAGAAGGAATCAATAACAGAATAACTGAGGCAGAAGAACAGATAAGTGACCTGGAAGATAAAATAGTGAAATAACTCTCACAGAGCAGAATAAAGAAAAAAGAAGGAAAAGAATTGAGGACAGCCTCAGAGACCTCTGGGACAACATTAAGCACACCAACATTCAAATTATAGGGGTTTCAGAACAAGAAGAGAGAAAGAAAGGGACTGAGAAAATATTTGAAGAGATTATAGTTGAAAACTTCCCTAATATGGGAAAGGAAATAGTTAATCAAGTCCTGGAAGCACAGAGAGTCCCATACAGGATAAATCCAAGGAGAAACACGCCAAGACACATATTAATCAAACTATCAAAAATTAAATATAAAGAAAACATATTAAAAGCAGCAAGGGAAAAACAACAAATAACACACAAGGGAATCCCCATAAGGTTAACAGCTGATCTTTCAGCAGAAACTCTGCAAGCCAGAAGGGAGTGGCAGGACATATTTAAAGTGATGAAAGGGAAAAACCTACAATCAAGATTACTCTACCCAGCAAGGATATCATTCAGATTTGACGGAGAAATTAAAACCTTTACAGACAAGCAAAAGCTAAGAGAATTCAGCACCACCAAACCAGCTTTACAACAAATGCTAAAGGAACTTCTCTAGGCAGGAAAGAGAGAGAAGGAAAAGACCTACAGTAACAAACCCAAAACAATTAAGAAAATGGTAATAGGAACATACATATCGATAATTACCTTAAATGTAAATGGATTAAATACTCCAAACAAAAGACATAGACTGGCTGAATGGATAGAAAAACAAGACCCATACATATGCTGTCTGCAACAGACCCACTTCAGACCAAGGGAGACCTACGGACTGAAAGTGAGGGGATGGAAAAGGATATTCCATGCAAATGGAAATTGAAAGAAAGC
This sequence comes from Balaenoptera physalus, assembly GCF_965194825.1. Taxonomy (NCBI): domain Eukaryota; kingdom Metazoa; phylum Chordata; class Mammalia; order Artiodactyla; family Balaenopteridae; genus Balaenoptera; species Balaenoptera physalus. Next base: position 56,913,471 of record NC_138885.1, read on the forward strand.
TGGAGTAGCAATTCTCATATCAGACAAAATAAACTTTGAAATAAAGACTATTAGAAGAGACAAAGAAGGACACTACATAATGATCAAGGGATGAATACAAGAAGAAGGTATAACAATTGTAAATATTTATGCACCCAACATAGGAGCAACACAATACATACGGCAAATGCTAACAGCCATAAAAGGGGAAATCAACAGTAACACAATCATAGTAGGGGACTTTAACACCCCACTTTCACCAATGGACAGATGATCCAAAAGGAAATTAAATAAGCAAACACAAGCTTTAAATGACACATTAAACAAGATGAACTTAATTGATATTTATAGGACACTGCATCCAAAAATAACAGAATACACTTTCTTCTCAAATGCTCAAGGAACATTCTCCAGAATTGATCATACTTTGGGTCAAAAATCAAGCCTTGGTAAATTTAAGAAAATTGAAATCGTATCAACTATCTTTTCCGACCACAATGCTGTAAGACTAGATATCAATTAAAGGAAAAAACCTGTAAAAAATACAAATACATGGAGGCTAAACAATACACTACTAAATAACCAAGATATCACTGAAGAAATCGAAGAGGAAATCAAAAAATACCTAGAAACAAATGACAATGAAAACACGATGACCCAAAACCTATGGGATGCAGCAAAAGTAGTTCTAAGAGGGAAGTTTATAGCAATACAACCCTACCTCAAGAAACAAGAAAAATTTCAAATAAACAACCTAACCTTATACCCAAAGCAATTAGAGAAAGAAGAACAAAAAAAACCCAAAGTTAGCAGAAGGAAAGAAATCATAAAGATCAGATCAGAAATAAATGAAAAAGAAATGAGGGAAATGATAACAAAGATCAGTAAAACTAAAAGCTGGTTCTTTGAGAAGATAAACAAAATTGATAAACCATTAGCCAGACGCATCAAGAAAAAAAGGGAAAAGACTCAAATCAACAGAATTAGAAATGAAAAAGGAGAAGTAACAACTGACACTGCAGAAATACAAAGGATCATAAGCGATTACTACAAGCAACTAAATTCCAATAAAATGGACAACCTGGAATAAATGGACAAATTCTTAGAATAGCACAACCTTCCAAGACTGAACCAGGAAGAAATAGAAAATATAAACAAACCAATCGCAAGCACTGAAATTGATACTGTGATTAAAAATCTTCCAACAAAAAAAAAGCCCAGGAAGAAATAGAAAATATAAACAAACCAATCACAAGCACTGAAATTGATACTGTGATTAAAAATCTTCCAACAAACAAAAGCCCAGGACCAGATGGCTTCACAGACGAATTCTATCAAACATTTAGAGAAGAGCTAACACCTATCCTTCTAAAACTCTTCCAAAATATAGAGGAGGGAGGAACACTCCCCAACTCACTTTACGAGGCCACCATCACTCTGATACCAAAAGTAGACAAAGATGTCACAAAAAAAGAAAACTACAGGCCAATATCACTAATGAACATAGATGCAAAAATCCTCAACAAAATACTAGCAAACAGAATCCAACAGTACATTAAAAGGATCATACACCATGATCAAGTGGGGTTTATCCCAGGAATTCAAGGATTCTTCAATATATGCAAATCAATCCATGTGATACACCATATTAACAAATTGAAGGATAAAAACCATAGGATCATCTCAATAGGTGCAGCAAAAGCTTCTGACAAAATTCAGCACCCATTTATGACAAAAACCCTCCAGAAAGTAGTCATAGAGGGAACTTATCTCAACATAATAAATGCCATATATGACAACCCACTAGCCAATATCGTTCTCAATGGTGAAAAATTGAAACCATTTCCACTAAGATCAGGAACAAGACAAGGCTGCCCACTCTCACCAATATTATTCAACATAGTTTTGGAAGTTTTAGCCACAGGAATCAGAGAAGAAAAAGAAATAAAAGGAATTCAAATCAGAAAAAGAAGAAGTAAAATTGTCACTGTTTGCAGATGACATGATACTATACATACAGAATCCTAAGGACACTACCAGGAAACTACTTGAGCTAATCTATGAATTTGGTAAAGTAGCAGGATACAAAATTAATGCACAGAAATCTCTTGCATCCCTATACACTAATGATGAAAAACTTGAAGGAGAAATTAAGGAAACACTCCCATTTACCACTGCAACAAAAAGAATAAAATACCTAGGAACAAACCTACCTAAGAAGAAAAAACCTGTATGCAGAAAACTATAAGACACTGATGAAAGAAATTAAAAGAAATTAAAGAAATTAAAGCTGATACAAACAGATGGAGAGATATACCATGATATACCATGGATTGGAAGAATCAACGTTGTGAAAATGACTATACTACCCAAAGCAATCTACAGGTTCAATGCAATCCTTATCAAACTACCAATGGCATTTTTCACAGAACTAGAACAGAAAATTTCACAGTTTCTATGGAAACACAAAAGACCCCAAACAGCCAAAGCAATCCTGAGAAAGAAAAACAGAGCTGGAGGAATCAGGCTCCCAGATTTCTGACTATACTACAAAGCTACAGTAATCAAGACAGTATGGTACTGGCACAAAAACAGAAATATAGATCAATGGAACAGGATAGAAAGCCCAGAGAAAAACCCATGCACCTATGGTCACATTATCTTTGATAAAGGAGTTAAGAATATACAATGGAGAAAAGACATCCTCGTCAATAAGTGGTGCTGGGAAAAGAGGACAGCTACATGTAAAAGAATAAAATTAGAACACTCCCTAACACGATACACAAAAATAAACTCAAAATGGATTAAAGACCTAAATGTAAGGCCAGACACTATAAAACTCTTAGAGGAAACACAGGCAGAACACTCTATGACATAAATCACAGCAAGATCCTTTTTGACCCACCTCCTAGAGAAATGGGAATAAAAACAAAAATAAACATATTGGACCTAATGAAACTTCAAAGCTTTTGCACAGCAAAGAAAACCATAAACAGGATGAAAAGACAACCCTCATAATGGGAGAAAATATTTCAAATGAAGCAACTGACAAAGGGTTAATCTCCAAAATATACAAGCAGTTCATGCAGTTCAATATCAAAAAAACAAACAACCCAATCCAAAAATGGGCAGAAGACCTAAATAGACATTTCTCCAAAGAAGATATACAGATTGCCAACAAACACATGAAAAGATGCTCAACATCACTAATCATTAGAGAAATGCAAGTCAAAACTGCAATGAGGTATCACCCCTCTGGTCAGAATGGTCATCATCAAAAAATCTACAAACAATAAATGCTGGAGAGGGTGTGGAGAAAAGGGAACCCTCTTGCACTGTTCGTGGGAATGTAAATTGATACAACCACTATGGAGAACAGTATGGAGGTTCCTTAAAAAACTAAAAATAGAACTAACATACAACCCAGCAATCCCACTCTTGGGCATATACCCTGAGAAAACCATAATTCAAACAGAGTCATGTACCACAATGTTCACTGCAGCACTACTTACAATAGCCAGGACATGGAAGCAACCTAAGTGTCCATCGACAGATGAATGGATAAAGAAGATGTGGCACATATATACAATGGAATATTACTCAGCCATAAAAAGAAATGAAATTGAGTTATTTGGAGTGAGGTGGATGGACCTAGAGTCTGTCATACAGAGTGAAGTAAATCAGAAAGAGAAAACACATACCGTATGCTAACACATATATATGGAATCTAAAAAAAAAAAAAAGATTCTGAAGAATATAGGGGCAGGACAGGAATAAAGACACAGACGTAGAGAATGGACTTGAGGACACGGGGTGGGGGAAGGGTAAGCTGGATTGAAGTGAGAGAGTGGCACTGACATATATGCACTACCAAATGTAAAATAGCTAGCGGGAAGCAGCTGCATCCCACAGGGAGATCGGCTCAGTGCTTTTTGACAGAGAAGGGTTGGAATAGGGACTGTGAGAGGGATATGCAAGAGGGAGGGGATATGGGGATATATGTATACGTATAGCTGATTCCCTTTGTTATACAGCAGAAACTAAGACAAAATTGTAAAGCAATTATATTCCAATAAAGATGTTAAAAAAAAAAAAAGAATTCGCCTGCCAATGCTGGGGACACGGGTTTGATCCCTGGTCCGGGAAGATCCCACATGCCACGGAGCAACTAAGCCCGTGAGCCACAACTACTGAAGCCCACGTGCCTAGAGCCTGTGCTCCGCAACAAGAGAAGCCACCACAATGAGAAGCCCGTGCACCGCAGTGAAGAGTAGCCCTGCTCGCTGAGATGCCCACGCACAGCAATGAAGGCCCAACACAGCCAAAATAAATAAATTTTTTAAAATATAATTAAATAAATAAGTAAAAAGAATATAGCATCTTTCTAGATAAATAATGGCAATATGTAGCTAACTGACATTACGCAATTTTGATGGCTTATTGGTATTCGACATTACAGTCTCAGTATTTTGTGCTGATTCACTTTTAAGGATCAAAACTGAAGAGGAAGCAATTTTTCCTAGAACTGTACCAAAATTATTCCCAGAGAAGAGGGGAAGGCAGGGTGGTGATCACATAGTGGGCCACCTCCCTCTAACAATATTTTCATTCAAGTAAAAGCAGTCTAGCAGTCTTGAGGAAGAAGAGAAGGCAGAGAGGACATGATGAAAGAAGCAACCTACAATCAAAGAAATGTGAGAAAACAGAAACAGAAGACACAGTTGCTGTACAGGCTGCTCATTGGTGGAATGAGTAGAACTTGGGGAGGAATGCAAGCAGTTAGATTTACACAGGGTCTATATATACAATATGGGAGAAACAAGTCTTTTCTATTTTTTCCATACACCAGCTGGATGTCTATGAAATTGGTAAACATATAAATAAATATTCAACCTCCACTCCATCCACCCATCCATTCAGGAGATATATAGAGGCATACCTTGGAGACATGGAGGGTTCAGTTCCATACCACTACAATAAAGTGGATATCACAATAAAGTGAGTCATACAATTTTCTTGATTTCCCAGTGCAAATATTGAATAAGTTATGTTTACACTATACTGTAGTTTATTAAGTGTGCAATAACATTATGTCTAAAAAATGTACACCCCTTAATTAAAAAATACGTTATTGCTAAAAAATGCTACCCATCATCTGAGCCTTCAACAAGTCATCATCTTTTTTGCTGGTGGAGCGTCTTGCCTCCATGTTGATGGCTGCTAACTGATCAGGGGGGTGGTTGCTGAAGGTTAGGGTGACTGGGGCAATTTCATAAAATAAGAGAGTGAATTTAGCTTATTTTATTAATTTTATTAATGGACTCTTCCTTTCACAGAGGATTTCTCTGTAGCATGGAATGCTGTTTGATAGCATTTTACTCACAGTAGAACTTTCAAAATTGTAGTCAGTCCTTTCAAAACCTGCCACTGCCTTATCAACTAAGTTTATGTAATATTCTAAACGTTTTGTTGTCATTTCAACAATTTTCACAGCATCATCACCCAGAGTAGTTTCCATTTCACGAAACCACTTTCTTTGCTCATCCATAAGAAGCAACTCCTCATTAATTAAAGTTTCATTATGAGACTGTAGCAATGCAGTCACATCTTCAGGCTCCACTTCCAGTTCTACTTCTCTTGCTATTTCCACCACAACTGCAGTCACTTCCTCCACTGAAGCCTTGAACCCCTCCAAGTCATCCATGACATTTGGAGTCAACTTCTTCCCAACAATGTTCTTAATGGCATCCAGAAAGATAAATCCTTTCCAGAAGGTTTTCAATTTACTTTGCCCAGATCCATCAGAGGAATCACCATCTATGATAGCTAGAGTCTTATGAAATGTATTTCCTAAATATTAAGACATGAAAGTCAAAACCATTCCTTGATTCATGGGCTGCAAAATGGATGTTGTGTTAACAGGCATGAAAACAACATGAATCTCATACACCTCCATCAGTGGTCTTGGGTGACCAGGTGCTTTGTCAATGAACAGTAAGATTTTGAAAGAATCTTTTTCTCAGAGCAGTAGGTCTCAACTACAGGCTTAAAATAATCAGTAAACCACATTATAAACAGATGTGCTATCATTCAGGCTTTGTTGTTCCATTCATAGATCACAGGCAGAGTAGGTTTAGCGTAATTCTTAAGGGTCCTAGGATTTTCAGGATGGTAAATGTGCATTGGCTTCAATTTCAAGTTATCAGCTGCATTAGCCCCTAACAAGAGAGTCAGCCTGTCTTTTGAAGCTTTGAAGCCAGGCATTGACTTCTCCTCTCTAGCTATAAAAGTCCTAGATGGCATCTTCTTCCAATAGAAGGCTGTTTCGTCTACCTTGAAAATCTGTTGTTTAGCATAGCCACCTTCATTCATTATTTTATCTAGATCTTCTGGATAATTTGCTGCAACTTCTACATCAGCACTTGCTGATTCACCTTGCACTTTTTGTTATGGAGACGGCTTCTTTCCTTCAACCTCATGAACCAACTTTTGCTAGCTTCAGACTTTACTTTTGTAGCATCCTCATCTCTTTCACCCTTCATAGAATTGAAGAGAGTTAGCCTTGTTCTGGATAAGGCTTTGGCTTAAGGAAATGTTGTGGCTGGCTTGATCATCTATCCAGACCACTAAAACTTTCTCCATATCAGCAATAAGGGTCTTTTGCTTTCTTATCATTCGTGTGTTCACTGAAGTAGCACTTTTAATTTCCTTCAAGAACTTTTCCTTTGCATTCACAACTTGGCTAACCATTTGGTGCAAGAGGCCTAGCTTTCAGCCTATCTCAGTTTTCAACATGCCTTCCTCACTAAGCTTGATCATTTTTATCTTTTGATTTAAAGTGAGAGATGTGCAACTCTTCCTTTCACTTGAGCACTTAGGGGCCACTGTAGGGTTATTAACTGAGCTAATTTCAATATTGTGGTGTCACAAGGAAGAAGGAGGCCCAAAGAGAGGGAGAGAGATGGGGAACGTGGTTGGTGGAGCAGTCAGAACACACAATATCCATTAAGTTTTCTGACTTATAAGGGCATAGTTCATGGCACCCCAAAACAATTACAAGAGTGACATGAAAGTTCACTGATCACAGATCACAATAATAAATATAATAATAATGAAAAAGTTTGAAATATTGGGAGAATTACCAAAATGTGACACAGAGACATGAAGTGAGCAAATGTTGTTGGAAAAATGGTACCTATAGACTTGCCCCACACAGGGTTGCTACAGACTTTCAATTTGTAAAAAAATGCAATATCTGCAAAGTGCAAAAAGCTAAGCACAATTAAATGAGGTGTGCCTGTACTAAGCTTCAGTAACTGGGGATTACAATGATGTATAAGATACACATGTGTTCTACCTTCACAGAGCTTACAGTAAGATAGCGGGAGAATGCCAATATGTGAATAGGCTACAAATAATTATGTAATTATAGTCATGATCCTTCCATAAAGGTGAAGTTCTAGGTGCCATGACAGCATTTATCAGATCTCAAATCTGGTATGGGAGTCCAGGAAAAACAGTGTGGAATAGTGGGTAAGAACTTGAGCTCTGGAATCAAGAGTCCTGGGTTTGGTTCACTTACTGGCTATGTGGATCTTGGTTTTTAAATGTTCTAACCCTTCATGTACTCACTTTTAAATGACTATAGTACTAGCAGCTACTTTACAAAATTTCTGTAAAAAGTAAAGAGGCAACACTCTGAAGAAGGGGCGATGGGAGATGCGATTGGCCCATGGAAATTTGGGTTGGTAATGCTACGTTTCCTAAGTTGCTAGTAGATCACACCTCATGGCTATCATGCTGATATATCACATACGTTCTTTTGTGTTTATCAAATTCTTTACATATAATCTTTAAAAACAATTTCTAGAAGAGCTAAAGAAAGTAAGATATCTGAAGTCTTTTACATGTTATCGCTGTAGTGTAGGATTCTGGGAACTTTTACCTTATTATTCATTTCTGGATAGTTTTAATTTCTAAAAATAAAAGTAAAATATCCATTTAAAAATGACACAGAGATGAAAGAATGATAAATAAGAGGATACTAAGTGTAAAATGCTCATCTCCAGGTAGTCAAATGAAGAGCCTAAGCAAGGGGGCTTGGACCATGTAGGAAACTCGAAAGGTTAGGGTGTAGCTGAAGATTAGGAACACAAGAAAAGTGGCCATCCCTGGGGCTGCAAAGTGGAGAAGGAAGGTCATGATGGCTTTGGCCAAGTCAAGTTCAGATGAGGTAGTGTCTCAAGAAGAGAACAGATAGATGTGAATAAGTGCTAAGTTGATTAGAATTAACTGGCTGATAAGTACTGTCCAGAGAAGAGGTTCAGGTCTATAAAAATTTGTATAAACTCAATGGTTCTTTAAGCTTTTTTGATGAAAGAACCCACTGGACATCACTTTTTTAAACTTTTAAACACCATGCTTTTTGAGTAAACTATGAAGTCTTCATGTATTTAAAATGAACAAACTCTAGGAATAATTTTGCCAAGGGGAGGAAACAAACAAACAAACTTTAAATCAATATAAAGGTAAAAACAAAGAGGAAATCTGAGCACTCCTTTATGGGGTGACCCTAGCACCATCACATCATTCATGATGTGATGCATTACATCATGTGATGCTCCCCACACATCCATCATTTCACCTCTAAAAGCATACATGAGAACCACAGCTGTTAGCCAAAGGACAGAGCTCAAATTGATCCAGGGAGAGGGGCTGTGAGAACCCAGCTGAAGATACCAATAGGGACAGAGGCAGAGACCGGATGAGTTAGTAATTTTCATTAAAAAGAGGAGCAGAGGGCTTCCCTGGTGGCACAGTGGTTGAGAATCTGCCTGCCAATGCAGGGGACACGGGTTCGAGCCCTGGTCCGGGAAGATCCCACATGCCGCGGCGCAACTAGGCCCGTGAGCCACAACTACTGAGCCTGCGCGTCTGGAGCCTGTGCTCTGCAACAAGAGAGGCTGTGATAGTGAGAGGTCCGCGCACCGCGATGAAGAGTGACCCCCGCTTGCCGCAACTAGAGAAAGCCCTAGCACAGAAATGAAGACCCAACACAGCCAAAAATAAATAAAATTAATTAATTAATTTAAAAAAAAAAAAAAAAAGAGGAGCAGATTGTGCTTCTCAAAATACCCTATTCGGGTCTACTTTGCATTTCTCAGTGACTTTCTAAGGTCACTCATTGAAACTTTGCTCATTCATAATACATTATAGAAGCAATCTTTGTAAAGCATAGATCATGTTTGACAAAAGAAACAGCCAATAATACTTGAAATTCACTTTTATGTCCAGTAGGTACAGCATGTCTAATATCATCTAACAATTATAAAATAATATTGAGCGATAACAGGCAGTATCTGTCTTTAGTTGCTCATTTCTTTTACTGATAGTTGGTGAGTCGCTCTGTAGCAGGCAAGGTATAGAGATGATTATTCTGTGTGATTATGCTCTGGTCAATTGCCATTTATAAGAAAAGATTTGTTTCTCATTCCTTATACTCAGTTTTTCTCGGACAGGAGTCACACATATTTCTTTAGATATAGAGGAGGAAGAGCTTCCAAAATTTCTGTATGAGAAATCCTAAAACTGACTTTGAATTTCGGTGATAATCTAAAAAATTAAAACAGTTCTATATCTGATCATGTGGATTACTACCTTATAACTGGTACTGCCGGGTGATACCCATGCCTCAGTGTATTTTTGAGTTTTTCATGAAGTTGGTGCCACATGGTACTTTTGAAAATGTTTAAATTTAAAAATTTTAAGAGGGCATAGCAGGGTAGGTAATTAAAGGCATAGACACTGGAGCTGAACCATTTGGGCTTGAATCTTGGAACAATAATTTATATGTTGTATGACGTTGGGCAGGTTATTTACCCTCTCTGTGCCTCAGTTACCTCATCTGTAAAACGAGAATAATAATAATATCTGCTTTGTAGTCTTATTTGAAGATTAAACAAGTTTATTCCATGTTAAGCATTTAGTGTCCAGCACATAGTAAGCACATGATAAATGCTAGCTATCATTCCTAGTGGGAAAAATGTGGACCTAACACATAAATAATGAATTTGTGTCAAAATAAAAAGGCAAATGGTATCAGTGAGTGCTATAAAAACAAAGATTTCATAATAGTTTAGGAAGAGAAGAGAGTAGAAGTTGAGTAGTTTGAAGAATGCAGTAGTGGAAACATGTCACACACATAAACTAGTGCTGGGTGGTCTTTAGGAAGGAGAGTGGACGTAGAGACTGGGATGGGACACAAGGGAGGTGTCTGAGTTGATGGTAATATTCTACTTCTTGACCTGGGCTATTATGTGGGTATGTTCATTTTGTGATAATTCAGAAATTCTATGTTTATGATTTGTGCACTTTTATTTATGTCTATTTTAATAAATAATTTAAAGTGAAAATAAAGAAGAAGGTGCGGACTTCTCCCTCTTGTCCTCCCCCAAAACTGATGCCTTGGTGGTCAGCCCCATATTAATGCTCTTCATGCTATGAAAATGGTTTAGTTTGGACAAAAAAAAAAATCACCCCATTAGCGTTGCTGATCGAAATGTTACTAGTTTTGTAACTTTGGAGTTAATATAAATTTAGATTTCATAATTATAGGTGTGCCAAAAGCATAACAGGAGTTTGCAACTAGTTTTAAGTGTATACATCTTTAAGTGTAACACAAAGATATTCAGTTCAAGACTGTGATTTTTTTTCCTTTAAGAGGAGTCCTGATTTATTTAATTTGCTTTGGTGCATTTGGGAGAAAAAAGGTTTAAAAACAAAATGCACAAGAGGTAAAAAAAGTTCTGGAAATCTTAACTCTTTAGCACTTGTCATTTGCTTCCTGTTACTGAAAATTGTTTTCCTTCTCCTCCTTTTTTCCTTTTTTTCAAAGCTAACTTTATTCTTATAGGAACTGGTTGGAGTGAATTTATCCCCATGATTTATTCAGAAAGATAAAGTCATAAACCTGTATTTTCGACCCTTCTAAGTGATGGGTCAGATCTTAGAGTTCAGTATCAATACCAATGCATAGGAATTCCATGAAGCTAGAATGGGATAGCCAGACCTCTCTTTCTTTCAATTCAATATGTATCCATTAATTGAAGAAATATTTATCTGATGCCAAATAGGTGCCAGGTACTAGTCTAAGCAATGGAGAGTCAGGAATGCTAATACATATATGTAGTATACATAGCAATAGAAAGAAATCTGTTACTCAGGAACCATTTTTAGAAACATAAAGCCTGCTGTTGCAATTACCCACTTCCTGCCAATTGTAAGAACTGATTTATTAACAAGTCAAGTTGTTCTGAGAGGGAGAGAAGCGCTATAAGAATTTGAGAAAATTTATAACAAAATACTTAGATCTAATATACCATGGTCACAGTTCAATCAATCTGTATTTCAGGGTTTGTAGAAACAGCTATGGGTTGATAAAGTGACATCTATTTATTTTTCAAAAGACACAGATATTATAACAAAATACTGGAAGAATATTCGACAAAATGTTATCCATGGTTAATTCTGTGTGGTGGGGTTATATATGATTTTACTTTCTTCTTTGTTCTTTCTGTAATTTACAATTTTAAATAAAGAGACATTGTTTTTGTAATCAGGGAGAAGTAGTAAATTTTAAATTGTAGACCTTGAAACTAAGTTTAAAAATGTACTAATAGACCTGCTTGTGTCTACAGTGATCAATATCACAACGTTTAGATAGAACCACAGAGAACCATCATTTCCTGATGGTTCATTCTGGAAAAACCCAGACAATAAGTAATTTGTCAATCAATGCATTTCAGTTTAAGAAAAACTTTCTTACATAGTGTCTTGCACAAATTTGCCTTGCTTAATATATGAAAGTATAGATTTTTTCACATTCCTCTTCTCAAGGACATGGATCAAAAAATAGGCACAGAAGAAAGATGATATTGAAATAGGAAGTGTTGAAGCACACAGTTAAAACTTTAAGCGTTGTGGGTAGGAGAACGTGTGATACAGAAATGGTTTTCCTGCTGAATGAACCAGAACTCTCTATTGCAGGGCATGACAAGGTGATGGTGTCTTTATTTACAGAGAGACACATTATTTTAGTATTTAGACATTTACATCCCTCTAGGAAGTAAATCAGAATGTCAAGTTTCTTAAATGTACATCTGTCACTCGATATTCAAACAAAGCATACAATTCCTTATTCAGATCATGCAGATATTGAAAGAATTAATTTAATATCTTTGGATCTCCAAGTCAAAAATTCCTCATTTATAAAAATTTCTCACTTAGAAATTATGGTATATTAGAGCTGAAAATAGTCTTTGGATTCATCAACTATAATTTCCTCATTTTTGAGATGAAGGCATTGACGATAGAGAAATTAGATGGTTCATTCAAAGTCATCTAAATGGTAAAAAGCAGAATCCACTCTTGAACCTTGTTCTTCTATTTCTCACCTGGTATCTTTCTGTTAATCTTGTCTTAAATGATTCTTACTTATTCAACCAACCTCTTCTAATATACCATCTCGACAGCTTACTCTTTGCAAGTATTTTTCCCCTTTGATTTTCTATTTATTTATTTATACATCTAAAGTCATCCTTAACACAACCTCATTTGATTTACTAAAAGCAACTCAAGAGAAGATTTCAAGTAAACTACCCCAGTAAGTATGTCAGAATTCACAAATGCGAGACACAGTGAAGACATTTCTAATCTGAGACATGAGGTCACATTAGGAAACTGCCTAATTCCCTAGTATAAAAGGATCTTTCCTACACATCTAAATTTATTTAGATATAATATTTCTCTAACTAAATCAGAATACTTTCCGGTATCAACAAGCAATTTTTTAGTACCATTTGGGTACCTCAAAAATGATTAGTCAGTAAGAGCAATATAAAAATATTTTTGGACCATACCTTCAGGGAAGCTAGCAAGTTATTAAGAGATAAAATGTATAATTAGAAAATAAGTATAGTACAAGATAATATAAAACAAAAGGCCACATGAATGTGTTCTAGTGACAGAATGTATAGTAAGAAGACGCCTTGTTATGGATGGTCAGAAGGAAATGCTGGAATTACTGAAAATGCCTCTATGATTAAGCTGGAACTGAGGTGATGCAGGGAGACTGGAAGATATTCAAGGTGGAAATATATTAGCAAGAAAACAGAAGCAAAGTTTGGGGGGCAGCGACAGAAATGCCTGGTGACAGGGGTTATTTCAGATGTATTAGGACCAGTAAAATGAGGCCACAGTGGGAAGTTAGAGATGTGTATGAGAGGCTAATTGAAGTCATTTGGGGAGGATTATGCCAGGGCCTGGCCCACAGAACCGAAAAGAAAGGGACAACACTAAAAATCAGGAGAAAGGGAAATTAGAGAGGAAATAAAAACAGATGGATTTACTCAAACCTTAATAATGATTTATTGTCACTCAGCCAGTCAGGGAAAATAAAACAAAGCGGAACAAAGCAATAAAACAGATGTCCCATGCTAAAACAAGAATCAGCTCACTGAATCTTAGCCCTTTCTTTTCCTAATCAGGTGATTGATAACCTAACTACAGACGAACAAAAACAGTTTAGCTGTTGTTCTCTGACATTACTGCCCACATTAGAAACTAGTTTTAATGGAAGAAGCCAACCAGGTCAAGGAGACTGAGACAGAAAACAGGAAAGTGCATTCATCTGGATAGCAGGAAAAGTTTAGTGTATGATGGGGCAATGACTTTGCCTTCTGATGGGCATAAAAATGATCTTAAAGGATTTGCTGTCATTCTATATACTCCTCTTTTATAGCAGAGGAGTTAAGCACTAAAATGTTAAAAGCAATCTCCCAATTTCAAAACCTAAACTTAAACACATGTTGGCTTTCTTCTTTAGCTTGGGGTTAAAAAGCCAAACAATCCAAGGAGGTTAATTTCTCTGCCGATCAGAGGAGCGAATATACCAGTCAATTTTTAATCCTGAGTTTTTGCTACTATCACCAAAATAATAAATTTTATTAGCCAGGATTAGCGAGTGCAAACTATCCTCTATTTCAGTGCCAGAGATAATATTACCAACCTTGGCTAGTCATGTTATAAATGTGTGGTCATGGTTTAGTCATAAAAGACCAAATCATGTACTCAGAGAGACATTGTGGATCACAGTTTTCAAATCTCACTCTACAAGAGATGCAAATCAGTTTAGGCCTTAGGAGAGGTCTGGAAGGGGTTCATCTAAAAATCTGAACAGTTTCATGTCTTAAAAGAATGATCTCTACTTTTCTCCCTTGAAATATCTCCTTAAGTCCCTTCCGCAATTCTATATTTTCTTCCGTATTCCATCCTTTCTTAAATGTGCCGGTCCCTTATAGGTCCAAACCAGTTTCACAAACTGCCTAGGCCAGTACAAATTCTCAAAGGTCATCAGCCTGCCTGGCATACAAACTATCTCAGATGAAGTTTCAACCCCTGCTTCATTAGAGATGAACCATTTTCTATCCATCAGAATCTCCAGATCTCCAGTAATGCCCATTTTCAGTATGGGAAAGTTTGTTTGTTTTTTCAGAAGAAAGTATTTTTATCAGAGTAGTTTGGCTATTAGCTGTCTCCAGAATTCCTTGACTAGATTTATCAAGGTCATCAAGAGCAGGGAGAAACCAAAAAATGTAGTGTCCAGCTATCTTCCCCCAAAATCAAAATGCCCATTAGGAAGAATATGGATGATAAAAACCTCAGCCTTGAAATTCACCCTGATTGCTTAACTTTGGACCATTTTCCAGTCAGTACTGTCTTCATGCCCTACTCCCTCATTTTCAAAACCTTGGTGCTTTGCACTGCTATGTAGTTACGGAGGAAAAAGATGTGCTTAGTACCAGTGGGGTACCACTGCTTAGTACCAGCTGGGGCTGCGCATACTGCCCATTCTAGTTCACAATGACTCCCAAGAAGGGATTGGTACATTTTCAGGATGATTGTGAGACAGCGGTTAAACATAGCTATTACTAAAATTAAATTACATACATTTACAATTGAATAAACTATATTAAAAGCAAAGGTAACAAGTATGCAGAACACTCACTTCTTAATTATTTTATAACATTTTGTTATTATCTATACTCTTGAGGTTAGCTATGTTACTGTATCTGTATAGTAGAAATACTCCATGAGGTGTATTACTGTGCCTTTCTTCACAACTCTGTGTTCAGTGATGTCACATTGGTAGGTTGAGATCAGCCACGTTGAAAGTATTTACCACGAAAACGGGCAAACACTACAAATCAGAGCTCCCTTACTTGCCAGAAAACCACTTGTTAAACATTTACTACCATACTACTAGTAAGAATCCACTATTTTGAGGGCTGAGCAATGGGGCAGAATAAAGACTATGTAATTTAAAATTCAGCTTTCTCATGCATGATAATCACCAGACTGATTTTCTCTTAGAAGTGTACATTTAAAAGATGGGTTTCTAAGTAAAATGGCCCAAGAAACTTTCAAGTAAATAAAAACTACATGTGTGCAAACTGAGTTACTTTTATCAAGCGTTTCATCAAGAAATTTTTTTTGCTTTTTTGATTATCTGTGAAAATTGGAATAAACAAGCAACTTAATAATATAAATAAAAGTTTAGGGAAATCATTAATAAACAGTAAAAGACAAGATTTTTTCCAAATATTTTGGCATATATTAATGTATAATTAATTTATGGGATTAGAAATCAGTTTCAATTTATTGTTAAAACACACCCTTCATCAAGAAATTTTTAATTAAAGCATATTTCATTGCACAGGGGAATAATTAAATAGCAAATTTATTAGTGATGGTTTATAATATATAGGACTAATATTTAAATCTTGAAAATGAAATAAAAACTCATTAAGCAATTAGGAGTTTCATAGTTCCTACCAAGTTATTTCATTGCATTAGGTAGAAGTATAGGGCTAACTCTCTTTAGGACACTCAATTTAAAGTGAACGCATATTTTTTCAATGGAGCTATGACTTATCAAGCAATCCAGTGAGACACATCCTTTTGCTGTTATGAATTTTGAACATGGTACAAGAATTCTTCAGGTAATTCTCTGCTTCTATGTCTTTATCTCTTTCAGTACTAACCTCTCCTGCCCCAACTCTTTTCCTTTTTGGTCTCTGCTTTTTGCATTGCAATTTAATAACGTGTTGCATTTCATTGTTATTCAACAGGTATGTGTAGGTGCCTTATTTCCCAGAGTTTTATAAACTGCTATAGTGCAAAGAGCCCAGAGATAGAGTAAGAAAGATCTCAAATGAATTCCTCCTCTGCCACTTAATAGCCGTGTAACTTTTGAGCCTCAATTTTCGTATCTATAAAATGGGCATATCACCCACTATCTTGCCAGAGTTGTTGTAAACCTGAGTAATAATGCAATAATGATCACCAATTTCCCAAGTCAATAGCTGGCACATAGTTCATTTTACATAAATAGTATCTATTACTATAGTCCTGTGATACTAAATACTGAAGACAATACTTAATTATTGTATTAGCTTTAATTATTATGGTTATTTAGGCTTCTCTCTTATTCAGTAGCACAGAAATCTTAAAAAAAAATTGCTCTGAAAAGACAAACCTGATGCCTAGTATAAGTAAATTCAATTCAAGAACTACAGTATTCAAGGTTCAGTTAAATCTGCTTGTACTGTTTCCAATTAAAATGTATTTAGTGCCTTTTAGAAACTTATTGACTCAAGTAAAGGAAACAGTGGTGCTTATCTATCATGTGCTTCTCTAGGATTGTGGCATGAACTGTTTAATCTAAAACTAAGTAGTTTCTAGAGCTTCTATATTATAGAGGAAATGTATGAACATTTCAACATGCCTTTCAGATAAAAATATCTGAGGAGGATGAAGAGGATAAGAATGGCTACCTTATTTATAAGCAGTGGCTCTAAGAACAAGCTGCCATCTATGGGCATGCTAGGACTTTTTTTACACAATCCAGCAGGGGTAAGTGCAGGAAAGAGAAATGTCTGTCCTTAAACAGTAGAATTTGGTCTATTGGGTTGCCCAAAAAGTTCGTTCGGGCTTTTCCGTAAGATGTTATGGAAAAACCCAAATGAACTTTTTGGCCAACCCAATATATTACTGTCTCGAATAATTGACATTTTAATAACGCTTTTATTTAGGGAGAGGAAACTTTCACAGGAAAAGTTCACTTTTTATTTCTGCAGAGGAAGTCGATTGCCTATCCCATTTTCAGCACTACTCATTTGCTGGAATTTTGTGGTTGGTTGTCTGCGCTCCTCACTTAGGCAGATATCAGGTCAATTTCAATTATTGCTTCTCCTGATTCTCATTGTTAACGGAGATATAGAGGGATTTGCGGGCTTCCTGGCCACAGATTTCACTCAGTAGTGTTATTTCCATCCATGAATGATAGAGATGGACTACTAAATCAAAACAACAAGAGATTCTAAATCTCTCTAAATATCAAACTTGAGATTAAATGATAATACATCTTAACTACAATAGACATCATGTTGATATGCCAAAATCCATAAAGAAAGTGAAGTGGAGGTTTCCTCTGGATTATTTTGAATTATTTTCTTTTCCTAGGACCATTGTTAGCAATTGCTTTTCTACACCATTGTTGTTTATTTTTTAAGTTTTATATGCTGTCTGTTGTCACTCTAGACCAGTAGTTAATTTTTTTCTAACCTGTGAAGACCTTAGTTTGAATGAATTTTGACCTCTAAGCTTATTTTGGAAACAGGCCGAGAGGCATTGTTCAGCAGGTAGGGTCAGAGTTCTGTCCCCATCTCTGTTGAGATTTTATATGCATGGCTCTCAATAACTCAATTATTCTCCCATGAAAATTTTTCAGTAGCAAACTATTAAAAATTATGTTATGCAGAAAATAATAAATATTTTATATGTAACTCTTTATAACTCAAGAAAGTCCACTACAGCAAGTTTGGGAATAATCTGATTGGTTAGATCATAGTTACACGTGGAAACAACAGACTAGGAGGTTATATTTTCCACATATGTATGAGGGCCATTCTAAAATTCCACTGCAATAAGCCTAAAAACCATACCTTGGTCCTACATTTTCTTCACCCACCTTCAGTTAAATAGCAAACCAAGACTACTGGTAAAATTTGACAATTGCCTCCAAAAAATACCTTTTATTTTAACAGAAAACCTCACATTTTTTTTTCAAGTCAAATATTACTATTCTATGACTTTTAAAAAACCAATTAATTAAAAATTGATACCAGTTATTTGAAAGCATGTGAAACAATTCTATCCTTTGAGAAAGACATCAAACACCAATGTTCCTGAAATTGTTAGGACTGGATGGTAATCTCTTGACAGCTTCAAAGAAAGCTGACAGCTTCAAAGAAAAGCTTACCTTTTCCCCCGTGTGATTTCTACTTCTGCTGATCTATTGGAATCATGGCAATTGTGTTTAGTTTTGAAAATATGATAGCTTGCATCTACTTATTATTAACACCATGACATTGGTATTATCTAAGGGAAGTTAATCTTGATGTGAATAACATTAGATTTCATAATCAAAGTTACATTATGACCACAATGAATCGTGGATCTCAGAATCCATGTAAGACTTCTCTAAACAAAATCCCCTAGTGAACACATACACACTCACGTGGACACCCAACACACACACATTTTTGTATCTGAAATGTCAGTTAAAGTGTTTGAGCACTTTAATAAAAATGTAGTATACCAAATTTTGAAAAAGACTATGTGACAGCAGGGAACAGACCGTTTACTTCTTCATTGTTTTACTGAAAAATCCAATAGGTACAAGGGAATCTCCAGATAATTTGATGTTTTCCTCTATTGATATTTTAGAGTATATGCTGGCACAACACTGTTAGGGATAAAAGCAGTACTTGAAGTGAGCTGGTACATGTTGAGAAAAGTTCATATTTGTGCTTTACTTTCAATCATTGGAAAAGAAAACAAATATTGGTGTTCAAGAATTAGGGGCCACATGGGAGAATTTGGAAGCCACTTCAAAAATAAATGTAATCCAATAAAAGTGAATACTGTAAAGCCCTCAGCACGCTGCAAGTAATCCAGCAAAAGAAAGTGTGAAAGAGAAAGAGAGATATTGATAAGGAAGAGAGTGCTAAAGTTCCACAGAAAACTTTTAAATAATCCAGAGAAAAGAACAAAAGAAGTAAATGAAAGAAAAACTGCATGGTCTTTTAATTTTGTTTAATTTGTAAAAAGGTAAATGGTCAGATTTAAATTACAGCTACATGGGTAAGAATGCCAAATAGTTCGCATACAAGTGTGCTGAGTAAGTGAGGAAAAGATGCTTTTGGAGGAAGGGACTCTAAATAGTTTATCTACAGGGACTATTTGATAAGGACTTTTTACTCATTTAAAATTGTCCGTTGAAAACCACATCCCAGAGCCCCTTAGCTTAACTCTGATTCTTCATTTCAAAGGAGCTCTTGAGTACACTGCCCACCAACAAATGACCACCTTCAGCACATATGCACCTGTAACACCTAGAAATAGCTTAAAGATAAAAAGGTATAAAGGAAAGAAGTGGCTACATTTTCAAGGGGGATGTGGTGAGTAAGGCTAAATTGGTAATTTTCAACTCTAGCATGAGATTTGTGTTTTCTCCCGATCAGTTCTAACCAGACGTCAGCAGAATATTATATATTCAGGAAGTATTAAAAATGAGTACGGTAACACTGAAGAATTATTCCATGTCTAAACAGCATCAGGTCAGTGGAAGGTCATTTTCAATGTTCAGTGTGTTATGACATGAGAACACACAACCAACTGCAAATTAGAATAGTTAAGGAAGAGAAAAAAACACTGATGGCAAGAGACAGAAGGCTGCACGATGCTGGGGATGTATTGGCAATATGATGTCTCTTAGGAAAAAAGCCGGCTGAGGGGCAAGAGACTGCTGATCAGGTGGGTGAGAAAACATAGCACAATGACCTTATAAAAAAAAAGATGACATTTCTGATTTAACGAGTGAAAAGAATAAGGACAATTTCCAAATCTATGAAACATATGTGGCAATAAAAGCTGAACACGAATATTAAACCTTTCTCATGTTAACAAATATAGAAAGAAGAAAGACTAGCTGTTATCTTAGAGGAGATTACAGATAATAAGGAGTCAATTAAGATATTATGGGTAGAAATTGTACCCTATAGAAACTGTATTCTATTGTTGCCAATTTTGAATGGTGCAGTGATTTCATAATTTAATAAATAAAGCTTGTGAGGATTAATGAGCTAGTGTTTTCAAAGTCCCTTAGGGAAAGGTGTTATATAAGCATAAAGTCTAGCTATTAAAAGTATCTACATATTTTAATAATACATACTCTCATTTTGAAAACATTTGAGGAACTATAGTTAACCACCTCCACTTTAACGCACAGATCTTTCAGTATACATAGTGTATTATTAAGAACTCTCATCAACACATCTGAACTTGAGAAATAGTGAACAGACTTCTACTATAGTTTGGAGGCTGGGTTTTTACAACTAATATAAAAAAGGTATCTAATATCATTAAGGAAGATATCTACAATAGGTCATTGTTATATTAACTCAGAACTCAGATTTCTTTCTCCACCCTAGCAATTCAACTTTTAATAGGATCATTTCACTCTGGCAGAGAGGCAGTGAGCATTCACAGATCTTTGGCGTATTGAGCACTCAGACAACCATATGGGGTGTGTGTGTGTGTGTGTGTGTGTGTGTGTGTGTATGTGTGTGTGTGTGTACATGATACTCACATGAGGAGTCTGAACTCATGATTCTTGAAGCCTCTCACTCAGGAATCTGGTGCTACAGTCTCTGGGAATGAGTACGCATCATCAGAGGCTATACTGTGGGTTCTTGCTCTTTCAAGGCATTTGCTTCCCAGGAATGGAGGACAGGTTATGACAAAATAACTAAGAAGAGGTAGGGAAGTAGAAGCACTCCTCAGAGTCAAGAGACTGCCTGGAACACAACTCTCGTCTAGCTTAGAATTAAAAAACAAAACAAAACTGAAGTCCTTAAACTTATTTTCTCAATTAGTGGAGATTATTACTAAATCTAGATATCCTTACTTTGCAGTGTTTTTGGATATTAATGATATTAAGGGAATAAAATTCCATGTTTTTCTTAAGGAAGAAACTGTGATCCCATTGTTTGTGTTATTTATGTGGAGTATTTTTATGTCTCTATTCAATAATAACCAGTTATTGGATTTTAGAAGGATGGCAATGTCATCAGTACAGAATAGTTTTCAGTACAAAAATAGATAGATTAATCAGATAGCAAAACCAAAAACTTATGGACAACAATTATAAGAAAACTGGGTGACAAGATATTCCCATGAACCCCAGAGTACAAGTTTCTGAGGACAAACCACTGCCAGACACAGGCTACTTGAGTCTTTGTGGAATAAGCAGAGGGAAGTAATGGGGCATCTGGTGGTCCTGAGAATCCAGAAACAGTCAAGAGGTTTTCACTGGATAGCAAAATGGGCCAACTGGAGAACAGCAGTTGAAACTGGGAGTGGTTTCACCTAGTACAATAGCCAGAGAGTGCAAGAGACCTCAGCTAGGTGGGTCTTCAGAGCACAGAAGACTATAGCAGTTTAGTCACTGTATCTCTTAAAACTGACATCATAGGGCCCCACTCCAGAAGAAAACTACTGGACGAGAATCAAAACTGGACTGCTTGTTAACAAAAGGAATTAAGGAGAGAGAAGGTCCATGTAAAAGCAGGTGAGGGAAACAGCTCCAGGAAATCTTGGAAAGCAAGCCACCATAGTTTTTGGATCACTACAAGAAAACGACAAAAAGAGAATCTGTGTAATTAGAAAAGATACTTGGCCCCTACCTCTTCCTAAAAATTCAGAAACACAAATTTCATATAAAGGAATATTGTTCACATAAGCTCTTCTTGATGAATCTACCAAATAATGATCTTCAAACAAGTCCAATGACTAAAGGAGGCAAAGAAATGAGGATGGAGGTGATCATTAAGTATATGGTTACTTGTAGAACTAAGACTAAGTGACAGTTACAAAGGAGAGAAAAGGCTACATATTTAGGCAATGGAGATATAATATTGCTTTAAAAAGGGGAAAATAATATGTTAAAACATTTTATAAATGTTTTAAGGAATTATAATTATAGTAACAATGTATTTAGAAAGTATATATACATGTAGTACTATTATCTATCATCATCTATCTATCATCCCCTGAGTCCTTCACTACTAGAATTTTTAATGTGGAAGATACAGAAGAAGTTAAATAATACATCATAATAATAAATCCTAGAGTCCTGATGTGAATGAGAAGTGTCCATAGAAATTCATGAGACATTTTAGTTTTACAGATATATTTTCTAGTACTGTCTATTGAAGAGGTCTGGAAACAATGATCAATGCACCAGCAATAAGCATCCTTGCACCCAACTTGTGGCCTTGAAATACCCTTTCTAACAAAAAGGAACCAGGACTTCTTGAAGAAATGGCTGATTCCAGGTCTGAGGCAGGAACCGTATAAATGATCCTGAGAAATCTTGTCATATCAGATATCAAAGAAGCTAGCAACATTTCAAAAAGACTAGGCTCATTTCAAAAGGACTCAGGAGTCAAAGTAAAGATGCTTCCTTTAACAAAAGTGGGACTATTTGAGCTTCCAAAAAATAATAATTGCAATTGACTGTAATCTTTCAAATATGTTTAAATTCATAGCTGATCACAATATTTGAAAAATCAAATTGGCTTTTGGAAAGTGATAGGAAGCCAATTCATTTTATCTTGAAAACTGGTAAATAAATGGAAAGGATCAAGCATCTAGTCTTGTTTCTTTCCAATTAGCTAGTCTTTTCTTTATGAACCCCTGCTAACTAAATAAAAGATGGGGGAAGTATCTCTTTATAAAACTATTTCAATTAATAAATGAAAAAGAAATGCCCAAAGTTTGTAATAGCCAATAAATAAATGGATCTAGGCATTGAGCGCTGATGACTGTTAGCATCCCAAAAAGAGAGGCAACCAGATATTATGTGCTACCTGAGAAAAGAATATACTGCTACCCACAGTCTTGCCAAGGTGATGGAAATGATTCTGATCCAGTTTCTGAATCCATCTGCAAACTTGTAGGAAATACAGAGGACAGAGAATCATGTTGCACTATACCATGAGTATGCAATCAGCAAAATGCAGATTATGCGAATGCTACAGGTCAAATGACATGGGCGCTAGTAAAAATAAACTAAAAGAAAAATCAAGGGCTGAAGGGAGAACCTGTAGCTTGAAACACACTAAGTTGAAAAAGAGTGGGTAACACTAAATAAACTATGTTTTCTATGGCTACACATGGGTGATAAATCTAAAAAGAAATTCTAGGAATTAATGAATATTAAGGGCAGAGTAATGGTTATTTGGGGGGAGGAAAAGGAGAGGTTGATACTGGTAAGGGGTAGGAAAGAGCTTCTGGGGTAGGTGATTATAATTATATTTCTTGACCTAGGTGGGGGTAGAAGAATATCTGTCTTATAATAACTCATAACGCTATGCATTTGTTTTGTGTGGTTTTCTGTATCTTCACTTTATTTTATAATAAAGTGTTAAAAATAAAAATAATAATAACCAGTTGTCAATCTATTGCTGAGAAGATTTAATGAGTAGACAACTAGCTTTGGTTTACCTCAGCTGCCTCGCCTTATATTCCTATTGTTTCTACTTTTAATCTCTTACCTCTGATTTTCTATCTAAGAAAAATAACTTCATATCATTTGAGTCTCAATTTCTGGCCATAAAAACTAAGAATATTAATTTTCCTACAGTAGATTGCTAACAGTTTGAGTGTAAGATTTTAGGTTTCCTAAAATTAACGCCACCCTATTACTCTCCTAGTGTTCAATAGCACTTACAAATTAGATTCAAAGCTCAGATACTTGGGATAGGTAAACTGAAAATCACAGCCTTTAGCTCATTGTTCCTCTAATTCCCTCTCCTCACTGTTAAGCCTGTTACTCTTCTGTTTTTATTTCAGATCCATAAAACATTTAATTCCTACCAGAAGATGATATTTCACATATATGAATGGAATACTACAGATATCAAAGAGAGAAAGAGTGTTTTATCCTGTTAAATTAATGCCTCTGTCTGGAAATGATATGTACTCTAGCACTTAAGATTATGGATAGAAAGCCATGACAACTTGTAAGCAATAAATCTTACTTTTAATTACTCCTCCTGACTGTGATTCTTTTCTCTGAGTCAGTGAAGATAAGTTTTCATTTCATAGGATAACTGCAATCTACCTCTTTTTTTATTTTCATTGCATAAATTAATCTTTCCAAGTCTTATTAATATGCTATATTTTCTCAAAAAAGCTTTTCTACTTCATATGACTCTCATTCCTTTTTATAACTGTTCAAAATTAGAGACTCATAAGAATCAATTGCATGTGAGCAAAATTCAAATAACTGGATGTTAGAAAGAGCACCAGCTTTGAGTTAAACAGACCTGTATTTCATGCTTAGGCTCTGCACTACTTAGAGGGGAAATTATTCCATGAGCTTCAGTTTCTTCATCTACAAAATGGAGACCACAAGACCAACATCACAGGGTTGCTGTTAAGTGAGAAAGTGCATCTAAAATATTTGGATTGATAGAACTAATACTGTTAAAGTGACCACACTACCCAAATCAATCTACACATTCAATGCAATCCCTATCAAAATACCAATGGCATTTTTTCACAGAACTTGAAAAAGTAATTTTAAATTTGTATGGAAACACGAAAGACCCTGAATAGCCAAAACAATCTTGAGAAAGAAGAACAGAGCTGGACGAGTCATGCTTCCTGACTTCAGACTATACTACAAAACTATAGTAATCAAAACAGTATGGTATTGGCACAAAAACAGACACATAGATCAATGGAACAGAATAGACAGCCCAGAAATAAACCTATATACTTATGGTCAATTAATCTACAATGAAGGAGGTAAGACTATACAATGGAGAAAGAAAAACAGTCTCTTCAATAAAAACTGGGAAAACTGGACAGCTGAGAAAACTGGATAGCTAACATGTAAAAGAATGAACTAGAACATTCTCTAACATATAAAAAATAAATTCAAAATAGATTAAAGACCTAAATGTAAGACCAGAAATCATAAAACTCCTAGAGGAAAGCATAGTCAGAACCCTGTTTGACATAAATCATAGCATTTTTAAAAATCTGTCTCCTAACTATATGCAATACACTGTGATAAACTATAATGGAAAAGAATATGAAAAAGAATATATATGTATAACTGAGTCACTTTGCTGTACAGCAGTAATTAACACAACACTGTAATTTAACTATACTTCAATAAAAAATAAAATTTTAAGAAAGAAAAAAAAAATATGTCTCCTAAAGCAAAGGAAATAGAAGTGAAAATAAACAAACGGGACGTAATTAAACTTAAAAGCTTTTGCACAGCAAAGGAAACCATTGACAAAACGAAAAGACAACCTACTGAATGGGAGAAAATATTTGCGAATGATATGACCGATAAGTGGTTAATATCTAACATGTATAAATAGCTCAAACAACTCGACATCAGAAAAAAAAAAAACCAATTAAAAAATCGGCAAAACTATATAAATATTTTTCCAAAGAAGAAATGCATATGGCCAACAGCACATGAAAAGATGCTCAACATTGCTAACCATCAGTGAAATGCAAATCAAAACCACTATGAGATATCACCTCATACCTGTCAGAATGGCTATCATCAAAGAGAACATTAACAAGTGTTGGTAAGGATGTGGAGAAAAGAGAACCCTCTACACTGCTGGTGGGAATGTAGGTTGGGGTAGCCACTGTGGAAAACAGTATGGAGGTTTCTCAAAAAACTGAAAATAGAACTACCATATGACTCAGCAATTCCACTCCTGGGTATATATCTGAAAAAAACAAAAACACTAATTTGGAAAGATACACGCACCCTGATGTTCATAGCAGCATTATTCACAATTGCCAAGATATGGAAGCAACCTAAGTGTTCATCAATAGATGAATAAATAAAGAAGATGTGGTATATATGTACAATGGAATACTATTCAGCCATAAAAAATGAAACTTTTCCATTTGCAGCAACATGAATGGACTTGGAGGGCATTATGCTAAGTGAAATAAGTCAGACAGAGAAAGACAAATACTGTATGATATCACTTATATGTGGAATCTAAAAAATACAACAAACTAGTGAATATAACAAAAAAGAAGCAGACTCACAGATATAGAGAACAAACTAGTGGTTATCAGTTGTGAGAGGGGCAAAATAGGGGTAGGGGAGTAAGAGGTACAGACTATTATGTACAAAATAAGCTGCAATGATATATTGTACAACATGGGGAATGTAGCCAATATTTTATAATAACTGTAAATAGAGTATAACCTTTAATAATTGTGAATCACTATATTGTACACCTGTAACATATAATATTGTACATCAACTATACTTCAATTAAAATAAATAAATAAAATATTTGGTGCATTTCAGATATCCTCTAAATGATAATTATGTTCTGTTACCTGTTAAGTATTATATTCTCAAGTTTGTTTTATGCTAGAGTAGATTTAATTCTGAAATAGTTACTGAGCAGGAAGATATTTTCTTTGGCCAGGCATATTTGTACTTTTAAACCTCTTCCTACCCTTATTCTAAAATTTTTTGATTAAAAAGATACAGTAGAACTGTATCAGGTGTGCATTCAGTAGTCTACAACTGACTTCTCTAAGTGATGGAATCTTTTCTTAGTTCAGATTATATCTTTCTTCAAACATTCATATTTTTAAATTTATGACATTTGTGATCTGCTTGAAATTTGATAGCCTCTTTTTTACTTGCTTTTACCTTAGTAAGGGCTGACAAACAGCCAATAATCACTTCTAACAACTTAACAAATGGTCTTTCCTGTTTCTGGTGAACAGTTTTCTCTCTCATAAATGATCAAAATAAAAGATTTTCCTTTGAACAGCAGAGAAAGAAACATTCAATTCTACAGCTCTTAGCCTGTGCCCCTCTTCCCACTTCCCTCCACTGCCCATTTTCTGAAGGAGTATGTAAGTGAAAGGGCAAGGAAAGAAACATACAACATGACCTAGGAAACCAAGAAAAGTAAATATATACATATACTTCCATTAAAAGCAGCAGTGATACCTTATAGCTATGACCAGTCTTTCAAGTCGGCATCTGCCTCTGTAGTATGATACTAGGGGTGGTGGAAAAAAACCCAAACTTGATGAATCTTCATGTATTTCCTTTCTTTTTCAAAAAAAGTTTTTGAGAGTTCCCAATGAATATATAAATATATCAAAGATTGAGACTGACTATCCCCTGGCTGGGGCGAGTGCTATGATGGTGGAGTGGGAAGTGCTGAGTTTTGGGAACAGACACATGGTGGGGTACACCATCTCCCAGGGCCTCAGCCAAGAGGAAGAGAAGAGAAAAGACATTTTAAATATCACTCTAGGAAAAGACCAAAAACAAACAGTTTCGTCCATTTACAGTTTTGCTGTGGAGCCATGAGATGTTATTTCAAATCCCTGCTCGTTCTGCAAACTGACCATCCTTGTAAGTAGAAAGTCAGAGAGAGAGCTCCATGGGTCAGCTTCTCTGCTTTCCTTTCAGGGGAAAGTTTCTACTCTGTAAGGATCATAATGTGAAATACACACTTTTGGTGTGCATGGGAAAGGAAAAAGGGCTGAATTAAACGTGTCGGAACTGCCAGCCCTTACTCTACTAGACAGCCACTCTAGAAATCTACATGTAAAAATGTAAATGTTTGCAAGAAGACATTGCAAGAATGTTCTCTTCTTTTAAGAAATCCATTACTTTCTGACTGTCAGCATATTTGAAAAATAAAGATCCTTTCCAACTTCTTTGAAGCTAACAGAATCTGTTTCTTAGTGATTGTGTCAGAGGTTTCAAAACTGTTGCTCTCAGTTTTTTCCTTAACATTTAAGAATCTGTTTCTTCTTTGAGTCTGTCAAAGACTTTTTAAGAAATTGGAAGATTGTTGCTCATTCAGTTAGATTTTTTTTTTCCTGGATGAACATGATACAACAAATCTGTTTTGGTGTCTTTAAAATCAGAGTTTTGTCTTATTAAAATAGTTAAATATTGGTTGCTCTCTTTAAGGTTTTGGGGTTGTTCTTTTGAAACTGAATTATCCTGTGTTTGCCCTCTGTGCCAGGGCATTGGTTTTATAACTAACTGGACCAACAGTTTTTTCCATAATCAGATGCTCAATTAGTAAGAAATGACAAGCATATTGCACTCCTGGCTCTTTCAGAACTATCACAATACAGTCAATGTATTGTTACTAAGGACACTGTCAAAATATAATGGTTTTAAGGACTCATCGGGGAACAACAAAAAAAAGACATTTTGAATATTATCAGATATAAGTAATTAGGACACATTCATTCTTGTGGTTTAGATTTTATTTATAGTTAATCTAGTGTAAACATCTGAAAATTTTTTTTCTATGGAACATGAATAATAAAAATTTTGCTAGTGAGATTATCATTGATGAGTTACCTGGAGAATTATTATATTTAGCAAATATATAAATATATCTATTTTTCATAATAATCTATTTTATATCCTAGAAATGTTTAATAAATGCTTACAGACCATTTCTAAAAACTTAACCTGATTAAAATCTATTTACATAGTATTTTAATCTCTTCAAAGTAATCTTACTTACAATTTTCAGCACCAAAGTGTCCAGAAAAAGATGACATTGACAGAAGAAGCCAGATATGCTAGTTTCGGTTAGAAATGGCTATTATTTGGGCACACGTAACATTGTCTTCAAAATTATCGTCTCATAACCCCTCAAAATACCTCTAAAAGCCAGTACCTAGACAATTTAAAATGAAGCTTAAGGGTTAGTGTTTAATCTCATAAACATTTAAGAACAAATTAAAGCTTCTATCTAGGTGCTCATCAGCATTGTATAATTCAACCAATTTCAATTTCTAAAGGGCATTACAAGGAGATAAAATATGATTTTCAAAATGTTAAGCTCTTTCAGAAATAAAAGGAATCCAAATCAGAGAAAAAGAAGTAAAACTGTCACTGCTTGCAGATGACATGATACTATACATAGAGAATCCTAAGGACGCTACCAGAAAACTGCTAGAGCTAATCTATGAATTTGGTAAAGTATCAGGAAATAAAATTAATGCCCAGGAATCTCTTGCATTCCTATACACTAATGATGAAAAATCTGAAAGAGAAATTAAGGAAACACTCTCATTTACCATTGCAACAAAAAGAATAAAATATCTAGGAATAAACCTACCTAAGGAGAAAAAAGACCTGTATGCAGAAAACTATAAGACACTGATGAAAGAAATTAAAGCTGATACAAACAGATGGAGAGATGTACCATGTTCTTGGACTGGAAGAATCAACAATGTGAAAATGACTATACTACCCAAAGAAATCTACACATTCAATGCAATCCCTATCAAACTACCAGTGGCATTTTTCACAGAACTAGAACAAAAAATTGCACAATTTGTATGGAAACACAAAAGACCCCGAAGAGCCAAAGCAATCCTGAGAAAGAAAAACGGAGCTGGAGGAATCAGGCTCCCTGACTTCAGACTATACTACAAAGCTTCAGTAATCAAGACAGTATGGTACTGGCACAAAAACAGAAATATTGATCAATGGAACAGGATAGAAAGCCCAGAGATAAATCCACGCACCTATGGTCACCTTATCTTTGATAAAGGAGGCAAGAATATACAATGGAGAAAAGACAGCCTCTTCAATAAGTGGTGCTGGGAAAACTGGACAGCTACATGTACAAGACTGAAATTAGAACACTCTCCAACACCATACACAAAAATAAACTCAAAATGGATTAAAGACCTAAGTCTAAGGTCAGACACTATAAAACTCTTAGAGGAAAACATAGGCAGAACACTCTATGACATAAATCACAGCAAGATCCTTTTTGACCCACCTTCTAGAGAAATGGAAGTAAAAACAAAAATAAACAATTGGGACTTAATGAAACTTAAACGCTTTTGCACAGCAAAGGAAACCATAAGCAAGATGAAAAAACAACCCTCAGAAGGGGAGGAAATATTTGCAAATGAAGCAACAGACAAAGGATTAATCTCCAAAATTTACAAGCAGCTCATGCAGCTCAATGTCAAAAAAACAAACAACCCAATCCAAAAATGGGCAGAAGACCTTCATTTCTCCAAAGAAGATATACAGATTGCCAACAAACACATGAAAGAATGTTCAACATCATTAATCATTAGAGAAATGCAAATTAAAACTACAATGAGGTATCACCTCACACCAGTCAGAATGGCCATCATCAAAAAATCTACAAACAATGAATGCTGGAGAGGGTGTGGAGAAAAGGGAACACTCTTGCACTGTTGGTGGGAATGTAAATTGATATAGCCACTATGGAGAACAGTATGGAGGTTCCTTAAAAAACTAAAAATAGAACTACCATATGACCCAGCAATCTCACTACTGGGCATATAACCTGAGAAAACCATAATTCAAAAAGAGTCATGTACCACAATGTTCATTGCAGCACTATTTACAATAGCCAGGACATGGAAGCAACCTAAGTGTCCATCAACAGATGATTGGATAAAGGAGATGTGGCACATATATACAATGGAATATTACTCAGCCATAAAAAGAAACGAAATTGAGTTATTTGTAGGGAGGTGGATGGACCTAGAGTCTGTTATATAGAGTGAAGTAAGTCAGAAAGAGAAAAACAAATACCGTATGCTAACGCATATATATGGAATCTAAAAACAAAAAAAGTGGTTCTGAAGAACCTAGGGGCAAGACAGGAATAAGGTCGCAGATGTAGAAAATGGACTTGAGGACAGGGGGAGAGGGAAGGGTAAACTGGGACGAAGTGGGAGAGTGGCATGGACTTATATATGCTACCAAATGTAAAACAGATAGCTAGTGGGAAGCAGCTGCATAGCACAGGGAGACCAGCTCGGTGCTTTGTGACCACCTAGAGGGGTGGGATAGGGAGGGTGGGAGGGAGACACAGAGGGAGGAGATATGGGGATATATGTACATGTATAGCTGATTCACTTTGTTATAAAGCAGAAACTAACACATCATTGTAAAGCAATTATACTCTAATAAAGATGTTTAAAAAAAAAGATGTAATAGCTGAAAACTTCCAAAATTTAGCAAAAGACATAAACCTACAGAATCAGGAAGCTGTGTGAAATCCTCATAGAATAAGCTCAAAGAAGTCCACACCAAGACACATGATGAAACTTTTGAAAACTAAAGACAAAGAAAAAAATCTTGAAAATAGCAAAATAACACTTTGCCTATAGGGGATTAATAATTTCAGTGAGGATGAACTTCTTATTAGAAAACATGAAAGTCACAGGAGGTAGCACAAGATTTTCCCAGAATTCTATATCCAGCAAATGTATAATGCAGGGTTTTAGATATATTTAAGAAACATTCAATTATATTGAGGTGAGTCCACTTCATCCTACATTTTAAAGGATTATTCCCAAGATAGACTTTTAAATTGTCAAGCTATATAACACACTTAGTTTAATTCTCAAACTTCTTTGTCTCAGTATTTATGATCTTAAGAAGTATTCAGAATCCCCAAAGGCCCGTGTTTATGTGAGCTATTCCTACCCATATTTCCTGTATTAGAAGTTAGAGCTGAGATATTTTTAAAATGTTTATTTATTTTATTTTAAAGTAACAGTAATAAACTCATTACATGTTAACATAAATATCGTATTTGTAAATATAATTTTTCAAAACAAAAATTACTCATGAGAAGGTTGGCATTGTTACACATTTTGCAAATCACTTCAATGCCTGGCTTAATCTCAAAAAAAAAAAAGTTGAAATCTCAAAAAAAAATGTTTAGTCCTTTTAAAGACAAACAAGAAGAGTGAGAAATATCAGCCAGTATGAATCATAAACAACATTCAGTATATTATCATCATCATTGTTATTACTGATTGTGATAAGCACAATATTCACTTTGGAAATCTGACAGAGCAAGACCTCTATCCAGTGTCTCTCTCCTTCCTGCCAGAGTATTGAATTCTGAGGCCATTACACTATATTATGCATAGATTAGCCACAGTAGTAAAGTAAGTTGTATAATATCAATTTGTTCTGTCAAATAAATGACTCACCAGCAGGGAGAGACATCTGGTTCCTACCTTGAATATAATGTGTTACTACTTTAGTGAAATCAATGAAATGCTGTGCCTCAAATGATATTACTCATCATTTACTGGAATTGCTTAAAAATAGTCTAAAATTAATTGCAACAATTACCCCATGATAATCTGTCAAATAGTTAATACTCTGTAGATGTAATACGAAAGAATGTAAGACGTGTTCTAATATTTGAACAAAAAGAAGTCAAATTCTAAGTTAAGTTATTATTCATACATCGAAAGCACTGCATTTCTAATTCTTCTTTCTCTTAGCACTCTGTCCCTTAGAACAAGCTGATGTCTTTGTGTGGAGTACCCTCTCTTAACTGTTACTTTTACCAGGTTAGTTGTTTTTTTTTTTTTTAATCCTCTTTAGTCATATTAATTGTAAATCTCTGTCAAAATTTTTTCTTCCTAATCAGCCTGCATACTTCTTGAGGAAGCGTGTTTGATTCATTTTTGGAAATCTGGGGTTCCTAAAATACTAGATCTTTGTAGGACCTCAATAAATGTTTGTGTAAAGATATATAGATAGATAAATAGATAGACAGATAGATAGATAGATAGATAGATAGATAGATAGATAGATAGATAGATATCTAAATATATGTATATATTGCAGTAGTTCAGGAGGGCATCAAGGACCTAGACTATCATCTGGGTGGTATGAATGATTTAAAAAATGCTGGATGTGATGAATATTACAAAGGATCAGTTTTGATATCTAATTATGTATAGTAGTTGGAGGTAAATAAAAATAATAGATAATAATAGTTGGTAGTGGATATGACTATACACCATGCATTATGCAATATCTCATTTGATCCTCACAACCACCCATGAAGTGGGTAGCGTTATCTTTACTTTATATATGAGATGCCTCAATTACAGAGAGCTTAAGCATCTATACCTGACAAAATACGACCGGCAGAAATATGAAATATCAGAGAACGAAATAGTTTGGATGAGTATATAATGTCTCATCATATATGGCAAAATTTCAAAAGACACATCTGTATTTAAACACAGATAATGTTAAACTTATATATAACGTCTACCTGACAGCAATCTCTTTTTAAGGAGCAGGTATTTTTTTAAATGATGAAACAAATAAAGAAACATAAAAGTTAAATTTAACTACTTCACAATTTGGCCAAAGAATAACATTGACTTTTTCTGGACAGGCATTACCTGTCACCGCAGTCACAATGGTACTAGAAGGGTAACAGAAGTCATTTGAAATGGTGATTCAATTATCTCATAGCTAGAGCTTCTAGCACTTCTGAGGCATCATATATGATCTTAAGAAAGTGACAGAAACAGTAGAAGGTACCCTAATCAAGTAATCAATCTGCCAACTGCTCAAAAATCATATGTGAATTTCTCAGAAAAGGGCAGAGGAAAGAATAATAGAATGCTTTTCATTCACATGGAAAATATATAAAGGTGCAAGACATCAGTTTATAGTAATACTATGACTTCTGCTACTCAAATATATTAAAGGGTTACCGTCAAAACTATATTAGCAAATAACTATGTATGTGAGCTTTTTGAAAAATATTGGGATAATATTTTCCAGAGTAGAAATATCATTTTAGATGTCCTATCTCCCTAGCCATAGAAATTATGTTTGACCTTGACTAAATCACATAATATTTCCTGTACTTTAGTTTCCCCAGAGAAATGTGCCTGTTTGCAGGGTAGGTAGGTGTTGATAGATTTGAAAATTAAAAGGTGCAAAATAATGGCAAAGCATTATTCTTACTTTACTGTGTCCAATGAAAAAAATAAAGTCAATTAGGGAAGCAATCAAATTATTGAAATCTCAGAGAAAGACATTATGGACATTATCTTTTCTCCCATGAGTTTAAACTGATTTGAAATGCAACATTTGGTTGTACAGAAATTATAGCCTATATTTTATGAATTGGTTTGTCTTGGTTTAGGGTGAAAGTAAGGGTCAAATTTTCAGCAGCTTTTGTCTTTGGAAGAGTTATTATTTTTAAATACATGATTCAAAAAATAATCCACAGCCTCATCCAGCTAGAGTTTCCTCTTTCCAGCTCCATAAGACAGGAAAAGAACCCTACTGGGCAATGCGAGAGACAATTTCTATCCATCCCCCTCCCAGTTTCCCTGCTGTTTTGAGCCTGAGTATTAGCCAGCTGTCTCTGAAATCCCAAACCCCATTTGGCATCTCTAGGTGATTAAAGTCAAAATGACTTTATGGCCAGGCAGAGTACACAAAGATACCAGAAACCTAAATGAGTATTTTTTTTTTATCTGCTCTCTTAATTAAAGTCTGATTTGAAGTAGAGTTGAAGGAAAGGAAGAAGAAATTCAAAGAAAAAAACCTTACAGCAAGAAAGATTCTCATATTTTTGAAAATCCGTGTTTTGGCAAAATTAAAATGGGTAAAACTTAAAATAAATGAGTTAATTTCTTAACACTTCTAAATAGTTTGTCATTATGGATTTTTTCTTTTGTAAATCATATTCGTAAATCACAATTCATTTATATTACCATGCATTCTATTCACAAACTCAAAGCTATATGGAACTCATTAAATCATACTAGAATCAAGAGAAAAGCTGATAAAAACATTTCATAATGTTAGGAAATTTATCCCAAAATAATCTAATAACTAACAACGGATGTATATACTATAGAATTTACATGCAGATCACATAGCATATTCAGTAACAGGGTTGTATTGGAACCACAGGCACATGCTCTACGCCTGTTTCTTGACATACAACTAGAGATAATATCTATTTAAAGTGAAACAAGGTATGGGGTGGCATATTTTCTAAGTATTTAAAGAACAGAAATTTTGAGTAGCCGAAGGGTGGAGTGGCAATTTTATTATCACTAGCGTCCTGCTCAAACAGATAAGATTTATAAATCTTGAACTACCCTCCTCACTTATGGGAAGACTGTAACATTACATAACATTTGCCTTTTCAAAGCATTGAAACAATAAGGTGGATTCAAGTTGTTTGCCTCATGCCTCAAAGGGAAAAACTATGTCTGGACATAACTCTTTTGTGTCTTGTCTGGTGTAATTAGTAAAAATAGTATAAATTGTAAAAATGTTCTACATTGGTGTTTAGAGATTTGTCCAATTAATGATACCCACTGTTATCCTTGGGCTGCTAAAATGTTGTGTTATAAGTGACCAGCAAGACCCAACTCAAGTAATTTCAGATTTTAAATTAGCCTTTGCCCATTTAAACCTTGATGTGAGCATCCAGCAAAAAGTTGGTATTTAATAATAAAGCCAGTGAATCTTTTCCTTATCAATGAATTTTGGGGAATGAATTGGAAAAATCCTTAAAATGCATTTAAAATTAAGTTAAAACACTCTCAACCAACTGTCAGCCAGTGCTTCCAGCCAGAGCATTCATAATGCAATAAAATTAGAACGTTGGGAAGAAAACACAGTCTACACAAACGTACTTGATTTAAAAGTCAGATTTCACATTTCAAAGTTCCTGATATTTCTGCTGAGCTTCTGCTGTGCATGCCCACAGAGGTACACTTTGAGTCACAGAAGAGTGCCCTGCTAAATGTAAAACCTTTTGTGCTCCATTACCCAAAGACAGAAGTGTTTAGGGAGCTTTGCTGGAGACCATGGTGCTTTGTTGCAGTTAAGATGACTTAGCCAACCTGGTAAACCCTGGAAATATTTAAAGTTCACCTTTTAATCTACAAAAACATTAAGAAACCAAGAACCTTTCCAAAACTAAAAAACTGGTGGAAGGGTAACTATAATCTCCTAAAAAATGGCTTTAGTAATTTTGTAGATGACCTTGATATTAATATGAATGATGGTGATAATAGGAACGCTTCTCATATACTGAATGTTCGCTACACACTTCACGTCCACTATTCGATCCTTATAAAAGCTCTAGGGTAGGCACCCCTGGTATCTCCATTTTACAGAGGCGAATACTGAAGTACAGAGATGACAGGTAACCTGACAAGGTCACAGAAAGCATATGGCTGATCCCAGTCAGAAGCTCAGACAGGCCTTCCTACAAAATTTTTACCTTTGATCATCCTACCATTTCACATAATCAAGGGTGTTCAGACTCCTTCTAAAAAATATACTATTTGGTATCTCTGCAACATATCTTTATTTCAGAAGCTTGCAGAGCTCTTGATAAACTATTTACCTCTAATTGCCTCCATACATAGGGAAGTGACTCTGAAATGCAGCTGACAGGAGGAGGGAAGAAGCTTGGAATCATGTTTGTCCACACAGGAAATAAAAACTGCTTTAAACTGTCTCTCACACTTAAAAAGGTAATAGCCATAGTTAGAGGTTGGTCGGGTCATTTAAACCAACACTTTATTCTTTACAATGTTTGTTACGGAGAACTTTAACGAGCACAGTTGGAGTGGGGAAGTTTTCCATTTCTGAAAGCCATGGAACATCTCCAGCTTCTTGGTGTTCCCTCACAGCACATTAGAACATGCATCCACTTAAGCCCAAGGACACAACTTATTAACACACCTTTTGACAGTCCATAATTTTTCCCCTAAGAGGTTTCACATTTAGAGAATGTTATTTCTTCTCCTTGCATTTGGAAATCAAAGGAAGAGAATCCAAATCCATGGGAGTATAAAACATCTAATGGATTCCATTTCTGTTAAGTTTTTTTTAATCTTGGCTAGAAATTTGAGATTGCATTTGGAAACTTATTCAATACTCCTTTAGATTTAAAAAATCAAGTACAGAATTCATAAATTCAAAAAAGGTAAAAAGCACTAGAATCATTAACCTTTAAGGAGAAGGTTTTGACATCAGTAGATAATGGCCAAATTTAGTTATCATTCTGCTTAAGACTGGAGTACATGAATTATACAGTTTTTATTACATACCATGTAGTTAGCACCCAATGTCATCTGAAAAAATTTAAAGAAATAATTTTAAATATGTTTAAAAAGAAATGCTTCAGGGCTTCCCTGGTGGCGCAGTGGTTGAGAATCTGCCTGCCAATGCAGGGGACACGGGTTCGAGCCCTGGTGTGGGAAGATCCCACATGCCACGGAGCGGCTGGGCCCGTGAGCCACAACTACTGAGCCTGCGCGTCTGGAGCCTGTGCTCCGCAACAAGAGAGGCCGCGATAGTGAGGGGCCCGCGCACCGCAATGAAGAGTGGCCCCTACTTGCCACAACTAGAGAAAGCCCTCGCACAGAAACGAAGACCCAACACAGCCATAAATAAATAAATAAATACTTTTAAAAAAAAAGAAATGCTTCATTTTTAAAGTCATAATTTCATTTATTTCATTTAATTCCAAGCACATCTATTGTATCATAAAAACAAAAGTAGGGGCTGTGAGGGATGCAACAACGAACAAGATCACACCCTACTGTAAAGAAAATGATGTTCAAAGTAGATGGAGCATGTGTGTAAATAGCTTTGACATAAAGATATAACGAGTACCCAAAACAGGTAAAAGATGGAGTGGGATAGAGCAGAAGCAAAGTGACATCATCTGATACACCTGACATCATCTCTTCCTGCCACTCTCCCTCTCAGTCGGCTCTGGGCAGACTAACCTCCTTCTAGTTTTGTTGAATAACCAGGAACTCTTCAATCTTGAGGCCTTAGCACTTGCTTTCTTCTCTGCCCAGATATCACTTTCATTTACATGCTCCTCCAATGTTGTTTCTCAGTGACCCCTTCCCTTACTGCCCCATTTTAAATGATAGCCCCCTTATCACCCTTGCCTACTTATTTAACTTCTTGGCTCTTATTAATGTTAAAACATAGTATAATATTGTCTTATAAAGTATATTGTTGTTTCCTTCCTGCCATCTAATAGTCACAGGGACAGAGACTTTTATTCCAAGCTCATTCACTAGAGTTTGGAATAGTTTTTAGCATATAGTAGACACTCAACAGTTATTTGTTGATTAAATAAGTAATGTATTGACTAGCTTTAGGGGGATCCTTAGGACAAAACAATTAAACAACTACAACTAGGATAGTAGCTAAAGTATTATCAGGGTCCAGAAAGAGTCTGGGTTTACTAAAACTAAGGTAGGTTTAAACATATTTGTATGCCAAGGAATAGGAGGTAGGGACTAGAGAAAGAAAAAAAAAAAATTAAGAAAAATGAAACCATTGAGAATCAAAATCCCAGAAAAAAAAATCAAAGGACACAGGCTTAGAGGCATAAGTAGAGCAATTAGCTTCCTCTCTAGGGGAAGACCTCATCCTTTAAGACAGGATAAAAGTAGGGGAGAGAGATAGGTGAGGATAAAGAGGAACTTGCAAATGTTAGAACAGCGAAGCTAAGGAAGCTCATTTTCTCCATGGCCATTTACTAAGAATGATGAGTGTAGGGCAGAAACTGGGAACTTCTGGGAGGGTAAAAGACTGGAATCGCTGTCCAACAAAGTGCAAAAGAGAACTACTAGGAATAAGTAGAATGGCTTTTAAGGGTAGTGAGTATTTGAGTGAAAGTATATGATATGCACCTAAAAGGAGTCAATCAGCCACCGTCTATATACTCCCTATCATCCTGGATAAAGACCAAAGAAAGAATATTGTGGGTGTCATCCAGGCCTAGAGACAGGGAAGATCAGAGTGACAGAATGCCAGATGGGACAGCTATGAAATAGAAAAAGTGAGTATATTTTTAGAATCACCTAATATTAGTTTCAACATATAGTGTGGAAACACATGGTAGGCACCTAATAAATGATCTTATGTTGTTGTTGCTACTATTTAAAGAATCACACAGATGAAAGAATCAAGGTTAGATTCAGTGATATTAGTGGGGCAGTAAAGCTTGTCAGTGTAGTCCTAACCATCCACAAGTTTCCAAATATGCCTCAATTTTATCATCTATAAACTTGATAATATAAAACCTATTAAACCTATAAGATGGTTTTAGGTTTATTGTGGTGATTAAATGGAATTCATTCTAATCCTTGAGAAAAAAAAATGAAGAATGATTAAAACCTAATATAAGTTTAAGATAAAGTATCTAAAACAGTGTCTGGCTTTAAGTAAGCACTATATAAGTGTTGGCTTTAAAAAAAAAAAGAAATAACACATGATGGTGAAGTGTTGAGAATCCCTGGACCCAGGTGTTTGTTCCTTGTTGGTGGTGATTGTCTGAGCAAAATCCTGAAAACCAAACCTCTCAATCCAGTGTTTATTGGCATTTTCTCCATTCCTTAAAACAACTGAGTGATAAGATAGGCAACCATCTGTAACATTGGTTCTTTAGAGCAGAGGTTCTTAACTGCTCATGTAGAAGGTGCAGTGGGGATGTCAGAACACTTCAGTGTGGCTGAAGACAAGACAGCATGGATGGTGTGTGTGTGTGTGTCTGCATGTATGTATGTGTTTGATGTAGAGCTATAAGTAGCAGCTTTGTATTTTTAATAATACCCTAACTAGTCTTCCTGTGTTTTGCTTGTTTCTTCTATGATTAATTCTACATTTTGATCTCTTCATTCATGCTTGTATTTTTAGCACTTAGAAACAGTGTGCGTGGTATAGAACACGTACTTAGTACATATTTATTGAATGAAGAAACTCTTTTTCCCCATTAGCTTCATGAAAGCTATGTCATCACTCCCTGGTCTGAGTCTTCTATGACTATTTCTTATCCATATAGAATACACTTTGAGCTCCTAAGCTTGGAACTGAAGGCCCCCAGTTTCTCTTGCGAACCTTTACTCCACCGACAGATCTGTTCATACTTCTT
The DNA here is from genome assembly GCF_965194825.1 of Balaenoptera physalus. Classification (NCBI taxonomy): domain Eukaryota; kingdom Metazoa; phylum Chordata; class Mammalia; order Artiodactyla; family Balaenopteridae; genus Balaenoptera; species Balaenoptera physalus. The sequence continues at coordinate 56,953,451 of NC_138885.1, forward strand.
CCAGCATCTCAAGCTCCCTATCTCTAAGCCTTTGGTTTTCTCACTGTATGTGTTTAGAATACCTTTGCCTGGCTTATTAGTCATCATTCCCTCTGCTAATGCTCTACTCAAGCTGTTCCTAAGCACTTCTGTGTTTGCCCCAACCGTTAGAAATACCTTTCCCTGCTGAATGTTTGTTGAACTTAAAATCTGTACCCTTGCAGGCTGCCCAATATATACTCAAAAAATGTGCATTGCCACTAAAATTATGAAGGCTTACAGCTTGGTCATTAAACAGTGGATGTTGAAGGAATGAAACTTGTTCATTTAAGAGTGGATTTTGAAGGGAACTCATCCTTCTGTACATGCATGATTATCCAACAAGAGATAATGAGAAAAGAATGAGTAGGAATACACTAGTTTCAAAGAGTGACAGCCAAGGAGTCACCAATCATAGAGCAGAGATGGTCAAATGTTAAATAGCTTAGCTTCATAGTCACACGAAATGAATCTGACATCCAAAATTACCTCCAAGATTCAAAAGGAGCTTTGAAATCCAGTTGCTCAGAATTAGCCCAGTAAATCCTTTATAGACTCTAAAGCACTAAAATGACTATGGGAACCACCATAGTAATTTGAAACAACAATGTGAACCCAGAAAATACAAAACATGCATGTACGATAAAGTTAGATTAGTTTATTTCTAGATGTTTTTGATCAAGATTCTGGGTTAGTTTAAAACTTTCTGTTTTTGTTTCTTTCTGATTTGCTGATGACCCAGGCCTATTGTCAGTTTTTTGGTACTGATACTATGGAAAGCTGAGTGCACCAGGCGATAGAATTGCACAAACTCTCATCATAAACCAGTGTTCACGTACACACACTCAGAAAGTGCCAACATGTTAGCTCTATTATCCATTAATATTTGCAAGAAGACACACTCCAGTTTTCATGTTTTAGTGGAACAAGGATCACGCACTCAAAGTCTGAAGAGCAGGTGACATGCATGGATGCAGTGAGAGGAGGGCAGATACATAATACATGCACTGTCTAAGCACACGGACTGGTGTCAGGGATTCCGGCAAACCCTGGCCAGAGCTGCCATTTAGGAGCTACTGTTACTTAGCTCAAGGTCAATTTTGTCATTTGAGAATACAGGCCTAGTGTCTTCTAAGAAGTCTTCCAAGTTTTCAGGAGAAGCTGGAAACCTCTACTTTTTAAAGTGAAATTTAAAGAATTTAAACGTTGGCTCAAAGTTTTCTAAAATATTATAGATCAAACTGAACTCATCTGTGGTCCAGATATGGCCTGCAAACCCCCATTTTGCAATTTTGCTTTGGGTTCCTACGGCGACCCTCTTCAGTGTCACTTCAATAACCACATAAAAAACTTACCTATCAGATGTTTAAAATAACCATTACACTTTTTATAATACGTTTCCACACAGCTGAAAAAAAATCCTTATCTAAAAATAACAGGAAAGGCTTTGAAATGATATGTGGAAACCAAGTGGCAAGGGGCAGACGTTTTTAAGGGGAAATGTAGATTGCATGATATTCTTGCCCCTGTTTCATTCAGTGTATGCCCTCTGGGCTGAATATTTTCCTAAAGCAATATCCAGATATCATTTCTGAGCCTTCTGTATCAGCAGAGGTTTTGAAAGGTACCGTATTTTTAGAACTCTTTCACTGAGGCTGCTATTGCTACCATGTATCTATTAGTCTCTGCCTTTGCAGAGGAAGGTACCAAGAAAATAGTCTCTGAAGAGCAATACCTTGATATCAAGTTTAAATGGGTAAAACAGGGAAACAGGTTATACGTGTAAAAGGCTTTTGCAACCTGTGTTGCACAGTGAAAGTCACAAAACATTGCCACTCCTCCACCTACAACCTGCATTTTCAGCGAGAGATTTCAGCAGGAATTTAGTTTATATTCTTTTCATTAAAAGAACAACTCTGGAGCTATTGCGTGCCCATACAACCCGGCAGAACCTTTTCCTAGTGACCAAAAGTCACGTTTCTCTTCAGCTGTTAACATAACTCAAAAATTGGGAAGGGTAAAATATGCTCTCAACTTGGAAGCAGGACAGCCAGAGTAAGTTCTGAATGCTTCACACAGTAAGTGTGCTTTCGTTCCCATAAAAGAAGGAGCACTTGGCAGAAGCCTCAGTTCCTGCAGTGAAGCAGCTTTACAATAGTTATTACCTTCAAAAGGAGAGGGGGAAAAAAGGACCAAAACAAACACCCAAACAAACGCTTGCTATTGGCAATAAATCTGAAAGGGTAAAGAGTGAGGAGAAGACAAAAGGAGAGCAGTTTCCTCTCCCTCTCTTCCCATCTGTCTTTGTCCCTTTTTCATTGTCATGCATTTAGGATGCTGCATTTTCTCTTCAAAGGTTCACAACAGGACCTGAATACTTTGATCCAAGGGTGCTTTGCCCTCTTGTACAAGACTTTTCACTCGGCACTTTAATTGGTTACATTTTTTACTCAAGGCTTTTCCCCTCATATTTTTAGCCAGTGAATTTTTGGCATCTTTAGAATTTAAAAAACAAAGTGAACAATTTTAATGTCAGCTGAACAAAAGCAGATTTCGAGAATCACAGAAAAATGCTTCAAGGTTGCACACCCTCCGCAGTTCTCAGCACACGTCGGTGCTCTTTGTGAGAATGTTCCCCGTTTTACTTGATTATCATCTCCAAGTCCCACCTCCACCCCACTCAGTAAAGCAGCTCTCCGGCACTGGCAGGGGGCTCTGCGAGAGTCCTTCTCCACAGCCCCTCCGCTATTCTCTCCTCTCGCTTTCCATGAACAAGCAACTGTCTCTTTGCTGCATAAGGGAAAAGTGGTTGAGATAAAATTACTCATCTACACTCCGAGTGGTCTAAAATAACAAGAAATTGAAATAGACAACTATCAGAGCGATTTTCAAACCAAGGAGAATGAAAGATTAAGTGAACAAACCGTTCTCCAAACGTTCTTGAAATAGGTTAGTTCATCATTTTTAAAACATCTATGTTGGTATTTCATGGTACATGAAAGCCTCAATACGACTCTTTTACCTACTTGCTTGCTATGAGTTTTTTGCCAGGCGTCACGCGGTATCTTTAGTTCCCTGACCAGGGAGCGAACCTGGGCCCCAGCAGTGAAAGCGCCGAGTCCTAACCACCGGACCGCCAGGGAATTCCCTCAACACGTATGGTAACTTTAGATACCTTTTTAATAACTTTTAGATAACTTTTTAAAAAGTATTCGAAGCTAATTTCAACTTTTACATTTTAAACATCACTTATTAGAGCAATTCCCTGAACTTTACTAGGAAGAAGATATTTGCTACATTATTTAAAGAAGTAAAGGGGCACCTATTCATTCACATTTGACTGTGAAATGCCAGTTGAATGCCGTTGTTGCAAGATGTAGCTACCTGGCTCTAATCTCCCTTTTCTTCAGTGTGTGGAAGGAAAGAGGTGTATGGAGTTCAAATAACTGATTCAGGATGCTGGAACAACAATTCCTTATAATTGGAGAAACTAGTCATAGATAAGTCATTCACTGTCAAGAGAAGGAATCAGATGGAAAATTCTTGCTTTACCAGTTGAGACAGAGTGACTGGGAAGACAAAGAAATGATAAGGAAACTGCCGTCTGAGCCAGAAAATCTGATAGGCAGAGGACCTGCCTTGTGGCTAGTAGCTATGGGCAAAATTGATGGTATTTTGATCCCCAAACGCACTGAACACCTCGAACCTGATGTTAGCATTGAGCGCAAGCTAATTCCAAGGTAAGAAATGGAGGTGAGTTAGAAAGGAACTTTATACAAGGTTGAGGATAAAAACAGAATTATATAAAATTACTCATGCTAGTTTAGTGACTATTCATAACATCAAATATATAGATAAATGAAAGCACTCCAAATTGAAAGTCAGTAAATATAAGCATAATGTTATGCTCGAATGTAGGGTTTTAATTCTGATGTGTAATTATCTAACAAAATGTTATATATTCGATTTCTTGAATGAGGAGGAAGTAGAAAGTGTAAATGTGAGCTAAACATCTAATGAACTATGCCTATACGATGATATAGCACTATTCTCATAAATACAGTCAGAATATCTGAGTTCCGCACCAGGCTATTTCATTTACTAACTATCCACTTATTTCTGAGTAGTTCTCTACTTGGAGCCTAAGTGTTAGGGCAGAGCCAGCAGGCTACAGCTGGGGGGTTATAGTTCTTGCTGCCTCTGATAGATGGGAGTATTGGTGGGGTGCTTCCAGAACTGGACTTCTCCTTGAGATGAACTTCACAGGGAACAACTGGTCACTGAGACTCACATCAGTCAATTGTCCAAACCTGAGCTGCAAGGACACTGCAGAGGGATAGCCAGCTAGTGTGAAGTTGAAAGACTAAATAAAGCAAAAGAGCACTGAGGGGAAAGAATTAAGGTAGGAGTTTAGCTGACAAAGCAGGTACATTATCAGTACTGCTAGTCAAAAGTCATATAACTCCTGACCCTTCCAAATATTCACTGAAGGATTTTAGAGGAATGACCCATATAACTATGCTAGACTTATTTAGAAATGTCTGCTTAAAACTCTAAGATCTAAATAAGTATTCTACAACAGAGGGTCAGCAAACATTTTCTGTAAAGAGCCAGATAGTAAATATTTTAGCTGCTGTGGTCCACATGATTTCTGTTGCTACTATTCAACTCTGCCACTGTAGCATAGAAGTAGCTATACTCAATATGTAAACTATTAAGCATGGCTGTGTTCCAATAAAACCTTCTTTATAGACACTGATATTTGAAGCTCATATAATTTTAACATGATACAAAATTATTATCATTAAAATTTAACTTTTTCAACCATTGAAAAATGTAAACCCATTATTAGCTTGAGGGCTGTATAAATAGAAGCAATAGGACAAATGGGGCCCAGGAACCAAAGATTGATGACCCCTGTTCTAAATTTATGTCAGTCAAGGCAGCTTTATTTTAAATGTCATGTTAATAATGAGAATGTCTATAAAAACACAATGGGCAAAATATAATTTATGAAGGGCTTTAAAGTATATTATTTCATCTTCACAATAACCCTATGTAATAAGTTAGTGTGGTCGATTGATCACATAATGGCCCCCGTTCTTCAGTTTTCCCTGTATCCATGCCCATTGCCAGGACTTTGTTGCTTTTTACAGCAAGAATTTGTAGTATATTCCACTGCCCCTTATTCTGAGTTCAGCCATGCTATTTGCTTTGGCCAATAGTATGTTATCAGTTGTGACACAAGCAGAAACTTGAAAAGTGCTTGAATGTTTCCACTTAGTGCTTACCCCTCAGTGTTAGAGAACATGCTGGAGGTAGCCTGCTGAAGGGTAAAAAAAACACATAGAGTTGATGAACAAAATCAAAGAATAACTATATAAATGGAGAGCAATTTTATGTTCATGGATAGAAAGACTCAGTATTGTCAAGATGTCAGTTCTTTCAAACTTAACCTATAGGTTAAATGCAATTCCAATCAAAATCCCAGTAAGTTATTTTGTGGACATTGACACACTGATTCTAAAGTTTATATGAAGAAACAAAAGACCCAGAATGGCCAACACAATATTGAAGGAGAAGAACAAAGCTAGAGGACTAACACTACTTGACTTTAAGGCTTACTATAAAGCTACAATAATTCAAGACAGTGTGGTATTGGTGAAAGAATAGACAAATAGATCAGTAGAACAGAATAGAGAGCCCAGAAATAGACCCACATACATATAGTCAACTAATCTTTGACAAAAGAGCAAAGACAATACATGGAACAAAAACAGTCTTTTCAATAAATGGTGCTAAAACAACTGGACATCCACATGCAAAAAAATGAATCTAGACACAGACCTTACACCCTTCACAAAAATTAACACAAAATTGATAGCAGACCTAAAAGCAAAATGCAAAACTATAATACTCCTAGAAGATGACATAGGAGAAAATCTAGATGACTTTGGATATGGTGATGACTTTTTAGATATGAGTACTACCCATGAAGTATTGATAAGCTAGACTTCACTAATATGAAAAATTTCTGCTTTGTGAAAGGCAATGTTAAGAGAATAAAAAGACAAGCCACAAACTGGGAGAAAATATTTGCAAAAGACATATCAAATAAAGAACTCTTATCCAAAACATATATAGAGCTCTTAAAAGTCAACAATAAGAAAACAAACAAGCTGATTAAAAATGGGCTGAAGACCTTGACAGACACCTCACCAAAGAAGACATACAATGGCAAATGGGTTTATGAAAAGATGCTCCACGTCATATGTCATCAGGGAAATACAAATTAAAACAACAATGAGATACTACTGCACATCTATTAGAACGGCCAAAATCTGGAATACTGACAACACCAAATGCAGGTGATGATATGGAGCAACAGGAACTCTCATTCTTTACTGGTAGGAATGCAAAATGGTTTAGTCACTTTGGAAGACAATTCAGTAGTTTCTTATAAAACGAAACATACTCTTATATATGATCCAGTGATTGTGCTCCTTGGTATTTAGCCTGAGGAGCTGAAAACTTATCTCCCTCAAAAAGCTGCAGACGCATGCTTATAGTCAAAGCATGAATTAATTGCCAAAACTTATTATCAACCAAAGTGTCCTTCCATATGTGAATGGATAAATAAATAGTGGTACACCTAGACAATGAAATATTATTCAGTGCTAAAAATAAATGAGCTACCAAGCCATGAAAAAATGTGGAAGAATCTTAAATGCATATTACTAAGTGAAAAAAGCCAATCTCAGAGGCTACATACTATATGATTCCAACTGTATGACATCCTAGAAAAGGCAAAACTACGGAGACAGTAAAAATATCAGAGGTTCCCGGGGTGGGGGTGAGGAGAAAGATGAATAAGCAGAGTACAGAGAATTTTTAGGGCAGTGCAAACACTCTGTATAATATAAAGATAGATATATGTCATTACACATTTGTCCAAATTCAGAGAATGTACAACACCAAGAGTGAAACTTTAGGTAAACCATTGTCTTTGGGTGATTATGATGTGTCAATGTGGGTTCATCTTTGGTAAAATCTGTGAGTGAGGTTGATAATAGGGGAGGCCCAGCATGTGGGGGGCAGTAGCCAGTATATGGGAAATCTCTGTACCTTCCTCTTAATTTTGCTGTGAACCTAGAACTGTTCTAAAAATATAAAGTCTCAAAACATGTACACACAATCAGAACTTTAAAGAGAAGATTTATTTTTGACACTAGATAAGATAATATAGAAAAAAGACTTAACATGTGGAAATCCAGCTTTTTTAGACCTATTTTATCTAGGTCAATATTCTACCTGGAAACTTCTAGAGCAAGAAGCACAGAAGTGGAGGAAAAATGTTAAGGAATAATAAAATCTCTTTAAATCTGTTTTAAAAATTGCTAAGATTTGTTAAAGGAACATACACACACCCCCTGAGAAAGACACGCCCCTAGATGAAAAGATTTATACTGTAAAAATGTCAGATCACTACAAATTTATTTATTAATTTAACACAGTTTCAATCGAAATTAATTCCAAGAATACATTTTAAAATTTCTTCTCATGTATCTACTTTTATTCTTAAATATATTTTTTATTTTGAGATAACTGTAGTTTCAAAGCAGTTGTAAAAAAATAATACAGAGAGATCCTATATAGGCTTTACCTAATTTCCCCTAAAGGTAACAACTTGTAAAACTATAGTACATTATCACAGCCAGAATATTGACAGTGACACAGTCAAGACACAGAACACTTCCATCATCACAGGATCACTCATCCTGTCCTTTTTAGCCACATTTACTTACCTCTACCCATACCCCATCCTTAATCCCTAGCAAACACTAATCTGATCTATATCTATAATTTTGTCATTTCAAGAATATTATATAAATGGAATCATGTGGTATGTAACTGTTTGGGATAGACTTTTTTCACTCAACATAATTCTCTGGAACTTCATCCAAGTTGTTGCGTGTATCAATAAATAGTTCATTCTTTTCATTGCAGAGTAATGTTCCATGTTATAGGTAAACCTCAATCTGTTTAATCACTCATCTGTTGATGAACAACTGAGGTGTTTCCAGTTTTTAGCTATAATGAATAAAGCTGCTATGAAATTCCTGTACAGGTTTTTGTGTGAACATAAGTTTTCATTTCTCTGGGAAAAAAGCCCAGGAATGCAATTACCAGGTCATATGGTAGTTTCATGTTGGTTTTTAAAAGAAACTAGCAAACTGTTTTCCAGAGTGGCTGTACCATTTTGCATTCACACCAGCAGTTTATGAGTGATCCAGTTTCTCAGCATCCTTGCCAACATTTCAGAGTGTTACTTTTTGTTTTTTTAATTAGCCTTTCTGATATCAGTATAGTAACAAATCCCTGGGGTTTTAATTTGCATTTTCCTATAATAGCTAATGATACTGAAGTGGAGGAAGAAAGGTGAGGAATAAAGAATTTCTTTTAAATTTGAGGTTCAGTAAAACACACACACACACACACACACACACACACTCACAGAGAAAGACATGAATATTCCCAGATGAAAAGTAAAAATGTCAGATCTTCCAAATTCACATATAAATTTAACACAATTCCAATAAAAACCCTCAAAATACTTTTTTTAGCTTGATAAAATAATGTAAACTTTATCTGGAAATGTAATAGTTGATGAGTAGACAAAGTTACGTTGAGAAGCGATAATGCATGATAAAATTTCCTATAATATATTTAAAGTTTATAATATTATTATATATTGCATACATTTATTTCTAATGTCAAATCATTAAACTAATGTCACACTGGCTCAGGAAAAGACAGTTGAAGGAAACAACGAAAGTCCAAAACATACACAACCAATTTTTATACATTTAGTGTTTGAGAGAGACTGTTCTTCAATTTAGAATGAACTATATTTTGCCTTTAAAAAAAAAAATTAGTTAGGGCCCCTGTGTACCATACAGTAAAATAAAATTGAGATGTAAAAATAAAGTCATGAAATATGATCAAATATTTACTACAATATTGAATCACTGGAAGTGGTTAAATTTACTAATATTTACATGATTTACTGTTATGTGGAAAGATAGTCTCTGATTACAACAATGATGGATATTATTTTCTTATATTTATATTTCTGTGCTTTGAAAAACTTTTCCTTTAATAAACATGTAATACTTTTGTGTTTATGAAAAAAGGCATAAAAGAGTTATTAAAGTTGTGTTTTTATAAAGATCTTGCATTAAAGGAGCTAAACCGTAAAGCAAATAATGGCAGCTGATGCAGGAGGTGTTGAAAGAAATAATTGTATGGAAACTGCGAATCATTAGCTTGATCTAGAAAGTTAATTTTTTTAAGGTTTCCCCTTTCAATAGACCCTAACTCTTTTTTGGAAAGACACAACCTCATGTCTCTACTCTCTCTTCCTTCATCGGATACTTCATCACTGATGGTGTTATGTGTCCAGTGCTGTGTTCTCTTCTTTACTGGCACACCTATGAGATGGTGCTGCTGTTATTCGTATTTGGGGCAGCTGGGGATTCAAGACCTGGAAAGGTGAAGTAAACTGCACACAGATAATAATTGATGGAGCTAATACGTAGGCCCAGGGCATTAACTGCTTTCCTATTTACCACTCTGAGATAGGGGCTCTTACTACCAGCCCCTCCTCACTCCTCTTCAGCCTCACTGGCACCTGATTGTTCTTCAAGGTCCTCAGGATCTTTGTACTTGTTCCCTCTGGTAGGAAAACATTCCAACTGTGAGTATTCAGATAGGTGATCATTTGTCAACCACTCAAAGAGGACCTTCTGATCACACTGCCAGAAATCGTGTCCCCAGTACACACTTACCTTGCTTAATTTTTCCTCATAGCTATTCTCACCACCTGACCTTGTATTATACGTTTGGGTGTTTATCGCCAGCTTCTTCCACTAGAAGGTAAGCACCTGTTTTCTTTCAGCTATATGCCTAGCATCTAAATGAATAGATGAATGAGATAGTAGCTGTTTGTGGAAACTGAATTCAGTAGTACCTGAAAAGGACAACAATTTTAAAGATGATCCCTAAAGAATGAAATTCCTTAACTTACATCTAAAAGAAGCTCTAGAAACTCTGGACGTCGCTATTTGATTTTAAAACCCTATGTCACATTTAATTTAACAAAATCTACCGTGTTCCTGAGAAGCACTGTGACTTGTTAAATGAAACATACCAGGTCGTACACTTCTAAGTAATGTTTTCACCTCAAAATCAACCCCTTGGTAGGTAGTGCCCTGACCCCAGTGATTCTAGCATTGTTCAGACATGTTTCTTAACAACAACTCTTAGCCAGTACCTTCAGAACTTGTGAAAATTTAGCTTTAATATACTCAATAATGGACATTTTTGTCCACTGAGAGTAGGTATGGTCTCAGAAATAGCCAGAAGTCATCTAAAGCCCACTGTGGAGAACATGATATGGACAAAGCAGGTCTTATGAATTTTTCATCAAAAAAGCGATGTGACTAGAACATAATGAGACTCCGTTTTTCACTGATTGCTCATAAGGTGGCTCTGGAAGAACTTGCAAAATTGGATTGTGAGACTCCTTTTGAATGTTGTAGTATAACAGGAACCATGGTACTGGCCCCCTGAATCGCTATTTTCGTTGGAACAATGCTCATTTTGATATTTGAATTATAATATGTTTGATTTATGTTAAAAAATGGCAGTCTCTTTTATAGTTAATATATACAGAGTTTAGAATAAAATATTTTTTCTCCAGTCTATATGTAACCTTTAATTTCAAATGTCTCTGATTCTGCATATGGATACATTTTTAGTTACTCTCTATAAAGTCATATTAGCTAGGTAGGTGGATAACTTCATTTTGCCCAGTGGATATGTTTCTGGCATGCTGCATAGCAACCCAATTTTAACAGTCAGAATGGCATAAAACTCTAAATACAGAAAAGAAATTGGTTCTGGAAAAGGAAAAACCATGGCGACAAAAAAAGATTAGTAGTTGCCAGAAGTTGGGGTGGGATTGGGGAAAGGATGAACAGGTGGGGCATGGAGGATTTTTAGGGCAGTGAACTACTCTTTATGATACTATAACATTGGATACAAGGCATTACACATTTGTACAAACTCATAGAATATACAACCCCAAGAGGGAACCCTAATGTAAACTATGGACTTTGGGTGATTTGGGTGATAGATGAACGAGATAGTAGATTCTACAGTTGTAACAAATGTCAATGTAGATTCTACAGTTGTAACAAATGTACCATGTACATTTGTAACAACTGTTACATGTAACAAATGTACCATGTACATTTCTTGTACCATGTACATTGAAACGTACCATGTCAATGTAGATTCTACAGTTGTAACAAATGTACCACTCTGCTAGGGGATGTTGATAACGGGGGTGGCTATACATGTATGGGGGCAGGGGGTACAGGAAAAATCTCTGTACTGTCCCCACAATTGTTCTGTGAACCTAAAACTGCTCTAAAAATATAGTATTAATTTTAAAAATTAACCTAAAGGACACCTAAGAAAATATAGTTACTCTAAAGAGTAGGGCTGGGAGCTGAGATTGTTTAAAGGTCGAATTTCATACTTTATTGTATTCCTTTCCATACTGTTCAAATTGTATGTTCATGGTTTTCTCTTATATAAGACTTGTAGGGAATGTCACACACTTGCTAAGGTTTAATCTAATTTTCTACCAGTTTTATATAGGACAAACTTTAATATTTAAAAATTATATTTATAATGATGTTTTAGAAGGACTGAAATTACTTAAGTGCTTTCTAAATCATTTAAAAAGATTAAATTAAGTTCAGTATAATTTTATGCCAAGCATATTTTATGTTCTAATTCTTTGCAAATGTATTATATATAATAAATATATAATATATATAATAGCTGGTAACTCTCAATTAACCTGAACACCCCCTTCCCCAAATATTTAGAATAAATATAAATATTCCAAATTTTTAAAGAATGAAAAGAATTTGGTCTATCACCTCCCACCTGTCTTCCAATTCCGTGATAATATCACTTTCTCTGAAAAGAAGGGACATCAGGAGACACAAGTTCTTGTGCCAAATTGGAAACAGACTAGCTGTAGATCTCATAGAAGATACCTAACTGTTCTGGGCCTCAGTTTCTACCGTGTCGATGTGAATGCAGGACTAATCATCACAGTCCCTTCCAGTCCTAGATATTCTTTTATCCAGTGCATTAGTGGGAGCTTGCTATTTCAAAAAACCTTATTGTAAAATATCTTGTAATGTTAATATCTATTCTTACTCTATCCTCTTTAAGAAAATGTAGTAAGTCTGCATGAAACATGGTAAAATAACATAGTTTATTTTCAGTACATACAATTAAATGTGTAAGCTATGGAGATTTTTGTCTTTCCTTGATGAATGAGATATTAAAAATCCAAACATGCATTCTAAACAGTTGACATGTCAAAATGCTAAATAACCAAGGATACTTATGAGAGGATTTTTTTTTAAGTGAACTGAGTTGTAGACTATTCTTTTCTAATATACAGAAAATATCTCTAATTTCTTAGGAATAAAGGTTTCATCATGTTTTAGCAAGAAGCATTTTATGATATTAGAAAAGAACACCCTGACTATGCAAATACCAGTTTTAAACAGATGGAGTGAAAACCCTAATTTTTGCAACCTTGTTTTTAAATAGGAATATGTGGGCTAGATACTAAATACAAAACCATGACTTCAGCCTACTCACTATCCCAAATTGCTTGCTATTTTCAATCAACATCCTCAAGTCCAAGAATAAACAAACAAACAAAAAAAAAACTCCCAAGACAGAAAAAGTGTACCTGAATTTGTCATTCGACTTACCATACCCCTTCTCTTGTATTAACAATCTTTGTTTAAATGGTTCAGGTGTACAGCATTATACATCTGCATACACTATAAAGTGATCACTACCACAAGTCTAGTTGCCATCCACCACCATACAATCGATCCCCTTCACTGTTCCCTCCTAACCCCCTTCCCTTCTAGTAACCACTAATCTGTTCTCTGTATCTATGAGTTTGTTTTTCTTTTGGTTTGTTTTGTTAGTTTGTTTGTTTATTTGTTTTTTAGATTTCACGTATGAGTGAAATCATATGGTATTTGTCTTTTTATGTAATTGTAAGGAGGAAACAAACAAAATTCTCTTTACTACATATGCAGGAAGAGATTCTGTATAGATTTAAAAACCCAAACGTAAGAGGTAAAAGTATAATTATGAAGAGATAATGTCCTGTGACCCAAGAATGGAGAAGAACTTCTTAAAAGAAGTATAGAGCACATAAGAGAACATTAATATCTTAGTTCTGATGCTAGAATCATGAAGACTACAATCATAAGTAAGGACCAATTCACACAGTTCAAATACAAGTCCTTATCAAGTTTTACTGGAAAGATGTTGTATTTGATAAAGATTCAGTTAAAAAAAGTTAGAATTAAAAGTTTTCTAATAACTCTAGTTTAAGTTTGAATTTGGAAAATGAGATAAAACAAATCAACAACTTTGGAGTAATAGGTAATGTTGAAGCATAGTAAATTCTGCCTGCCTAATATCTTTCTTGCTGAGAAAAATAGTTAATTTGCTAGATCTATTATTAACATACTTAAATCTACGCCATCTGTGTGTTTGTGTGTGTGTACCACATAGCATTAAAAATCAACATATAGAAATAGATATAATGGCAATTGATTGCATCAAAGGAAAGAGTTACTTCTTTTAAATCTCATGCAACATCCCTGGAAAATACATTTTTTTTTTTCATGACTCAGTGAAAGTGTGTTTTATTTTTAGAATGTCTTCTGAAAAGCTAAGGTCACATTAGCCAACAGCTTGCTGATGAACATTTCTGTAATGTGGAAAAGAAAGCTTATAACCCTAATTTTAGCCATACCTGTGGTTTTCTCAATTTAATTGCATTTTGATTAAAAGATCATTTCAAATGTTTTTGATAACATGATAAGATTTAGATATGACTTTAATAATGCAAATGCAGATTTGTTATTTGTAATATTCATTTCTATATGTTACATCACACTGATTATTTCTTCCTACTGCAATAGTTTAATATATAGTAAAAGTGAAATCACATTGATATAAAAGTCTACCTTAACATTTTTCCAAATTATCTTTAAATTTAGAAAAAAACTCATTTATTACCATCTTGGCTTACATTTTTATAATGAATATTCTTTAGGGCAGGATTTCTCTTTAAAAAATTATTATAAACAAAGATCCTTAATCTTAGGGTAACCACAAGCACTCTGGAAGATACATTCAGAATGTGTTCATACATTCATGCAGTCTTTTTATAAAAAGTACTCAATATTATCTGAGGCTTAATTGCCTTGTCCTACTTCATCTCATGTCACTATACTAAAATAATTGGAGCACTCAGAGGTTATTCGGGAACAAGTCCATCAAAAGGAAGAAGGCAAGATTTTCCTTCTTTTCTTTTTCTTTAATCACATTTAGGTCTTGTCTGTTTTGGGTTTTTTTTGGGTTTTTTTCCACACTGAGTATATAAGGCACAAGTGATTTTATTCCCAGGTGGACATTTTAAAACTTTTTAAAATTTTACAAATTTCTAATAACATTCACAATTAGAGACAGTGGAGTAAAACTATCTGATGCAATCAATATTCAGCTTACATAATTATCAATTCATGGGTAATGTTTCATTTATACCCGTATCCATATCCCCCAAGCATCAGATTATTTTGTAGCAAATTTCAGACATCATATCATTTCATCTTCACATATTTCCATACCTATTTCTAAAAGAATATTTTCTTTAAAAAATACATAACTACAATGCTATTATTATGCTTTTAAAAACTAGCAATATCCTCTTAATTTTATCAGATATCCCATCAATATACAAATTTTCCTGATTTTTAAAAGTCTGTTTGAACTGAGGTACAATAAAGTCCACTCATTACATTTAGTAGGTACAATATATATCTTATCTCTTTTGATCTATAGGCTTTAAACTATAAATTTTAATTAATAGACTTAGAACCCTCTATTTTTATCCCTTTTTATATGTTTTAAATCTGGATCATTTGTTCTTAGAATTTTCCACAGATTGGGCATGGTCATGTTTTTCGTGCTTCTTTGTCATATATATTTTCTGTTAATTGATGATTAGACTATGAGATTCAGAGATTGATTGGTTTCAGGTTCTAGTTTTTTGTACTTCTACTTCTTAGGTACTGTTGGGTACTTTAATCAGGAGATATGGGATATCTGCTCATCTCCTTTTCTTACGATGTAAGCAACAGTTGATACTCATTGATAGCATCCATCATTTCAATAGAGGTTGCAAAAATGTGTGATTCTATTTCTATCATTCATTTTTTAATTTATTATCTGAAATGTTTCTTTCAAAAAATACCCTCATCAATTACTGGATCACTGAAGGTAACCAAAGGTATAATTTGTACAGAAAAGCAGGATAAGTGTTCAAGTATTTCCTTTGTCTTCCAGTTTTCAAAACAATGAGTTGGTTTTCTTAAATGGTGTTGAGTGAGGTTTTGTTTTTTTTTTTAAGTATTATTTTAAACTCATATTTCAACATGTTTCAATCTATGGAGGTTATTATTCTTTTTCTTGTTCAGGTTATACCATCTTTGGCTAGTAGAAGCCTCTTCAACTTGTTCCATTGTCTTTTTGATATGTGCTTAGTGGTTTTAATAGTTTCCTTAGCCTCTGACATTACTTTCTGAGCTCATATATACATTTCCCGCTCTAGACCTGAGAGAAGTCAACCATTCCCCAAGGAATGCTGGTTCATTTTAGTAGGAAATTATACTTAGGGGTTATAAATATCAGGGAAGAGGCTTATCACTGCTGGGCCAGTCCTTATTTTTAGGGTTTGCTTTTTAGTGAACAAAGCCTGATATTTTTTTTAAAAGATAAAAACACAATGAGTTCATGAAGATACTTCAATTCAAATTTAGTACTACCGAGTTTTACTTAAATTTATCTATCTTGTTTGTTTCTCTCAAGAATCCTGGTTTCCAAAGATAACATAATTACTTCTATATCGTATGCTAGAGTTCACCTATATAACTCTTAGAATAATAATACTAACACTACAAACAAAAATATGATGAAAGAGTTTAAGATCTTTTTTGTTAAGGTTTTGTTTTGGTTTGAATTTTTTTGTCTGAGGGCATAGCCTAACAGAGATATATAACAAAATTATTTGGGTTTTTAAGATCTCCTTTTTTAAGTATAATTGGCATGCAATAATATTAACAATTTTAAATGTATAGTTTTGACAAAGGTATGAACTCCACCATAATCAATAAAAGACCACGTCCATCATCACAAAATTTTCCTATGTTCCTTTATAGTCAATCTCCCCCTTGTCCACCCATGGCCCCAGACACTGATGTAGTTTCTATTACTATAATTTTACCTTTTTAAGAATTTGACATATGTGAAATAATATTGCATGCATTCTTTTTGTCTGGATTCTTACCCTCAGCATAATGTTTTTGAGATTCATCCATTTGTTAGTATCTCCTTGTAGTAGCTGAATATTATTCCATTTTATGGATATATTACTGTTTGTTTATCCATCCTCTTATTGATAGACATCTGGGCTGTTTCCAAGTTTGAGGCTATTATTAATAAATCCATAACATTCATGTACAAATTTTTGTTGAGTACATATGCTTTCATTTCTCTTGTGAAAATACCCAGGAGAAGTATTTCTGGGTTATACAGTAAGTGAATGCTTACTATTATTTTAAAAAAAACAAAACTGCTCAATCTGTTTTCCATTCACATCAGCAATAAATGAGAGGTTTAGTTGATACACTTTCTAATACTAAGACTTATCATTTTTTTTTAATTTAGACATTTAAAAAAATATGCAGTGGTGGGCTTCCCTGGTGGCACAGTGGTTAAGAATCCACCTGCCAATGCAGGGGACACGGGTTCGAGCCCTGGTCCACAAAGATCCCATGTGCCGCGGAGCAACTAAGCCCGTGCGCCACAACTACCGAGCCTGTGCTCTAGAGCCTGCAAGCCACAACTACTGAGCCCACGTGCCACAACTACTGAAGTCCGCGTGCCTAGAGCCCGTGCTCCACAACTGGAGAAGCCAACACAATGAGAAGCCCGCACACCGCAACAAAGACCCAACACAGACAAAAATAAATAAATTAATTAATTAATTTAAAAAAATATGCAGTGGTATCTCATTGTGGTTTTAAGTTGCATTTGCTTAATGACCAATGATGTTGATAAATTTTGTATGTGCTGTTTTACCATTTTCATATTATTTGTGATGAAATGCCTGTACAAAAATTTTGCCTCTTTTGAAATAAATTTGTTTGAGTTGCAAGTATTCTTTATATTTTCTAGGTCAAAATATTTTATCAGAAATACATTTTCTCCAGTAGGTGGCTTGCCTCTTTATTTTCCTCACAGTGTCTCTCAAAGAACAAAAGTTTAACATTTTGGTGGAGCTCAATTTATCACATTTCTATTTTATGGTTCATTTTTTTTGTTCCCATCTTAAAATTTTTTGCTTAATCCAAAGTTATGAAGATTTTATCCTAAGATTTCTTTTAAGAGTTTTTTGGGTTTATCTCTTATATTTAGGTCAATGATCTATTTTGAGTTAATTTTTTAATATGGTGTGAAGTAAGGTTCAAGGTTTTGTTTTGTTTTTTTATTGTTTTCATAGGACTATCTAATCATTACAGCACCATTTGTTTAAAAGACTATTCTTCCCCATTGAATTACTTTGGCATATTTGTCAAAAATCAATTGACCATATATACTAAGTGAAGTAAGTCAGAAAGAGAAAGACAAATACCATATGATATCACCTATATGGGGAATCTAAAATATGACACAAATGAACTTATTTACAAAACAGAAACAGACTCACAGATACAGAAAACAAACTTAAGATTACCAAAGGGGAAAGGGGGTGGGGGAGGGATAAATCAGGAGTTTGGGATTAGCAGATACACACTACTATATATAAAATAGATAAACAACAAGGTCTTACTGTATAGCACAGGGAACTATATTCAATATCCTGTAATAAACCATAATAAAAAAGAATATGAAAAAGAATATATATTTCTGAATCACTTTGCTGTACACCAGAAACTAATACAACATTTTAAATTAACTATACTTCAATAAAATAATTTTTTTAAGATCCCCTAAAGTTTGAGAAAATACTATTTTATTGGTAGATTTGTATCCTGGGTGGGTGTTGAATTATTTTGTGAAATGTTTTTCTGCATCTGGTGAGATGATCATATGGTTTTATTTTTAGCAATAAAATCAAGTCTATAAAATAAGTAGATTCAAATGTGTTATATATAGAATAAGGAATTGAAAATATGGAAAAAAGCAAGACAATGTGAACATGAAAGGCTGATTTAAATTAAAAAACGAAATACAATTTGTGGAAATTGTATTACACTTCCTAAAATAAGAAACTTAAAGTGTGATATAAATATCTTACTAGACACAGTTGAATTAGGAAACTGGAAGATTTTAAATGAAATGAGATAGAAAATATAAAAAAGAAATTAAGAATCATGGATCCAAATGATTCTAATATTTCTACAAAGAATAGAGAATGGGGAATGAGTCAATATTGATAATTATTACAGTTGACTTTTCCAGATAATATTCTACAAAATTTTATTCACTAAATAGGGATTAAAGAATGATCCATGCACGTTAGAAAGTGAGAAAGTGGATAAAAAGAAACAACAATAAAAAACTCAAGATAGTTGAAATTAATCCAAATATGCGAGAAATCATAATACATGTATATGAAATAAGCTTACTTTTATAAACAACACCACAACAAAGCTTATCTTATATCCACACAACTGTATAATTGCTATGTGCTATTTACAAAAGGCACTAAAAATCTCAAGAATATATAAAAATCAAAAGTAAATGAATGGAAAAACATAGATCGGGCATATACTAATAAAAAGTAATTAGTGGTTTTAGCAACAGTAACATCAGGCAAAATTTGTTTTAAAGCAAAAGATAATAGGGTGAAAGAGGGTCAATAATAATGTCAAGAAAATAATTGCCAAAATTATAAGTTTAAACTTAGATACAACTAATATATATTAGAGCCTCAAAATGTATAAAGCAAACATTGCAGAAAAAAATAGAAATCGGCAACCATTGTTTTTAAAAAGTTATTAATGTGTTAAAAATTATTTATTTGCAAAAAATTGACTAAAACAGCTTATTTGCAAAAAAATTACTACAGAAAAATCTCACAGCTAAAGAATTGATATCAAACAAGTTGCATTCATTAACTACATGTAATTAAACTGAAAATAATAGTAGAAAATTAACTAGAAAAAATACACTTGGAAATTTTACAAAATTAAACTGCTTCTAAATAGCAGTTTCTGAAAACAGAAGTCATATCCAAAGTGAGAAAATTAGAAAATTAAAATATATACAAATCTTAAAACATTTAAATATTATAAAATAAATTTGTGGAATTAAATCTTGTAGAATATAACTGAAGTTGAGAAGAAAATGTGTAGCTATAAATTCTTGCATTAGAAAATCATAAACTGTAAATTAACTATGCTTGCAACTAAAAAACTGGGAAAAACAGAGAAAACTGATGAAATTTCTAAAAATGAACTAGGCAATTACAGTGAAGAGAATAATGAACTAGAATGTCAACAAACAATTAATAAACCCAATGGCTGATTCTTTAAAAATAAAAAAAGTAATAAAATAGACAGAACTCTGATCATATGTCAAGGAACCCAAAGGTACAAGTAAACAATATTAGAAATGAAAGGCTCAAAACTAAAGACATAGTGATTTAATAAATCATAAGAAAATACTCAATAAATTTCTACATTTACCTCTGAATATGACTGACATGAGAATAAACTAAAAACCTGACTTACTAATGACAATTCAAACAACTGAATCAATAGTTGAAAACTGTTCATTTCTCCCCAAATAGCCTTCCCTCAAAAGTTGCCAACAATGCTACATGGTTTTACAGGTAATCTCTACCAATCTTACATAAATTATGGCAAAACTAGAAATAAAGAGAGAAACTCTGTAATTCATTTAACCAGCTAGTATAAACCTGATATCAAAACCTGACAAAGACAGTAGGAGAAAGGAAAATACCATCCAATATTGTTTATGAACACAGATACAAAAATTCTAAACAAAATTAAAGGTGTTGCAACAACTGGTTATCAAAATAAGAAAGGAAGGGAAGCTAAACAAAAAACGTGTTTATTCTTATACTATACACAAAATTAAATTGCAGTAAGTTACTGACCTAATGTGAAAATTAAAGTGCATAATAAAGAATAAGAGAAAAATCTTTATTAACTCAAAACGAAAAGATTTCTTAAATAAGAAGCAAAATATAAAACAAACAAATGCTAGAAATTCATAGCATTAGAATTAGAAACTTCTCTCTCAGAAAAAGAAAAAAAATTAAAGCCTGAGAAGACTATTGGTAACTCATATAAACTCTTAAAGAATTTATGTCCTGCATATATAAAGAGCCCCTTGAAGTCAATATAAGAGATTATCTTCCCCAAATTGCACAAAGGTATGAATAAACAATTCACTAAAGAGGAAGCCTAAATGGGAAATAAACATAAGAAGATGTCCAAACTCACTAATGGGATATAATTGTGCATCCGACATAGTAAACAAACTAAGAAGTCTGATAATTACTGAGATTGTGAAACAGTGTGCTATTTCACACACTGTTGGGAGAAAGTTACATCTATAGCATCCATTTGGAGAGTAATTTGGCAATATTTAGTAAAGTTGAAGGTATGTATATTTTTAATACAGCAATTCTACTTCTAATTCATGTACATTAGAAAATTCTTGTATATGTGCACAAGAAGCTGCTCCTGTAACTTTGTTTGAAATATGAGCTAAAAGAAGAAAAGGAAAAAAAAAAAAAAAAAAAAAGGAAAGGGGAAAAATAGAAAAGAAAAAAACCCCCTAAATGTCCATAAACAGAATATTGACAAATAGTCTCTTGTATATTCATTCTACTGAATCCTATGCAATGATTTAAAATAAACTTGTGCTATGTGTATCAATATGGATAAACAGTACTGAACAAAAAGTGTGCATGTAGAAAATAAACATTTTATAATATTTTATAAAACATGCAGAGCAATGCCTTACTATTTTTATGAATATAAGCTATGAATAAAAGGACATAAATATCTATGGAAATGACCTATACAAAATTCAGGATAGAAGATTACCTCTGGGAAGGTTATGGAGGGGAGTGAAATAAAATTTGGGAGAGTTTTTGTTTAGGGGTTCTTTTTTAACTGAAATAATTGTGGCAAAAGTTAAATTTGGTAAAGCTTGGTTGTGGGTATAGGGATGTCAAATATATTATTTTTATTTTGTCTATATCTGAAATATTTCATAATTATAAAAATATAAATATGAAAAGAAGTCTGTTGGTTTAGAAACCTGAATGGCTTACAGCTGGCAAATAAAGTTGGTAGAAGTAAGGCACTTGCGTTTCCTGCTAAATGACAGAGTAAGCTAAAGCTAATAGCTACAGACACTACACAGATGCTGAGTGGGGTGGCCCCTGCTCTCCTCTGCAGCCATGGGAACATCACTGCCGCCATGGTGGTGGAGGCAAGATGCCCCGGGAGTGGGCAGATTCTACAGCCATTGAGAGGGACTCTGTGTGAGGAAGACATAGATTTTCTTTTTCTGTTTCAGTAGGAAGCTGTTCTCCTGAGTTCATGTTGGAAGTTAAAGGGACATTTGACTGACTATGTGACAGTCTCTGAAGCAAGCCATAGCTGGGAATGCCAAAAATGATCCAAGATCTTTGAAACCAATAGGATCTATATAGAAAAAAGGAAACCTGATATATACAGATACTCTATTCGCTTATATCTTTCTTGAAAGGATATATTCCCTTGGAGTTTATATGATCATGTGGATAAGCAATGCTTCACATTTATTTGGTTACTGGTTAAAGAGCGTATGCTTATAAAATCATGTATCAGGGATCCAGTAGGTAGAACTAAACTGAACGCAAGGTATAATGGAAGGAAAATAGAATTAGGGATCTGTTGACCTGTATTTTCAATTAAAAGATACGTTTACCTCAGCCAGTGACTTTGTTTCTTTGAACTTTAATATCCTCATTTATAACTGTAAAATTAAAATTGTTAATATCTACCTCAAAGAATTACTATGAGATATGGAAAAGATGATGGGATATGGGAAAAAACTGTACAGGCATCTGTTACTTTTATTATGCCTATTACACATAAGGATACAGACAGACAGGTAGACAGGCAGATAAATAAAACAATAGATAGATGATAGATAGATAGATAGATAGATAGATAGATAGATAGATAGATAGATAGATAGACAGACAGACCTAAAATCCTTCTCTAAAGGATGTGGCTAAAATCTTTCTCTCTAAGTAATCCAGTCATTCATTCAGGCCAAGTGATTCAAATATAATAATAGTAAAGTAAAATAAACTTGCATTCCTGTTCTCCAGGATCTATGTTGCTAAATAATTAGCATATTAAATGGGGGGGGGCAATTGTTTTGATAGAAATATCTACATTATCCTGAATATTAATTCATTTAATAGGATACTGAGCACCTGTTTTTGTGTCACATAGTCTGCTAGGTGATGAAGATACAAAGATAGATAGAATGCCGTATCTTCCCTTTACCTAAATGTTCATACGCCTTAAATGTGGCCTTTGGGGTCCTAATTCTAGATGACAGCAAGGACTAGGATATCTAACGGAAAGACATGGAGGAGGGGAGGTCTTTACCTCCGTGTGCTCAAGACACAAAATGCAAATTCTTTTTAGATATAAAAGGAAAAATGAAGTTCAGTTAGCTCATTTTAATTTACCACAGTGATTTCTTATTATGGCTATGAGTCTCTGTTTAATGTCAATTGTTTGATAGCATGAGTTTTACATCCAGTTAATATACCTTTCTGCCATGATTTTTATGGTACATTAAATATAAAATTGCATTAATAATGATGCCAGCCATCTTTTTAATTTCAAAATTTTAAAGATTTCCATTGTATTATGGCTTTATGAACATTTATAAATTCAAATTTAGAAATAACTTAAAATACCAGTTGATCATTGTTCATTTTTATTAATTCTATCACTTTAAATGTTTTGTGTGGTGGAACAAATCCTTCACTTTCTACCTAAACACTCTAGACATGTCAGTCACACAAAAATGAGGTCCCTAGAAGCTGGCATTCCCAGACAATGGAAAAAGAAAACGGCCTACTCATTCATCATGTAGCAATCTGACACCTTGCTTGATTACCCCCTCTCAGAAGCTACCTATTCAGGACAGTGGAGGGATCCCAAGCTACAGCACCATCGTTATTCAGAAACTGTGGTCAGTGAGCCAGATTTTGCAAAAACCACGTTTTGTGAGTCTGGCATTGTGTTTTTAAAACACTTGAATCTATTGATGATAGATAGGAAATATAAAGCTTTTACATAAAATTCCAGATCCCCAGCCTGTCTTGAAAATTTGGTGTGTTTAGCGACAGTGAGTACCCATTCCTTCCAGCCCTGGCATATACTTATTACACCTGGTATTAGAGCTCTAGGGGGCTTGGACTCGTCCAGGAGCTGGATTTGGCTCAGAGAACTATGAGTAGACAGAAGTCCCCAGTCCTCAGCTTCTTTTGGAAAACTATATCTGACAACACTGGGTCCACAATCCTGCATGGCAGCAAATAAACTGGAGCTGAGTAGATAGCTATCAGTACCGCCCACTGTTCTCTATTGTTTATATCTTGTCTTCTTTACATGCATTTACTTGTGCCCACTTTGTTAGACTGTGTTACTGTTCACCATATTTGTTACCTCCCCCTACTGCAGGATTTTTTTCTTCCCAACCCAATGACATCAGGCTTGGCTACGTAACTTACTGTGGCCAATGAATTGGGACATATGCCACTCCCAAGCAGAAGCTTTAAGAGCCTTCATGTGGCTCTGCCTTCTGCATTTTTCCCTCAGCCAAGAGATCAGGATTCCCCAGATGGCGGCTGCTTCTTTGGTCCCAGAAAGAAGATGATAAGGAACAGAACTGAAGCAAATTCATGATGTGCATGTAGCATGAGCAAAAATAAGAGACTGGGGTGTCATATTCTATCACAGCAGAGCTTAGCCTAAGCTAAACCATACATCCCTCTAGTTCCTCTAGCCATTTTATTCTCTCCAACATCAGCAACTGTCTCTTGCTTGCCTAAAAAGAAGATGTATTTGATCTAGTGATCTAAACCTGAATGTTTTGAGAA
This sequence comes from Balaenoptera physalus, assembly GCF_965194825.1. Taxonomy (NCBI): domain Eukaryota; kingdom Metazoa; phylum Chordata; class Mammalia; order Artiodactyla; family Balaenopteridae; genus Balaenoptera; species Balaenoptera physalus. Next base: position 56,977,869 of record NC_138885.1, read on the forward strand.
AGGGGAGTATATAGAGCATGGTAAAAATATCCAGTTGTTACATAAAATGACATATATGTTTCCTCCATTGGTTTATAATTTAGAGTGAAATGGATGTAAATTAATATTAACTGAAGTTTTACCATGTGCTGGGTGTTTTTCATGCTTTACCTCATTTTAAAAGATCAATATTACTTAAATGTAGAGTTAGTATTCTTCCGAGTTTTCAAATAAGTAAATTGAGGCTCAGAAACTTGGACAAATGCCTGTATTCAAATATGTGTATATTTTTTAGTCCAAAGCTTATGTTCTTTTTTTCTAAGCCCACTCAATTCTTAAAAGTGCAGATTCTAGGAAGTCTTCTTCAAAAAACTCTACTCAGCAATATGGCAGCATTTAAGTTTTACCTGACTTTTGAGTAGAGACAGTGATTCCTTCAGGGTCTGTGACATCCCATGATAAAGTTGTATTCCACCCCTCTGGATGTGGATAAATGGTATAAATAGGAAAATACGGCACTTTTTTTCTCCCAAAATGTTCCATATCACCCATAAAGAAAGAACTGTCATTTATTTTTAGTTATGACCTTTCTGTGTTTTTATAACAAAATGTGTTTTTCTGTGAGAAATGATAACGGCCATAGATGTTGATTTTATGGAATGTCTTTATCTGGAAACATTAAGTCACCATGATGTAGTCCTCACTTTCTGTTATTACTGCAATTGTCTTGCCCTTGTGTGATGGGATGTGTTTTGAAACATGAAAAAACTGTGTTGTTTTTCTCCCCCTGTGATACTTTTTAACATGAAAACCCTCCTCACCATGAAAACTAGACATCAGGCACTTTTTGCCTCAAGGGAAGATTATTTAAACAGAAATGAAGTGTTTTGCGTTTTGAAATGGACTTTTAAAACTCACAGCATGGATAATTTAAGAGAAATCTTTTTTAACTTCAAAATCTTGGCTTTAAATATTAAACGCTACTGCTCAGTAGAATGCAAGATGTAAAGCTTATATCATAAGCCATGGTCATAGAAAAATCTATGATTGGTTTGAATCAATTTTTCTTACAATCGTTCTTAAATTAACAAATATGAATAGGGACAGGAGACAAGTATTAAAGAAAAGGAGTCACTGTGGTTGCCAAGGGGGCAGGAGGGTGGGAGAGGGATGGACTGGGAGTTTGGGGTTAGCAGATGCAAACCATTATATATAGAATGGATAAACAACAAGGTCCTCCTGTATAGCACAGGGAACTATATTCAATATCCCGTGAGAAACCATAAAGGAATAGAATTTTTAAAAGAATATATATATATATATGTATAAGTGAATCACTTTGCTGTACAGCAGAAATGAACACAACGTTGTATATTAACTATAGATTAATTTAAAAATTAAATAAATTAACAAACAAATAAATATAAAGAAAAGGAGTCACCAACAAAAGTAGGAGATTTAGATGTTGATGTGAGCCTTTGAAAAGGAGCTTTGGATCCTGTTCCTTGTACTACTTTGCCTCCAAGCCTGGTATCTGGGGATCTTAAAGCCAACAGAATCAGTGCCTCCATCTCTGGGAGATGCCAAGCCTTACAGTCAGTCTCACGTGGTATGAAATAGCAGGAAACGGCTGTGACGTGCCTAGACAAGCAAGGCTTGACAGAGTGCCCCACCAATCATTTCACAGCCTACAGAACTTTCCTTGACCAAAGATTGGAGTTAGTGAGAAAAAGTCAGTAGATCTGAAGGGCCTGTGGTCAGGATAAAGAGGATGCTAAGTGACTTGTATGGGCCAGTGACTTAAGCATGGAAAGAATGGACATTTTGGATGGATGTCTGTTGGGATTGATGCTGATGACAAAACAAACAAAGGAAAAGAAAGTGCAGACTCTGTTAACTGATACCAGCCTGGGTTGAGGATGAAGACTCTTGACCGGGTTTCCTGACGTGGCCTCGGGAGAAAGGAGGTAACCCCACACTGACTAACAATCCTAACTGGACCAAGGAAACCCTGCTAATTGAGTAAAATGCAGGTCCATGATCAAAATTAATTTCAGTTATTAAAAAAAAAAAGCAAAGTTACTTTTTGCATGTATCATTATAAGAAATCCAAACTTTTTGCCCATTACACATAAACCCCCAACATCTGCAGTCTTACAGCTTTTGATGCCCGTTTCGTTGTGGTCCCTATCAGATATGATTTACACCAAAATAGAGGCTTTTATGGGATAGTGTCCTGTATAATAAATGACACAAGGTGACTGCCCTTATAAAGCAAATGTGAGAGGTTATAGAATGAAAAGGGAGTTACCGATTGGAAGTTACTCAGAAGGTAAATGACCCATTTATGGTTAAGGGATATTTAAACAGGTCATCCATCATAGATGATGTGTGCTGTTCTCCAATAGCAGGAAATAAAATCACAGAAGGAGCAATGCGTGTGTTGGACAGTGGTGGATAATAAGAGGAAGGTAGGAAGCAACAAGAAGTACCTTCAGAATTTAAAGAATGACAGCAAGAGGCATTGGGGCTTCCTAAAGAAAAGGGGCACAGGATAAGGGCTATTGCTAAAAGACTTTGTAGGAGTTCTGTTATTTTCTCACATATCACTATTTTTATTGTGTTTCCTCACACTGAATGGCAATTAAACACTTTCTTTAAAAGATTCATATTCTCATTCTGAGGATTCAGCAACTAAAGCCCCTTTGCTGGGAAAGTATAGCCTTTTTATGACCCAATTATATTCATAGGTTCAGATATCTAAAACAAACAAACAAACAAAAAAACAGTGTTATAGTTGTGGAAAGAAAATGTCCCAAACTCTGTAGCTTGGAGAGAAAGAAAAAATCTCACCAAAAACCAGCTGTGGACCTAGAATTTGATCTCTAGTTAACAGTAAGATGAAAATGTATACAAATTCCTAGTGAAGCATAAAGCCCATTTCCACATTCCTATGGATTTATACCTTGACACAGAGTGCCCAAGGAGATGAAACTTTGAAATCTTTTCAGAGGAAAACTGTCTTTACAGTTTCTAGTGAGAAAAATATAGTGTTTTGGAGAAAATGGTTTTTGTTTGGGGCCACCAAAATTTGAACAGCAAATATCCTCACATTATTTGTGGCATGACTGGTATTTGGTGAAGTGAGCTAAAGACACATACCTCAATCTGGACTCTTACGTCTTTTCTGAATCCATCAAAGGCATCTGGGAAGGAAAAGGTAATCAATCCTAAGCGTGGTTGGGCTAGAGATTGTCTTTCTGTTCTGCAGGAGGTGGCTTTCTCTGTCTGAGCAACATGGGAACCCAGAGCAGTAGGTGAGGGCTTGTGAGCCCCAAGAGAAGCAGCTGCTAACAGATTTGAAGAGGACCTTATTCACGGTCCAGGATCAGAACAGTAAAAGAGCACTGCCTTGTGACTAGCACAAGGCAAAGTGCCATCATCGGAACAGGAAGGAGGCAATGAGACATGGCCACAAGGGCACTGTGGAAGTCTGAGTACCCAGGGATTCTCAGAAATATCTCACAGAGGTGTCAAGGTTCTGCTGTCATGCAGGTGAGAGAGAAAAGATAGACATCTTGCCTATGTATATTAAATTATTTAAGATCCCTCATGGGGAAAATATGTACAAAGACTAAATAGAGTAACACTTGAAAATAATGCTTTGAAAATCACATACAGTATTTAAAGAAAGTGATACTAATGACGGATAGAAACTACAACATCAGAGACAAGAATAATAATACTCAAAGTCAATCACAAACACACTCTGCAACTTTACTGCCTGAGTCTAAAACATTTTGCTGGCTTCACCATTACTGCACTTTCCTGCTGTAAGGTCAAGGGGGTTGAACACAGGATTATATTGCTTGACTTTTGAAAAGAGTTGTAAAAAGTGAATAGCTCTACTTGGTCCCTGCTACTATGTGGTAGAATATTTCTATAATAAGTTCCTTTTTAAAATTCTTTTTTTCTTATTCATCAGAAGTTTAATATTCTCTTTCCATTTTTTGTTATATATTTTTTTAACATCTTTATTGGAGTATAATTGCTTTACAATGGTGTGTTAGTTTCTGCTTTATAACAAAGTGAATCAGCTATACATATACATATATCCCCATATCCCCTCCCTCTTGCCCCTTCCTCCCACCCTCCCTATCCCACCCCTCTAGGTGGTCACCAAGCACCGAGCTGATCTCCCTGTGCTATGCGCCTGGTTCACAATAGCTATTTTACATTTGGTAGTGTATATATGTCCATGACACTCTCTTTGTCCCAGCTTACCCTTCCCACTCCCCGTGTCCTCAAGTCCATTCTCTGCGTCTGCATCTTTATTCTTGTCCTGCCCCTAGGTTCTTCAGAACCATTTTTTCTTTTTTTAGATTCCATATATATCTGTTAGCATATAGTATTTGTTTTTCTCTTTCTGACTTACTTCACTCTGTATGACAGACTCTAGGTCCACCTTAAAAGCTAGTAGCCAAGCCATTGGTCAGATCTGTTCATATGTGTTTGTGTGTGTGCATGTGTGTGTGTGTATGTATCTATATACATATACACATAAAAATGTGCTGTTGGTCCTCATTTGCAAAGGCCCTCTTCCCTCTGTGTGTGACCCCTTGCTGAGTGAGGTCTTAGTGACCCTCCCTTATTGACAACCAAGCGGTCTGTCCCCACAGTGTTCTTCAGCACAGAGAAGCACCCCTTTTGTATGTTAAGATGATCAGTGCCCTAATTTGACATTTTTCAAAGGATGACCTCACCTTGGTAGTTTTCATTTAATCAGGGTTCCGTAGAACTTGCTGACAAAGGCTTTCTGACTCAGTCAGGAGGCCTCTGAACTCCATAGCTTCATGCAGAATGCCACCTAATTTGACCCAGTTCTTCCTGGCGAACAAGAATCCTTTTAAAGGAAACACTGGAACGGAGTCAGTGCCAACACAGCACACTGGACAAATGTTCAAAAATAAAGCTCAGAGCCCCGTTTGCCCTGTTTTCTGATATTTGTCTGGCTGTTAAGCAATTTAGTCTTACTGAGACTAATCCAGAAAATGAGGGAAACATTTACCTCATGCAGGCTCCGAGGAGGATGAGAGAAATAATAAATATCAAGCAACATCTAATGCATCTTAATTGTCATCCCTCTCTTGTTGAGATCTGGATAATCAAGTTGTCTACCTGTCTTCACCCCATCTATGCTGAACTCCATCACAACATAAATTTGGTAAAAGCAGAACACGGCTTTCATCAGGTCTAAGACAGGCCCACCCTAATTCCTGGTCCAAAATCACTTCTCACCAGATTCCCACCCTGAGAGACCTAGTTCTGCCTCTGCTTCTGGATATTAACTCACACCTGCACATGAGCTCAACTTCCCCTGAGCTCCCCATGCCTGCTGGCATCAGGCCCTTCTGAAATACAGATGCCCATCTTCTTTGGGAGCCTGAGACTTTCTCTGCCCTGTGTGCTCCAGTTCTTAGAAATGCACTTCTGCCCTGATGCCTTTTTTCAATTCCTCTTTCCAAACCTCCTCTGTACGCCTGCCCTCTCTTGGCTCTAACTTTCCTTCTCACTAGTCTCACCCCACTTCCTGACTCAAAGGCTGTGAACCATGTTTCAAATTCCTGCTAAATGGCTAAGACCCACCTTCCAGCTGATTCATCCCCAAAACCAACTGTCTACTGCCTTTTCTGAGCGCTCTCACCATAGATCCTCATCTGCCTCATCACCATCACACTTTTACTTTGTCTCAAACATCTGGATTACCAGCCACACGCACCTAGATGCTCTCTATTTTTGCCTTACTACCTGGGGAACCATGTTTATTTTTTTCTAGTTGCTAGTTTAAATTTTTTTAACCATTTATGCCACTGTATCATTGAGGACCATCCTGGGCTGTTACGGGTGACTGAGATATTGTATGCTAGATCCTGCATAAAATTTCTCTAAGTCTTTTCTTTGGAGGCACTGAGGGTACTATAGGCCTAGCTGTGGTCCTATGTAAGGCCTGGTCATTGGGAGCACCTCCTCAATATTTTTCTGCGTAACTTGGTCTGGCTCCAAGGAGTGGCCAGAATTCCAGATTCCAGACTACTTCTTCCTGCCCCATGTTACTACAAGTAATCTGAAGTCAGTATGATCATGTATATATCATATATCACATATGATCATTCAAGCACAATAAGAATAGACACCGCTGTGAGGTATGGAGTATTAGGGTGGCAGTGCATGGGTGAGGAAGGCTGGGGGTTGAGTTGAGTCCTAGAAGTGCCTATTCATTAAAGCACTACACATGCAGAGAATTAACTGGATATCAAAAACTAATCTAGACATTACCTGGGGTGAAAAGTGGGTGATTCCAGTTCAGTAGATGGTGCATAAAAGCAGTGACAACTCAGTGGCAGACAATAATATCAAGTCATCATTGCTCATAGAGATCTACCCTTTGTGTCAGGCCCCCAGTCAAAAGCTGGACAGCAGATGTTTGTGACTCAAAGAGAAGGTGGGAGCTAAATACTCAGAGGAGGCAAAGACTTACTACAAAAATCTATTTGGAGCAACATAGCAGTCTTACATGTGACATTAGGCACCTAACAAAGTAGATGTACAGGAGTTAGAAAGCATTGGGAGTGAAAGGCCAAAGTGATCCCAGGGCTCCTCCCAGCATATCAGGCACTGACAAGGTTAGTAGCACAACCAGTATCAGATGGAGAGAGTAGGGGCACTGACCTTCCTTTCCGACTAGGGGGAAATAAGTTTGGGTCTGCAAGTGAAATTCATGACTACTTCCAATTAAAGAGAAAAGCACGGGATACAGGGAAAATTATTATAGTTACACCATTGCTCAGTGACTTTGATGATGCCTCAAAAAGGATCGAATTTGAATCCTCAAACTGTTACCTACAGCCTGTCAATCATGTGGCAGGTTCCAGTCCTTTCACCTCGTGGCCAGATCTTTAGTAGTGAGCTCCCAGTTCTACATCATGGCATCGAGTACAGCTGCTCAAACTTTCTGCTGTTTCTGCCTCTGTGACTTTGCTCTAGTGCCTCATCTGCAATTTGCTTTTCTCTTTCTGTTACCTTCCCAAGGCCTGCCAAGTCATCAGAAATGCTCTAGCTCTTGTGATCACTGTGTATCCGTAAAGCACTTTTCTGAGCTTTGAATTGTTAGTTTGCTGTATATGAGGGTTTGAAATCATCTCAAGGACATGAATTCTTTGGAATTCTTTCTGAATCTTAATTCAAAACCTTGCATATGATAGAGACTTCAGAAATATTTGATGATTGATGAATTAGGCATGCATATCCAGACACAAGTTAACTGAGTATTCTCAAGGTAAAAGTCAAGCAATGTTTCAAAGGAAGGGTGTTGGTATTACCCAATGGCATACTGGTATGCTTGCACTATACATACTAATCTATGTTCATGTTAAGTTAAAAAATAAAAATTAAAAGCAAAATCATTTTGTAATTGTTATGTATTTTATATTACATATTAAATAGGGTTGTCATATATATTTTATATTGTTATATAATGTTATACACCATATGTTCTATATTATTTATTAGATGTTATATATTATATATTTTATCCATATATCACTACTGTTTTACCAACATGCCCGTGACTAACTGTAATTGCATGGTAGTCAACAGTCTTAATAGATTTCAGCTTTTAAGTTTTAAGTATGAAAATCTTAACTTTCGTAATCTCTATTGTGACCTTCAGGAGAAATATGGATAGCCATAAGTACATATCATAAAAATAATGGTGTTTACATTTATATAAGCTTTACAAAACACTTTACATTTCTCAAGGCTCTTTCATACCTTAGCTCCATTTATAAAATATCCTCCCATTTTTTTGAAGCAATGTGGGATATGTATAAAATTCTAAAACTCAGTCTACAGGTTAAAAAGTCTTGTTTTCTTGCAGTTAAGATAATTTATTTTCTTTGAAGCAATCATATTGCCTGTGAATAGATTTATGGATGCAGAGAATCGTTGGATTTAACTTTAGGCTTTGTTTTGAAAATATATTTATTTTATCTCTTGTGATGGGATAATCAAGGTTCAAAGTGATTCTATGGAGAATTCCAAATGTTGTCTTTAAGACCAGGAGGTAACTTCAAAGGTCCAAATTATGACAGAAGCTCTGGGCCTAAAAGCCACATCTCCAGATATTTGTGTTGCCGAGACACAATGTCAAAGAATGAAAGAACTCAGAATGAGGAGTGGTATGAATAATTACGATCAAGGTGACCTGAAAATGGTCCAGAGCAATGTGTGTGATAAGAGTGACAGAGGGAATTGGTTTTTCTTTGAACTTTAATCCTGTATTTGTTAATAGAATAGTAGTAAAATGGGCTTCCTCTCACTTCATTTCTATATTTTACAGATTATATGTTTTTCCTCTTGTTTCTTTATTGACTATAAAATTTCTTTAAAATCTTTTTCTTGTTTCTAGAAGTTAAATGTTAACTTGAATCTGTCTATTGATTACATCAATATATTTTGCATATTTTATCCTTTTTGTTATCTATACTACTTTGCACACTGTACCTTTCATATTTCATTCCCTGGTAAGAATGAAATGCTTTTACTTTTTTCTTCTTTCCTTTTTCCTCTTGAGAACTAAATTTTTAAAAAATATTTCTTCAGAGAGAACAAAATAACATTTTAGACAAATTATCTGCAATTCAACTAAGTGTATGATTAACACAGTACAGATGTTTTCATTTTAGGCCTCCTTCTTTGCATCACACTTTCCTCTGGCATTAACTTGCTACTACAGAAGAGAAGAACAGAGATTGAGAGAACTCCCTGTGGTTGATGGTACACTTGAAACTTCGCAAAGACACATCTCTTGTTTGTGACATATCTTAACAGCTTATGCAACAAAAAGTAGAGCTATGTCCAGTTACTTCAGGTAGCCGAAGTTTATTGTCAGGACACAAAACACAGGATTGAGAAATATCTCAGAAGTAACACATTCAGGTTTTCGGTGAATTGGTATGTTATTCTTCACTTGTGGTAATCTGCCACAGGTTCTGATGGCCCAGCAGAAACTCTAGTTGTCTGCATGTTGGGGTCTAACTTTTCCTTCTGTGATTCTCTCACTAGTTGCTGCTTCCTCCTGTTTCATTGATTTCTCCTGTCAACTTCTGTGATTTATGTTTCTCCCCCCCCACACCCCCTTTGTTCCTTAACACATCACTCTATATGATAGAGTCTATCATCTGCATCTCTCTCTCTAACTGGCCACAGGTGGCAACTTCCGGCAAGTGGAAGTCAACGGTTAGAGACCAGAGGTGAGAGCATTTTTTATACTGTTTTTAGCATTTTGAATTTTATGCCTTGTGTATTTATTCCCCAAAATTAATAAATTAATAATTTAAATGAAGCTCTAGAAAGAATAATTCCTAGGTAATAACATAATGAGAAGGAAAAGGGGAGGAAAGAAAGAGAAAGAAGAAAAAAAAACTGAATGCATCGAAGATTAACTAAGGAAGACAAACCAGAGGCTATTTTCAAAATCAAAATGATATCAGATAATATAGAATGTTAGCAAATGAAAAATGGGAAAATGACAGAACACTAACTTACTAACATAAATAAAACTTGGTTAAGAACTGGAATCTGAGTGCAGCTTCAATGACTAGAATACCAGATTCATCATCATATTTCTGGCACTAAAAATTAAAAATACACAAAATGTTTTAATGCAGTGACCCTGTAAACCAATGGATAACATGAGGGGCCAAAATTTTAGTAGTCTGGAGCAAACTGACAACAATGACAACAAAAATAAAGATAAGAATGATTGACCATAAAAAGGTTCTTAGAATTTACATTATTTCCCTCTAGAATGCCAGTGTCTGGGTCATTCATAAAAACCATAATCACAGAACAAAAAGTAAGACATATTATCAAGAAGTGCTTCTAAAGAGAAATAACATATTTTATAACATTTCTTCACATACAGTACTAGTGTGTTAGAAGGACAACCCACTGCCACAAAATCATACGATAAACTTCACATTCATCTACATTCTGGTGAAATGGATTACAAGAAGAATCTTTTTTCTACTTTTCTACTTTAAATTCCACATAATTGTTGGGTCCACTATGTCCCCAAAATGTTGATAACCCAGAAGTCATTAGGGAGGTAATCAATAAAGAAACAGGAAAGAAGTCATCCTTACAAAAATATCCATTTGTCAGGTCATGAAAAAACTGACAAACACACCTGACGACTCATATCCGAAATCACAGAGGATTTAAAACACCATAATGGTTTACCTTAGTGAATGTATTATAATAGTCCCAAAATACAAATTGCAAGGGAAAACGATATCATTCTTACTGGATTAAACAAATGCTAGTTTTCAATAGTTTCTCTAAGATATATGACTGCTGCCCATACAACCTTTTAAGATTAAGCTACAGCTTTTTACTCCTCCATGGTTCTGGAATTTTCCCTTTTTTATTCACTGTAATTAAGTTCTTTCCAGGCAAACAAGCTTCCCTACTAGGCAGGTATTCCCAATACTTCCTAGCTCTAATCACCACATTCTCACCACATCTGTTCTGACAGTTTTAGTTCTACCCATACAGCTTTATTCTAATTTACAGAACTTTTAATTACCACAATAACCTGTGATTCCAGAAAAAAGACTGGTGGGGCAGTCCTGCTGATATGCAGACCCCACTGAACCTCTCTGATGGTTCCTACAGGTAACCAAACACCTTGCAAGAGTAGCTGTAGCTACTTCTCATTTATTTTTACCGATCTCCTTTTTGACATTCAAGGAGCCAAAGTGTTTGAAGATATTTTCTCTCTGGAAGACATTAAAACATTGAAATTTGAGATTATCCCTTGTACAACTCCTTGACTTCGTGTAACCTTGACTAGTAGAGCTTTTAGCCATTTTATAGACAGAGGTGACATATAGGGGTCTTGTCAACAATCATGAAATATGAAGCAATTTGACTTACTCATTTGCCAGTTCAATCTCAACTCTGTTTTTAAGCTTCTTTTACCTTAATGAGGTTCACCCACCTCTATTCAACCACTGTATTTGACCTACCTTTTATAACTGGAGCTTGACAAAATGAAAGTGTTACTATCTAAAACCTTTTTTTTTAACTAAAGAGCCCATTATGAATGACCAAGAATATTAGACAAGATATCTAGGAAGTGCTATAGGTTAAACTCCCTAATCGAGCTTTTCCTTTAGTTTGAAAATAAGAGTCTTACCAGGTTATTTCAATAAAAATTCTCCTTAAACAAGAAATAGTAAGTATATTATTTCTTAAAAGAATATTCCCTGAAAAAGTAACATTTCCCACAGAAGATATTTCCTAAAGGAACTAACTGAATATTAAACATAGTAGAATAAAATCATACATAAAAGTCTGTCATTTCCTACTTCTAAACTGTGTTTGTTTAATCACAGTTCAAAAAGACCAAAACAAACAGAAAATGGTAATAAATATTTTTATTCTAAGCATGCACTAGATAAAACTTCTTTGCAATTGCCTTTTTCTTAGTTTATTTCCTCTTAAAAAAAAGCTTTCTGCTTTTATGTCAGTTTCTTTATTTATAAAAAAGGTATTAAAGAACACTTAAGTGTATTATAGTTGTTTCCTCCTAAATCAGACTGCTGCCTCCAAGTTCAGTTAACACACTGATACTTGAAGCTGATGTAACTTTATAAAGACTATTGTTTTTATGTATGTATAATTTGCAAAACAAAACTCATGAGCTTGCTGTATTCTAAGTTAAAAGGCTGCTATTCTAATTCCTACAACTGCGCGTCTTTTAAAACAAGTACATAACTATTATTTCCTTTCAACCTCCCTTTCCTATGATATTTCGGTTTTCAGATTTTCGAGCTAGAAATGCAATATAAATATAGGAATTAATATTGCTAGAAAAATGGGTTTAATAATCGCAAAACTCTCGCTAACTTTGCATTTCAGCCCAATCATTCTCAATAATGCTACAGCAAAATTTATGGTCTTCAAGCAGTAATTTGTCATCTTATCCTGTAAAAAGATGACTGATTTGGACAGTAATGTTAAGAGTGTTAATATCTAAAATGGAATTTGAGTTAGAGGTCAGAAAGTATTTTTATCTTGAAAATATTTATAGTGAATGTGGCTTCAGTTCCTGTGTGTTCTTATCCCTTGAGGATTTCTTTGAGATCCAGGTTTAAATGAACCAGAAAACTTAAACTCAAAACTCATCTCACACTGCCAAACTTTACATGGTTTCTGCCTGAAATAATAAATCAAACTTGAAATTCAGCCCAGATTTGTTCAAAACTCCAATTTAATGAAATCACCAAGGTCCTTCAACTTTAATAAAACTTGCTGTAAACGTAAAGCAAGTATGTAAATCAGACATCAGGTAAAATACTAATAAATCCACACACTCAATATGGATCAATTTATTAGTAAATAATCTTTGCTCATCATGATTTCTGCAGATTATATATGGAGACACTATAGATAATTAACATAGGAAATTTAAAAGGCAACATTTTAAACATTAAAAATTTGAAGTTATCGATGAAGCTTCTCAAAATAGCACAGAAAAAGAAATGTAAAAAAGGGAAGACTCTCTTCTTCATCTTTCCTGGATTACCATGAAGTTCCAAATCATCCTGTCCTCAACCATTGATAATAATTCTGCCCATATGGAAGTGATAATGAAGGCAAAGTAGCAAAAAAGGAAAAGAAATATGAAAATTCTGAATCATTTTATTGGATAAAGATATAAAACTGCCTATAAGATATTCTTAATGCCTTTATTTTCAGAGTTTTAAACTTTAACTTCACAGTGTCACTGACCTGAGTATTCCATTGCATGGAGGAGGAGTGAGATGAAGTGATAAGAAAAAAGTTTTAAACATAAGGTAGCAAAAAAGCCATCTGGTGGGAACAGCAACTGAATGAGTAAGAAAACTGTGAATCTTAGAAAGAAGTTTCATCTAAAGGCAAGTTAGATTCTGAGGGTTTAACAGTGATGAAAGTTAAAAAAATTTTTCAATTAAAATAAAAACATTAAGAACTTTGATCTGTTAGCATTGACAAACACAAGAAGCCAGTATCTTAGCTCCTGGGAATTATTCCCAAGAGTTTTCAAAAGCAAGTACATATTCTCTACTTTTCATGGCTGAGAACAAAATGCTCGTGTTTTCATTGCTTTTTGTTGACGTATTTTTAAAGTATTGTTTGTACATTCTAGTTGGGTGTGGGTTGAGCAGCTGGGATTTTGTGGAGTGACAGCAAATATGTGGGCAGAACTGAACTCAACATCCCAACCAATTGGCTACTTCAAGATGGTAGCGTGGCTTGCTAACTGAAGTCACCCTACCAGCTGAACGGAATTTAAAGACTTCTCAGAAAATGGAGCCCCCTGAGATGATGGAAAGCTACCAAAACTAACCAGGTTTAATGTTTATAACTGCCAGTGTAGAACTGGATTCTTGATATTCAAATGCACTCACTATTCATATAATTCATTTTTTGAAAGGGGCAATGCGTTATATCTTAACCTAGTGACTCTTAAGAACTACTTATAGTACTTCCTACATTGGCTCAATAAAAGGATGGAGTGATTTATATTATGAGTCTATCTCCCCTATGAATGAACACTTATTCTGATTTTTCATTCTTACCTTTCTTGATCGCTTTTCTGTAGTTTGGACAGAGTGTGGTTGGTGTGGCTGCCTGGGAGTCAAAGCATACAGTAAACCTTGAATTGATCATCTCTGGACATCAATGACATCATTTTACTGTGAAAAGTCTTCAAAAGACACCAAACACGGTATGTATAGACTTGCACAAAGGAAATGCAAATGCCCGTGTGGCCTTAGTACTTCATGGCTCTCAGGGAAATCCTCTGGGACAACAATGCTCAAAACACATTATAAGGTTCCTCATACCGTAGAGTTTTGATATGGCTCCTGTGAAATGTGTCTTAAGTGCCATCAGTGTAGTTTTTAAATTCCATGTGCTACCTAGTGATATCCATATTGGATTTTTCAGCTAGAACAATAGTCCTTTGGCTGAGATGAGATATACTACATTTTCATGCCTTTCCCCAGATTCATTTAACTCCTCATTTTTCAGCCTAGTCAAGCTGTTTAATGAACCATTATATTATGTGTATGTGAAATACTGAATATCTATGCCAATGCATTGATGACAAAAGGAAAATTGTAGATTCTTTATGCATGAGGGTTGTCTAAATGTAATACATAGTCCCAGTGATTTAGCTGATGTGGCTAGTTAGACAGGCATCCTCTTTCTCTCCCCCTCATAATTCTGTTTTCCTTCCCAAATTTGATCTTGACAGACAAAATAGAATCGCTCTCTGATAGTAGTATACAAGTGGCTATTCGCTTTTTGCAATAACTTTCAAAAAAACTATTAAAAATTATGAAGATGTGACTGTGAACCAAGGAGATAAGACACTAACAAAGCAAGACTTAAAGTCAAAAGGCATCACTTTTCTTTTCTTTTCCTTTCTTTCTCCCCGTTCCTATCACCTGCCCCCCTCCTCTTCCTCCTCCTCCTCCTTCTTCTCTGACTGTATATCTATCCAATTTAAATTTTGACCACCTTTTTGGAAACACACTGCACTAAGTACTAAGGAGCATGACAACGGACACAATGCAGAAGACTGATATTATTCATTCATTCAACAACTATTTCTGGAGCACATACTATATATTCAGTACTATTCTAGGTCCATAGAATATATTGGTGAACAAAATAACAAAAATCTCTGTCCTTGTGGGATTTATCTTCTAGTGATAAAGGCAGACCATACACAACAACATAATAAATATATAAGCAAACTTTACAATATGTGTTGTGGGATGTAACAAGTCAAGTGTAAAACATTCAGCAGGCCAAGGGGTCCAGGAATGTGGAGGTGACAAGCATGAGAAGAGGGGTGAGTAGCAAATAACATTTGAAATAGTAAGCCTTTTGAAACAGCTGACATTTGAGCAAAGATTTGAAGGAGTTAGCCAACCCTCAAGTTAGACAACCTCCAAGACACACAAAGTTACGGGCAAGAAGTACATAGATAGACTAAACATGACAGAAAACACCAAAAATCAACATATCTACCAAAGAACAAATTGGTAGAATATAGTGGGTCTCTGTGGGTGCTGAAGAAATGCATAGCATGAAATGATTAGAATTTACAATGATAATAAGGATTGAATGAAGGAAAGAGAACATTCCTGCTGAGAGCTGAGTACGGTTTAAAGGTGGAAAGAAAGAAATGCTGTGATAGGAATTAGTAAATCTTTTTAATGAGTCAACTTAATTTTATCCTACTGATGACCTGGAAAGACCTTCAAACTGGGGCTTCTCTACTTTCAATCATGAAACTTACACTGGGGATTTATGTGAGCCTAGGAAGGTTAATCAGATTAATTAAAAGGAATGACAAATCTGGATTCAACCTATTAACACAGAGGAGATAAGGATGAAAACTTTAAAATTATTAATGATGGTAAATCAGGCTTTGCAAAGCCAGGGAGTCAACAGAATACCCTGCGGCATGAACTTCGAGGCAATGGTGACACAGGAAGAAGGTGACAGTGGGATGGGATACAGAGAGAACCACAAGCCTTGCTGTGTTCTGAATGGAAATACAAAGATGGCACAGAGAATGTCTTGGAACTGAACTTTTAATCTCACAAAGGAAAAAAAAATGTCATGTGGACTTCCCTGGTGGTGCAGTGGTTAAGAATCCGCCTGCCAAATCAGGGGACACGGGTTCAAGCCCTGCTCCGGGAAGATCCCACATGCTGCGGAGCAACTAAGCCCGTGTGCCACGGCTAATGAGCCTGCGCTCTAGAGCCCACGAGCCTCAACAACTCAGCCCACATGCCACAACTACTGAAGCCCGCACACCTGGAGTCCGTGCTCCACAACAAGAGAAGCCACTGCAATGAGAAGCCTGTGCACCGCAACGAAGAATGGCCCCCGCTAACCACAACTGGAGAAAGCCTGCACAGCAACGAAGACCCAACGCAGCCAAAAATAAATATACAAAAATAAAAATAAATTTATTAAAAAAAAATCATGTGAGCAAACAAATACTGGATAAACTTTAGTTTATGTAGTAAAAGAAATTATAAGACAGCAATTCTAGATAAGCTGAAAACTGAATAAAATGTTACTAGTATTGGATAAACTTTATGCTAAAATGGATAAAATGGTTATAGAATTCATAGAAGTAATATAACTCAAAGTGTATGCAAGATAATTAATATAGTTTATAAAATATTTTCCAAGTTAAGGTTATATTTAATGAATGAATTTGTATGAATATCTGTAACAGAGATAATTTAAAGGTACAAGAAGTACATTAAGCCATTTATAAAAGTTAAAAGGCAAGTTAATAGATATATTTAACATTGTAGAACAGTTTGCTTTATATAATTTTCATCAGCATTTACATTTTGTTTGACTTAGGTTTTGTGGGTGTATGGAAGTATGTGTCACCTTGGAATTATTTTTGCTCAAGTTCTCACGCATGGGATCAAGAAGGAAAAAAAGTTATGCCTCCCAATATTTTTATGGAAAACGTGCCAAATCTGAAAGAATCTCATGAAAATCTGTACCCCTTTCTATTATACTTAATAAATACATATTTTTAAATATCCTTTAAAAAAATGTAACTGGCTTAGTTTTTGTTTTTTTTTTTTTTTTTTTTTTTGCCTTTGAATTTGCCAAGACTTAGTTAACTTATATTCAACTTCTAGGACAAATTAAAACAAATTAAAATCAAGACCACAATGTCATCAACAACCAGTTATTTCCTGAGCACATGATTCTACCCCCAAGATTCTTTTACTACAAGCATAATACAGTCTCAGAACAGGAGTCCATTGGTGTGATACTCTGGCCCTTCTGATTTCTGAATGTCTTGGATTTCTTATCCTATGTAACATTATATTTAACCTTTCTCTTAAGAGGAAAGCATTCATGCTTTCCAAAGAATGAATTAAAATGGAAATGGAAATTCATGATACTCTTTATACAGCTAAGCTACTTTTCCCCAAAGTATTATATTTTCATTTAATGTTCTACAAGAAGAATGATGTGTAAAAGAGATAAGCAAAATAAATTAGAGAAGCAATTTAGGTTTTCCTATTTATATTAAATTCCACATGAGCTTTTCTTCTGCTGTTTCTTTCTTGCCATAATTTATATTTTCTACAGTATAAGTCAATAAAACTTACTGTTCTAGGTAACTGATGATTATATTTACCTAAGATGGAGACCAGTCATGAAATAATCCATTACATAAAATATTTCCTCAAAAGTATTAAAAAGAAAATAGTTCTATAACCAGCTGCATTTTCAGCATAAACTAATAACATATTTTAATGCTGAAACAAAACAAAAAAATCTCTCTAAGGACACCAACCAATGTCTAACAACCCAAGACCACGGAGAACACAGAGAAAGATTTTCAAGAAGAAAATAAGACTTGTTTGGTTTTTCAAGTATGTTTGCTTTCTAGGATATAATTTCCACCTTTTAAAAAACAAAATCATCTAAAGTCATCCTTATGTTTGTCTAATTATTTCCTCTTGTCAACTTTTTAACAAGTTACTTTTCAGCTGAAAAATCAGGTTAGAATAACTAAGCAGAAATCACCTAAGTAACTTCTCTGTGCTCAAGCAGGATCATACTTTGAAGTTATTCGAGGCCAGGGATTTTTACCTGTGATTCAGGAAGTCCATGAAGTTGGAGGGGAAAATTTCACCACAATGCCATTAAAACTTTTTTCAACTTTGTTACCAATAGAAGGTAAAGATAGTTTCATATCAACTACAATGTTGTAAATATCCCAAGCTACTATTTATACTCATCACCTTTGGTCTTCTTACTTAATGGGTTATTGAAGAAACATATATTTATATATTGTAAATTTCATATTTTTAAAGCAATTTAACTGGTTTTTTTTTTTTTTTAACTTTGGGTTTATTTATTTTATTTATTTAGTTATTTATGGCTGTGTTGGGTCTTCGTTTCTGTGCGAGGGCTTTCTCTAGTTGTGGCAAGTGGGGGCCACTCTTCATCGCGGTGCGCCGGCCTCTCACTATCGCGGCCTCTCTTGTTGCGGAGCACAGGCTCCAGACGCGCAGGCTCAGTAATTGTGCCTCATGGGCCTAGTTGCTCCGCCGCATGTGGGATCTTCCCACACCAGGGCTCGAACCCGTGTCCCCTGCATTGGCAGGCAGATTCTCAACCACTGCGCCACCAGGGACGCCCTAACTGGTTTTATAAGAAGGGATAGGGAGGGTATGAAAAGTAAAAAGAAATTAAGATTGCTAGCAAAAGTGAAATTAATGGATGGACAAGAAAAATGTTGGGGAGAAAATGATGAAAACAATTAGTGCATTTTAAACATCAAGAGAGGTTGAGGTGTGGGTAAGCTTTCCATGTGGAGACATCCAAGAAATCAGGCCTGCGTCTGTAAATTTATAAATTACATAACAGATGTAATTATTGAAATAATGAGACCAGAAGAGTTAGTCCAGGGGCAGAATCTTGGGGAATTTATAATTACTTTTAAGAGATTAGGAGATTTAAGAGATAGGTAGAGGAAGAGCAGCTGGAAAAGAAGAAGATACTCAGAAGAGTCAAACCCAGAGAATGTAATTCTTTCCTATACAAATAAATAAAATGCAAAGAAAAAAATGAAGCTATGAAGAAACCATTGGATTCAACACACAGCAAACTTTTGGACACTTAAGAAAGCAGCTTTGGTAGAGTACAAAGAACAGGAGTCACTCTGCAAGGACCTCATTTTGGCCCAAATTAAACATATGAATTACCTGGACACTAAGGTCCACATTGGGTGGGAAATCTACTCCACTCTCCATCCAATGACTGCCACATAGCTGTCTGCATAGAAAGGAGAAGTTTCATACTTTACAGCATTCTTCCTGCTTATCTATGTTTAGCATTCTCAGTCATTATTTTCTCTAGAAAAATAACAACAAAAATTAAACTCTTTCCGAAAGAATCAATTTTCTTTTGAACAAAGGCTATTTCCCATACAGTTGATGTTTAAATACTACATATTTATTACATAATAAAGACCCCCAATTTTATCAATCTGCTTCATTTAATGTAATTTAATATAGTTTTTCTCAGGAGTGTTTAGTTAGAATCCTCACATGATACTGTGTGACTGGAGATTTGAATGTTAAGATGATCTGAGTGAACAGTTCCCAGCAAAACACATGTTGGAAGAGGTACAGTATATCTACCTTAAGATGTAATGACCAAAATTTCAATCCACTTGCAGACACATCCAAACAGATATTATCATTTCATTATTGACTTATGAAAATCTTTACCACACTCTTTATGTTATGACATGAATTACTAATTATGAGGCATATACTTGGTAAATCTAAATGGCAATTTTAAAGAAATCTGAAAGTAGTGTGTACTACAACCAGAACAGTCCTATTTATAACTGCTTTATTGTTGTTAAGTAGATTGAGATCTTAATCTCAACAAAATACTATGTTAAGAGAAGTAGTGGAGAGAAGCAAGTGACATTTTTAAACTCAATGTTTCATATTTTATTTTAAGGCCTATGTTCTATTCTAATTATGTTAACTAAAAGAATTCTATTTTGAGTTTTCATAAATTAATCCTCATAAATGTGTTCTAAAATACACACAAAAAGTATTAGTTTGATTATTCAATAGACTTCAAAAGACTAATAGAATTTTATATATCTTCCTTTCAAAATAAATAAAAATTTCAAGAGTATAAACTTAACGGGACACCAGTCTTATTTACAAAAACAGCCACAAGAGGTAGAATGAGTACCAAGTTTCCAATTTTAGTAAAAGTCATAGGTTTGAATGTAAACTATGTGAGAGCAAAGACCTAGCCCATATGTTTGCTGCTGTACCCAGAATCTAGGACAAATCCCGGCATATATTAGACTCTCAATAAATACTTGTTGTTGAAGCACTTCTCCCACTTCAGACTCCTTTCTATTACATCTAAGGAAAAAAATCTCATCTCTGTTGCTTTCAGTTGAAACTGTTAACTAAACTAAATCAAAACCTTTAGAGGACTTGTTTTAAAGAACAATTTAATTTAATTTGTATATAGGGTGTTTCTAAAGTGGGATTTGATCTTAGATAATGCAAATTCAAAAAAAAAAAACCAGCTAATCCTTTCGCTAAATAATCCTAAAATTTAAATTAATAGGGCCTGAATCTATATCATTTTTTAAAAGACAGTCCAAGTTAGTCAGCAAAACATACCAGTGGTAAAATTAGGTCCTGTTTACATTTCACTGTGGAATTTATTTTCCACCATTTGGGAGAGTATGAGGGGAAAAAAATCTCTTAGTTTAAGAATATTTTCTATGTTTAATTTTAGTTCTGTATTTTTCATTTTTAGATTATTATTTTTTGTTTGAATCTGTAAAGCTGTTAGAAAATGTGGAATAAATTACTGAGGTAATCATCTGCTGTTTTACCATTTCCTTCTGGTGCCAGCTAAAATTAAAACGGGAATATCAGTGTTTAGAGATTTAAATGTTAGGCAGGATTGAAATAGTATCATTTGAAAGAAAGGCTCCCAGACAAATCTCTCAACATGTATTGAAAAGGCAGCTGATTTTAATGACTACCCTTCAGGTTCCTCAATTAGTCTACTTAATGCATTTTTGCCTTTCTAAAAGTGTGGTCTTGATCAGACTACTGATGAAATTGTATAGCTTTATTTCTAGAATTTAAATCTGGTAAGGAGTAAAAAATAAACTCTCTCCAAAATGACTGGAGAGTTAGCCACCCTTCTCCCCCCAAAATGTATATTTCTAGAAGCTTTTGACCACAAAGGTATCTAAGTTACCAGGTTTCTAAATAAAGGAACTGCAGTGCAAAGATTATTATTTCTTCTGAGCTTACAAACATGCTACAAAGACTGAGGTGAAAGGACTGTCCTCCCCCCACCCTGCCCCTGTGTTCTAGAATCAGACCCTAGATTTCTCACAAGATGGTAACCAGGGAGTCTATTTCTAGTACAAGTAAATAGCAGCTGAAGACCCTGTTTCTTGGGACAAGTGTCAAGTTATACAATTTCTCCAATAATTTTGCACTTATCAGACACACTGCCATTGAGTGCTATATTTTCATGGACTCAACCATGTGAGTTTGTACCATGCACTATTGAGATGTCCTTATTCTCAATGAGCTCACTGTAGTTGGGCAGAACCAAAGCCTGAGTCACTACAATGAGAAAGACTACAATGAGAAAGGATATATGCAAATCTTGCCTGTTAACACCAGGAGAAAAGGGACAATAATCTATCCTTTGTCTGTTATTTCCGTGAGACCCATTGTGCCTGAAACATAGTAAGACCTGAGTAAATATTTGTTGAATAAACAAATGGATGTTTAATGGTTTGTTCTAGGAAAAACGGGACATACACCTTGAGATAAGGGAAAGTCACGAAAATCAGGCAAATTCTTGCCAGATTTGAATTCTAACAACAAAGCCGTATCACTTCATCAGTAATCTGATCAAGACTACATTTTTTATCCCTGGACGGTGTGACAGCCTGAGTTCATGGACAGACATTAAAGATTGAGCAGAATCTAGTGTAAGCAGCAAGGTTATATTGGTATTGGAGGATATATTGTTTAGTCAAACTGAAACAAACAAACAAAAAATTTATTTTTGATGTAACCAGCAAGCCAAAAAATGTTGAAAAACTTCTAAGCTTTAGGTAGTAACTTAATTTTAGTTATTTTTAAAATAATATTTCTATAACTGTGTCAAGCGTTTAGACACCAAAATATATGCAAGTGACTTTGATAAAGCATTAAATTCAGAAGGAATTTTTCCTATACTAAAGGCTTTAACATTGAATCCCCTTTTAGACTCATCCTGTATACTTAAATGTGAATCGATTTACAGAATTTTCAACAAAAGCTGAATGCAAACAAGCAATAATAACTCTATTGCCTTTTAGCTAAACTTTGAACTCTCATGATTTGCTATGCACAGGAGGAAACTCAAGGGTACCATATGAATTCATTTTGAGGCCAAAGAAATATAAAGGAAAAATGTAATTATTTAAGGAAGCAAAGGATGACACAAAGCATATTCAAATACTGATCCAATAAAAAGTCCCTGTTGAAAGACCTAAGAAATTTTGGTCTCTTCAAGAAAGAAGGACAGGTATTTTCCCACCCTTTCCCAGATCTGTAGGTAAGGATTGGATCTGGGCTTCTTCTACCTCCAGAAGCAGTAGTCCTTTATGTTTGAAAAGGTAGCTCTTTGAAGGGATTATTCAACTGTTTTTGCCTGTGTAAGGAAGTGACTGACTAGAGCGTTGGGGCTCCTGGATAGAAAGGGAAGTTGCCCAAGACAGAGAAGTGAAATAGAGTATCTTTTCTGTTAATGGTGAAGACCTGCAACCCAGCCTCACACACAGGTCCTAGAAAGTGGGACATTCCCTGAGGAGGGGTAGCTGATGAATGTTGTTAGAATCTGGGGAGAACTGCCCAGCATGGCACTGAGAGAGTGAACATGACAGCAGAAATGCCATCTTTTAAGTAGATCCCCCAGATAAGTCAAGGTGCGTCTTCAGTGGTGACCATAATAGATCAACCAATCAAGTCTTCTCAATCCACTTTCTTGGACTATGTAAACCCTAGGGTCTCTACAACCCAAGAAGAGTGAGGGTGAATTAAAATGATTGCTCTTTCACATATCTCGGGCATGCGCTAGGAAGAAGTTGCAAGCCAGGTTTGATTGGATTAAGGACCAAACATAAGGAAGAAGGAAGAAAGGAAGAAAGGGAGGCAGAGACAAGGGACAAAGGAAGGAGGGAAGAGGGAACAAGGGGAGATGAGAAAAGAAAAAAGAAAAAAAGTGGAGAAAAGAAAACTTTTAGAATTCTTAAAACCAGACTCAAAATAATTTAAACCTGTTACAGATATATCAGTAATTACTTTCCAGATGATAATGGTATTTGTTTCCATTAATTGTTCTCAACTTTGCTACTAATATTGCCAAATTAGGCTTCAGAGGAGGAGTGCCCACTCTGAAACCATTCAAAAGAGGCAAAGCCCTCAAAAATCAATATGTGGTAACTTTGTGTACAGTGTGCTTACTGAAAACAGGAGATAATCAAGTAGCTGAAGTGGAAAGTGTTTTAGTATTTTCATAGTATTAACTGTGTGGCACGCAGCAGATAATTTCTTAATACTATAAATTAATATACCTTATGATGCTAGACAGAATATTTATCTTCAACACAGTTTAGAAATAGATAGTTAATGACCCCAAATCATTATTCAGTAATTAATTTACATTTTATCAGTCTCAACAACTTCTACTTATATTAGAAAAAATTCACATGTATGCAAGACATTTTTTGTTCAATCTTCAGTTAATGCTCATTTCTCATGTGAATTTGTGATAGTTCTACATCCCCTTAAGGTCTGTGATACACAGGTTGGCAAAGTATAATCACTTTTTTACCTTTAAAAGTGCAAAAGATTGTAAATTTGGCTTTGGGACTAAGTGATATTAATTTAAGATCCCTCCTTTGGTTCCCTAAATGGTATCTTCTGGTCATATACTAGTATTCTTAATGTGATCAAAAGTAGTGAATCACTTGTCTTTAAAACCTAATTACAGGGCTTCCCTGGTGGCGCAGTGGTTGAGAGTCTGCCTGCCAATGCAGGGGACACGGGTTCGGGCCCTGGTCTGGGAGGATCCCACATGCCGCGGGGCGGCTGGGCCCGTGAGCCGCAACTGCTGAGCCTGCACGTCTGGAGCCTGTGCTCCGCAACGGGAGAGGCCGTGATGGTGGGAGGCCCGCGCACCGCGATGAAGAGTGGCCCCCGCTCGCCGCAACTAGAGAGAGCCCTTGCACAGAAACGAAGACCCAACACAGCCAAAATAAATAAATAAATTTATTTAAAAAAAAAAAAAAAAAAAAAAAAAACCTAATTACAGGGCTTCCCTGGTGGCGCAGTGGGTGGGAATCTGCCTGCCAATGCAGGGGACACAGGTTCGATCCCTGGCCCGGGAAGATTCCCACATGCCACGGAGCAACTAGGCCCGTGAGCCACAACTACTGAGCCTGCGCTCTAGAGCCCGTGCTCTGCAACAAGAGAAGCCACGACAGTGAGAAGCCTGCGCACCACTCGCTGCAACTAGAGAAAGCTCGCACACAGAACAAAGACCCAACACAGCCAAAAATAAAAACAAATAAATAAATTAATTAAAAAACAAAACAAAACAAAACCTAATTACACCAGAAATGTTGTGTCTGGTACGCATACAAATAAGCTCAGTTTCAATATTTTATTTCATTGCAGCATTTGCTTAACCATGATTTCCTTTTTAAGTATATACTTTATCGAATGCGTAAACATGGTTTTTTTGAACAGCATACTTAAAATGTCTTTGGATGTTTGAGCAATAAAACTTCCTGAGAAAGATCAACAGAGTATTATTCTTTCAATTATGAACAATACATTATTTACATGTAGGACAGCAGCTAATTATTATTTAGATATCATTCTGCCAGCTGCCTGGCAGTGACTTCTAAGTTTATGAATGCATTCTAAAAGTTCTCTATATAAGAATCAGATTGATACATTACATTAAAAATACACTTATTTTTTACTCTATAGAAACAGACAAAACGCCTATCTTTTGACCATGCAATATTTATCTAATCTATGTCTCTGTTTGTCTTCATTTACTTTTTTTTTTTTTTTTTAAGTTTGTTTTTTTTTTAATACTTCTTTATTATTTAATTATTTATTTTTGGCTGTGTTGGGTCTTCGTTTCTGTGCGAGGGCTTTCTCTAGTTGTGGCAAGCGGGGGCCACTCTTCATCACGGTGCGCGGGCCTCTCACTATCGCGGCCTCTCTTATTGCGGAGCATAGGCTCCAGACGCGCAGGCTCAGTAGTTGTGGCTCACGGGCCCAGTTGCTCCGTGGCATGTGGGATCTTCCCAGACCAGGGCTCGAACCCATGTCCCCTGCACTGGCAGGCAGATTCTCAACCACTGCGCCACCAGGGAAGCCCCATTTACTTTTATACCTATATTTACATCAATATCTGTATCAGGGATTCATTTAGAGACCTACTCAAGCAAGCTTAATGGAAGGGAGATTTTGTGTAGACTTAGGATAGATATTGTGGATATTTATCTGTGGTGAACGTTCATTTCTTGCTCAGTTCCACGTCCCTCCCATCTCTTTTTCTGGAAATACCCCTCCTCTTCCGACTTCAAACTTGTAGTTCCAAAGTCCCTGTATCCTTACAGCCTGAACATGTGACCATACCTAGGATAGTTGGTGACTTTCTCAAGTTGTTTTCAACCTACAACCTAGGAAAGAGAGACTGTCTCTCTCAGGCAACAGCCCTGTGAGAAGTGAGTTCCCAAATCCAAAATATCTGTTTCAATAACAACAACAGTTGATATCAAACACTCTACTAAACACTTAAAATGTTTTACGACAACCCTATCATTAGTCACCACATTATACAGGTATGGAAACTATAGGTTAGAGGTGTTACTCAAGTCTCAGCGCAAATGAGTGGTGGTCTCATGTTTGAAGTCAGGCAGTCTGATCTTAATCTGGGCACTTTTCACAGTACACCCCTCTCCTACCAGCGGGATGAAACCCAGTGAGAATGTGATGCACATCACACAGGAATTAGACAAGACTGCCTGTTTGTATTTGAGTCTGTGATTCCAGTTGCTTCTGAGTTATGGCTATATCAGCTGTCCAGCCTCTGCCCTTCCAACTGTTTGTTTAAAATCTCCTTTAATTCTGACAGAATCTCAAATTCTTCCAATAAATCTCACTTTTTTTCCCTTAAGCTAGTTTGAGTTGGGTTGCTCATACTCCAAGGAAAGGAAGCATAGTAAAGGTGAGTCCCTTAGAGATGGATAGAGGATTTGGGAGGCCAGATCCAGTGGTCCTCTGCCCCCTCCAAGGGCAGCAAGGCCTCTTTCTTTCTGCATCCTTCTGTCTTCTTTAGATCTTTCTCTCTCTCTCTCTCTCCCACTGGTTCCCCCCATCTAGACATTTTACTTTCCAAGGCTAAGACTTTCCTCACTTCCTAGGGTCTTTGTTTTTGTTTTCCCCTATATAGTATACAATTTCTTTTAAACAGATCATGAATCAATATATACATGAATGAGTCCTTGTTATAATACCTGGGCAGCAAATTACTTGAGCTAATAAAGATCTTGTTGGAGGAGAAGGAAGCCTAGGATAGGGGGTAGGGTTGGGAGGTGTATGGGGGGACGGGTTATACCTTTTAGAGGAGTGAGGTGAAAGGGAGTGCTTTTTAAGATTCACTCTGGTCTAATCAGCAGAGGAATCAACAAAGCCCATCCCATGGTACAAACTGAAAGATATCCTCTCAATACTAGATGTATTGTACATATAATTCATTTAGAACTTATTCTGATGTCTCAGGTGTTTGTGTTTTTAAATCCTTTTGAAAGTTTGGGCTCCTTTCAGGGAGTCGGAAGAAAGCTTGCCAGGGCCATGAGAATTGGATTTTAGTCGTATTATCTCTGTGCCTCACACTCATTGTCTCCACAATAAGTATACTAACTCCTGGCCTGTCCACTTCATAAAATTGTGAGATGTAAAATTACATAATTAATAGGAATATACTAAGGAAACTGTAAAGAGTTAAGCATGGGAGGTATGATTCTTAACCTGTGTTTTATCCAGAATAAGTAGTCAATATATTCTATGCATTTAAGAAACTATTATTTCAGCAGTTTTTTCGACTTGACTGAGAGGAAAGAAGGACATTCAGCTACTAAAATAACAGATTTATAATGACACCTTGAAAGCATTTTACTATATGTTGGATAGAATAGAGATGATAAGATCCATCACTGCTACTATAATTCTTTCTTCTGTCCAATTTTTTATCCACCCTTCTAAGTGTAGTTCAGGAACCATGTCCCAAGATCCCCTTTAACTGACACATTTCTTTAAACTTCTATAACTTTGTCTGAATTATACAAATTGACTTTTATAAGATAATGCATACTCCTTTAAGACAGCAACCAGAGTTCCCTGAGTACTCAATAAACACTAATATTTTTATTTCTGAGTCATTTTTAAACACTCAATTGGTCACTATTTTTAAAAAAAAAAAGGTCTTGCATCTAAATTTATTCTTATATCAATTATCACTATGCCATTTTGCTTCCCATGTATAAGCCAAGTAGATATAATTTGTTCACTGCAAATAGTATCTATACACTACTGACTTTTATTATTTAAACTGCAAGTTGCTCACTGCAATATACACAGTATGCTTTTTTCTAGTTTCTGTCACCATGCTGATATTTTAAATAATCAAAAAAAAATCCAAAATTGGTAGGAAATAGGGTGGTCAGAGCTTGATGACTCAGCAGATAGTAAATGTTCAACTTAATTAGACAGGAGAAAGAAAGGAGGTATTAGGAACTGGTTAAAAGAGATGAATGACCAGGGATATCAGAGGGCTGGTAATTTTGCCTATGTTAGGTTGATCATCTGGTGGAAAATGAACCTGAAGGAAAGCATTTGCAGCAGGAGTGCTGTACACTACTTGTGCTAGCTGGTTCCTTCATTCATTGCATATTTATTCAGTACCTACTGTGTGTCAACTACTATAGTAGTCTTTGGAGATAACACTTAGCTTTTTCGTCTTTAATCAGACTGATGTGCAGAAAATGTGACAAATACTCTTGTGGATCAAGGAGAGGATAATAAAGATGCCTTAGGGTTTAGGTGTGTATGTGTTATGGGGTAAGGGAGTGTCTCTACCTTAAGGAAAGATTTTATACCAGTAGACAGTCTTTGGAAACTTCTTTCTTTCTAGTGTTTTCCTTCCAGATACTTGTCTTTTCCTATGCTATAGTTTCCATATCAGAAGTGGGTAAATATTATTCAATAATATATTACATGACTATAAAATTCCCGAAGGTTTCATGTAAATCTCAAATCAGGGAACTGTAAGTCAGGAACTGGAAGATCTACAGGCAGTACAGTGTCTCAGAAAGTTTCATTTTATAAAAGAAAAATATCAACATCTACAAGAACCAGTGATGCTTTGATTTTATGGCTGGTGTGACTATAAAAATTTAAGCCACAAGACTAATATTTGATATCAGTATTAAGAAGAAAATCCTTTCCAAGGGAATATTTTTCTCCACATAGCTTCCTTTATAATCTCTTACAATTAGACAGCACATTGTATGTTCTTCCCCAAATATCTAAACGTTGATAAAGTTGATAAAATCTAGTACAAACCAGCAAGATTATTCTAAGTTATCATTAGGAACTGCTAAAAATGCAAACTGATACATAAACACTTTTTAAAAAAATGGTCAAAGAGACTGATTGTTCCACTTGAATGATGCCCAGGCATAAATAATCATCCGTCTACAAATTACTATGAGTACAACAGCTAGAACTAAACTGACAGGGGATAAACAATGTAGGCTTGGATATAGATATTTAAAAAATCAATTTATGATTTACTTTTCAAAAACTAAATGCATTTATCCAATGTAAACATAAATATCTCTAAGCAGATGCAGTTTCAACTTTAAATTTATTTTCCCGAATTCATGATATTTTAGCATGTTATGAAGCATCATATATGTTTACTCCAGTCAAAATAAATTTAGGCAACATATTTTGGCTAGTTAACATAATTTTTTAAAGCTGTTATATTTTTTAATGGTTAGACATCTATAACCATATAAGCCAAAGTCAAATAGAACCGTAAAAAGTCAAATAGAACCGTAAAAAGAAATTCAAAAAATATTAAAATGTCATGATGCTGACATGAATATTTACACTGACTTTATTTTGTTTGATGTTACTAGGAAAAGGATATATAAGGAGGAAAAGAATACAGGCAAGCAAAAAATAGAAGACCAGTCTGCTACTAACACCAACATTCAATGATAAACTTACTCTTCAGAGGGCAAGGGGGAAGAAGAGAAAAAAAGCCTAAACAGACCTGAATTCAAGGTGCAGGAAGAGAAAAATTAATAGAAGATATGTCAAAATGTCTTTAATATGTGATACTTGAATCCTGGTATGTGTACAAGTCCAAAAACTACATACACATGTAACTTCTTATCTATCTAAATATTTAAATACCCATCAGCTTACTCCTGACTGTATGTTGAAGAATGAGTCCTAAGATTGTCAAGGCTGAGTGTGCACACCTTATACCTCACTCTGTTACAATTTTTCTTAATGGGTTTCAATTTCTTCAATTCTGCAGGGCTTCTAATACATGGTAGGTCCTTTGCTATGTACTCAAGTGTCCTCTTCACAGAGCCTGGAGGTGATAGGTCCTACTTTGTTGACACCACACTGTTTTCCTAACAGTTGGTGTTTGTAAGGATAAGGAAAATGTTTATTGACTATAATGGAAGGTGTGCTTAGTACAATTGGGGAGTGATCACATTACTGTCTTTCATAGAGCTGGTCCAATTGATAATGAAAGTGAATATATAATAAAAATGTAATAAATGAATAAATTTCGCATAAGTGAAATTCACCTGATGACAAAATTCTCCATTTTTTCTTTTACAACAGATGCTCTGCTTTTCACATGATTTTCCTCCTTTCCTCCACTTTAACTACTTAAAAAATCTTAATATTTCATTTACTTTCCTTTATCCTTTTTCTTTCTTTTTAAAGAATGTGTGTGTGTGTGTGTGTGTGTGTGTGTGACACAAAAAACCATTACTGATGCCCCTTATTGACTGGGAAATTCCACTTCCAGCACCAAAGTTGCTCACATTTTGCACATGTACCTTAACATGAAACAAAAGTTTATGTAAAATTAAACAAAACAAAAATCCAAATAGAAAAAAGGGACTGTAAATTTGTGAAAGTCCTGATTGTTAGTAAAAAGGAAGGTCTTGAACAGGGAAACGAAATTCCTTTTGCTAAGTTTCCAAATCTGTCTAGCACCTCTTTGTTGTCAAAATATTTTTTCATAAGTCCATGTTCCACAATGATTAAAAAATCAATGAGTTCTTCAACAATGAAACAAAAAACCTTGGTCAGTAGATACCTGATTTTCAGCTTGGCTCCTATTTATATATTTTAGTCAGCTTTGTTATTCTTCACATCTATGATATTATAGAGTTATTTTTGTTGTTAAAAAATATTACCTGGTTAACTTGCATATTAATCTCATCGAAGGGAAATAGTTTCCAAAAGTAGGGTTATTTCTAGAAAGCACCAAAAAACTTTCATGACACATAATGATATACTATGGTTGATCCTGTATCTCGTAACTCTATTTTTTTAAAGCAATATTTCCTCATTTATTTAATTTACTTTAAAAGTTAATTCAGGAATACATTAAATTCATTATGCAGTGTTATAAAAAAGAAACCCTTCTGCCTCCATAGAAACTTGTTTATCAGTCAGAAAATTAAGTATGTAAGAATGTGAAATAATGAATCAAAACTCATATGTTATGCTTTCAAATAACTACAATTCTTTTTCGGTCCATATAAGCTGGAATCTAAACATTTTAAAAAAACAAATAAGAAATACTACTAAGTAACTGACAATGCAATTAGAATAAATATTGGCAAAACAGATTGAGGTACACCATTTCTGAAAACGCTAAATAATTCTGAAAGTGCCATTTCGTTAAATGAAGACAACTTATGCTTAACTCTACAAAATATTCAATTACTTTTTAAATTTAATGGGTTTGAAGTGTGTATAAATCATGTAGGAAGCTATCACTCCAATTTTTCAAAAAATCAGATGATTGAAATACATTTATGGAAACTAGAAATTATTTAGTCCAAACATGTTCTAGCAACTCTTGTCAAAGAGATTTTAGAACAGAGCATTTTGTACAGGTTCCCATCAAGAAGGCTAATGTTTGAACTTATAAAACAAATGACTAGAGAATCCTACTATGCGATTTCAATTCTACTCTACTTAAAAAAAAATGTTCATGGCTGTCAAACTTTTTTTTTATTTATTCAGTTTTTCCTGTTTTATTGAGATATAATTGACATGCATCACTGTATAAGTTTAAGGTGTACAGTATAATGGTTTGACTTACATATATTGCTAATCTGTTCTGCTTTTTAAAAATATTTTTATTGGAGTATAGTTGATTTACAATGTTGTGTTAGTTCCAGGTGTACAGCAAAGTAAATCAGTTATACATATACATATATCCACTCTTCTTTAGATTCTTTTCCCATGTAAAGATTTTAACCTTCACATAAACAAATTTTAACAGAGTTAGTCCCAGTGAGAAGGTCTACTTCAAGGTGTTACTGGGTATTAAGGTCTTTTTATAAAAGGCCATGCTATACATTTAAAAGAAGACTAGTACCCTACAACATTTCCTTGCCAAGACAGAATATTTAAGTGACATGAAGGATAAATAGATCTGTCTTAGCAATATAGCCATGATTTGTGTTAGCAGGATAGTTAACAGATAGTATCCACATCAAAATATGTTCCAAGTTTTAAATTATTGATTTAAAAAACAATTTTAAGTAGCTAAATTATTGATTTCAAAACTAATTTGGGAATACAAGCACTTAGTGAAATGAAGGCTGACCACCAAAAGAGATACAAAATTAAAGGTATTTTTGATAGACTAATCAAAACCAGACTTTGTGGGACATTAAAACTGAGATGAAATGACTTGAATTTTAATTATTTGAGACAGGTTTTCTGAAGCTGAGTTAATCTTGATAAATTATGCCTGCATTTTCTACCATTTGGAGAAACACAACGATAACGTTGAGTGTCTGGCACCACCCATTTACCTCTGAAGTCAAAACTGCCCTAACTTTAGTACAATTCAGTAGCAAATGTGGAATCAGCAGTCACAGATTCCTTGCAGCCATGTTGTGTTTGGCTCGTAGGCATGGACATGGGCTAGGGAAGAAAACTGAAACAAAAAGCAGAGGTGCAAGAGACATCATTGCTTCATCAAGTGGGAATGAGAGATGCCAGCAGTATTTTTAAGGAGGATAAAGAAAAGGAGGATAAGGGGATCAAGCAAGCGGGTGGCCCAGTATGAATTTCTGCAGCCTTTTCATAAGCTTTGGCCAGGAGCAAGTCTTCCAGCTCCTGCAAAGTATAAATGCAAACTGAAGTGTTCACGCTGCTCCACCCCCTCAGGTGCAGTCAAATCACCAATCATCGTTTCTGTCCAAGGGCAGTCTACACTGGTGCACAAAAGGAAAAGAGGGAGGGGTGAAACGGAGGGATTGGCTAGTATTAAAGGAGAGCTTTTTCCACAGAGTTCTATGGTTGCTATAGTAACAGCTTCTTTTGTTTTTACATATTCAGAACAGCTGCTTCTTTTGGGCTTCTGGTGGGGGATATTATGGAGGTAACTGAGAGGGAAAGAAGCACCACTCTGACCATGGAAAACAGTTTTCCATAGTCAGATCATTCTTGTTTAAATGGGTTTAATTTTATACTAGGGTTAAATGTGGGTTTTGAATGTGGGGAACAAGAACTTTTAAAAGATGACTTCCACCAAGGAAAGACCTAGGTGTGCTGTGATCTGCAAGATGTCTTCAGCTAACTTGAACAACAGACCTCCACTCCCTTGTGCCCTTAGGACTTGAAACCCTCCATTCTCTTTCTACCTATTGTATAGGCAAACTGTAGTTCAATCTTCCCGGGGTGGGTATTTTTCTCAACAGGAAATAGCAGTTCTTCCAAATGCTCACAAATCCCTGTTCACCTTTCCAAGTCCTAATTAATTCCTTTAATTAGAGATTTTTCTGGCTGCAACCATTTACAAAGTTGAATTGCTGCTCAAAACAAATTAATGAATATTCATAAACTAATAATGTTCGCTGAATTAACAGTCCTGTTGCCCACCTACTGTCCTTACAACAAGCCTATTAACACCTTCTATAGACCTTAGTAAAGATGGGGCATCCCCAAGGGAAAGGTAGAGACAAATGCGGTTTCATTCTAAGGAACAAAGGCCCTATCTGTCTATCTATCTATCTATCTATGTAAAAGTATGGTTTTATTTTAAGAAACAAGTGCCTCATTAACATATCTCTCTCTCTCTCTATATATATATATAGATATACACATATATACATACATACCCATATATACATATATATACACCCATACATATATACATATATCTGTAAGTACATGGCATAATGTAGTAACCCAAGGGGTTAAAAATAATGAAGCAAAACATTAAAAATGGCACCTGCTGGTTGAGTAGTCAAATTTTGTAAATATACAAACTTAAGATGTAAATAAGCAAAGCAGAAGGCACAGATGTCCTTATAAACAAATTGATATTGAACAGGGTGTACTATCGTATTTCCAACCCTTCGGGATTTTGGAAAAATGCAATATGAAAGCAAAGTGATGCTCTTGTTTTTTCATTAAAATTTATTCACAAACTGCCCAATGAAGGGTTTTAAACTTTGAATTTTAGTAAAACCCATGAAATATTTGGTTGGTTTAATTTGCCAACTGCAGGTATTCCCAGGTGCAACATCCTAAGCCTCAGTTCATGGCAATTTGATTACATATTTGCCTGAGAATTCTCACAACAACCCTCTCATTTTATCCTGATACCACATTGAACCTGAATGAACAAACTTTGATTCAAATTTGAAGCAAACAGTAAAGATGTTTAGATTATTTCATTAAATATAGAAGTTCTGCATTATTATTGGATCTCATATGTATATATGTTTATTTCACTTATTTAATAATAATATTTTTGAACCCAAAGATTTCGGATTAACTTCAGTTAATTATAAATTAGTAAAGGTGAAATTCTGAGTCCTAAAATAAGCACAAGTATTCCAATTTCTGTGCCTTCTGACTGCTTGATTCGGGGCAAACTGTCTAACCTCTTTGGGCATCAGTCTCACAAACTGTAAAACAATGATACTAACACCTTTGGGATATGTTTCTGAGAGAATCAGTTAAGACAAGACATATAAATTCATGCAGAAACTGTAAATATCATATGATGCTATTACAATAATATATATTATTAAGAGAAAGTAACCAGTTTTTATTGTTTTTTCATCTCGTGAATTGTTGATTTCACTTTTATCCTCTGCTTATATTCTTATTATTATCAATATGGTGATGACATCAAAATCTCTAAACTTAGTCCAATTTTCTCCCAAATTCCAGACCTGGATTTTCCAAATGTTTGCCACTGAAGTCCCTTTTGATAGTTCAAATGCCTTGGCCCCAAATCTGAACAACTCATTTCATCTTCCAAATCTGTCCTTCTACCATATTTCTGTTAAAGGCATTACCTTTTTTCCAGTTCCCAAGGCTTAAAAATCTCAGTTATCTTTTCCTTTTGTCCAGACTATTAAGTGTTATACCTTCACAACTGGGAGCTGTCTCATCGATTTGAGCTCTCACTTTCATTCCTATTCAACTCTGGTTGAAATAACATGAATTTGCTGAAACTATTGCAGAGAATCTCCGGAGCTCCATGTTTCCCAACATACTACAGACCAAATCTTTTTGCCAAACATGTTTCTGTCTTCCTCAAGTATTTGATGGTTTCTGGCTTCGAACTATACAGCTGAAACTTCTCAGCCTGACCCAGGGAATTCCAGGATCAAAATCCAGCATAAACATTATTGCTATTTTCACTGTAAAATAAAATTTCTCATGATCTCCTAACATTATTCATGTATTTACAACTCTGCACTTTGCAAGTCTTTGCTTTCTCTGTTTCCCTTGCATGTGTAGCCTTCCTCTAGCCCAACTTTTTGAAATCAAATGCCACTTTATGAAGTTTTTCTTAATTCCCACCCTCGTATTAAGGTAGACCTTGTTGGTCCTTCCTCTGGCACTTACATTTGACTTTGTGTCACTCTTATTTTTGTATATTTCTGATTGCCTTGTGAGATTTTTAGATATATTATTTATTCAATTTAGAGTTCACTATAGCAACTACTATAATAAACTTTAATATGAAAGGTATTTTAAATGAATAAATTTCTACATACCTAAACAGTTTACACATGACTCTATAGAAATTATTATCTATCAATAAAGTAAGTCTCAGAGTGAAACTAGATTTTTTTCCAACCTTTTATCTGATGTCATACTGTTTAATCTTCAGAATATTTCTTTTGGAATACTTCATGAATCGCTTCAAAACTATTAGTATAATGCTATATACTTTACAAATAAAATTATTGCTGAGATATACCTAATGAGTGGCCATTGCTTTTTTTTTTTGATGGCCATTGCTTTTAAAAAGAAATGTGCAAGACAAACAACCTTTTTCCTCCTGTAGACAGCTGATGCTTAAGACTGAGGTATCTACCTGGGGACCCTCAAAGTAGCCAGCTTAAGAGGATACGCCTAGAGGCTGAGGTAGAGATACATAAAAATAAGAACAACCTGGGTCCATGACTACATAGCTGAGCTGTTGAGTTACCAACTCTGGATATGTTCTACCTCCAAACTTTCTGTTATATAAATTAACAAATCCTTTGTTGTATAGGCCCCTTGTAAGAAGATTTTGTTACTCCGGGCCCAAAACAAAAAGAATGGCACAGGAATTCAGAGAAATGAGTTGATGATCGACACAAGATCTCAGGGAGAGAAAGGGACAGATAAAGAGAATAGAGTCATAGAGACTTTCAAATTTTATGAGCTAGGCTATATTTCTTTTGATTAGCCATTAATTTCCTTATCTCTTTTAAAAATATATTTCTATTTTATTGGAGTTAGGAAATGGATTTCAGGTTCTTGAATCCAACTGTGTCCTAAAAAGGAAAACATATATTATCACATACAATTAATCATGACGATAACTATGTAAGTAAAATATTAGTATTCCCTCCATTTTAGAGATGAGAAAACTGAGGGTTGCAAAGGTCATAGTCAGTAACCCAAGAAAAATTTGAACTTGAACCCAGATTTTCTGACTAAAACGCTGTTCTTTTTCACCATACTATGTCCTTCCCATTGCATTCATTTCATTGCCTCATCATAGCCTTTTATTTCCAACTTCTCCCAGTAACATCAATTATATCACCTCTTTGGCTTCACAACAATGAAATTCTTTTCTAGCCCATTATATATTTTGTGTCCCAATTCATTCAATATAGCATAGTTTTTCATCTTGGAGTATTTATTAAAGCTGCCTTCCTTTTCCCCACTGTTCATCAGCCACAGGTATTGTTAAAGTCAAGCAAGTACCAGAGCAGCCAGTTCAGATACAACTGGAAACACATCACTCTGCTTCAAACTTAAGATCCTCAAAGCCCATAGAATCAATAGTGGAGGCCAATTAGGAGTATGATTAAACTAAATATGATCTTTTTAAAAGAATTTTATTTATTTAATTAATTTATTTTTAGCTGCATTGGGTCTTCGTTGCTGCACGCGGGCTTTCTCTAGCTGCGGCGAGCAGGGGCTGCTCTTCGTTGTGGTGCGCGGGCTTCTCATTGCGGTGGCTTCTCTTGTTGCAGAGCACCAGCTCTAGGCACGTGGGCTTCAGTAGTTGTGGCTTGCAGGCTCTAGAGCGCAGGCTCAGTAGTTGTGGCTCACAGGCTTAGTTGCTCCACGGCATGTGGGATCTTCCCAGACCAGGGCTCAAACCCGTTTCCCCTGCATTGGCAGGTGGATTCTTAGCCACTGCACCACCAGGGAAGCCCAAACTAAATATGATCTTAACTTTGACATCTCCACACATTTTGCCTCTCCCTACTTTCTCCTACTTCAATAAATTCAATGCATTAACCATTTATTTAGTGTGTGCCAAAGTGAAAGGTACCATCCTTGTCTTTGAGAAGCTTATACAGTGGAGGAAAGAGACACATAGACAACTCAGAGAAGAAAAGCAAAGAGCACCACTTTCCACTATCTCCGTAAACAGGAACAATTGATCCGTACACATGGCTAGCCTAATCATTCTCCTTGAAGCTTTGAACTATCTTTTTCCAAGTGACTGTTATCAAGTTTCACCTCAAATTGGATCAGTTCACCTCAATCATTATAGTGACCTTTTATATACATTTATATACAACTGTACCTGGTTAATTTTCCTCCCATGTCAGAATTTTTCCTAGAGCAAAACACGACTATGTTTTCTTAAATTAAATGATAATTTGTAACAGTCAAATGGTAGAAACTGTCTGTCCTCCAATATCAAAGTCAAAGGAAGAGAGTCCTTGAAAGAAGATAAATAACAGGTCTTGTTAAAAATAAAAATGTATCTCAAATCAATATTGTCCATGTCTTAAACTGGGAATTTCTGAGATTATAATACTCACAAATTTGACTAAAA
Source organism: Balaenoptera physalus (assembly GCF_965194825.1). NCBI lineage: Eukaryota > Metazoa > Chordata > Mammalia > Artiodactyla > Balaenopteridae > Balaenoptera > Balaenoptera physalus. The sequence goes on from NC_138885.1 coordinate 57,015,264, forward strand.
CCCATCAACATGTCTCCCTGGAATTTCATTAATTTATTCAATATACATTTATTAAATAGGCATTGTGGATATAAAGACAAATAAGAAATGAGTATTAGGCTTCTAGGAATTTATGAACTTGCAGAACAAATAACTCCTTTCGTATCAAGTGAAGATTTCTAAATAAACTCTTTGGTGGACACTTTAGCTACTATTTTCTCTGGGTCTCATTATTAGTAACTGACAAGGGCAAGTTTAATTTGACATACAGTTTTCAATGGTCAAAAAAGTACATATAATAAAGAAGATTACAGACTATACTTCAGTCGATATCAAACTAAAAGCCCTTTGAATATTGCAGTCACAAAAAAAGTATCACTCTAATAATTCCATTATGTCTTTACAAGGAGCAACAATGTTTTTAAGAACTTGTACCTTGTCAACTTGAACTGAAGGTGTTGGCAATGACAATGGAAAGAAAAAGGAGTAAGAATTGTGTTAATTTATGACTCATAAGTAAAAGGAAACAGAAAGCACACTGAGGAACAAAAATAAATAAAAACTTCTTAAAGCAAAAACAAAATAAAGGTAGAAGTCAATCTTTTTATACCTATGAAATAACACTTCATTTTGTAGCTAGAATCAAACTTTAGTTTACCAAAATCAGTGTCATCACAAAACAATACTTAAACCAGTTCTGAAGAGTATCCGTATTTTATAAATGTTTAAAATCTGATTATCATCCATTATGTTTTTAATAATAATTAAATGATGTGATAAGCAGTGGACTGTCTTTTTCTTTTAAAAAATACAAATGCAAAAAATGTTTATCACGGCTTTCACAAATGCTAATAATTTATTTTCAAAACAAACTGAAATATTTCTAAGCACTGTTTTCTGTTTATAAATCATTTTCATTAAAGAAATAATTTGAGGTACTATTTTGATTGAACTTCATAGTTCCTATGTCATGGTTTTAGTGATTTCATTTTTTGAGAGTAAATTCAGGGAATTTATCATGAAACACAAATCTAAGAAAAAAATAATATGTACAGCCTTTCAGATAAAGGAGAGAAACTCCTAACCCTTCTTCTAATTTCCTCATTTTAGATCATTATTTAAAATATTTTCTTATTTCATATTCATTTTTCACTTTAAGCTTAAACTTGTATAAATTTTTGTTCTCTTTTTATTCTCTTATATTGCACTAATTTTATCACTTGCCTTTATAATCATCAGCAAAACAAGGATCAGAAGTGGAGAGATCTCTTGTCCTCGACAGGGAATGGGCAGAGGGAAAGAGTTGGATGAAAACACTTATCTCTATGCTGCTGTGAGATAATAGAACATACATATTGGTCTCTGTCCCCGGACCCTGACACAGGGCTCCTAAACCCTTATAAATTCCTAAATAAGAGTACTAGGAGCATCTTTTGTTCTAATGAGGCACTACTGGGTAGGCTCCTGGATAACTTCTGGATGGGGCTGGTCCCCAGAAAGACCAAGCCATGATTAAATGTTTGGAATTTTCAGCCCAACCTCTCACTCTCCAGAGATAGGGGAGGGGCTAGAAACGGAGTTAATAATTGATCACACTTATGTGAAGAAGGCTGCATAAAATCCCAATTTTAAGGGGTACAAAGAGCTTCCAGTTTGGTGAACACTTCCTGTGGTAATTGCTAGGAAAACAGCTGATACCTTCTTAATTAACCTGCTCATATAGCCTCTGGAGGTGGGGCTTAACTTAGCTATCACATGAGCACACTCTCAAGTATGCTCAACCGCATACCTAGGAAGGCAATCCATTGGCTAGTACAAATGATCTGTGCCAAACCGGTTCCTCTTTGGGAAGTGTAGTTACAGTAGTGAACTACTGAGCCAATTATTCTTGGGTGATGAGATAAAAGGATATATTGATTTAAAGACTGCGTGTTGAACCAACTACAAGTGGAAAATACTGGGGTGGGGGGGAGAGAGAGAGGAGGTGGAGGAAAGAGAGAGGGAGAGAGAGAGAGAGAAAAGGCAGAGGTGAGAAAAAGGAGAGAAAGGGGATGAGAGAAAAGAAAGAGAAGGGGAGAGAGGGGTTTCAGAGGGTGGTTTGGGAGAGAGAAGAGAAAGGATAATAAAGGACAGAAGATGGAAACCATGTAGCCTCTGAAAGAGAGAGAGCAGCTCAGTGTAGGACTTAGCAATTCCCGATTTCCTTTTCCATGGGGTATGACTGTACTTCGTAATCTTGGATGACAGTGGCATTTACTCTCATATCCTTATAGTATCTGCTACTATTCCACTCTCATTTTTACTTGAGATGTCAAGGTGTGGTTTTGTTTCTCATTCCTCAGAGAGTTTTAACTAAGGTCATACACAGCAGATGAATATGAAGTAACTTCCTGGCTTGGGTAGAGTATAGGCATGGGGCCAGCTCTTCGACAAGAAGTTTCCTATATTAATCCTCCAGTAACTATTTTCTCTCTCTCTATCCCTGTTCTCAATCCTCTGTTGTTGGAGTTGGTACTTGGAGCCCAGTGTCCACTCACCGTTTCAGGATCCATACATATAGGCTGAGTGATTTATCTTACAATGGGGGTCCTGCAATCTTTATTATCATTCTGCTGTTCACTAAACAAGTATCACCAATACAGTATGCTCTTTTATTGGCATTAAAAATAGGAGAGTAAATATTGAAGTTGAGGAGACTAGTACGTGTTGAGCATGTCTTATATAAGTTAAGCACTCTACTAAGTACTTTATATATAATAACTATATTACCTCATTTTACTTTCCAGCAACCTTGTGAGCTTTGTCCCATCCTCATAAAGAAGAAAACTGACAGTGTCAGTAAAATGAAGCAACTTACCAATGGCCTTAAGAACAGTTGCAGAGCCATGGATTTTAACCAAAGTTAAAATACATGGCTCTGAGTAAATTCACAACAGCACGCCATAGAGAAGACCTACCAGGTACTTTATTTGGTCCCTTGTGTGAAACAAGGTAAACTCATGACATAAATTGAATGAACACTGATGCATTATCGCACTGAATATAATACTAAGTTGAAACAGATTTTAAAACACAGGTATCATTTTTCTAAGACTAGTTATTGTTATTTGTTAAAATTTTTAAAGAATGACTGTAACTTTGGCCTATGTAATGATAAAGAATCATTAAATACAAACCCAATGTGTGCACTAAGAAAGATTTGAAATTAACCAAGAGTTCAGCAGTAAGCTTAAACTCACTGCCAATTGCTTAAAAAGATGAACCAAAATGTACTAAAGACAGCAATGTACATATAAAGCAAGATGACGATGAATGCTCAGTGAGCCATCAGAGTACCACCCATCAAGGTGAAATCACACAAAAAGTGAAATCATGATTGCATGAGGGATAAAAGATTAGCAATAAAATAAATACCAATGTCAGTGGTGTGATAAAACATCAGAATCAAGACAACTGAAAATACTTGATGCATAAGAGGATACATGTCAGAGGAGACAGATAAAGGAAGGTTAAAAGAATAAGATTTTTGAGGGAAACTTGATATCAAAATGGTTTGAGATAAACACTGCGTTCGTTGCTTCAGAATAACCTGGGGGCACTTAGCTTTCTACTCCTGTGCTCACATATGTCTAAAGGTAAGAAAGAGTTCTAAGAATAAACTGATATTCTGGGTAAACACTTACTCCCTTACTCTTAATGTTTCCATGCAGAGAAACTTTTGTTAGACTAACACTCTTGGCCTTTCACCTCTCTCTTAAGTGGAAATGCTTAAGGTTCAATTTAACAAGAAGTGTTATAAGGTCTATTTACTTGCATCTAAGCCAAAGCTAGTTTTCACCAGTAATAAAATTGACCCAGCTGTTTGACCACTGCAACTAATTCTCAATTTGTTTCTAAATCAGGTAGGAAAGGTATTCCTTTTTACTTCTTAAAAGTTTAATAGCTAAGACTGATTATATGGGGGAGGGGTGTGTGTGTATAATACCTTACAAGCCTTTAAACTGTACATATGACCATTTATGTATGTATAAGACCTCTTTATTGACATTTACATTAAAAAGGAGTTGTTTTGCTATACTTAATTTTGATTTCACTACTTGATTCATGGGTAATATGTAACAAACATAGAATGATCAGTAAGGATTAGAACGGCAAAGAGAAGAAAAAAATTCATCTGGAGGAATTCTTGGGTGACTAGGCAGGTAGCTATGCCAGTCTAATTATGCCCCGGGATAGCTGTAGAAAGAAAAATGGTGAGGTTGAAGCATTTATTAAAAATAAAAATAAATGTGAAATTGGAATACTAAATTTTCAGAAGAGAATAATCTGATCACATCCTATAATTCCATTAAAATTATACCAATTACAACAAATAATTCTGTAATGCTAATGAATCATTTTAATTTATTCTTCAATGCCAAAGAAATTGATATTATGCTAGAAAGTTTCCTACTTGGGCATGTACATGACAAATTATCTAGCTGTCTATTAAGAAAGAAAGTATAAAAAGAGATGATTGAATAAGAAGAAGAAATAGGCCAAAGTCAAGCTAGAGGTTCACTTTTGACACAAATGAAAATGAAATCTCCTTTACTGTAATGTAATACTTGTAACGATGGCCTAATTTGAATAGCATTTTGAAATATAACAACTTGCTTATTATCGTTACAGTTACCTAATATGTCCCAAGCACAATGCTAATAAGTACATGGCATCTCATTTTGACCTCCCCAAAACCCTCCAGAGCAGACACTGTTATCCTCATGTTACAGATAAGGAAACAGCCTGAAAAGTTTATTTTCCCCATGTCACCTGTGTACAAGTGGAAAAGCTGGGACTCAAATGCAGGTCTCAGACCTGAAGTCCATGTATGCTCTTCCCACTCTGCCACATTTAATGCATTACAAGTTACTAAAATACATTTCTCCACCTTCCTCTATACTGTTTCCTTTCTTGACTTTCTTATTTCTGCACTCATTCACCCAGGTCCTTTGGATCAGCCTTTGATGTTCCCCCTCAACTCCTGCATTCCATCAGTTCCCAAGTTCACTCCTATCCTTTCCTGCTTAGTCCCACCTTGGCGAGGTTCCCATCACTTCTTTCCTGCAATAGTGGCATAATTCCCTACAAATTCATCCTGCATGGACAACCATGTTAACTTGCCTATATATACACACACATATATATACACACATATATATATAATTTACCATTTTATATGTTCCACATAATCCTTTTCATTTGCTAACAACTTTCATCAACTCTATTTTTTCCCTGTAAGATAGGAGTAGGCAAAGTTTTTTCTGGAAAGGACCCGATAGAAACTATTTTAGGCTGTGTGGGCTACACGGGCTCTCCATCAATATGGTGCAAAAGTCGCCGTAGATAATATGTAAATGTGAGCCACAGACTCACATAAGGGAATGCGTCATATTCCAATAAAACTTTACTTAAAGAAAACAGAGGGCAGGCTGGATTTGGCCCACAGACTATAGTTTATCAACGTCTGGTATAGGATAAAATAAAACTAAGAACTTCTACTTGTTCTTCAACACCCTTTGTAAATGAATAAATAAAATACAAATAGTATTACTGAAACTGAATTCAGCAAGTCAGGTAACTCATTGCCCCTACTCCCTAGCTTTTCTTTCAGGGTCAAGTTTCAAGAAAGAATTGTGTACACAAAGCATGCATTTTCTCTCTACCCGAATCCCCACTCCTCCACAACAGCCACGGAGAAGACCTTGGCTTCAACACAACATTCTGCAATCTTGCTTCCTTCGCTGCCACTAGTGTTGGAGACACTGAGAGTTTCATAGTGAGGCAGAACTGGGTTCTTATACCAGCTTATTTGCTATTTGACCTTGGGTAATATATTTAACATCTCTGCTTCTAGGTCTTTTCATCTGTAAAATCAGTATAGTAATATTATTGCTATTGTGAAGATTAAACAGTTACATAAACTGTAAAATAACATAGCTACAAATACATTGCGGGTGATAATAAATGTTAGCTCATCCTCTTCTCTCTTCTTCCTAAAGCCACCCATCAATAAATCTAACTGATAGCCTATGGGCTTTTTCAGACTTGGTTTATCTGATTCGAGAATTTTGACCACTCTTTCTTTGGACTCTTTCCTTCCTCCTCTTAGACAGCAAAACCGAACTCCTTTCCCTTCTATAACTCTGACTACTCCTTCTCAGTCCTTTTGACCAGCTCTCTTTTCTGCTCGCCTCTATATATCCTTCTGCCCAAAGCAGGTTTTCTCTTGATTTTCTCAGGTCCGGCTTCTTGTTGCCGCATAGACATTAGCCATCATCTCCCAGAGATCACCTAATCCAAGTGATCCCTAAATTACTCTCTCTGACATCAACCTGTTTCAACCCTCTGCATAACCCCTGTCAGTAACTGATATTTTCTTCTGGTTCTTATGTGTTTCTTTGTTTATTATCTCCCTCCACCACGATACAAACTTCAAGCATCCATTCACCACTATTTCTCCAGCACCTGGAACAGCACCTGGCACACAGCAGGTGCTCAATAAGCATTTATATAATTAAATTGTATCGGCATCTTGATAGTCCCTTGGGTTCTTCCCTTAGCCCACATCTTCTCTTATTATACAAGATGTCCCTGAGCAAAATTATCTACTCCCAGAACGTTGACAACAAAAACTATTCTAAGTGTGAGCTGCCAGTCTTTTCCCCCTCCAGAAGCCTAACTTCTTTCCTGCCTCCCTTCTTTTCTCCCTAGACTTTAACTGGTGACATAGTTATTTTTCTAAGCCTTAAATCTGAACTCCTAACATCTTAGATTAAACCCCTTCAGTGGTTCCTCACTGCTTATAGAACAGAGTTTAGACTCCTTAGTTTATCAGACTAAGTTCTGTCCCTTGTCTAACTTTCCAGTGTTATTTCTTACCACATCTTCAGATAAAAATAATAACAGTTTGATAAACTTTCATTGAGTTCCTATGGTGAACACAAAGACAGGAAAGACAGAGACCCTCCCTTCCCACAAAAGGAGGCTTTGTAGAAAAAAATATCTAAAGGCCCATAAACCAAAGGAGAAGAAAACTGCTCTTTATTGGGAGCCAATTTGTTCCTAGAACTGATCTCAGTACTCTATATTTTTTCATTCAATCTTTATTGCAATGAGATTGTTATTATTATGTTTTTTATCTGATGGAGAAGCTGATATGTAAGTTCCTTAAGGACGAGGATTTTTTATCTCTTTTATTCACTCACTCCCATTTGCCCATCACCTTAAACTGTAGTGGGCACATGGGAGATCCTTCATAAATATTTTTTGAATAAATGGAGAATTAGAGAAGCTAATTACTTTGTCAGCATTACAAGATTAACAAACAACATGTTGGGATATCAGTCAGGTCTAACTTCCAATCCTTTACTTTTTCATAATCATACACCATGAGCATTGGGACTGTGTACATTTTTTTGTCATCTTTTTTTCAGTGTATGCACAGAGCTTGGCACAGAGTAGGTAACCAGGAATATTCTTCAATAAATAATTTCACAAGATTCCTTTCTACATAAAACAGATATCAAAAATATATTTTAGGACATGGTCTTTTAAAATTATTAAATCACGTAAATGGAGTTGATAGAAAATAAATGGATACAATTCATATTTATTTACTTCATGTAAAACTGATATTTTAGATATTCATATTTCAAACTAATATATTTGCTATCAGACATCACTGCCTAAGATGGTATTCTGAAATAGGCATGACCCATGTGTCTACTATACAAAATGTATCCACTGGGTTATGTGCATTTACTACTCAGTCAATTATTGATCGAATGAGTCTGACACCTTTTTGGAGAGAAACCCAATATTTTTTTCTTTTTCTGAAGGGTTCAACTTCCTAGGTTATTCAACTCAAATATTAGGGCAACTCAAAACCTCTGTTGCCATCTTCTTTACTTATATCAACTGCTTTAATATATAAAACAGTTCACTTTGTTTGATTTTTCTGACAAAATTTATGGAGAAAAATATTTTTCAAAGCCATAATATGAATTCTTACATTAAGGAAAATGATAGCTTTTAAGCAAACCTTAAACAACAGTTTTATACACACACACATAATATGATTTTTTTCATAAGAAGCACTATCAGTATAAGAACTGAGTTGTTACATATGTGTTTCTTCTGAATAATTGTTCCATATGTATTTCTTCTGAAACATATGTGTTTCTTCTCATACACTGCTTTCCACTTCCTAATCTGAAAGCCATTTCATTTTTACCCTCCCTCTAACCTGTAGTAAGTAACCCATAGCATCCAAACTGTCTTGGGTTGATGATGCCACCTGGTGGCAGAAAACAGTCTGAACCAATTATGTTCCCCCAGGGTTTCTTCTCCCTTCTCAAAGAAATTCTGCACAATCTAGTGTCACTTTTCTTCCTTTCTACATCTGAATTAATGGCACCGTGAATAATTTCTCCTTGTACTCATACGTCCTGTTAAACCCTCTTCCTCTCAACAGCCTTCATTTCCTCTAGATGTACACCTGTTTTCTTCTTCCTTCTCTTGCAATTGTGAATTTAAATTAAAACCTTCTTTCTGGTGTATGGTTGATTAGTATATCAAGAGTGCTACCCATATAAATGTATCCAAGGAGATGGAAAAAAAAATTTTTAACTGTGTCTTACGAATTCATTTTGATAAGGAGCAGCAAAAATGTCTCCCTCTCTACCTTCGTTGTTTCTAGAAAAGCAATTCCCTTCCTTAGAGATAATAACAGTAATACTCCACAGATATAACCATAGCAATATTTTCCTCAACAAAAGTCATAGCTTATAAATCAGACCTTTCTGCACCTTGTTTCATCTCCACAATAACATATTTTAGTGATGTTTTCATTTAAGTACACAAAGAGCTGCCTTATCCTTTGTAAGGGCTGCATAGTGTTTTACTGTACAGTTGTGCCTTGTTTATGTAACAAATTCTCCACTGAAAGATTTTCAGGGTGTTTTTTTTTTCCTAATCTTTTGCTACTATAAAAAAAATGACGCATTGTGCTAGTGCTAGGGTAGTTGTACACTGAACACCTAGAAACAGTCACTGAGTCTTAAGAGTAAGGGCGGAAAATAGTAACATGTTGAGATGAAATAAAAATAAAACACTAGTACGCTAAGTTTTGTAACAATATCCAAACACAACTTTCAGACTCTGTAAAACCCTTATCCTAATTTTTATCTACACCCTTATCCTAATTGAACTAACTTTTTCCCAAGCATGGAAAACATGGCTTCTTTTCCAACCTTACGCCCTTGTAAAAGGTTTTGGAGTTCCAAACTTACAAATTTGAGGACAGAATGTATTTCTAAGAATGGTATTTCCTACAGAAGACATTATTTCAACTAGTTATTAAACATCTTATAAATACACAATTTGAAAAGTGCACTGCCTTGAATTAATATGCTTGATTCCTTCTCAAAAGAAATAGCTGTTAGAACAGCTAATTGTCATATATAATGACTGTAATAAACTGATGTGATGATTCATATGTTCCAATACCGTCACTGTCCAATTAATTTAGGAGAAATTCAATAGAGATTATGTCATATGTTTATATATCCAAACATGCCCATTTATACACATAATCTATAATTTTGAAATATTGATAACTCAATATTGATAATTTGAACATTGATAGTAACATGGATTTAATGTGTGCTATGTCTTCAGCATTGTGCTAAATGTGTATTCACTCATCTAATCCTCATAAAGATAGAATCTATTATTATCTATTGTTATTTAAACAGATGAGACTCAGAGAAATAAAAAGTTTTCAGAGTGTTAGGCTGCAGTAAATGGTAAAGCAAGAAAGTGAATTTGGGTTGTTAATTCTAATTCACATATTATTAAGTCCTTATGTTTACTAACTAAACACATATGTTAATTGATTAACTCTCAACATTATTTATGCATATGCTCATGACTAGGAAAATGGAAGCAACTAAATGTGGTAGAAGAGAATGAGGAAGATAAAAATTGGATTCAAAGTGGAAAAAATGAAAGAAGTAGTGGAAGTGATGAGAGCAGTGGCATAATAAATAAGTAAAGGTGTTTCTGGATTTAGTTATATAATTTTTTCAAAAGCTCTTTTTGATCATGGTTTCCCTAACAATTAGTCAAATGTAAGAAATCAATAGGGAAATCTAGACAGTTGGTTTTGAATTGTCCTTCCCTTAAGTCTCTAAGCTCAAGTCTTTTCGATTTCAGGGGGATCACTTAGAAAAGTGACTAATTCAGGGCTTTGAGAGGACAGCAAACTTCTTACCAGGGCTGAGAAAATCCTTTTGTGATTTGCTGTCACAAAGGTAGAAATTTAGATAGCTGGGTAAATTCAACAAATATTTCTTCATGTTGCAAGTCTCATCATCAGTGGAATAAAAAGTCAGAATGAAAAACTAACTGGAATTTAGATATTTCCAGTGTAATTAATTTTGAAATATGGCATTTAAAATTACCCCTTGCATTCAAAACACAAAGCCCCTCACAATCCTTATGAACAGACTAAACAATTTTGTGACTCTGATTATTTCACTGAATATATTCAACAAATACTTGCGGGGTTCCTACTGACTTATCTGCTCATCAAGCGCCAGGCACAGCGGTAAAGAAAACAGACACAAATTTCTGCCCTCATGGAGCTTACATTCTTGTGTGGGTGAAAAGATAGCACACGAAATACATATGGAACATAAATAGTCTGTTAAATAATGAAAAGGACAGAGGACAAAAATAGACCAGGAAAGATATACAGGGAGTTAGGGGTACAGTTTTAAATAAAATAGTCATGAAAAGCTTTTCTGAGAAGTTGATATTTGAAGAAAGACCAGAAAGAGGTGATGGAATGAGTCATGTGGCTATCTTGTAGAAAAGCATTTCAGGAACAGCAAGTGCACAGGCACTAAAGCAGGAGAATGTCTGACATTTTCAAGGAAACATGAGGGGGCCAGGGTGGCTGGAATGAGGGAGGGGACAGAGAAGCCTGGGGGATAAGGTCAGAGAGGACATGGGGAGTCCAAGCTTCAAAAGCTTTTAGGTCATTTTAAGGTCTTTAGATTAACCACTGAGGAAGAAACAGAAAGCCACTGGAGAGGTTAAATGAAGAAAACATCCAAGCAGAAAATCAATGGTTCCAAGGGTTTCTGCTGCATTATTCTGAGAACAGAATGAAGTCAAATAGCTTCAAAGGGAGACTAAACGTCCCTCACCAAAGCCAGCAATGGAATGGGCAACGGAATGGGCGTGGATTCCGGAGCATGTCATGGTTTGTACTGTGTATCTCGTTAAGCTAGAAACCCCTCTCTGTATGTGAGACCTGGAAGGCGGAAGTGGAGCAGTTCCGCAGTCATTACTCCGTGAGGGTCGTCGTCGTCAGATGCCATGATAGACAGGTGCAGATACCAGGCAGGTTTCAGCCTGTCCTAACTCTCCTCCACTCCCCATCTAGCATCTTCTTGGTCGCTGATCCTGTTATCCAGCAGGTGGCCAGGGCCACCACCGAGCGCTTCACTGTGAAGCCACAGAGGTGGTAACTTACCAGAGGTAATAAGTGCCTACAAACTCCCTCCCCAGCTTGCTCTTGGCAGTCCAACTTGGTAGCTGGAAGTACATGTTTTCTCAGATTGATTGTTTCTCTGATGATCCAACTATCCTTTCTGACCTTCACTTCCACAGTCCCTTCTACAGTTGTAGAAGGCCTAATTTTTACGATAAATTCTTTACCCCGTAACAGTCATTGGTGACTCTGCTCCCTTGCCTGGACTTGCCCAATCCAGTCCATTTACAGAAAACTGTCCATTTGTTCGACATCTCATAAATTTAGCTAAGATCAGCAAGTTTGGGAAAATCTGTAAAGTAAACTTAAGTACTTTGCAGGACATGTTTGGCTCAGGCCAACAATGTTTTGAGATGTTTTCAGAAAGGCTTTTCTGCAGCAGACGGAATGCGGTTTTATAGCCTGATCCAAGGTTTAAGAATAACATCTAATCCCAAATTCTGCTTCCGAATGCTGTCAATTTGGAAAATGAAAGCAGATGTTGACAGAGATGTATTTGCCAATCTGATGCCTCAGCAAACACTCTGAAGGAAAGACCATGTGAGACTAGATTGGATAAATATCCTCTTTTAAATTGATTTTACAAACCCTCTTAGCTGTATCCCCTAAAGGTGACATCTCTAAGATGATGAATACAAAAGGGTGTTGTCATTAAAACTCAGCGAAGTTTTTGTACTTTAATACCACAGCTCCGAACATCAGACACCCACATTAACGAGAATCTTTCTGCATGTTTCAGTTTGCAGTGTAAACGAATGTCTGATGTATTCATCAGTGAATCCAGACTTCAGAGTTTCTCCTTTCTAAACGTATTGAGTGCATTCAAGTTGCAGCTCAAAGAGCTAATAACTGGTAAGTCTGAGTAAAAGATGTGTAGGTACACTCTGAAAAACAATACAAGTTGTGAGGAATTCCCTTGAGTTTTCTTCAAGCAAAATTCCCATTTAATCTGAATTTACATTGTTTCTACAATTCAGTGTTTGGGTTTTGTGAAATGCAGAATGTCTGTAGAGGAATGGAAGTCTTCAACAGATTAAAGATTAAAAAAAAAAAAAGACTTATGTTACTTGATACTATTGATCCAAAGCCAACAACGATTTATTGAGTTAATGTATGTCAGAGATTCTCTATTACATTGTTTTCTTAATCCTCCTAACCATCCTGTGGGCTAGCTTTACAGAATATGGACGTTCCGAGAGTAAATAATTTGCACATATTCTTAGCGCCAGTGAGTGGCAGAACTAATATGTGGACCCTGGCATATTGACTACAAATTAGCGTTCCTTCCTTCACTCTCTGTAATGTTAGGGGTGGAAATAACACTACTGACCCCAATATTTATTTATTTCTCACTTAACCCTTACCAGAGACGTGCTCATTCTCCTCTCATCAATTATATAGAGATGTGCTAATTCTCCTCTCATCAATTATATAGACACTGACTTGAGCACTAAAGAATTGACTTCTAGTTGAGTGGTTTTGTGCTAAATTGTATTTAAGTTTTCTTTCTAATTCCATTAAGGAGTGGAAAGAACTTAAGCCAGAGGACTCCACATCCACCCCTTGGAAACTTGGCAACACTGGGCAAACGACTCCCTGAGTTTCACTGTTCTCATCCACAAAAATAGCAGCCAGATCACCTTACCCCGAGGATTGCAGTGAGGATAGAACACAGTCAATAAGCATTAGCTCGCTTCCCTTCCTAAAGATTTCAGAAAGTAGTACTAGTTGGGATACATTATTGTTCTGGAAAATTTCAGCAAATACTTAAAGGAAAAAAAAAATCTTTGATAAAATTGCTCCATGTAACCCACAGTAATATTTCAGAAGCTTTTCATTTAGAATAAAGTCTGGACCAGCAGGGTATAATGCTTTTTAACTTGTGGTTAATCTCCACAGTGTTAACCAGCTCTCAAGGGGAGGAATGGGGCAGGGGGAGAGGCGGTGAGTCTGTTTAAAAGAGAGTCATTGTCTCCTAGATCTCTTCCAACTGGTGCTCACGATTTGTCAGTAAGAGCTGACGTGGGCCCAATAAGGACAGCCCTGCTATGCAAAGAGTCTGTACTATTTTCTGATTTTTTAAATGAGCCTCAAATATTGTCATTTATACATATATTTCACTTTTGAAAGAAAATATTAGCTTGTCATGAAACAGCATAAACCAAGAAACTCAGTCTTTTTAACAGCCATGAAACACATTTAGCTGGAGATAAATATACCAGTTGGCAATGGCCGTTCTGAAGATTAATGGTCTTAAATGTAATACTTTAATAAAACCCTTTCTTTTCTATTAACTTCTTACTCTATCATTATTGCTCTTGCTTAATATAGTTATTTTTAGTATATCACCACCACTTAGTAATTTATATAAAATGTTTTTCAACATTTCACTGATTTATTGACTTATGATCATAATATGTTATTAGTTAGATATCCTGACATTCTTCTTTGGAGTTTTTTGCAGTCACTTAAATTTAACTTGCTTTAAAAGGAAACCATCAACAAAACAAAAAGTCTATGGAATGGGAGAAAATGTTTGAGAACGATGTAACTGACAAGGAGTTAATTTCCAAAATGTACAAACAGCTCATACAACTCAATATCAAAAAAACAAACAACTCGATCAAAAAATGGGCAGAGATCTAAATAGACATTTCTCCAAAGAAGACATACAGATGGACAACAGGCACATGAAAAGATGCACAACATCACTAATTATTAGAGAAATACAAATCAAAACCACAATGAGGTATCACCTCACACCAGTTAGAATGGCTATCATCAAAAGTCTACAAATAATAAATGCTGGAGAGGGTGCGGAGAAAAGGGAACCCTCCTACGCTGTTGGTGGGAATGTAAATTGGTGAAGCCACCATGGAAAACAGTATGGAGGTTCCTTAAAAAACTAAAAACAGAGCTACCATATGATCCAGCAATCCCATTCCAGGATTTATCCAGAAAAGGGCATATAACTGGAAAAGATGAAAACTCTAATTCAAAAAGATACATGTACCCCAGTGTTCATAGCAGCACTATTTACAATAGCCAGGACATGGAAACAACTCGAGTGCCCATCAACAGATGATTGGTTTAAAAAGATGTGGTATAGATACAATGGAATATTACTCAGCCATAAAAAATAGTGAAATATTGTCATTTGCAGCAACATGGATGGACCTAGAGAATATCATATTAAGTGAAGTGAGTCAGACAAAGACAAATATTATATGATATCATTTATATATGGAATGTAAAAAATAGTACAAATGAATCAATATACAAAACAGAAACAGACTCACAGACATAGAAAACGAACTTATGGTTACCAAAGAGGAAAGGGAAGAGGGGAGCAATAAATTAGGAGTCACAGATACAAACTACATAAAACAGATAAGCAACAAGGATTTGCTGTATAGCACAGGGAATAATATTCAATATCTTGTAATAACCTATAATGGAAAATAAACTGAAAAAAACTTATATATATAACTGAATCACTTTGCTGTTCACCTGAAACTAACCCAATATTGTAAATCAACTAACTACACTTCAATTAAAAAAAATAAAACCGATCTAAATTGCTTTATATATTCAAGCGAGTGGGATAAAAAGGAAACCTTTTCTGCATTTTGGATTTTCATTTCTTCTGATTTCTATTACTACTCTCTACTGAGGGTGCATGGGGAGTTTTCTGTTTTTGTTTTAGTTTTGTGGGAGTTGAGGAGTAGGTAGGACTTCTGTTTTCATTGTTGCTTTTGCTTGTTCATTGTTTGGGTTGTTCCGGTTTTTTGGGACAACTTTTTCAGGAAAGAATCTGAAACCAGTGCTGCACTGAATTGTGACTGCACCACACTTATTGGGCTATTAATTTTCCAATTATTTAATGAACTTCCATTTTTAATGGTTCTGAAAACCTCTACTGAGACAAGTAATATGAGCCAACACTCACAGAGTATATTATTTGCCAGGCACTGTTTTTTGATCTTGACATATATCAACTCTTCCTTACTATACGATGCCAGCAGGTAGGTACTATTACCCAATTCTATACACAAGGAAATAGGCACAGAGCTAAGTCATCTGCCCAGGGGCACATGAGGAAGAAGTCACAGAGCCAGGATTTGAACCCTAGGAGTGTGGCTTCAGAGCTCTCATGTGTCTATTAAAAACAAAACAAGTTCAAAAACCTACATGGTTTTATAGATTATTTGAATAAATAAATATTGTATGACGTCTTTGAAAATACGTTCAAAAATTTAAGTATATTTAAAGTAAAGTATTTTTGAACAATGTTTTCATTTTAAGCAAACATTCTGAATATAAGCTACTGTCCAACATAAGTGCACTTGAATTTACCAAGCATGAACCGTAACTTTGAGTATTATCTAGATGTTCAACTTTTTAGGCTGAATTATTAAAACAAAATTTACTTGTTTCTCATCTCAGAATTTTGCAGGCATACTTTTGGAAATTTAAAAATTTTTAGTTTTCATATCGGATGGAAATTCTATGGTAAAATAAAGAAGTAAAGATAGATGGATGGATAGCTATCTAGCTAGCTAGTAGAAAGAAGGAAAGGAAGAAAGAGAGAGAAAGGAAGGAAAGAAGGAAGAAGTTGACCACTTATGTGCCAGCGACCAACTCAGATGAATCATGTACCTGGTGTCTGTGCATGTAAAATCACTCCCTGTTCTTGCCCATAAAGAACAGGTACACTGCAGATAGTATCACCTTTCCCCTCCTCAAACACAACTCCACTCAATGCGGGGCTGGAAAAAGATCTGAGAGACACTGGAGAAAAGATTAGAGCTGTGGCTTCTATATATGCACTGTGGTACTCATATCTTAACTGCCAAAATAATCTCCACAAGTATTTAACAACCACCGTCCTGTTATGTTCACTCTGTCTTTTTCTCTCATCCGTATGTTCTTTAGTACACTTATACTCTAAAGCCTACTTCTATTGCCCATATGGGAAAACAGAGTCTCAGAGAGATTTCACTGGAGTGAATTGCCCAAAGCCACCCTACTAATTAGGCTTAGCAAACCAATTTTTATTGTACCATTTATGTGTTCCTATTACTAATACATAATAATGCCTTCCGAAAAGGAAGCCTAACTTCAAACTATAATATGGTTTAGGTCCTAGAAGAATTTGACATGGAAAAAATGACCTTATTAATATGTATAGAAACACATTAATTTTATTTCTTGATATCCTGCAGTTCTAATAGTTTTAAAAGTTCTGATTCATGACCTTGAGTAAAATACATATCAGAGTTAGTGAAATTACACTTTTTTTTTTTTTCTTTTTAAGCTATTCATCACACTCTTAACTATTTTGCCCAGTTAGTTAAGAACGTGCTTTAGGTTTTTTTGTTTTTTTTACCTTTAGTTTTTGTTTTTAATTAATTAATTAATTTATTTTTGGCTGCCTTGCGTCTTCATTGCTGCGCGCAGGCTTTCTCTAGTTGCGGTGAGCGGGGGCTACTCTTAGCTGTGGCACGTGGGCCCAGAAGTTGTGGCACACGGGCTCAGTAGTTGTGGCACATGGGCTTAGTTGCTCCGTGGCATGTTGGCTCTTCCCGGACCAGGGCTTGAACCTGTGTCCCCTGCATTGGCAGGTGGATTCCTAACCACTGAGCCACTAGGGAAGCCCCGTGCTTTAGTTTTTAATATCATTAAAGTGAATAAGTAACCACAAAATCTATATTCTCAGTTAATTCATTTCATAGATATAAAGGGACTCATTAATTAGTTGTAGATTAAGGTTTGCCTTGCATATTGTCAATGATTTAATGTTATATGATTCAGTAATTTGATAACATAATCACATTCTATTAAAATCTTTTTCATCATTACAGAATTTAGTGGGTAAATTGGAAGGAAAGTGGTTAAAACTTTATACTTGTGGGAGAGTCTGGTGGTGAAGGGGGAGAGAGAAGATAGAGAAAGAGGAGGCAGCAACAATTATGAGGAATCTAGACTACACCAGTGCAGTTCAGATTTCTTTCTTTTGTTCCAGGGACACTCTTGTTTTCAAAGGACATCGCCCTCAGATGGAGCTCCTCTGGTTAAAGCAGGGTGAAGTCTGTCCTGAGGACAACCCCTCACTACTGGCTCCTTACAGCCCTTGAGTTCTGTCTTCAGGACCCACACTTTGATATCAACTGACTATTAGCTCTGAAAATCTACGAGTGCAAATCTAGTACATGAGAAGCACAGCAAGGAAGCAGTGAAGGAGGTCCTTGTCTACATTAAGATTCTGACACTGAGGGCTCTTCTAGTCATACTGAGAAACATCACGAAACCTCCTCTGTAGAACAGGGACCGTTTCTCTTTATCTTATCTTGAGACATGCCCAGAATAGGAGTGTACGTCTGTGGGATTCATAAACAATTTATGACAATAATTGTGGACACCTTGCTCTGACCGGTTCCATTTTTACAGTGAGAGAGGAAAGCATCTTGGGTCCCTCCTATGAGCAAGTCTAAGAGCACAGGGTCATGCACGTGCTCTGTGCTCAGAATCACAGGCAGATATTGGCTATTTTACTTCTGTGAAGTGAAAGGAAGACTGAGTAAAAAGGAGAAACAACGAAGAGCACAGAGTAAGAATGCTGCCTCAGAAAATAAATCTGAAGACAAGCACAGTCAGGCCCAAGGAACAAACAAACAGGACATTTGAAATTCCACAGTAAGTTTGTTCATACCAATAGCATCTATGTTTTGCTTAAATGAAAAGTTGTTTATGTACACCACGAATGACAACAAAGAAAGAGCATGGGCACTGGAATCAGAGAAGCCTGAGTCTGAATCTCATAACTACACTGATCAGCTTCACGACACTGGGAAAATTATTTAATCTTTCTAAACCTTAGTTTTCTCATCTGTAATATGGGTATAACAATATGAACCTGAAAGGGTTCTTGAGAGGGCTGAATGTGATAATGTACATAGGGTGCCAGGAAGGAGCGCAGCACATAACAGGCTGCAAGCCAACACTGTTTGACAAGAATTGCCCATTGATACGGAGTGAACCAGAGCCCATTGGGATGCCAACAGTTTGTCCAATGAGATGCTCAAACATCTACCACGGTGAGCTTAGTGGGCTCAAGACTTCCTAGTGATAGCAAATTTAGAGGTTTTCTCCTCATGTAATCCAGGTAATACGACTGATCTATGGTCATACACTACCCAGCTTGTCTTAGATAATGTAAAATACATGATAGTATTTCACATCTCTTATCATCAGAAAAATGTTTCCCAGGACAGGTACTACCTGTGGTTCCTAGGCAGTAGCAGCTACATATACCATATTCTGTATTGCGCTTAGTATAATGCATATGTGAACATTTAACAAGCCACAGTTCCTGTGCACTAGCAACTGCAGGGCATCTGGAAGAGAGCTGTAGCTTCGATAAAATAAGCTGTGTTCATGTTTGATAGTCAGCACTCAGAATTTTTTTAAGAACATTTTTTGCTTAATACTGTTTCATTTTTAAATTTGGAATTCCTTTGTAGGTAAAGTTGCAGCAGGAGATAGAGGGTCAAGAAACATCTCCTCCTCTGACCTAGCTTAATTTCATTCCAATTATATAGGTAGCTTTCCATGCGTAAAGCTCTAAGATGGGTGCCACAAGGATACTTAGATAATCTGGATGCGTACCCACCTAGTGGGTTACAATCTCGTTGCAGAATGGTGGGGCAATATGGCAAGTACATAATTATAAAGCATAATACTGTAAATTCTCATCTACTGGAACTATAAAAGTTGATAAACCCTAATCTCTAACAGTCTGTGGCCATCAATAACTATAGTCTCTCACTACACTTGGATTTGGTCTCAGAAATCTTGCCACCACGATGCTCTGTCAAGCCAACAACCTTGATCAGGGTCAATAATCTATTTAGTATCCCTAGATTATGACATTGGTGATTCCTGCTGGAAACACACAAACTACCTAAGAGAACTGATCCATTCATTAGTAGTTATTGGAATATTAACATTTCTTATTTGGACAGAGAAGTCTAACTTTACTCAGGAGAAAACAAGAGCTTTCACAGGGATGAAGAGCTAACATATCTTCAGGGTCCAAATGATTATTATCAATGTGTGTAATGGGTTGGAAGTGAAAACAAAAACTGGCTGGACTGAGGTTATAGCAAAATAGACACAAAAGGCATTCAAACAAAACAGCGTCAAGAACAGAATGAAAGCAAACTGAGGGATTCTTTGGGCTACTTCTAACACATGGGCCGTTGTTTGCAAACCCCTGATCTGTGACCTAAATGTTAAAGGTATGGGAATGAAATTGTCAATGCAGATCTTTAAATGTGATAGCACAGCTGGCAGCTCTGACCCACAGGAAGACCTTAGCAGAGTCCTGAGCACGAGAAGTAAGTTCGCCATTTTGCCTGAGGCAGGGCCTAACTACACTAAGGCTAGTAACTAGATGCACAGGCCAAGTTATAGCTCTGGAAATCCAGCAAAGGTTAGAGGGAGATAATATGAACATATGCAAATTAATCAAGTGTATAACATTATGGAACTGGAAGTTTCAATTGTCTCAGTAGCTGTCTATAGCAACCCATTTCTGAATTAAATGGGAGACTAATTTTGATCTTTTTTCCTACTTGATAGAATAAAGAATAGTGTGAATAGTGACAAGAACAATAATACTATTTATAATGTGCATTCAAGCAAACTTTAAAAATATATAAATTTCTCTGCCTTCAGTAAATGAAAAAGGTAAAAAGCTTTGTTCCCTTGTGCCCCTACATACACTATATATAGATATAGGTATAGTTTATAGCACTTTTCCATTTTCCTTACTAGAAACTTCCTTTCTAGAGACAGTATTTTAACCAGAAAATGAAAGCGGTTGGCCCTATGGCTTTTTAAATTTTACTTTTTATTCCCCTGCAGATTTGCTTTCCCAGAGAATTGCTGGAGTATTGAAGAGCTAACACCTTCGAAAAAAAAATATTTGAACAAGCTAATTTTTGCCAAAGCTTTCATTTGCATTGTAATTGGTGTTAATATGGTAAGATTCTCAAAGAGACACATGAATTTTAGAAAATTATACATGGATATTTCCAAGGCTTCATTGCACATTCTACATGTTGTGTGATAGAATCTTGAATAAACTTCTAGGATTTATCTTCTAAGAATTTTTTGTTTCTCTGGTATAGGAATATAATGACAGATCTACTCCAAATCCATAATAGTTGAAATCTGGGCTCAAATCAAAATAATCAACAATATACATTGAACCCCTCATGTCCATATTTAATTCTGTCACTTCCTTAAAAAATAGGCAATATGAATAAATCCTTCTTTCAAAATGTTTTTTAAAATATTGTCTTAAAACAATATAATTTTTAAGATTCAAAAATAGAAAAATGTCCCATAGAATGTGCTGATGGAAGAGCTATAACAATCTTTGTATTCTTTTTTTTCTTACCAAGTGCTTAATATGTGCTAGGCACTGCACTGTGAATGAAAAGTGGTTCCCACCCATAAGGAACTCGAGATTCAACAACGGAGATAGAAATGTAAACAGTAATTACAGAGTTGCTGTGGGAGACCAGACATCATGTTTCATCTAACAGGCCATGTGTCTTGGATCTGCTACTCATTGGTGCAACACTTGTAGACAAACTCTGAATGGTTATTTAGGATTAATACTGATACATTCTTTACTTTTTTAATTGTAGTAAAAACATTTAATATGAAATCTAGCCTCTTAAAAATGTTAAGTGCAGTACAGCAGAAACTAACACAACACTGTAAAGCAACTATACTCCAATTAAAAAAAGAAGAAAAATCCGTGAGATAAAAAAAAAAAAAAAGTTAAGTGCACAACACAGTACTGCTAGCTATAGGCGCGATGCTGTACAGTAGAGCTCTAGAACTTACTCATCTTGCACAACTGAAACTTTACACCCCTCGAATAGCAACTCCCCATTTCCCTCTCCCTGCCCAGCCCTTGGTAACCACCAGTCTACTCTCTGTTTCTATGAGTTTGACTATTTAAGACATCTAGGTGGAATCACATTATTTGTCTTTCTCTGACTGGCTTATTTCACTTAGCATAATTTCCTCAAGCTCAGTTCACGTTGTTACATAATGCAAGAATTCCTTCTTTTTAAAGGCTGAATAATAGCCCACTGTATGTATATACTACATTTTTCTTTATCCATTCGTCTGTTGATGGACATTTAGGGTTTTCCATATCTTGGCTATTGTGAATGATGCTGCAATGAACATGGGAATGTGAATGTCTTTTGGAGTTCTTGATCTCAATGATTTTATTTTTTTTTTATTTTTATTTTTTTTAAAGAAGAGATGATCTTTTTAAAATTTATTTCTTTTTTTAAAATTTTTGGCTGTGTTGAGTCTTCGTTTCTGTGCGAGGGCTTTCTCTAGTTGTGGCAAGCGGGGGCCACTCTTCATCGCGGTGCGCGGGCCTCTCACTGTCATGGTCTCTCTTGTTGCGGAGCACAGGCTCCAGACGCGCAGGCTCAGCAGTTGTGGCTCACGGGCTTAGTTGCTCCACAGCATGTGGGATCTTCCCGGACCAGGGCTTGAACCCGTGTCCCCTGCACTGGAAGGCAGACTCTCAACCACTGCACCACCAGGGAAGCCCCGATTTCAATGATTTTAGATGAATACCTAGAAGTGGGATTACTGGATCACATGTAGTTATATTTTTAGTTTTTTGAGGAACCTCCATACTGTTTTCCATAGGGGCTGCACCATTTTATATTCCCACCAACAGAGCATAAGTGTTCCAATTTCTCCCCATCATTGAAAACACTTGTAATCTTTTGGTTTTTCAGTAATAGCTGATATTCTTGGTTTGCTTTTCTTATCTAAAAAAATATCTGATTCCCACACGACAGAGGATTCGGTATCTCAAATTACGGCAGATAGAAGAATTTTAAGTTGACTCTAATTCAGCAAAAATAAAACTGAAAGAAATGGGAATAACAGAAGATTCTGAAAGATATTCTTGCTAGAAATTCTCAGTTTTGTCCTTGAAATAAAACAAGTTGACTGTTAATGCATTGTTGATGATTTTCATCCATGGACCCTAAAAGAAATGAGCTCTTTCACCAGGTTTGCTGTTGGGTGGTATTTGAACAAAGTTAGTTATATATCTATTACCAAAGACCCTCTGGGTGAAAACCCACTGAGGAAATATCTTTTATTTTTTAAGTACTAGGGAGAGCTTTGCTTCCCTGAGAAACAGATGTTTTCTCCTTTTTAACTGGCCCTTTCTACATTTTCCTTAAGCTGTCAAGAAATTCAGTTCCAAAGTCTGTGCTCAAATATAGCAGTTGAGGGGTCTGAATGGTCTATATATTATTTTTTTCTCCATAAATTTTCCATTTAATTTTTGGAAAAAAGTGAGTTCCTGTTTTCATTTTTGGAAAAAAATATTTTATTATTGAATTACATACATTTTTGCTAAAGTGGTTATATATTCCTTGTGGAATGACATGCAGCATATGTCATAATCAATGAATTAGTATTTTTTTAAAGATTAGGTAAACACCAATATCATCAATCATTATAACCCAGATCTTAAATATTTAGAAGACTGTTTTGTGTGTCACTGTAAATAGTTATAAGTAATCTTTCTTATTTTATCAAATAGCCCTATTCAAAATAAATTATCTTATATTCATAAAATTAAAATTCATCTCAAATCAGATGTAAGAGTACATAAATGGGCAAGTCCCTTTTTTTCCCTAGAATATTTATACATTTTGAGGCTAAGAGTATGCCAAGAGCCAAATGTCAACCAATTTGTGAATCACAGCAAAGCACAGGTGCAGCTGGAACAAACTGCCACCGTACAAGAGGATATTTTCATTTTTGGTAAAACAATTTGCGTGTCTGGTTTTCATTTCAAAGCCTTAGAAAGTCTAGGGCATCATCAAGTATACATTTGCCTTTTCTGTATTTCTGTACTACCAGTGCTTATCTACATGTAAGAGAAGGGGCTTTGTATTATAAACATAAAATACTTTGTTTCACACATGTGTGTATATACACACACACATATCTATATGCATGTGTACAAATACACTATAAATAACTACTCAGAATGGAGGGAACCAACTCAAAGCCTTCAAATGTAAGAAAATATAAATCTACATATTTTATCTTTTATGAGAGAAACAGATCTCTTACCAACCCATCACCATAACATACAATGGCAAGAGCCTGAGGCCATACACTGAACCCTCTGAAAAGATGAAAGAAGGACTGTTGGTGGAAGAACTTAAACAAGTTTAGGAAAATGACCAGGTGCAGCATTGTAGAAAAGGAAAGTAAACAGCTTGCCTAGGGCTTTGCCAGATCATTTTACTGAAAGTCACGTATAGCATTAGTGTTTTTTTAAATTTTTACTGGACATGCTATTATCACCTATGTTAATTAGTTTGTTTCTTTTCACCCATCATCTTCAAAACTCTGATTAAAACAGTTTAACTCCAGGATACCTCAAGCCCTGATTCCATACACTCCATTAAGTGCCCTTTGAAGCATTTAAGCCCACCTGCCATGGTAAAGAATAGTATTTCTCTTTTACCCACTCAAAACGGACTAGGGCATGGACTAGAGCATTGGACTTCTCAAAAATGGACTACATTTTTGAGAAGGCATTAGTCATGCACATGAACAAGAATAGCCCTTGTTAACACTAATGAAGACAAAAGCTCCAACGGCTTTTATTACTGCTATGCTTTAGATTATAAAATACAACAGTCAGCAATGTTGACATGGATGTTGCTTGCCAAAGTGCTAGGCCTTTGATACCTTCATGATGTTTAAAGCTCTTTGAAGAATGCCTAGGTTTAGAGTGGTGAAAGTAATCTTGTGTCCTTGTATGCTTGTCCTGTTTATTTAAAAATTTTGTCTTATGTGTTGAGGGTAGTGTTTGGAAAAGGAGGCTTTAAGGTTGACAAGAGTTAACAGAGCTTTCTTGCTGGATTTTCTCTCTTTGTAACAAAGGGAAAATGTACTCAAGTAGTACATGCATATATTGACTTTTTATTTTACAATTTAATGTAAAATTCATCTTTTATTTCTTTTAAGTCCATATTTAGGTTTATGTGGGGATTGAGAAAAAGGTTGTCCATTTTTAAAAGAAGGAAAAATTCATTTTGATATATTTGGAACTAACTTGAAAGGGGTAGATATGTTTAGAAAACAGGTGCACAATATTCTATAGACTTGAATAAAACCATCCAAAAAAGTAAATGAACAATAAAGGAGAAAGTGCATTATTGGGAATTTAGAATGCAAAATAGATAAGCTTCCCCTTCTTAAGTATTTAAATGTAAATATCGAAAGTGCTAAAATTAACAGCAGGGATAGCAAAAAAAAGTAATTCTTTTTAATTTTAATTTACACAAGCAAAACTGGAATAAAAAATTAGTCAGATTCTGAAGTAATTTCTTGAAGCACCCTTTTTTCCTTACCAAGAATGTCACATCCAAAATAATTTAGCACCATAAAAGTTACATAATCATTCTGACATTTTCAAAAAGCAACACAATCGCTTTTCATCAAAATGGATGAAGCATACTGGAGTGCTTTAGTGCCTTAAAACTAGCCTATTATCCCATTCAGCAGTTCTTCTGTGTACACTATAAAAGCAAAAGCATTGTGGTTGATTAGACTCACTTACATCACAATAAACCAGGAGTTGTTTGAGAATGCTAAGCAGTAAAATCCATTAAGGCAACTGATAATTAAATAGTAAACCAGGAAAATCCCTATCCAGAGGTCTTCCTGAAGACTAATGATTTAATACAAGAAGCTGTTGGAAGAGGGAGACATGATCGTACTTTCATGAGTTCTTTACAGCCTCAGTGCTTAATTATGGCCTTTTAGTTAGTTATTCACTAAATACCTGTTGACTTACTGATATCTCAGCCTACTTTAGTGAATTTTATTCATCAGTTAGCAAGAATATTATATTCCAATACAAGAATATTATATTCCAGGGGTTCACAAACTTAGTGCATCAGAATCATCTGAGGGGCTTACGTCAGAGATTTCTGATCCCCATTCCCAGAGTTTCTGATTCAGTAGATCTGGAGTGGGACTGGAGAATTTGTATTTGTAATAAGATTGCCAGCTGATACTGATGATGTTGGTTCTAGCACTATGAGAATTACTCTTCTGGTTTAATAAATTTCCAGTTTCTTTTCCAAAGAATGAGAGATACAGTATCATCAAAAGTTTCCCAATACTCAAGTGAATTGGGAAAACCTAAGCTATTACAGGTTAGGTAAAGCTGTCAGTAGCACTCTAGCTAAAAGACAGTTTTATACACTAGTTGCTAAGACAACTCTACAGTGAAGTAGAATCTGTAAGAGCAGACAACTTTTGTTCCCTTCTGCCACAAGTTACCCTTGCTCTCCCAGGTCACATTCTAAGCCTGATTTGACTTATCTGAGGCTTGCATTTACTTCTCGGTGTTGGATTTTTTATTAAGCCATCTCTCTATACCAGCATTGTCCAACAGAAATGGAATGAATGCCATAAGTTTCATTTTAAATTTTCTAGTGGCTACAGAAAAAAAAGAAAGAAAACAGGTGAAATAAAATTTAACAGTATATTTTATTTAACCCAATATATCAAAAATATTATCATTGCAACCTGTAATAATATACAAAAATTGTTAATGTGATATTTTACTGTTTGGTATTAAATCTTTGAAAATTTGGTATCCATTTTATACTTAGAGCACATTTCAATTCAGATGCTAAACTTTCAGTTGTTTAAATTAAAATGTAGTTTGACAAAGATAACAGTTTTGCTTAACAGAAAAGTATTTAGCTTCAAGCTTACTTAAATCTAATTTAATAAAAAAACAGAAAATAAAAAATTCAGTTTCTCAGTCATACTAATCTGATATTCATTTCAAGTTCCTGCTCACTACATATGGCTAAGTGGCTACCATAAAGGACAACACAATTTTATATGTTTAACAACCACACACCCCATAAATTCTACTGAATGTAGCAGAGGAAGAACTGGGCAACTTGAAGAGAAGCAAATCTCTATGATGTGATGTCACCAAGCCAGAAGAGGAAGGACTCTATCCTCATTGAAAATGCCTTTTGTTTAAATAATAAAGCACAGCTGAGAGTATAAAATTCAATGATCCCATACAATTTACTACTCTATTGTATTTATTACTCTTAATTTCTCCCAAATTTTTACTTTGAAAACTAAATACTATTCTAACTTGAATATGAATAATTTTACAATTCAAACATCACTAGTGAGATAGCCAATTTATTTACCACTAAAATTCTGAACTTCTCTACAGACTTCTTCAGAAGGAATAGTTCAATTATTTAAAATATTTCAATTTTAGACCAATTTCCCTTAGAAATTTACTTCAATTAATATAATTTTAGAAGTAGACAAAAGGAAAGAGTAGGAATTTAAAAATACTTCTGAAATAGCTGCCATTGACAATATGTTTATAATAAACATAAGGCGTTTTTATTGACATACTTCCATGAAATACTTTAATTATAACATTGGACTTAACTTTCCACTCATAGAGGGTTACCATCCCTGTTTTAAGTGATACTTAGAGTATGTGATTTTCAAAAGGACACAGAGCTAGTAAATAAAACTTTTCTGCCTATGGAGAAGCTTAAATTCTTTCTACTGTAAGACTCTGGTACCACGAGATAATATACAATTTCACTTTGTGAAGACCATTATTCACAGGCCAATAATCTGAGAACTAAAATTATTGACATATATTTCACTCTAATCAGAGAACTACCTCTGGAATCCTAGTGCCTGAAGAGAACAGTTTTTACTTTGGTATATAATTCACAGACCAATATTTAGATCAATAAAATAACAAAAGAATTTACTGGAATTTGGACCTAAGCTGAAGCTGCATTTCAAATCACGGGTGTTATTTCCTTGTGTTCCCTTGTCTTCATTCCTTAGTTACAGGACCTGTGAGCAATGACACATTTGGTAGACATATTAAGGTATCTCCAATTATCTCCGAAAAAACAAGGACTGTTCCTCCAAAAATATTTTAAAATCAAAGTAACTTCATTTCATTTTCATCTCCCTTGCCATCAATTATAGTATTTCTGGGAATACCTAAATTCACAGATATGAAATCTTCTAATATCACTGCCTGAAAAAATTATGCAAATTTGTAAAACCACTCTAAACTAACTCTAAGTTTAGGTAACTCAATCCTAGGAATAACAGCTTGTCTCTCCATACTTCATCTTGAATAGAAGGGCTTTTGGATGAAGATAATAAAATGCTATTTATAACTCACAACTTACTGAGTTCTTACTATGTGCTCTGGTCTGTGATACCAGAAAATAGCAAATGTCTTTCAATTGTAACTGACACAAATTGTTACTGTAGTTTACAGACTTCCTTATCTCAGTAATTCATGGGTAGAGAGCAGGCAATTACCAATAGCTGTCATTACTGTCAATAAAAAGTTCATTATTTGGCTTTCTAGTCCTTAAATGTAGCTCTTGAGTATTACAATTTACACTGTGCTTAGGGCATTCTCTTAAAGTTATCAATGGAAGAAATATTAGTAATCTGAGATAATATAAGTTGTCCTGATAAATACCTTGTATTCCATTAGGCATTCACACCACTGGCAATACTAGATGTTTGAATGGAATTTGTGGTTTCAGTAAAATTGAAGTTGTTTGTGGGAGCAAGGAGTACTATTTTTTAATGAGGTCAAAACAGGGAATGAATAAATAATTATTAGTAACAAGATCAACTCTTAAAACAAACTGGAAGTACTCCTTAAACTAGCTGATATTGACCATAATATAGATCACTACATCACCTATGTGTTTAAAAATATGATATAGAAAATCACTAAAATAAGAAACTATTATAGCATTAGAAACAGAAATTATAGCATAGAAATAGAGAGTATAATAATAGAATTAGAATTGTATAGAAATAGAACATAGGAAACTGTAGTAATATAAATGCAATAGGTGAATAATAAATGCTCTCATGGAAAAAAAGTAAAAAACAACAACAACAAAACAAAACAAAAAACCTGTAAAATATTCTTCTCTAAGTGTTAATTTTAATAGTAAGTGGAGATTCGGAAAACAATCTTGGGGTTTATTTGCATTTGTAAAACCTAAAGCCTAACATCTCTCTGCATCCCTCTGCAAGTTGAAAATAAAGAGGACATGAAGTAGAAAAGTTATTTTCAATAGTTTATATACTATAGACCTTGAAACCATTTACTATTTATATTCTTTGCATTCATTCATTCCTTATCCTCATTTATTTATTTATTTAAGTAAACTTTATTTTTTAGAGCAACTTTAGGTTCACAGCAAAACTGAGTGGAAGGTACAGAGATTTCTCATGTTTCCCCTGCTCCCGCACATGCATCCCCTACCCCATCATCAATATCACCAACTGACAGACCTACACTGATACCTCATTATCACTCGGAGTCCATAGTTTACATTAAGGTTTGCTCTTGGTATTGTACATTCTATGGCTTTGGACAAATGTATGATATGTATCCACCATTATAGTATCATAAAGAGTATTTTCACTGTCCTAAAGTTCCTCTATCCCCTGCCTATTTATCCTTCCTTCCCCCTTAACCTCTGGCAACCACTAATCTTTTTACTGTCTCCATAATTTTGTCTTTTCCAGAATGTCATATAGTTGGAATCACAGAGTATAGTAGCCTTCATAGATTGGCATCTTTCACTTAGTAATAAGCATTTATGGTCCTTCCATGTCTTTTCGTGGTTTGATAACTCATTTCTTTTTAACACTGAATAATGTTCCATTGTATGGATGTACCACAGTATATTTATCATTCATCCAGTGAAAGACATCTTGATTGCTTCTAATTTTTGGTAATTATGAGTAAAGCTGCTATAAACATCCATGTGCAGGTTTTTCTGTGGACATATGTTTTCAACTCCTTTGGGCAAATACCAAAGAGCATGATTTCTGGATTACGTATAAGAGTACATTTAGATTTGTAAGAAATTGCCAAACTGTCTTCCAAAGTGGCTATACGATTTTGATTTCCCATCAGCAACAAATGAGAATTCCTGTTGCTCCACATCCCCACCAGCATTTAGTGTCTGTGTTCCAGATTTTGGCCATTCTAATAGGTGTGTAGTGGTATTTCAATGTTGTTTTAATTTGCATTTCCCTTATTTGCCATCTGTATATCTTCTTTGGTAAGGTGTTTTTTAAGGTCTTTGGCCATTTTTTTTTATATTGTTTTGTTTATGATCTTATTGTTGAGTTTTAAGAGTTCTTTACATATTTTGGAAAAAAGTCTCTTATCAGATATGCTTTTTGAAAATGTTTTCTCCCAGTCTGTGGTTTGTTTTTTTCATTCTCTTTACTGTGTCGTTCGCAGAACAGAAATTTTTTATTTTAGTCAAGTCTAATCAATGCAAATAGCCTAATCAATTCTTTTTTTTTCTTGGATCATATCTTTGGTGTTACATAAAAAGTCAATGCCTAATCTAAGGTCATCTAGCTTTTCTCCTATAGTATCTTCTAGAAGTTTTATCGTTTTTTGTTTTACATTTAGGTCTGTGATTCAATTTGCAATAGTTTTTGTGAGGGGTGTAAGGTCTGTGTCTAGACGCTTTTTCTTTTTTTTCCACATGTGGATGTCCAGTTGTTTCAGCACCACTTGTTGAAAAGACTATCTTTGTTCCATTGAATCGTCTTTGCTCTTTTGTCAAAGATGCAATAACTATATTTATGTGAGTCTATTTCTGGGCTTTCTATTCTGTCCCATTGATCTATTTGTTTATTCTTTTGCCAATACCACATTGCCTTGATTATGGTAGCTTTATAATAAGTCATGAGGTCACATAGTGTCAGTCCTCCAGCTTTGTTCTTCTCCTTCAAAACTGCGTTAGCTATTCTGGGTCTTTTAACTCTCCATACAAACTTTAGAAAAGTTTTTTTGGTATCTACAGAATAACTTGCTGGAATTTTTATTGGGATTACATCAAATCTATAGATCAGGTATTGAAGAATTGACATCTTGACAATATTGAGTTTTCTTATCCCTGAACATGAAATATCTCTCCATTTATTTTAGTTCTTCTTTGATATCCATTCTATTTTTTTTTCAATAAATATTCAGTGAATGCCTAGTATATGACAGACGCTGTGTGAGGCTCTGGATCCATAGTGATAGTCTTTATCCCACAGAGCTTTTAGTATGGAAGCAATTTACAAGAAGCTAGATGAAAGGAGTTAACTTTAAGGTGTAGAGCTGGATTTCAAAGGAAGATAAGTAAGACTCTCACTTTTTACTTTTTACTATATAGTCAGCTTGAACTTCTTTTTTAACTAAATTTTTATTATTAAAAATATATTTATTTTTTAACTTAGAAACTGTCAATCCCCATGTGAAGATCAGGTCAAGAAGAAATATAACAATGGAGTACAAATGTTAACAGATTCTGAAAATGTGAGCCACTATCTTATAACCTCTTTCTCCAATTTACTTCCATTTTGAAGTGCACCATATATACGCACGCACACACACACGTACATGCATAATGTGCATATTTATATGTGTGTATGTACATACATATATAAATAAAATAATCCTAATTATATTTTTCATATAGTAATTTTGGAATTAGTTTCCAGTCCCTAAATACTAGCAGCTGCACAACGGAAAACAACAGGAAGAAGGGTTCTGGGTAGTGAGATAACAGCAGCTGGTAGTTGAATTTTGCTCAAGATAAGCCATCATGCTAGTCCTAATGTAGACAGTCTAGTGTTTGCTCTGCAAGGCTCAGTGCTTGAAGGGTGAGGGCTGTCTGTACACATTAGTGATCAGCCAGAATCTCTGAATAGATCTTTCTAATCCACTAATAATTGAATTCTGCAGACAAATCTGAGTCATGATTTAGATGGAGTCACTTTTGAGATCCATCAGCCAAGACCTAGTTTAACTTAAGGATGATTATTATTATTGACTATATAGTGATATGAAGCTAAATTATTTTACGAAGCCATTGTTATAAAAGAAAATTCAAAGAAAAAATTTACCTGGCTACTGTTTCCACCCTTTTCTGAGGCAATCTGAATAAGAAATTTAAAAATTTGTATTTTGTACTTATAACATTTATGTCATATGTCTTTTGACATTCCTTACCTTCTTGTTTCTTATGATATGAATTTATTAAGAACCAGATTTTTCCAGAAGATGCTATTCCTTTAACTTACAATACTAAAAAATATTGGAATGACATTTTAGAAATTCTTTTTCTGCCTCTTCCTAGAATAAGGTCAATGCTTTATTGATATGTAACTCAACCTCATTGAAGGTAAAGCTTTAGTCAGTAATTATGACTCCTATAATAACTATCATTGCTCATTTTACTAAGAAACAAATGTCAGACTTGTATATCAGAAGCAAATTTTGCTGAAAATATTTTAGGGAGCATAATAAGACCATTGGATCTTATAAGAATTAAAGCCTTATAAAAGTATCTTTCTTTTAGGATACTCAAGATAACCCAGGTCTAACTAGTCCATGTCACAAAAACATTTCTAGACATCCTTAGGTTAGTAAATATATAAGCAAAAGATAATTTTCAAATTGTCCATACTAATTGACAGGAGCAGAGATAATCTGGAACTAGAATAACATTAACTGGTATATTTGAGTCTATAAAAGTTTTTATAATTTTTTGATTGATATACATTCAAATATTTCAGAATTCTTTTGTAGATCATCCATTCTTATTATAATATGAATCAACAATCTAATAATAACATTTATAATAAACCTATATTATAATATTCATATTATAGTTGAATAAACTGAGACCAACAGAGGTTACACTTTTAACAGATTGATACAAAATAAGTTTAAAATGCTAACACACCTCTGAAATGGGGAGAAAAGTGAGTAAGGAAATCAAGATAGGAAGTGGGTGTCAGCAGAAAGTCCATCAGAAATATGTCATCACACCAAAAGTTACATGTTTAACACATATAAATAAAACCAAATGAAATAGAAAAGAAAAAATATTTTATACTGAATTTAATTTGAAGGTAGAGGTCAACTAATAATAGGAAAGTCATGTTTATATTCATGTTTGCTTATCTCACCCATCTTTAGCCTTTATATCTGCTTTCAGTCTCTACTGCTTATGCCATCTAACTGATTCTAGATAATTTATGCCAGCAAGTTCCATTCTTGGGAGACTTGGTGAGTAAAAAACTATTTTTTAAATTTAAAATGCTTAACAGACATGATTTTATGTGTGTCACTTTCCTTTTAATCTGCATATATCATTGCACAGAAAGTTGAAAATGAATTTAAATTTAGTTCTAAAATCTGATGCAATATGTGCCTCTAAAACTTAGTGTCCTAGTTTATCTTAAAATACAAAACCTTCCTTTCACAAATTTAAAATAAAATAGCATCTCATAAGTGGTCAAATAACTAGTTATGCTAAAGGCCAAACCACCACCTTTCCAAAAATAATGGGGAATTAGCTCAAAACATTTGCTTTTTTATTTCAGAAACTTTTAAAATTTTTAAGTAAAACATTTAAAAATCAATTTAATTTGGAATAATGAACCTTCAGATTTGGAGGCAGCAAATCTTATGATGAAAGACTCTCCTCCAAAGGACACATGATATAGAAGTTGGTTGTATCTCTTTAGAGAGTCAGGTATTGCGTACTACACAGGGAGACAAGAACCTGAAGACATCCATAATTTTCCCATTTATTGTTTGTTAGACTTTGTCTCAAGCATAAAATTTAGAAAAATATGTCTAGTAGGTAATTGGCATAATCAGAAAAGAGTAACAGGAAAACTAGAGAAAGGATTATATTTGAAAATATTATAAACAAATCGGAAGAAAACCAAGAAAGAAATGTGATAAAATGGTTATATGCCAGGACAGGATATTTAACAACAAATATTCACTGTGCATCTAGTATACACCAGGGGTTTTCACAAACCTTCTCATTTTATCTTTTTGGCAATTTTCTGAGATGTTAAGAATTTTGCCCAAGATCACGTCTTGCAAATAGTAGAGCTAAGATTTATATTTAGACTTCTGAAAGTAAGTTCTTTTCACATCATCATATAGATCCAGCAGTTTGAAAAATGAATTAATTACTATCTTATTGTCCTATCAATTTAAAAAGTACTTAATATCTTTGTTTTGACCACTTAGAATGCTATGGGGAACACGGTGCTATTCTTAATGAGTTTACAAACTAGACAATCAGAAAAGGTAAAATTTACTGTTATAAAACCACTACAAAACCAGGAGAGGATTATGGGTCATCTTGTGTGGAACTTCTTGGGTTTCAAATGTGGTTCTTCCGAGGAACTGGAGATTTTCAAGAGCCGAAGCTGGCAGAGGTGTCTTCATGATTAGAAGATACTTGAATTGGAAAAACATGAATGAAAACTCAAAAAACAGAGTTCCTGTGCTTGTAGGGCAGAGATGGACTCTTCTGGAGAGAGTTGAGGGGGTAGAGTGTGAGAAGGTGAAAAATCAGAGAAGCTGGACCACTTCAAACTATGAGATCATGACAGGAAGTCAATTCAGGGGCTTGGAAACTTCATATTGTAAAGGAAACAAAATAGAAAAATGAGAGTAAATTATATGTAGTATGTGTAAATATTGTTTTAAGAAAGATGTTTTAATTATGTGAGTGTACAGCACAGTATGTGTGTGTGCAAAACACTAGGTTGCAATATAAAAACATTTTTTTCTCTGGTTATGGTTAAAAACAATTTGGCAAACATCAGGCTGCAGAGTGGAGTAAGCTTATGGGAAACCTTGAAACTTAACATATCAACAGAGACTTTATACAGAAAGATGAAAGAGATGGGAGGTCCTTGAATATTTTGGGAAAAAGGGACACAGTGAAAACAGGACCAAAGTGAGATCAGACTGGCAGTGAAATACAGGACTGAATTGGAATGAAGTTGAAATAACCATTAGGCACTAAGAAACATTACTTGCCTATGAGTGAAGAAACAGTTCTACAGGTAGGAATGAAGTTAAACTACAGGTGAAAAAAATCAAAATAATAATAAAGAATTAAGATCCAAAGACAGCAGGAGATGAGAATCAAAGAAACAATCAGAGGGGAAGGACACTGCAATATCAAGAAAGATGAGAAAGGAGAGTTGTCTGGAGTATATTCTGAAGAAGGGCAGGCTGACCCCGCAGTGAAGATATCCTTGGCGACCTCTGAGAGTACAGTTTCACTAGGATGGCTGGGATTCAAAGATTTCTGAGACTCAAGGATGGAGAGGGTAGTGATGAAATGCAGAGAGAAGGTAGGAAGAAGAAATCTAAGAATTCTTAGGTGGAAAGGAAGGGACAAAAATCAGAGAGTAACCAACAGGAAGAT
Source organism: Balaenoptera physalus (assembly GCF_965194825.1). NCBI lineage: Eukaryota > Metazoa > Chordata > Mammalia > Artiodactyla > Balaenopteridae > Balaenoptera > Balaenoptera physalus. Next base: position 57,050,310 of record NC_138885.1, read on the forward strand.
AATAGATCTCCTCTCTACCCGCCTTCTAAAACTTAGGCAATGTCTTTGAATGTTCAGAGTCAGACAAGACAAAACTACAGAAACAGGGGATTGGAAATGTTGAAGTTGAGAAGGTAAATCAGAAAATGTGGTGGCCTGTATAGCTAACATTAGATACCTTTTCTCCCCAGAACCCAAGCAGGCCCAGGCATAATCGACACATGCTCAACTTCAATTCAAAGAAAGGTAAAATAATCATGGATGAAAATTAAAGCCAAATTTGCACTCTACACCTCTGCTGGAACAGTCCTCATCAGGGGCATTTTTTGTATACACAATAGTGTCACGAACAGTAGCAAAATATTAGGCTGATTGGTGAGGCTTGTTAAAACCTGGTGAAACTTCTAACACCTTTAAATCAGCACTTTATGTCTATCATTCACTCTTTCTCAATTTTTAGTGGGAAAAGCTATTCAGGCACTGAGAGACTGAATTATTTACAAATATAACAAATATTTGTAAATATTTACAAATATAACAATTCACCTGAATTTCTCTTAAGTCTGTCATTAGGAAAATATTATTTTAATATTTGCATTCTTTTTCACATTTTTACACACCAAACATGAAAGAAACATTTAATAAACCATGCCTTAGCATTATCTAGATCTCTGGAAGAAATCAGACTTAACGTGAATTGTCTTATCAGTGATATCATCTATCTCTTTCAAGATGGTTCTTATAACTTCCAAACTTCATTTACTAAGAAACCTCTAAGCAGAGGTGATAAAGTAATTAACAAAAATTCCTCAGCTTTTTTCTTTGAATAGCTGTTATTGAGACAAATTCAGGTGTGTTATAACAATTCAGCTACAGTAAAAGAAACTGTGAATCATTTCATCAATACATTCTTGATAAAAAAGAATTTTAAATATAAAAACCTATTATTACATACATGAAAGGTACAATCTTCCACATCCCCCTCCAATAAGTAACTCCTCTCCTCAATATGACTCTAGTGAATTTTCTATAGTAGAGAAAGAAATTTACCACACTAAGCTTTCCTAATGGATACTTGCATTCAAGAATGAAAATCACTTAACACTATGTAGCCACTAGTAGTCCATATTTCAAGGAATTTTGAAACCCTGGTATAATTAGAATTCTAATGAATATTAAGAGATAATGTTGGACTTAGCTGATAAATAATAGTTTCCTCTCATTCTAGACTTAAACCAAGCAAGCAACCTAGCTACACTGTTTATACTGAGGAAAAAATCCATATGTGTAATAAATAGAATTTAATAATAAGGCATAATAAGGAAGGGGGAGGGGCAAGATAGGGGGAGGGGATTAACTATTCAGATAATAGTTTGTACTATTATGTGTGAAATAAATAAGCTATGAGAATATATTGTACAACACAGGGACTACAGCCAATATTTTATAATAACTATAAATGGAGTATAACTTTTAAAAATTGTGAATCACTATGTTGTATACCTGTAACTTATATAATATTAGACATCAACTATATCTCAATAAAAAATATTAAGGCATAAATAATATATGTATATGATCAACACATATATGATAATTTGGTAATTACACTCAGTATAGCCATTCCTGTTAATAAAATTCTGAAGTACTTCTGCATATTTTGGCAAACAGCCACTAATCATGGCCCTTTGAATGTCGCCCACACTACTTTGGCTGCACCAGACCCCATAAATTACCACATGATCCAGTAACTACAGGTTTATTCCTGGCACATCAGAGGCCTCCAGGGACCTGCTCCAGCCTACTCTGGCTGGCTCTCTACCTTTCTGGGAAATAGTCTTCTGACTGGCGGTCTAAGCCCATGTCTTACAGATTGATTAATATTTCATCTGTCTTCTCACGTAAGTAAAAAAGCCAGCCAGATCATTATTATGATTCCCAACTTTAGAATCCTTTATCTTCTTAAATACTATACTGCATTTTAGTGGCAGTTATACTGTTATAATTAGTTTCTAATGAAAGTTAGTAATAAGATTTGTATCAAAAGCTGCTTTGATAATGATCCCCTCCTATGTTTAGATTTCTCAGACACCTTGTACTACAACATAATAGTAAATGAGAAAAAGATATATTATTGCAATATTATATTATAAAAGTTTCTTTCCCTAATTACCATTTAGGAATTAAATTTTAAAATGATTTGTAAAAAAACCAAGCCACAGACACATACATCTTTGAATAAAATAGATAATATGACTCTCACTCAACACTATTATTTTTTTTAAAGATTTGAGGCATAAATACCTTAACAACACACATACACAATCAAATGTCAGGGCAACAAAGACATTATCTACCAAATGAAGGTAGCGGCAAATGGAATTGTATATTTTCAAAACTCTAAACGAACACCCTCTCAGGAGATGGACTTTTAAAAAATTGAATGTTTCATTATTTTCCACAATTGGGCAAATTAAAAGTACAATCAGCAGGGCAGATCATACAGAAGGAAAATATCATTAACTGGGGTTTCTGTAATTGTCCTACCAGTGTCCTCTTAGACATAACTGGGAGCCAAAAGGGCACTGGATAAAAACAGTTTGCAGGATGGAGGTACTTCAGATAGGGAGTAATCTTTAAGAATTGTATTCAATTTCTGAAACTGTACTCAGAAAAACACAAAAACTCCAAAAATCTAGCTATAACTAGAATGTACCGTCCTCCTTTGATTATTTTCCTCCACAGTGAACATGAATTGTCTTCATGACAAAGATAAGCCTGGATGATATTACCATTTCTTATGGACACAAATACTAACATTCTCTAAAACTGTCTGCAACAGCTCATTATCCGAAACTACCTGCAGGAGCTCATAAAACAGAATAAATCAGATTCACCAACTCAAGCAGATCAGCATTCTGTTTCATTTCTAATGCCCCTGCAGATACTCTGTGAGATATGAGCTCCCCTCTTAGGATATTGCAGTATCATTTTTATGGCAAATAGTGATGCCTTACTATTTTAATATACAGTACAAATAGCACCATCCCTTCTCAAGTCGCTTAAATCAATTTATAGATTCACACACTTCATGTATTAGACTGGGAGAAAAAGAAGTGTCATGAAAGGTTGTTTAAAAACACCAAAAGAGCAAATGAAATACTCATTGAGGAAATAAAAAGCTATATGATTACTCAACTCAGCAAGAAATGCTGCTTTGAAATTCAGGCAGAGTGTTCCTCATCATCAAGAAAAGGAAACTAAAGCTTTATTTATACTTATAAGAATACTGCTTGTTTCAGAGCATGAGCAAGAAGACAAGGCTTTCACCATATAATGGGAGATCCAGCCCTGTTTTAGAAACTGTTAAGATGTGGGCCCTGGTCCTGACGCCAAGTGAGCTTGGACTAGTTGCTTGGCCTTGGTTTCTTCATTTGTAAAATAAAGGTCGTTGAAGGAAAGAAGAAAGGGAAGGAGGTTGGGAGGGAGGAAAAAAGAAAGGGAGGAAAAGAGGCAGGGAGGCAGGCAAGCAGGGAGCTGGTTAGTTAGCATTTGGCGGGCAGCTACTCTCTGCGTCACTTCCTAGAAAGCATTACAGATGATCCAGTTTTTTACCATCTTAAAATTCTGTGATTCTGCAGCATTTCATCTCTAGATAGTATTGTTCTAAATTGACTCAAGGGTGAAAATACCACTATCATTATTATCTTGTTTTCCATGAAGCTCAATTTAGTTACTTCACCAATGAGGTGTGGCAGGCAAAATACACCCCCAAGTATCAGCTTCTACTTCCAGAAAAGTAAATCTCCTGTTTGGAACAAAGACCTGTTATCTATAGAGGGGAAGTTCTTTCATCTGTGTAACTGTCAATATATGGTTCTCACGCAATAAGATATAATGAAGTCCAGTGCTGCTGCCTTCGTTATGGAGACAATTAGGGTATCCTGTTATCCATTATTCATCACTCTTGCCTCAGCTCCAAATAGAACAGTAAACAGATCTAAGGAATAAATATTCGTCACACTGAAGAATTCATCCTTCTAGGATCATGGTGTCTAGTCTCAGATAACCCTCTTGAACTTGTGCTTGTCTGAGACTTCACTGGCATGTTTTCTTTTGAGGGAAGGAAGCAGCAGTCTATTTTTTTTTAAATTCTTTCTATTATTCCCTCATTGCCTTGAAGCAGTTTTCCTATCTTATTCACTCTCTACTACAGGCTTATATATTTGTTTTCTTTCCACTTAACAGATTTGTTTTCCCGCATTTGAATCTTCCCTCCTTTTCTTTCTTTTTTTTTTTTTTTGCTTTTCCACTTCTGTTTTAGCCCCTTCTAATTTCTGAGTAGCAAATACAAACTTTTATATACTCTGAAAGTAATATTTTATCACAGAAAGTAATCTCCCCAAATATTTCAAGTTTAAAGAACATATATCTCAATTTAATGTTTACTACAATTAAAGGAGAAGTTAAATCTCATCCTCCTACTTATTCTAAACGTGCTAGTTCAGTTTATAATGAGAGGAACGGTATCAAAATAAAGCCTCTGTTTAAACAAGTGAAGTTTTAAATATTCCAAACTGATAGAAGTAATCAGAATAAAGTAAAAAATGAGACACGTGATTTTTCCCTACTACATATAAACATGAATACATATAAATATGTATTCAATTATCTTTAGTGGCCTATCACATGACAAAAAATTAGAATATAGTTCAATTCTCATTATGATAAATGTGAGAAAATATTCTGCCATTAGAAAAATCTTATGAAGTAATGCAATTGCATATGCACTGGGTTTAAGGTGTGGTTTTGAGTTGATTTTAAGCCATTAAACATAAAGAAGAATAAAAGAAAATGAGAAATACAAAACTTGGGTCAGAATGCCCTGATGCATTATGTATATTGAAAAGCAAAGTGGGCACCGAGGGATGGCCACTGAGGAAAACTGGTTGCCCTTCATGTTAATGTCAAAGTCAATAAAATGTTAAGTTTGCATCTCTAACTGGTCTGTCTCAACTCTGGCAACACAAATAAACTTTCCATTTAAGACATATTTATAAATTCAACCAATATCATCTCTTGGGGGCAGTCATATTAATCCCAATATAACTATACATTTAAACATGATTTCTTTCAGCCTTCAAAGAAAGCTCCGTCGTTCTAGATTTCAGTATTCTGGTGAAGAAGTTATGCATCTGGCCACGTGAGTAGCATGCATGTATCTTTTGAATTACACAATTCATTTTCTCATAACTTTTATCCTTCCTACCATTCTTGCTTCCTTTCTTTACTGACGCATGTTTTGTTTTAGCAGCACTCTTTGGATTGGCATCTAAGAAAAAATGACTCTCATTAAAATGGTCATTTCTACCCTTTCCCATAATATAATCTTGAAAACTACAGGCAGAAAACAATGGAGAGCACGCTACCCTGAAGGGTTCACAGATTACTGAAGATCCACTTTCCACTTAAAAATAAAAAATGCCCTTAAATAAAACTAAGATACCATTGACTAATGGAGGAAAGAATTCAACACCATTGGTTTAGACATAGTTTTAAGAGGATGAAACATTGAATTTAAAATTATATTGGGACTTCCCTGGTGGCACAGTGGTTAAGAATCCTCCTGCCAATGCAGGGGACACGGGTTCGAGCCCTGGTCTGGGAAGATCCCACATGCCGAGGAGCAACTAAGCCCGTGCGCCACAACTACTGATCGTGCGCTCTAGAGCCCGTAAGCCACAACTACTGAGACCATGTGCCACAACTACTGAAGCCCACGCACCTACAGTCCGTGCTCCACAACAAGAGAAGCCACCACAATGAGAAGCCCGTGCACCTCAACGAAGAGTAGCCCCTGCTCGCCACAACTAGAGAAAGCCCGTGCACAGCAACAAAGACCCAACACAGCCAAAAGTAAACAAATAAAGTAAAATAAATTTTAAAAAAAATAAAAATAAAATAAAATTATAAATTACCACTTTGACAAGGGGGGGAAAGTGAATAGAAATAGGTCAACGTATAATAAACAATAGATTTAGTTCCTTTGAGGCATTGCTAAAATCTGAGAGGCCACTGGGGAAAATAAACAAAACTAGTTGCTAATCAAATATGTAAACCTTTTTTCCTAAATCATGAAAATAAATCCTGGTTGGTAATCAGGACATTACGAATGTTTTTCAACTTTGAAAAAAAAGAAAATGAGTTATGGACTGTGATTTTTATTGTTATGATGAAAATCCAATCAGTGGAATATTCAATATAATGCTAATTCCCCTATATGTTGAAGTAAATGCCCAGAATCTAAAGAATGTACTTCCCTTGATGCATTTATTTAAGTCTTACTGAAGTCTGTGTAAAGATTGTTTGGTTATAGAAAAAATAGTCTGACTCTGAAAGTAAATAGTGACATTATTAAATTAACGGAAAATTTATGTACAGTGAAATGCAAATTGAGGTATACAATTTGTTACTCAATACTCAATACCCCAGTCAAGACAGAGAATATGTCCATCACTCCCAAAAGTTCCCATGTGCCCCCTTCCAGTCAATTCCTACTCTCCCCACTCCACAGGCAACCTGTTTTGACTTCTATCACCATAGATTAGTTTTTTTCCTAAACTTGAAGTTTATATAAATGGAATTGTGCAGTGCTTATTCTTTTATTTGTGGCTTTTCCCCCCCCCAACATGTTTTTGAGAGCCACTCATGGCATTTTTTTGTATCAATAGTTTCTTATTGTTTATTACTGACTGGTGTACTGTCGATGGCTACACCACAATTTATTTAGCTATCTGCCTCTTGATGAACATTTGGGTTGTTTCCCAATTTGGGCTATTATAAATCAAGCTGTTGTAAACAATTTAAACAAATCATTTTATAGACATGTATTTTAACTTCTCTTGGAGAAAGACCTAGAAGAGGAATTGCTAGACCATAAAGTAGGTGTGTGTTTAATTTTATAATGAAACACTAAACAGTTCTTCAGTGTTTACATTATTTTGTAATCCTACTGGCAATGGATGAGAGGCTCAGTCACTCCACATCCTCACCAACATTTGATGTTGTCAGTCTTTAATTTTATCTATTCTGGTGGGTATTAAATGGTATCTTCCTTTGGTTTTAAGTTACATTTCTCTTTTCATGTGATTAATGGTCATTGTGTATCTTTTTTTGTGAAATATCTGTCTTTTGCCCATCATTTTTATTTGGATCATTTATCTTTTTATTACTGATTTATAGACACATACATATATTTGTTATATGTTATATCTACACACATATATAGAAAATAATTTCTTAGTCAAATAAATGCATTGATAATATTTTCTCCCAGTCTATGTCAATTTTCATGTCCTTTATGGAATTTTTGAAGTACTACATAAGTTTTTAGTTTTGATGATGGTCCAATTCGTCATTTTCATTCTTATGGGTAGTGCCTTTTGTATACTTTCTTAGAAATCTTTGTCCAGTGAAAGTTACAAAGATTGGGGGGGTATTTCTAGAAAATTTATAATTTTAACTTTTATGTTTAGGTCTACAAACCATATCAAATTAATTTTTGTGCAAAGTATAACGTAAGAGTCAAGGTCCACTTATTCCCATATATTTTTTCAGTTAATTTGGCTCATTTGTTGAAAAGACTCATCTTTCCCCAATTGAATTGCCTGTGCCTTTATCAAAAATCAGTTAACTATATATGTGAGGATCTATTTATGAACTATTCTGTTCCATCGATCTATTTATCTATATGTATGCCAATTCCCCTTGTCATGATTACTGTAGCTTTATAGTAATTCCTAAAATCAGGTGCTTAGAGTTCTCCAACTTTGTTCTATACTGTGATTTTTTTTTTTTTTTTGGCTGTCTATATCCTTTGCATTTTCATATAAATTTCTGAATCAGCCTGTTACTTTATATTTAAAAATCTGCTATAATTTTGGTTAGGATTGCAGGTCAACTTGGGAAGACTGGACATCTTTACAATATGGAGACTTTCGATTCATGAACATGGAACGTCTCTCCATTTACTTATTTTCTCCATAACTTCTCTTAATAATATGTGTGATTATTGTCCTGTAGATGTCTTGAACATTTTTGTTAAATTTATTCTATCGATGCTGATCTTAAGGGTATTTTTAAATTTCATTTTCCAATTTTTGATCAAACCATGTGAAAAAGTGGCATGACAACTGATCAAAGGTAACATCACCAATAATAGGACAAACTGACATTAGGTGTTTCTGGCAATTTTGAAAAGGATACAGCATAACTTATGTATTATATATGACAAAAATCTACAACTTGAATCAAGTTATGAGGATTCATCAAACAAACCCAAACTAAACATTCTGCAAAACAGTGAGCTGTACCTTTAAGGAATATCAATAGCATAAAGACAAGAAAGGCTGAGGAAGTGATTCAAATTAAAGGAGACTAAAGATGGAGTGGGAGGTTAGGGTTAGCAGATATAAGCTATTATATATAGAATGGATAAAAAACAACGTCCTACTGTACAGCACAGAGAACTATATTCAATATCCTATGATGAACCATAATGGAAAAGGATATTAAAAATGTATATGTATATGTATGACTGAATCACTTTGCTGTACAGCAGAAATTAACACAACATTGTAAATCAACTACACTTCAAAAACATAATTTTAAAAAAAGGAGACTAAAGAGACCTTACAACAAACCGCAATGTATGATACTGGTTTAAATCCTGAAATGTTAAAAAGTAATTAGCTGAAGGACAATATTGGGACAACTGGCAAAATTTGAAGATAGGGTGTTTAGATAATAGTACTGTATCAATGTAAAATTTCCTGAATTTGATAATTAAGCTGTAGCTATAATACATAAATGAGTTTCCTTATTATTAATGAATAAAACATTGAAGTACTTAAGGATGAAGGGTCGTGATCTGTGCAAATAATTTTCAAATGGCTTAGCAAAATAAGTAGACATAAAATAACAATGTGTATATATATTATACAGAAAATGTATACAGAGATAAAGCAAATGTGGCAACTTGTAAAATAGGTTAATCTATATCAAGGTAGTGTGAGAGTTCCTTATAATATCTCTGCAGGCTTCCCTGGTGGCACAGTGGTTATGAATCTGCCTGCCAATGCAGAAGACTCGGGTTCGAGCCCTGGTCCGGGAAGATCCCACATGCCGCGGAGCAACTAGGCCTGTGAGCCACAACTGCTAAGCTTGCGCTCTAGAGCCTGTGAGCCACAACCACTGAGCCCGCGTGCCTAGAGCACGTGCTCCGCAACAAGAGAAGCCACCACAATGAGAAGTCTGCGCACCGCAACGAAGAGTAGCCTCCTCTCGCCGCAGCTACAGAAAGCACGCACGCAGCAACAAAGGCCCAATGCAGCCAAAAATAAATAAATTTATAAAAAAAGAATGAATATTTTTGCAACTCTTCTGTAGGTCTGAATATTTTTCAAAATAAAACTTAATTAAAGTGATAATAGTAGACTTAGACATATGGATCAATCTTTCCCGTAAATTTGCAAGAATAATGCTAATTTTGTTGTACTTGAAAGACAGTAGTAAATTTTGAGCTTTGGAACTGCCAAAGATTTCTACCCTGTCTAGTTCATTATTCTTTGTTTGGAGGCAGGACAATGTTTCTCTACAATAAGGAGTTGAGGAAGAATGCAGGGTAAGGGACTAGAAGAAATCGTTCCTTAACTAAGAGTATCATACGCTGCTCTTTTCTATAACTAACTTTTCATTAAGGCCAAATTGACAATAATACTGATTAACAGCCTATGTTTTTTTTCCATCCTAGTTCATTAAAAGGGGAGGGACACATTGTCAGTGAAAAAATATAACCACCCACAATAATACAACTTCCATTTCCACATATCATATAAGTTCTTCAATATATTTACTCAGGTACTTCTTTATTCTATGAACTTTTTTTAGCAGTTATAAAGTGAATGGGACACCATAAGTCAAAAGGAAAAGAGACAGATGAGTGTGGTGGGTATAATTTCTCATGCCTCCATATTTTTCCCACACCCTTCTGGTGATGTTTCATCATGGGCAATGATCTCAACAACCAGTGGTAATTTAAAAGGAATAATTAGTTGGATCTGGAAGGGAAGAAGGATTTTTATGATTACTGTTATTCATAGGCTTTTTATTCTTTTTGAATTGTAGCACTGCAAAAGCTAAATTTGTTTACAAACTCAATTTTAACAGACAAAGATGATTTCCTTTATGTTTGTACTGGATCTGCAAAAATACAAACAATATGAGAATACCAGCTGTACCACTTTCATCTAACTTTCCTCTGAAAAAAATTTTCTCACTCCTTAATTTTGATTTTCTGATACTTGCACTTTCTCCTCAAATTCGGAGAGATCAATTTTCATTTAAATTCATGAGAATGAATAAGTTCACTTTGTATTGAAAATCTGAATTAACTAATTACCTTTTTAATTGTTTTTATTAGAATGTTGATAACTCTATGCTTAATGCTGTCTGTCCCAACTTTTCTGGAGTTGTCCTTCCTACTTAATCCTTTAGACAATTAATTTTACCCCCAAAGCAAGGCTAATTTTATCACGGGATTACAAATAGACAAACACATATGACTAAAGCCTAACAGAGAAGCTGGAAAAAAGATGGCTGTGCACACGCCCTGTGCACACACATGCTTTAACAGATTCAAAGATAAAGATCCTTTATAAGATCTTTGAGAGTCAAAGATATCCTATAAAGAACTGTTGGCATTCAACAAGGAACTCAGTTTCTTTACCTTTAGTCCATTCTGCTCTCATGACTCACTGTGGCTCACAAAGTGGTTAAGGTTAATTCCTTTGCTAAGAAACTTCAACATGGTATTTATAGAGAGAGTCATTTGTAGTCTTATTTCAAAGAGGTCAGCAGGTGCAATATATTCTTTAGAAGAATTCTGACTCATTTCTCCAGATTGCAAGATACTGCCTTTGTCTACACAGTAAGCATTTTAGGCATCACAGGAATGAGTGGCTACATTTTTAAACTCACTAGTTTCAGGAACCTAAAAATTGTTCAAGATAAATCTGTACTATAGAATGGATTACGTTTTGAAGACTCTGATACACAGGGCCAAATATAGGTTGTATTTAGAGTATTCATACATTCAATTTGTCTGGACAGTCCTGGATTTTTCTGTTCTCCTGTTATAATTATTAATAACTTCCCCTTTTATGTTAAAAAGAATCCTTCTTTGGATTACAAATTATATGGTCACTTTAACTATGGTGCCTATATTTGAGTATTTATATCTACATATTTTCTCCAAATCAATAGGTTTCAATTGATTCCACATCTTTGTTTTAAATAAGATTTATCTTGATTCCCAGTAAATTCTGGGAGGAGGAGGGGTAAACTGAGCTTACACCTCACTGTGACTTGAGGAACTATTGCTTTCAAAATACACTGGTTTCTGGAATACCATTCTGGAACTGGTGCAGTGTAGCTGAAAGCTGTGCAGAGAAAAACGGTAAAAGCCCAAGTTGCTCAGACTGCTGACATTTTCAGGGCAACCACACCTAAAACAAAACGAGTTTCAGCATTTCAAAATAGGTCTAAAAATAAATTAAATTATACAGAATTTGATTGAGGCCATAATCACCAGACTAAAGTCCCCGGAATTTCACATTTTAAATTTTCAAGAAATACTGCTGATACATTCTTTTACCTACTGACGTCAAAATTTGGTTCATGTTTTTTACTCAGTCACACATGCGGCTCCAAATTTCCCTTTGAGCACAACACTCAGTAAGAATATCAACTTAATATGTATTTTTAACCCAATTCCTTTTCACATTTTTTAAATGTTCATATCATTTTATTTGTTAACACTTACATTGCACTTACGAGGTACCAAGAGCTTTTGCAAGTGCTTTTACAAATATAGACACTTTTAGTCCTCATAAATCCCTGTAAAATAGGTCCTATTATTATCATAGTCGCCATTTCACAGATGATGAAGTTGAGGACAGGGCAATTAGGTAACTTGCAGATCACACGATGAATATTTCAGGATTTAGACCCAAGCACCTGACTACAGAGTCCATGACCTTAGACACTATGCTATGCTCCTCCTTTATCATCTGTTTCAAATAGGCAAGAGACAACTTCCACATTATTGAAGAAGTAACCACCAGATCTAATGTTCAGAGAGTTTGCCTCAAGTTTAATTCATTCATTTATTTACTTAAAGAAATTATTTGTTGAGTAGCTACTTTAGGCAATGGGGAAAGAGAGGTGAATTTAAAGTATTTCTGAAACACCAGAAGTGTTTGTCTAAATGCATTTGAGAGAAGATTAGGAGCCTCCAAATTTAAAACATGTAAATGTTTAAAATCCGGAAACAATTTACATTTTTCTATCAAGATGGAAGGTGACTCTATGTCAAATATGTGTGCACCATGTTTTAGAGACCCTACATGGACAGGAGGGGGGTTGAGGTGGTACAGTAGAGTTCTGAGGGCACAGGCTCTGAAAGAAGACAACCCACACTTAAATCACAGCTTTGTTATATGCTACTTGTGTAGCCTTCAGAAAGCTTATTGACTTCAGCTTCTCAATCTGGAAAATGGGAATAATCAAATACCTACTTCGTAAGATGTCGTGAGGATTAGGAAAAAATGAGATTTCAGAAGAGTACAGGCACACTGTAAGGGCTCAGTGAATGACAGTTACTATTAATATCAGTTGAAGTGTTCATACCACACTCTACTACTTCATTCATCCCAGTTATAGAACAACATATAAGTTACCATAGATAATTTTGCAAGCCCAGTCTTTGAACTCATTAGCAAGATACCAGTGTATACAAATATAAATAAACTAAAATCAACAAAAAGAAAAAATTCCAGGATCTGATTTTTCACTTGAGTTATAGATAAACTGGGTGTAGGGATGGGGGAGGGCTGATTATTCCAATTCTGGAACAATGGAATTGGTAGCAAGAAGGCCCTGCCTGGTTACATTATAATCTCATTACTTCAGAAAAAGTTTTCTGGTTTTTTTGGTGCATATTTCTTGGAATCTTTAACAGAAGTTAGCACGTATTACTTCTGCCGGAATGAAAAGAAAATGCCTGGAATTTCTTGTTTGTTTTTTCTGGGTATTTCAACATGCAGCTAAAATAATTAGAAGGTCGGCTTCACCTTCATTTTTTTATATTTTAATATTTTAATTCTATAACCTCAGATATTCTAGCTAAAATTTGTAAGCCCTCTCTTCTGAAAAAAAAATTTTTATTGTTACTAGTGATTTTTCAAATGCCACATAGGAAATACTTATGAAGTTACTCTTTCCTATTTGTTTACACTCGAGATTAACTTTCATTTCTATAGCTGAACTGTAGTTCAACCAGACATTTAGCTTTATTTTCTATTATTGAAGAAAAAGAAAGAATATTATAAAATTCTTACTTTGTAAAGATTTAGAGAGCATAATCACTATCCCTCACATTTTCAAAAAATTTAAATTAATAATAAAAAGTACTAACAGAACTCTTTTAAATTAATTATGCTCCAGAGGGAAATTCATCATTGTAGTTACTGGCATCCTCGAAGGAGCCAATAATTAAAACAAATGTTGTGTAACTTGCACTATACTCACATTGTTCTGAATATATTTAAAATAATGAATGCTGGGGGGTGTGAAATTTCAGTAGGACACCTTCTGCTCAACTCTAGAAACATGAACTGTGCAAAGAAACAAGTCCTGCAATTATAGAATGAGAACTGAATAGAAGCCAATGCACAGGACAGTTGGGGCTGTGCATGATTAGTGGCATTTTTGTGTAGTGCTTCATTCGGGGAGCAAATTCTGAGAATAGCAGTTTAGGAATCCATAAATCCTACTGAGTTTTGGTTAAGTGATATTCATTACGAAGAACACCTGGAGGGAAGACCCGAGAACTGAGTCACAGCTAGAAAGATGAGATTACCTGAGCTCTGCATGCCTTGATTAAGTTCCTCTGCAACCTAGGAAGAGAGCGATCTTTCTCTGCAGTCACTTCGGTAGTATTATACTGGGATAGAGTTAGCAGCTTATCTAGTACTATGTTGAGTTTCTGTTGCTTGTATATTTCCTCACACATTATTGTGTAATTTTGAGTAATTGATACCACTTACGATTATATTTCATTTCTGTTACATGGTATCCTAGCTGAAAGTTTATTTATTATGAATTTATTGCCTTTCATGCCTATCACTTGAGTCTAAACAAAACTACAAAAATTTGAATATATTTATGTGTATGTAGATATATTCATATGCGAGTTATTGAATAAAAACTTTTCACTAATCAAGCTTTCCATCATAGTTTTCATAGATAATAAGCAATACTGAAAATAACTTAAAATCCAACTCATTCTAAATAGAAAGGAGAAAAAATTCAAGGAACACTGCTAAATAGTCAAAAATTGGTACTAGTTTCTGAATCCAAGACTTGGAAAACTGCCAGCAAATTGCTGAAATGAAAATATGAATGTGAAAAGCAGTTTTTGGAAGACGGACCCTGGTGTGGGGAGGGGCATACAGACAGGACAGTCCCATAGCTCCATAGGTTCGGCAATATTGAGCACTGTTAGCTCTAAATATTTTCTACACGTTTTTCAATAACGATTTGGGGTTAAATTCAGTGATCTGACAATAAGATACTATTTTTATTTGTCAACAAAAATTAAAAAGAATACCAATTTTATTGTACACAGAAAATGTGCAATTAACTGGAATATAATTTGACAGGAGGTACCAAAGGTTTTTAGGTACACATACTGTTTTACCCAGCAATTATACTTCTAGTAGTATATACTAAGGAAAAATTAGTATGCTTTTACAATTATGAAGAGTTGGAAATGGTAGTGTTCAATAATAGGGTATTGTCGGTAATATGTTATTTCCTTCAATGCAATACTTTGTGAATATTAAAATAATTTATGGGCTGGCCATGTTATAAAGATTATACAATCATTAAAATATATACACATTCAGGATAAAGTTTTCAGTGAGGAAAACAGGCTAGAGTTTGGTATATATAATGCTATCTTGATCATGTAACACAAAAGTGGGTGTGTGTGCATATGTGAGTGTATGTGTCTTTGGTAGAAAAATTATACACAATACATGCCATCATTTTAACAGTGGCTATCTCTTAGGTTCAAGATTATAGGTATTTTTTTTCTATCTATTCTCTTATTTTCTAATTTTTTGACAGTCGAGTTACACCACTTTGAGAGAGAATAGACATGAAGTCCTTGCAGAGGTGGTGAAATCCTGTATCAGGATGTGACTGATGAAGTGTCTGCTGATACCATACAGGCCTTACAATCTCAATCCATGACTCAGAGTTGGGGCAAAAGAATTAAATGTGTTTGGAGACACATGTAAGTTCGAGACTGTATTCAGTGTGTGGAGAAAGACAGCAGAAAAAGACATCAGAATAATTGCAAGGTTTTATGAGTATTTGATCATAAAATGATCAAATTTTGATCATTGATATGAGTATTTGATGTATTCAACTAAGAAGATCCAGGGACAGCTAGGATGGCTTGCAAATTTGCATATATTATTATAAGAACATGTAGACATATTCTCCCTTTTATTGACCTGTGGTTGCACCACCAGAATCAGCTGACTGTGTAGACATTAAGGATCTATCTGGACTGTCCTAACCATTCACCTCTCTCCTTCTAGGTGAAGAAGGTTGGTTAGTTGTTATGCCTTTTTAGAAAAAGCTACAGGTTATTGAGTACTAGAACAAATTGCTTCATAAGATACAAGCCACATGGGAGCAAGTTAAATTACTCAACTAATAAACAACATAAGTTGTTAATTTTTACAACTCCCATATCTAGGCACAGGATGTTGAATGAGTGAGACTTCTCTAGAATGTGCTACCTGACATTTTCATCAGTGAACAGGTGTATTCCTGGGTTCTTTTAAATTTATTTTTTGCTCTCCTTCCATTTCCTCCCTTTTCAAAATAAGTGCATTGATAAGTCCCTTCAGAGAGTTTAACTTTGAGTGGAAGAGACAGACATAGAAATAAATTAATACAAGAAAATTCCATAGCTATTCTTGTAGAGACAAGGGGAAAAAATGTTAGGAACTGTGGACAAGGTTGCCTGAGAAATTTAGAGATCATGTAAAGGAGAGAATGGCAGGCTCTGGGAGGAGTTGGAAGGCACAAGATCGTAGGGTGTGTAGCACGAACTGAGTCTGACATTTGGCCCAAGGTGAAAAAAGTTGGAGATGTTTTAAATAAACCAAACCCTCTTCATACCAGTAAATTAGATTTCCCTTTTAAATACTTTGGTGAATTTTGTTAAATCACATAATTTTGCCAGGAAATAAAACCTTGTTGTAGGAAGGAGAGAGGATAAGAATACATTAGGGCTTCTGCTCCTGAATCACACTACCCCATGCATTTTCTTCTGGATTTCCTGGATAAGGAAATAGACACATAGTAGCTGAGGGAGCCTTAAGTAAAAATGTCTCCCAAACCTAAGTTGACAGTCCAAAACAGAGACACATTTAAGAGCAAAAAAGAGTGTCATTAATAACAACGCAAAGATTACAGGCACACACCAGCTATCATCAACCTACTGAAATCAAACATCCTGCCAAATAGAGATTGACTTTGAATGACTGTCCTGTTTAAAATACAAAATACCTAGGATAAAGCTTGCTTCATTCATTCACCCTTTGGTGCAAATTAAATTAATCAGATTCACACCTCAAAAAATCAATAAGAATCTGTGATTAATAACTAGAATTAGGACATATAGGATGGGGTAGAGTAAGGTTTAAAAAGTGTATCATTTGGAGGCAACAAAGTTTGCAAGCACAGACAAATCTAGATTTTAAACCTCATCTCCACTTTGCCCTGTGATCATCAGCACTTTACTCTGAACTTCATTTTAATCTGTAAAGTGGGATAATGTCTACTCCCAAAGCTGTCATGAAAATCAGATAAAATAATTTATATAAAGAGCCTGTACAGAATTGGAACTCAATTAACATTAATCCTTTGGGAAAAGATCTATATTGGGTGGAGGGCTATGGTCCATGAACTACAACCAGAAGAATTAAAACCCAGAGTACACAACCATGTATATAAAAGACCTAAATAAATGTGTAGCTAAACATTAACTGATTAACACGATTAAAGAAAATGGATGGTGTACATGGAAATTTTTAGCAAAACCGGAAGAAAATTTAACTAATTTAGCTAAGAGAAGTAAATGGGAACGTGTTTAAAAATTAGTCACACAACATATAATGTTGCATGTTGCATTTATTGAATTCATGCAGTCTTAATTAGTATATTCAAAGCCCTTAGGGCTGTGATTTCAATAGGTGATCTTTTCTAACGCAAATAGTTTTTTTGCATATAAATACCTTATTTAGTTTTTCCTAGATTTTGTTCTTTACTTGATCTTTGAGAAATTGATTATGAAACCACCACCAATTTTGTACTTTAATTTTTGTCATCACGCGCATCATCTTGAGTCATTAATACAGATTTCACTGAACAGAATTAAAAAGGGTGTTCGGAACACAGAGGTCAGTATGAGAAGAGATAGTCATTTTAAGTTGTCTTGAACCCATGCAGTTATTACATGTTTCTCAAAACCGATATTTCAAACAACACGCAAGAATTAATGTCCTATCAAAACAGTGAATGACAACAGAAACACTCCTAATGATTCTCAGGAAAGAAGGAAAAAAGGAGACAACAAAACCAGCAATGGTGAGATTCCACCTGCTGTAACAATGTCTTCTGACTGGTTGTCCTGGAGGAAAAAGCAGGTGAACCAAAGCAGCGTGGCTCGGACAGCCCTGCCCACCAGTGCAGTCCAGTTTGAGGTTATTTTAGAAACTGAGCGGGACTAAGGTCCAAAATACACCCCAGTCCTCTCTCACTCCTTCTCCCCAATTCTTACCCACCAAGTGCCAGCTAAGGCTATTTTACCCTTTTTAGAAGTAAAAAGTAGTGCGAGACACTCCGCACAACAGTGGAAACCACGAAAAGGAGAGCTTGTACACACACAGATCCACTTAACTGAGCAAAGGGCGTGGGAACTGCCTCAACAACAATTTAACTGTCTACAGAAAGAGTACTTGGATTTTCTTAATTAGATATTTCATACAAATTAAAGAAGCAAGAGGAAGATATGAAATGTTTGCTCATGGTGATAGAAGCCTGGTACTCGGTTTTCTTGTAATGCATCTGTGACAAGTGGCAATTTGACCTTCTTAATTGTTCAGTAATAGGACAAATTTCCTCACTATGGTGATTAATGTCTTACTACTGCCTGATTCCATTGCTTCTTGGTAGTTCTATAATTTTGCTAAATGTAGACAGCACAGTAAAGAGAGAGAAAACATTCATTTGACAATAATAATAATTATTATTTGTATTGTTTTTAATAAGCTAACTTTATTACTGTAGATTTAACACTCATTATTGGGTGACCCTGAGATCAAGCTTCACTACCAATTAAGAATTCTCAAGGGAAACAGTGAGGGATGAGATGTTCTACTAGATATAAAATGCCAGTACTGCGTAACTTGTATAGTCGGTGGGGTAACTGTGTCAAACATAGCAATGAATTCAAGTCACAAGAGAACTTTGTGTCTGGCTATTACACAGAGATTATTGGAGACACTAGTGAGTGACATTTTGATTTGGTGGCGAGTGAACACGGGTAACGGCTTAATAATTCCTAGTTACCAGCTCTTCTCTTTATTAAATATTTTTCTAGTTATCTACATAGTTATAGGCTATGTAGATTATTTAATATCTTAGTTTATTAAGCAAAGAAATAGGTCCGTTAACACAATTAAGGTGAAAATTGTTCCTAAGAACAACAGGCCAATATCACTGATGAACATAGATGCAAAAATACTCAACAAAATACTAGCAAACAGAATCCAACAGCACATTAAAAGGATCATACACCATGATCAAGTGGGGTTTATCCCAGGAATGCAAGGATTCTTCAATATATGCAAATCAATCAATGTGATACACCATATTAACAAAGAAGGATAAAAACCATATGATAATCTCAATAGATGCAGAAAAAGCTTTTGACAAATTTCAACACTGATTTATGATAAAAAGTCTCCAGAAAGTAGGCATCGAGGGAACATACCTCAACATAAAAAAGGCCATGTATGACAAACCCACAGCCAACATCATTCTCAATGGTGAAAAACTGAAACCATTTCCACTAAGATCAGGAACAAGACAAGGTTGCCCACTCTCACCACTATTATTCAACATAGTTTTGGAAATTTTAGCCAAAGCAATCAGAGAAGAAAAAGAAATAAAAGGAATCCAAATTGGAAAAGAAGAAGTAAAACTGTCACTGTTTGCAGATGACATGATACTATACACAGACAATCCTAAAGATGCTACCAGAAAACTACTAGAGCTAATCAATGAATGTGGTAGAGTAGCAGTATACAAAGTTAATGCACAGAAATCTCTTGCATTCCTATACACTAATGATGAAAAATCTGAAAGAGAAATTAAGGAAACACTCCATTTACCAGTGCAACAAAAAGAATAAAATACCTAGGAATAAACCTACCTAGGGAGACAAAAGACCTGTATGCAGAAAAGTATAAGACACTGATGAAAGAAATTAAAGATGATACCAACAGATGGAGAGACATACCATGTTCTTGGATTGGAAGAATCAATATTATGAAAATGACTATACTACCTAAAGCAATCTACAGATTCAATGCAATCCCTATCAAATTACCAATGGCATTTTTCACAGAACTAGAACAAAAAATTGCATAATTTGTATGGAAACACAAAAGACCCCGAAGAGCCAAAGCAATCTTGAGGAAGAAAATCGGAGCTGGAGGAATCAGGCTCCCTGACTTCAGGCTATACTACAAGGCTACAGTAATCAAAACAGTATGGTACTGGCACAGAAACAGAAATATAGATCAATGGAACAGGATAGAAAGCTCAGAGATAAACCCATGCACATATGGTCACCTTATCTTTGATAAAGTAGGCAAGAATATATGATGGAGAAAAGACAGCCTCTTCAATAAGTGGTGTTGGGAAAACTGGACAGCTACGTGTAAAAGAATGAAATTAGAACACTCCCTAACACCATACACAAAAATAAACTCCAAATGGATTAAAGACCTAAATGTAAGGCCAGACACTATAAGACTCTTAGAGGAAAACATAGGCAGAACACTGTATGACATAAGTCACAGCAAGATCCTTTTTGACCCACCTCCTAGAGAAAGGGAAATAAAAACAAAAATAAACAAATGGGACCTAATGAAACTTAAAAGCTTTTGCACAGCAAAGGAAACCGTAAACAAGACGAAAAGACAACCCTCAAAATGGGAGAAAATATTGCAAATGAAATAACAGACAAAGGATTAATCTCCAAAATATACAAGCAGCTCATGCAGCTCAATATCAAAAAAACAAACAACCCAATCCAAAAATGGGCAGAAGACCTAAAGACATTTCTCCAAAGAAGATATACAGATTGCCAACAATCACATGAAAGGATGCTCAACATCACTAATCATTAGAGAAATGCAAATCAAAACTACAATGAGGTATCACCTCACACCAGTCAGAATGGCCATCATCAAAAAATCTACAAATAATAAATGTTGGAGAGGGTGTGGAGAAAAGGGAACCCTCTTTCACTGTTGGTGGGAATGTAAATTGATATAGCCACTATAGAGAACAGTATGGAGGTTCCTTAAAAAACTAAAAATATAACTAACATAATGACCCAGCAATCCCACTACTGGGCATATACCCTAGAACACCATAATTCAAACAGAGTCATATACCACAATGTTCACTGCAGCATTATTTACAATAGCCAGGACATGGAAGCAACCTAAGTGTCCATCAACAGATGAATGGATAAAGAAGATGTGGCACATATATACAATGGAATATTACTCGGCCATTAAAAGAAACGAAATTGAGTTTTTTATAGTGAGGTGGATGGACCTAGAGTCTGTCATACAGAGTGAAATAAGTCTGAAAGAGAAAAACAAATACTGTATGCTAACACATATATATGGAATCTAAAAAAAAAAAAGTGGTTCTGAAGAACCTAGGGGCAGGACAGGAATAAAGATGCAGACATAGTCCAATGGAATGGACTTGAGGACACGGTGAGGAGGAAGGGTAAGCTGGGACGAAGTGAGAGAGTGGCATGGACATATATACACTACCAAATGTAAAATAGATAGCTAGTAGGAAGCATCCGCATAGCCCAGGGAGATCAGCTCGGTGCTTTGTGACCACCTAGAGGGGTGGGATAGGGAGTGTGGGAGGCAGACACAAGAAGGAGGGGATATGGGGATATATGTATATGTATAGCTGATTCACTTTGTTATACAGCAGAAACTAACACACCATTGTAAAGCAATTATACTCCAATAAAGATGTTAAAAAAAAATAAGAAAAATCAAAACATCACACTTTCCCTATAACACACTTTGCACAACATCTCCTGATGTTAATCTGTTTCTTGTCTCCCCAGCTCTATGGTTCCATTTCTTATCTTCTCTGTGTTCTTTGTGTGAATGCTAATTGAGCACGTAGTTCATACCACACAGTCTTCCATACATTCTGGACATAGAAATTAATAAGACTTGGTATTTTCTTTGAATGAGCTCAAAATTAGCTACAATAATATATAATGACATGTAGCACATCCCAGGTGCTACCCTGGAGTCGAGAACCAAGGGTTGTAGAGATACAGAGGAATGTTAATGTTCAGGAACAGGCAGTGGGCGTGTCAGGAAGTACATCACAGAGATTTGTTTTGATCTGTCATTGGAAGGATGATAATGCTTTCTTTAGGGTGAGAAGCTGAGAGAAATGTAATCCCATCACAGAGACTTTGCAGTGTTTATTATAGGTAAAGCAAGACTTCTGAAGGGTGAACAAAGCCTTGATGACATAAAAGGGCATGGCTTCTTTGAGAAACTCTGAGCAGTCCAGTATTATGGGAGCATAAGATTTGTAGGAGAAATGGAGTTGGCAAGATATTCAACTAATATTTATCAAACACATATTATGGGCAAGAAACCATACTATAAATAATGCTATGTACTCTGTTCTATATAAAACATTCAATCAGCCTAACACAGTAGATGTTATTCTCCAAATATATATCAGAAAAGGAAACTGAGGCACCAAGAAGGTAAACTTGATCAAGTTCACCTAGTTACTGTCAGAGCTGGGGGTCCAGCTAGTTCCTCTAAACACATCCTACTTAAAAACCCAAGTGAATTCAACTCTGAAGGCACCAAGTATCATACTACAGAGTCCAGAACTTTATCAGTGAGAGTTTTAAGGAGTTAAGATAGCTTTTTAAGCCAAGGCATGACCTAAGTACTTTGAGCAGAAAATATGGAAAAGTTTTTAAGGGCTTGGGCATCACCACTTAAGTGTGATTTGGCAAGTTCATCTCTCTCAGGTGCAGGGTTCTCCTCATAAAATAAGGAGAATAAGAGCATATATCTTATGGGATTGTTGTACTCATTATTTAGTACATGAAATTCACTTACAATGACTTTTGGCTCTGATAAGTCATCAGTCGTATGTGATTTTTATTTCAGAAATAGCTCTCTGATGGTATTGTAGAGAATGAATTGTAAAGGGAGGGAAGCTTCAGTCCTCAATCCTCCAGAAGAAGGATGAAGAGGGCTTCAACAGAGCACTTGGCAGTGATGGAAACGTGGGGTTGGCATTAGGAGATATTTCAGATGTAAATATTGAAAGGAATTGGTGACCAACTGGGTTTAGGGAGAACAGAGGGCAGACAACAGAAAATGACCCTGAGGTTTCTAGATTAGATGGCCAGATGAATGTTGATGTCTTAACATTTTATACTCCAACTGCTACTTCCCTGCGAATCAATTATCCTAGGACTCTCTCTACCGCTGACCACCAGTAATTGATTTAGTGACTATTTATAGCCAAAAAATAAAAATAAAAACAACATTGGAAGCCAACAGAAGCCAGAGAAGTCAGTTCCTCCCACTAAGTCTAGCCTATGCCTATAGCCCTAAGCTGACCGTGTTCTCAAGCCCCTTGGGTGAGAAAGTAACTGAGTAGTTATTCCGCAACCTGGCAGACAAGACAGCTTCTTTTCAGCACCAAACCTGTTTAGAGGTATGGTGCTGGTGGTGGGGAAAAGGGCTGATGAACAGAGCACACCCACAGTTTTAGGACATTTTGTTTTCACTTGGGACAATACTGAAATAAAATTTTCAAACTGTGAGGAGGAGAGTTTTTTGAGAATTCTTACTTTATCAACAAATACAATTGATCAAATCTAAATTCTATACAATAACTAGAGTCCATGAAACGCTATGAAGTTTAGTTATGTAAAAGAAAATGTAGTTTATGTTACTGTTGTTACTATATACTACTGGACGGAGCATGAAAATGTATAAACTGAAAGTTTAAATGAACACCGAAACACATTCTAGGCAAGATCTTCCCTGGAAAACTTTCTTGTTGCTTGAATTACACGCACACAAAATATATTTCTAGTTTTCTCTAAAGACTACCATCTTTATCTCTACTTACACAATTCAGAAATTAAGAGGGCTGAATATTTGCATGCCATATAACACATAAAGCTATTATAAAATTTATTTTGGAGCTTTAAAATTTTAACTAAACTACACTGCTTCTTTAATAAGTTTGTCTTATGTATAGTGACAAAAGGTGAGAGGAAATACACATAGACAGGTTTATTTTAGATGTGGGGAACAGAGGAAGAGTGGTAATTAACCCTAAATTCTGGTCTCCATTTATACAAAAGCTTCTTCAATTCATAGTCTATATAGTGTTTTTCTTTAAAAATAATTTCAAGAAAACATCTTGGGGTTTAGAAGATGGAAATGCACATTAGTCACTCTATGATTCAAACATCCTGAAAGCAGAGATAAGGTTGGATACTCCTTTGTATCTCCTCCTACTGTTTCTCTAGTGCCTAAGACCTTACCTGAGAGAGAGGTGGCACTCAGTATGCATCTTCACCTTTACTCCTAACAACACAGTATTTTCTATAAGGCCTTTTCTCATAATTCTTAGAGATGGTAGATTCAATCTTACCAAACCAAAACCTCTTTTGAGTTGAGTTGAATCAAACAATACCTCTGGAACTTTGTACTGGTCCCAGCATGACTGGTGCCCTGTCTGGATCTGGTCTCTGACTGGATCAGAAAAGGACTTCCCTCAGCCCCTTCTCATCCTTTAGTTCTTTAAAAGCAACACAAAGATAGGGACATTTCTGATTTGCTAAAAAAAAAAAAGTTGCCGTTGCACTATGTCTGAAAGCATAGTGGCAAAAATACAGAAACACTCTGACCTCTAAAAATAATGCATTTTAAGTCCTGTTTTCCTACTGAGTTAAGACCTTTATTTCTCTTGGAGAAATTTACTTTGATTTTTCCAAATGTTTAGAGTGGCTTGATAATTTAAGGTAAAAATCACATATCTAGATGTGACGGAAGCAGTTTAGCACTTCAACTAGCTAGCTCTGTTCCATGACACACCCCAAACCAGATGAGCAATAAATTAAAGGATGACCAACTAAATTGTTCTTCTGTTACCTTACTATTAACATCATCTCCAAACTATGAGCTAGTTAATAGCTGAAGTGTTTGCTATTTCTCAATCACTATTGCTTAAAAGGTGTTTTTAAAGTACATGTATTATGCTATTAAAATACATGCCCATCCTTATATAAGCTTCAGCGTAATTATAGTTTTGTATAATTAGAGTTTTATGTCAAAAGATTTACAGCTTTATCACCTCAAGCAATATTTCACAGCTGCCAAGAATGATTTATGCAATAATGACTTAAGCTGTAAAATAGAATCCTCAAAGGAAGGGCTGTCAAATATTCCTACCGCAAATAACTAGGTTTTAAAAAATTGATATTCTGGTAAACAGCAAGCCCAACTGTACCTGGTAAAATCACATAAAGGAATATTGTAGGAAGCATTGCTTCACAGTGGTGATCATGCAGCTCACCATACACCACGTCAATGTGAACTCCTTGCATAGATCAAAAGTTTAAACTGCTTATAAAGACTCTGGGTCACTTTGGAAAACAAGCTTTCAGAAATAATGCCATGGGCATATTTTTGTTACTCCAGTGTGAGTGAATGGAAAAAATGGAAACAGTGTATCTCAACTTTTTGTTAATTTGCTCATTGTGCTTATTGCATCACGATTCATATTACAATGAAATGCTAAATAAAGCATAAATAAAGGCAGCATTTACTGCATATACTTACGAAACCAAGAACCTCTCAAAAGTAAATGACCTCAATAATAAAGAATGAAGGAAACTTTGGGAAACAAACCAATGAATATGTTGGTGATCTTGTCCTTTCCTGCTTTTATAAATGCAGAGTGGCTGGCAGGAAAGACTTTCAAAGCATTTGAACTTCACAAGCTCTGACTGATTTTGCAGTTGCCATGTGAATAAAACTAATACACTCAGAAGATTCTATTCAAGGTATCTGAACTAGTAGCAAAAACACAAGTTTATTACATTCAGAGCAGATAAGTCTGACTGTGTCTTCTCAATCTACAAAGGTCATTCAAATTAATATTTTTCTTTGGAAAAAAAGAAAAAGCTGGCCCATCACCTCATGTTCCCCATATCAATAAAAGCAAAATAGGCAGCATTTGTCATTGACTCTGAGGATACTCAAGCCCTTGTAGATTGAGTCACAACTGAAAATGAAGGCAACAGAATCAAAATTATCACCAAAGGTTGATATTTATATACCTAAACAAGCTTCCAAATAAAGATTCCTTGTCTAAAACAAGGAGGTTTTAATTCATATAACCACTGATGGTATGATTTGCATTAGTCAATGTACCAGCACTTTTACTGTAGAAATTTTTACATCCATGTTTGTGACTCCACATTAAATTGGTTTTTAAAGGTGTTTTGAGATCATTTTACACAGTCACATTGTACAAGTTAAACTAGGCTTCCAAACATCATCATTTTACTTGCAGTTTAATAAATAATACTCTTTTCTATCTGAAAATATGGTCTGAAAAATATAGTTAGTATCTAAGTGATCCCTACAGTCCAGATTCATTTTATACTTAAATTCTACAAGTTGAAAAAATTCTTAAATGTACCAGAAAACATTAGAACCAACACACCCTACAGTAACCACAATACAGACTATGGGACATCGTGATAGATACTCATATGGGAAAAAATGTCAGACATCCAACTGTTGGCATCAGATACACACACAAAAAAGATGAACTGCATTTGAGTAGTGAGAGCCTCTGTCCAAGAAATGCTTTCAAGACAACAGAGCAATTAAGCTATTTCTAGTATGCCAACCCTACTGATGGAAAAGTAGGGGGAAAATGAGAACTTTAAAACCTATCTCTATTTTGATTGGTAATTATATAACTGATTTCATTCCAGATTAATCCAAAGTTATACAAACCTGTTCCAGTCACACTTTGTTATTCATACCCACTTAAGATGATGTTAAGGAAAATCCAGTAATTAAGAGTTGTACATTTTCTATCATGAAATATTTAATTATGAGAAAATAAGAGGAAGAGCTAAACCTTTTCCCTGTTAGAATGTATTTTACCAAATGATGAGTCATTATATGATATAAGCT
Source organism: Balaenoptera physalus (assembly GCF_965194825.1). Taxonomy (NCBI): domain Eukaryota; kingdom Metazoa; phylum Chordata; class Mammalia; order Artiodactyla; family Balaenopteridae; genus Balaenoptera; species Balaenoptera physalus. The sequence goes on from NC_138885.1 coordinate 57,077,033, forward strand.
ATAACACATCACTCATTTACTCGTTTATAAATCTTAAGAGTTACCTAAAAATCTGACTAGATACCCCTCTGCCTCACTGATTTCTATCAATGGAATTTAAAAAATGATAAAGCAATATCAACAAAACAAACGATAACATGCATTTTTAATTGATTATTCTTTAAGCTCTAAATTGTCAGATATCATTAAGTGTTCACATTTGAGAATGTATATACTTTAAAATGGGTATATCTGAATATTCATACATGTGAGTTAATATACATATATTATGTATATAATGAATGCATGCCCATTTCTTTGAGAACTATTATAGGTCTAACAGGTTTATGCTCCCATGGCAAGCCTAAAAGAAGGAGGAGTGCCCTTGAAGTTGAGGTATGACCTTAAGTTTCAGATGCCAGTTTTGCTGCAGCTATAAAAATGAATACTAATAATTCTACATATCATAGTTCCTTTTCTCCATTTCTTACTTTAGGACAAATCTTGAATACATGAACAGCCTTTATTATTTGAATATACATAGGTTTACTAGACCAATTTTATAAGTTCCTATATATCATTCTTAATCTTATATAAAAAGGATCAAAAGAAACAAGAGGTGTTGCCTACCAAATAAAGCTGAAGAGCCAAGAAACATCTATAACAGTAACAGTCTTAGTTTCAGATATACATTTTTCTACAAGACTTTGTGAAATATTTTCAAGTTCAAGCAAATAAAACCTTATTTCTCTCCTACTAAATGCATATCAGCGCAACCAGGAAATTATTGACTTTTAAGTTATTCCTTAGGGAAGAGAGTAAGATTGATTTGTGGCATTTTGTCCTCAGTGACATTAAGTTACTGGACTTTTGAAGAGTACAGAGTACCCTTATTCAAAAAAGAAATTGTCCGTACTAGTCCACTAATGAGAATCTCCACATTTCTTGAATCCTGCAACACTACAAGCAAATCATATATCTCCAATTGACTATTAGGGGCTTCTCTGACTATGAACTTTCAGTAATCAATTGTCAAAATTTCATTTTAATGGAATAAAACACAAGGAATCTTAAATAGATAAACTTTACCATTTTTGTGATAGTAGGTGACCTCCACTTTCCTCTCCTCTGACCCCAGCAATGCCTGGGCAATTTGGGCAATATCATGCCTCTTGGTCTCGGGCCCATGGAGAAAGTCGCAGGTGCATGGCTTTTGCATGACATCTGGCCTGGAGAAACCAGTCATCTCGCAGAACCCATCGTTGCAGTAGATGATGGCACAGTTCTGCACTCTGGCATTTGCAATGATAAATTTTTTATCTGTAATGAAAAGATAGTAGGGCATCTTTTAAAAAGCTTCCTCAAGATTCTCATAAACACTGGAACAATTTGTTGCATAATAGGAGATCTGAAATGCAGGTGCTTCCCAAATTGCTAACTGCCCCGATTTTAAAAGGAAAAAAAAACTCTAAATAAGAAATTAATGGTCCTAAGTAGTTTTAACAAAAAGTATTAAGAAGCTTTTCTTCAAATTTTGAGACTATCATTTCCCAAATAGTCTAGTTCTCAAGCCCTGTGACTCTCAAGGGTCCTAATGCACACTCAGATAAGCAGCTGGCCCATTGATAGTTCCAGAATGCCATTTAATTGTAAGGTATTTCAGAAGGCAAAACAGTGAAGCATCCTGTAGCTGTCAGGTTCCTCATTTCAACCTTGGCCCTTAGAGTACAACTTTCTTAAAGTAGTTATTATTCCTGGATTTGGCTTTTCTCTATCTCTCTAAGGCATACTACACACATCATGTTAAAAAAAAAAAAAAAAAACTATTAGCAATGAAATTATTTTACATTAATTAGTAGTTTAATAATGCAAAGGTTCACCTTTTCATAATATGTATTATCCAGAAGACAAAAATATTTACACACACACACACAGTAAATATCATGTTATCACCTTTTCACATTTACTTTGGGGGACCCTGCATTTTTGTATGGTAGTAGGGATTTTAGTACAAAGGGCTTATTAATTCTGAGCACAAATTATATTTACTATTTCCAAATAAAATATGAAACAGGATACACAAGTTTATTTTGAACACAAAGTACTATATCCTCCCATCACTAAATGCAGTGCCAAAATAACTGCATAATGTACAAAAATAAATGTGTTAATGTAGTTTTAAGGAAATGTCAAATATAAATTTAACAAGTATAGGATCTAAAATTAATGTATTTATATAACAATTATTTATTCCTCATAATTAGTGCATATGAGAATATTACATTTCTCTGCATTCAGTCTTTGTGCGATTTACTTATTACACTTCAGTTTTTAAATTTCTAGTGGAAATTTAAGGGGATAATGAAGGGACAAAAATATTCTTTAAATAATGAACTGTTTGCCTTGGGAATCAACACGGATCAGATATTACTTTTCCCAAATTATCCAGCTTGGGATTTGCATTGATTCAATGCAAAGTTTAGCTCCTATAAACTAGCAAAAGCAACCATCCCTGTCATACCACAGCCTTGCAATTTAACCAAGGTAATAAAATACAGTTTGCATAGCCATTTACATCGCTGCTACCATTAACATTCTCTTGTTCCAATAGTATGCTCTGCCTTGCTCCCGACTTTCGGAAAGTCTACAATAAAACGGCCACAAAATATAAACCCATGTTACACTAGTACGTTCCCTGTAAGATAGTAGAAGAGTAGGACATTAAGGGGCAAGGCAGATAATGGAGCTGTGGGAGAGGAGGATCAAATTGCCTCCTATAATGGAGACCATAATCTAAAATGTAAATCACAATTAATATCACAGGCAGAACACTCGCGCTGCCATTCGAACCTCCTGACTCGGTTTCACAGCCTCTGAACTTGACAGAGCCCCGGAGTTGCCGTCTCCTCAGCTTGGAAGCGGCGGACGCCAAGTGCACTATCGAAGCAGAAAGCGAGGGAGAGAGAAGAGAACAAATGAACTTACTTTGCCCTTCAAATTTCCGTATGATTGTCCCCAAAAATGTGTTTTGTGGTGCCACATGCCCCCTGCGAACGGGCATGTTGACCCCGGTCTTCCGAGGAGCGCTCCCCGCGAGCTCCGGAGTTCTCCCGGGATCTCTCCTCGGCTAGAGCCCAGGCCAGCGCGCGAGCCGCTCTTTGTGGCAGAGCATCCTCTTTTGAAACCAGAAATCTCTTCCCATTAGCACCACTTCTAGACACCCGCTTTCCCCACCGGAGTCCAATCCATTCCCCTCACCTTCCGGAGGGGGCCTCGCACCGGACTGCCGCGGGGGAGAGGCTTTGGGGGTGGGGAGCGGGAAGGAGGCGGGGTGAGGGGAGGCGGCAGGGGAGGGAAGGAGGGAGGGAGGGAGCGGTGGGGGGCGGGGTGCGGTGGGGAGGGGGGCGGGGAGTCACAAGGGCAATCGATCTGTTTCTCTTCTCCCAAACAGCGTCGATTTCCCAGCGCAAATGGGCTTAACCTGGCGGTGGCCCAGAGCTGCGAGGATGGCTAAGGAGGGGGGGGGGGCGCGGGGGGGGGAGGCAGCGGCGGGACGGAAGACTTGGGCGGCTTTTGCAGGAAAGGGAGAAAGACAAGGAGGCTGGGGGGTGGCGGTGGTTGACGTTTCTATCCCCGCCCTCTCCCCCTACACACACACACATACACACACACACACACACACACACACAAGCGCGCGCTGCCTTTATCCCGGGAGCTTGGGCGCCGCCACAGCTCTGATTACTCAAGCGTGCTTTAGCGGAAGCCAGCCAAGAAATCTCCAAAACTCAGTGACAAACAGCTACTCTGGGAAGGTGATCTCCACGGCCACCGGCCCCAGGGCCCCAGTCCTGAGCTCCTCACGCCGCGGTAGCTAAAACACCCTTAGCTGCAAAGAAAAGACAGGTGGGAAAACGGTCCCTCAGTGAAGACTATTTCTAAGCCCTGGTGGCTCAGGAGGTTGAAGATTGAGGATGAACCCCTGAAGGGTGCAGGTTTCGCCTCAGGGCGCAGCTCGGAAGCCTGGGCTCGGCGGAGGTGGGTGCTGAAGCCTGGGCTGAATTGGCACTCCTGTCCCAGCCCGGCGCTGAGCCGCGCCTCCCAAAGCCTGGAGGCTGCTGGCGCCGTGCTGAGCATGCCCGGTTTCACTGCTTGAACCCCTGAGGAGTTGCAAGGTTGGGGGTGATGAGGTCTCTCCGCGCTGCAGCTTGCGAGAAAGATAAGAAGGCCAAAGACTGTGTAAGCAACTGGTAGAAAACAAGGAAGGAGTTTGAAATGGGCGAGGCTGGGCAAGAGGGGGCAGGAACAAAAGGTGGGTGGGGCTAAGAGTTACCAGCCTTGGTGTGACCTCCCATGCCACTCATCTCCTGAACACACTAGGGACACCATTCTGCTTTCTTCTACCATTTCTAAGAAATCATCTCGTACATGATAGGAAAGGGTTCAGGGGAGAGAATAGTCCTCTCTGCTCTCGCTTCTCAGAGCCTGCCAACACGGGAACCTCATGGTATACATACACTTCTGCCCAAACAGTCCTCCTGGAGACTTAGGAAATCACATGTTACAAGCCATGCCAAGGGAGGGTGTTTTCTAAGTTGTTTCTCTAGTTTTTCATGCTTCTTTCCCTTCATTTATGTCATCTCCTCCCTTAACCAAGTGGTCAGCCCTCTCCACGCCCCTTTCTCTAAATGGAATTTGCCACCACTACAACCTACAGAACTAGAACACGGAAAAATCTCTTGTTTCTGCTGGCGATAAGGGTCCTATCAAAACACCTAGTTGCATGATGGAGTTTTGGGTGTTCTCGCAGTCCATTAGCCTGCTTTGCCTGTGCCTTGAGTAACTCGGGTTCATAATTTTTCAGTTACAACCTCGAAGTCTGAAGTGAAAAAAAATGAGAATGGAACTGCAAAGGGCTGAGAAGGAGGGTTAAATTAAGACGGTGAATCATGTGGATTGTAATAAATAACGAGGAAATAAACATAACTTTTACTTATGCTCCAGAAAACACAAGCCAAGGGGAAAAAAAGAAAAGAAAAAAAAAAATAAAACAAGAGCCTAAGCAATTCTCAATCTTTCCTATCAGAATAATGAAAATAAATCAGAAGCATTGCCTGGGAATGTTGAATTCTCCGGTTAGATTTACTTAAAAAGAAGAAATCTATGACAACCCTTAGGCTCTTATGGTAGCTTGAGCTTTCCTGAATCCGTGAAGTTCCCTCTCTCGGAATATAAAAAGGCACGCTCCTCCAATGTACGGCTTTATTTTCTCCCCGTTTTCAGTAAAAGTAGATCTTTCTGTTTGCTGACTGCAGCTGGGCTTGTGAAACGACAAGACTTGTCTCCCAGGTACTAAACGTGTGGAGCTATCCATGGTGCTGACTCTGACTATGTCGTTAGCAACTGCTCTCTGTCTACATCCAGCCACACACAATAGAACTGCAAACTCAGGCAAGTGTCCCTGATATGTTCACATACACTGCTTGTTTTCCTTCACCGGATGTCCGCAGAAACACAGAACGCTACTTGCGTCCCATTTCTAAAATACCTTCTTTTTCTACTTAGCTTCTCAGCTGAACCCAAGCTCAAATGTATTCCTCCCAAAATGCATCAAGGACTCCAGAAAAAAATGAACAAACCACACATTGTGTGCATTGTAATTAAGGTTTCATGTACACTGTAAAGGCATAATAACACAACGCTAAGCTATGGAAATGTTGTATGGTAAAATTATTTTTTCAAATCACATGTAAATTCAGTGAATGAATATTGCTTTAAAGAGAAACGGGCATTTCCAAATGCACACATTGGAACACATTTATCTGTCATATGACAAGATGTATTGACATGCAGAAGGTAACAGTGCATAATGTCTCTAGTTATGAGTCTGATACAAACTTTCACAGATTATTGAGTCTGGAAACCCTTGAAATTCCACCTTAAGGGAGGAAAAGTGGCTTCTTCAAGAGGAAAAGTGACTTTTGAAAAGTGACTTTTTGTTCCCCAAAGTATTCTTTCTGTCCCTACCACCTTCAGTGTGGTCTCTGTTCATTGGTTCTGGGTAATTACACATATGATGGTTAAAGTTCCATTGTCTGTGTTCATATGAGCAATCACTGTGGGCTTCACATTTTTTCCAACTTCATTTAGCTCTAAGATTAGTTCTATTAAGGATTCAGTATAAGATCATAGGACATTCTACAACCTATATATTGTAATTGATTGATCTGAGCAGAAGATTAAAGGCATCCTGTTTCTAAATTACCCCAGTAATCGTGTTCATGCATTATACATTGGTACAGTGGCGACAAGTACATCAATCCATATTCAGCCAATAATAGAATCAAACGAGAAGATGGCCATCATGGCTGCTTGCTGGCTGGAAAATCACCCCTCCCTTCAGTCCCACCCTCTATAAAAATGAACTTTAGATTTTGTGTTGAAGCCAGGTTTCATAAGTTTTTAGCAATTTGGGACTTTTTTTGGAAGTCCAAATACTGAGCAAAGCATATACGTTCCACTGCTGAAATCCTATCAAGTGTACAGTTTAACACTGAACACAGTATACTTATGGGTGAGGATAGAGAATAGATTCAGATGTATTCTTAAAATTACTTGTCTCTGTTACTTTAAATTAAGTAGTTTAGGATTTACAGTATGTTGAAACTTTTTAACAATGCCTACCACATAGTAAGTACTCCATAAATTTCATACACACAAAATTATGTTTGCAAGTATGCAAGCCCACAGAATTAATGGAGCCCTGCTTAAGAATCCTACTTTAGAAATTATTTAAGTATCATACATTAATGCTTGAATCTTTAAGGAAGTTGTAGCAACCATTATGGGATATTTAAGTGGCATTCTTATACTGACAGAGAATGAAAACTTTTTGAGATCAAATAAACAATATAATTTGTTTCATATTTTTCAATAGCATAGAATATAAATCAATGAAATTAATGTGAAGTTATCTCAATTTGGCAAAAATAGTTTAATGATCTAATGACCACAATGCAGCATTACAAATGCTGTTTTAATGTGGCCTTCTATGGGAATCCTGGGTGTTATCGTAGTAACTGGGTCACATTAAACCTAAGAAACATCTGACTTTACAATTACAAGTTAGGCAAATTTTGGCCTGTATTATCATATGTAGCTCTACAATATCTTAAGAGGCAGAAATTTTAAGGGCATCAATTAAAATAACAATATTTCTCTACAGCATGGATTAGTGAAAAAGGCAGGAAAAAAACTGGGCTCTAACCTGAAATTGCCATTTACAGCAGAAACCAATAAAAATAGTTAAGCCCTCTTGTTCAGAGCTTCATTTCTAAAATCAGTATAATCCCAATTTTCAGTTGCGTGTAAAGAATAACCAGGAAAACAGATATAAAATGCTTAGTATAAACTCTGGCAGGCAGTGAACATTTAAGTAACAGCTGTTCTACAATCTAAAATTAGTAAATTAACAATATTAACATTAACATATAGGACTTAACTAATTTATATTAAGGCCGTGCTAGTTGTGCGTGGTGGGGTGAGGGGCATGAAAAGTAAGAACGGGTAGGTGAATTGTACTCATATTCATTAGTCTAAGTGACTGGGACTGATACCGGTGACTGTTCCTAACATATTAACGTAACAGATTTCGTTAGAAACTTGAATATTCCTTCAGAAAATTTAGATGCTTTTCTGATAACGTGTTTTATATATTAGTTTTAATCCAAATGGCTATTGTTCATTTCACCTGAGATACTTTTGTGATAACATACTCCACATTATAGTTTTTATCCAAATGGTTAATATTTGGCTCATCTCATTGATTACATGTAAGTCTTACTGTACGTTTAGACATCTTCTCTGTGAGGAATAAGGTGTTGGTAGACACTTCCCTAAAACATGACACTTATTTCTGCAAAAAAGAATCTTTTCATATGTGCAGTGTTAATACATTCGTCAATAACTGACATTTAAAATAGCTAGTGACTAAACTGAGCTCCTACAATTTATGAAAAAATAAACCTAGAAATTTAAGTTTGTTGAAAAAAAATATATATATATACATATATATGTACATAGAGAGATTTGACTGGGTACCTGGGTAAGGTTGTTTTAGAGAATAATTTCTTGACTCAATTTAATAAATAATTTAGCACATTGATGTAAAAATGAGCCAGTTGTTACACATTACAGTTTTTTGAAGACTAAGATAGTGTATGAAATTTCTTTTATATCAGTACATCTTTAAATTGTTTCTTAGTTGACAAATGCACTTGTATCATTACCCAGATTAATTATTTCTTATATTCATTAAGCCTAATTTTAATTGATCCTTGAACTTTGTGGAAATATTTTTTTTCCTAGAATTACACTAGGCTGGATTGCTTCTTTTCTGGAAGAAGTCTGCTTTAGTTATTTTTAAAAAGTGTCGCTATATCTGTGGACATATTTATTCTACTACAGAAATTCTATAATATTTTAGCAAATCTGAATACTATGAACCAGCTTTTTCCTAAACTTAAATAACGTGAAAGCTATCACTTGGGCTTTCACATCTATTCATGATAGAGTAATGGGGTCAGGATTAACTTCTCACTTTTAACAACTATATAACTGCACAAAATATAGAAAACAACAGTGTTCAGACATTGGACAACAAGGAGTGCAGAAGACTGTTCTTCAGTGCAGAGCCAAAACAAGGTGAGCTCTGTGACCGCCCTGGCTTACCAGCTAAGAATTTCCAGATCACAATGCATGAAGTGGGAATCCCATCAGAGCTCAATGGATTAAATTGAAGAAACAAAGTTTGGAGTTCAGGGAAATCAAGGCAGCTTGAATTTACAGAGCAGAATCATGGAGAGGAGGAAGTTGCACAGAAAGAGAAGTCCACATACCTGCATAGGTGTCAACTCAAGTTTTTGTCTGCCTACTGATTTTCACAAGTGTGTAAGGAAACTACCCAAGACCAAAGGGAGAAACTAAGAAAAGTATTGCACAGAACAATTACCAAAGCTTATATGGGATTGGGAATAGTTGCTATGCTACCATCTAAAGTGAAAAACCTACCATTGCATGGAACACTGGTCAGAGTCTTCATAAACTTGTGTTTATAAAGGGGTGAAATTAAACCTTAAGGAGAGACTGATCTACTAAGCTCAGAAGCAAGTCTCAAAGGGATTATATTGATATACTAATTATTTCCCAGAATAAAACCCAGATATATTTAAAGGACTACAACAAAATCCAATACCACAAGACACAAAATTAACAATGTCCAGCATCCAACCAAATACTATCAGGCATGCAAAAAAGCAGGAGAGAAATCAATCACTAGAAGCAACCAGAAAGGAAATGGATGATTGAATGGATGGATGATCTTGCAATCCCACTCCTGGGCATGTAGCTTACAGAGACATTACACAGTTATTGTAAATATACCACCTATGTCCAAAAAGGTAGAGGAAAACATGAACTTGATGAAGAAAGAAATGGAAGATATAAAAAAGATCCAAATCAAACTGTAGATATGTAAATATAACATCTAAAATTTAAAAAAATACACTAGATGAGATTAAAAGCAATTCAATGTTACCAAAAAAAAAAAATCAGTGAAATTGAGGACATAGCAATGGAAACTCTCCAAAAATCAAGTGATCTAATGTACATATAACTACATATAATTAGAGTCAGCAGGGGAGAGGAGTCAGGGTAAGAAAATTATTTCAAAGGTAATGGCTAAATATTACTTAAAATTTTTGAATCCAGAGATACACAAACTTCAATAAAGTCCAAACAGAAGAAAAATGAAGAAAACCACACCAAGACACACATTGTAATCAAATTAATAATAACGTTTGATACAGATTTTTTTTAATCTTAGAAACAGTGATAAGAAAAAAGGTTGTATTCCATACAAGGGAGAATTTTCATCAGAATCTATGCTAGTAGATATATAATGTAGCAATATCCATCAACTACTTAAAAAAATAACAACAACAAAATAAACCCCCCCAAAAAAACTGTCAATTTAAGATTCACTATACAGTAAAAGTTTAATAAGTTAAGGCAAAATAGAGACTTTTTCAGGCAGAGCCAAGAGAATTCATTACTAGCAGACTTGTAGTAAGATTAGTGTTAAAAGAATATCTTCCAGAAGGAGAAATCCTATCAGAAGAAAAACTGCATGGTACAAAATAATGAACATCACAAGAAATGGTAAAACTAAGGGCAAAATAACTTTCCCCACAATTTTTAAAAACTTTTTTAACAAGATAACTGAATGTTTATTTGGGGTCTTTTGTGTTTCCATACAAATTTTAAACTCTTTTGTTCTAGTTCTTTGAAAAATGCCATTGGTAATTTGATAGGGATTGCACTGAATCTGTAGATTGCAAATAAGAAATGCTGGAGAAGGAGTGGAGAAAAAGGAACCCTCCTACACTGTTGGTAGGAATGTAAATTGGTCTAGCCACTATGAAGAACAGTATGGAGGTTCCTTAAAAAACTAAAGATAGAGTTACCATATGATCTTGCATCTCCTGGGCATGTATCCAGAGAAAACTATAATTCGAAAAGATACATGCACCCCAATGTTCATTGCAGCACTATTTACAATAGCCAACACATGGAAGCAATGTAAATGTGCATTGACAGATGAATGGATAAAGAAGATACACCATATATATATGTGTATATATATACACACACACACACACACACACACACACACACACACACACACACACAATGGAATATCACTCAGCCATAAAAAAGAATGAAACAATGCCATTTGCAGCAACTTGCATGGACTTAGAGATTATCATGCTAACTGAAGTAAACCAGACAGAGAAAGGCAAATATCATATGATATCACTTATATGTGGAATCTAAAAAAGAAAAAAAAGATACAAATGAACTTATTTACAAAACAGAAATAGACTCACAGACATAGAAAACAAACTTACAGTTACCAAAGGGGGAAGGATATATTAGGAGTTTGGGATTAACATATACACACTACTATATATAAAATAGATAACCGACAAGGACCTACTGTATAGCACAGGGAACTATACTCAATATTTTGTAAAAACCTAAAAGGGAAAAGAATCTGAAAAAGAATAGATATATGTATGCATGACTGAATCACTGTGCTGTACACCTGAAACTAACACAACACTGCAAATCAACTATACTTCAATAAAAAAAGAAATAAATAAAATAACCTCCCCATCAACCAGGTAATCTTTTAAAATAAAGATAATCATAAGATTAACATGAAAAAAAAAGATAACTTAATGTTTAAAGTAAGACCAATAGCAATGAATTTTGAGGTTTATAACAATATAGAATTAAATAATATTACAAATAACAAAACAAAGGACAAGGGGGGAAATGAAAACATATTTTTTAAAGTTTCTTATAACACTTGTGAGACAGTATATTATTTTAACTTAGATTGTAATAAGCTAAAAGTATATATTGCAAACCCTAGAGCAACCAGTATAAAAACAATAAAGATGTATAGCTAATCATTCAAGAACAAAGATAAAGTAGAATCATAAAAAAATATTCCAAACAAATACAAAAGAAGAGGAGAAAAGAAATCAAGAACAGATAGGACCAAAAAAATAGCTATGTAATAGATTTAACCCAATCATGCCAATAATTATTTAAATGTAACTCATCTAAACATTCCATTTAAAAGGCAGAGTTTGTCAACCTGCCTTTGACAAACTAACTATTGTTGGCTACAACAAATTCACTTTAAATATAAAGATGCAAATAGGTTCAAAATCAAAGAATAGCAAAATATAGAGCATACTAACTATTTTCAAAAGGTGGAATTACTGGGCTTCCCTGGTGGCGCAGTGGTTGAGAGTCTGCCTGCCAATGCAGGGGACACGGGTTCAAGCCCTGGTCTGGGAAGATCCCACGTGCCGCGGAGCGACTAGGCCCGTGAGCCACAACTGCTGAGCCTGCGCGTCTGGAGCCTGTGCTCCGCAACAAGAGAGGCCGCGATAATGAGAGGCCCGCGCACCGCGATGAAGAGTGGCCCCCACTTGCCGCAACGAGAGAAAGCCCTCACACATAAACGAAGACCCAACACAGCCATAAATAAATAAATAAAACCTTTAAAAAAAAAAAAAAGGTGGAATTACTATACAGTAAGTCCCCTACATAGGAACCTTCAAGTTGCCAACTTTCAAAGATGCAAACATGCGTTCCATCAACGTCAGGCGTGAGTGAAATTTCAGCTTGCCCTCCATCCCCTATTGCTGACGATCGCTCAGCTCTATCATCTCCCACCTCCCCTCACTCTTCCGGTCAGTAACTCTTCTTGCCTGTTCACTCGATTGCCATCCCCTGTATGCCAGCTGTTGTACTGTACTACTGTACTTTTCAAGGTACTGTAGTGTAAGCTTAAAAATGTTTTTTTTTGTGTGTTTGTTTGCTTTTATGTATTACTTGTGTGAAAAGTATTATAAACCTATTACAGTACAGTACTATATAGCCGATTGTGTTAGTTGGGTACCTAGGTCAGCTTTGTTGGACTTAATGAAAAAATTGGATGTACGAACACGCTCTCAAAATGGAATTCATTTGTATGTAGGGGACTTGTTGTATTATCAGACAAAGTGAATTTCAGAACAAGAACTATTACCAGAGATAATGAAGGACACTTCATAATGATAGACATTAATTCATCAGAGAATATAACAATCTTATTCACTTATAATAAGTTTTAACATATATGAATCAATAATGAATAGAAGTGATATATTCATACAACGGACACTATTAGGCCATAAAAAGAATGAAATACTGATATATACTACAAAGTGAATGAACATTGAAACTATCATGGTGAGTGCAAGAAGCCAGGCACATAAAGCTACTTAGTGTGTGATTCCATTTAGGTGACATGTCCAGAATAGACAAGTCGCTAGAGTTATGAATTAGACTTGTGGTTGCCCCGGACTAGTGGAGGGAGGAATGGAGAGTAATCTCCAATGAGTATAAGGTTTATTTTTGGAGTGATAAAAATGTTCTAAAATTAGATTTTGATGATTGTTGCACAACTCTGTGAATATAATAATAAAAAAACACTGAATTGTACACCTTAAAAGGATAAATCTTATGGTGTGTGCATTATATCTCATTAAAACTGTTATTACAAAACTTTTAAACAAAAAAATTGATAGAAGGAAAAGAAGAAATAGACTAGTCCATCATTATAGTTAGAAATGTCAACACTCTTCTTATAATAGAAGATAGAAAAAGTATACAAAAATTCAGTAAGGATATAGAAGACTTGAACAAACTTATCAACAAATTTAAGCTATTTGACATTTGTTGAACACTCCACCGGAGAGTAAGAGAAATTGCACTTGTTTCAAGCGCTCAAGGAAAAATCACCGAGATAAACAATCACCAAGATAAGCTCTATAAATGTAAAAATATTTAAACCATACAAAGTATGTTCTCTGGCTAAATGGAATTAACTACAGTGCAAAAAGAAAGATATATAAACAGTCCCCAAATATTTAGAAATTTAAAAGTTTACTTCCATGCAATTATTGGGTCAATGTGATGGTCAGTTTATGTGTCAACTTGACTACACTACAGTTCCCAATTATTCAATAAAACACTAATTGAGGGTTGCTGTGGAGGCATTTTATAGACGTAATTAAAGTTTATAATCAGTTTACTTACTTTAAGTAAGGAAGATTACACTATACAACAAGAGTGAGCCTGATTCAATCAGTTAAAAGGCTCTAAAAGCAGAACTTAGGTTTCCCTAAAGAAGGCTGAATTCTGCCTGTGGACTGCTGCTTTAGGGCATGCCCAAGAGTTCCAGCTTGCCCTTCCTTGATGGCCTACCCTACAAATGTAGGAACTGCCTAGCCAGTCACACAATCACTTAAGCCAATTATTTTCCCTTGCACTAAATATGTTTTATATATAATATCTATCTATCTATCTATCTATCTATCTATCTATCTATCTATATGTTTATCTGGTGGAACCCAGACTGATACAGTCAAGAAGAAATCACAAGTAAGATTAGAATATAATTCAAACTGATTGAAAAAAGAAAAATGACATATCAATCTTTGTGAGATTCAACTAACGCAGAGCTGAAAGGGAAATTTATAGAATTAAATGCTCATTAACAATTATCAAATCAAAAATCTAAGCTTCTCACCTAAGAAATGAAAAAATCAAAACAACAGCCAAAAACTGTACCAAACAAAACTCCTACAAAATGTGCATAAAGGAGGAAAATAAAAAATAAAAGCAGAAATAATAAAACAGAAACTGGAAAACCATAGAGAAAATCAATGAAAATAATAACTGACTCATAGAAAAGAGCAATAAAATTGGTAAACTTTTAGCCAGATAGATTTGGAATAAAGAAAAAGAAACACAAACTACCAATATCATGAATTAAAGAGGAATCAATGCTTCAGATCCTATAGACATTTAATTTTTAAAATTATAAAAAAAACTTTATGCCAACAAATTTACCAAATAAGATGAAATACACACAACCTTGAATGACATAAATTAAGAAAACTTGCTCAAAAAGAAATAGAGAACCTGAATAGCTCCTTAAAACTTTCCTAAAAAAAATTTGTTTCAGTTGGCTTCATTGGTAAATTCTACCAAACATTTAAGAAAGGGATAATAGCAATTCTAAAGAAACTTTTACAGAAAGAAGAGGGAAAGTCCCCAGATCATGAAAACAGCAATCAGGTACTGCAACCAGATAAAGAAATCACAAGAAATCTTAGAGAAATATCTCTCATGAACATAGATGCAAACCTTCCCTCACCCAAATTTTAGAGAACTGATTAGAGTTTCTCTTAAGAATTTAAAGTTGGTTTGATATTTAAAAATCAATCAGTATAATTTACTATATTGACATTAAAAAGAAAAAATGGTGTTCTTAATAGATGTAGAAAATTGACAATATCAAATATCAACTTGGCATTAAAAAAAAAACTCTCATTAAGTTAGAAATACCAGGGAATTTCCTCAACATGACAAAAGGCATCTGTGAAAAGCCTCTTTCAAATATTATACTTAATGGTAACAAACTAAATTATTTCCCCACTGAGATCAGAAACCAGGGAAAAGTGTTCACTCACAACTTTTACTCAACATTCCATTGAAGGTTGTGGCCACTGAAAAAAGGCAGAAAAAAATAAATAAAAATCATACAGGCTGCAAAGGAAAAAGTAAAACTATCTTCATTCACACAGTAAATGATTGTTTTGTCAGGAAATCCTAAGTAGTTTACCAAGAAAGCTTTGTAACTAATCACTGAGTTTATTAAGCTTGCAAAATACAGGCAGAGTTTTAAAAATCAGTTGCATTTTTATATGATAGCAATGAATATTTGGAAATTCAAATTAAAATACAACACAACTTAAAATAGCTTAAAGATTATGGAATACCTAGGGATATACTTAAAAATTATAAATAAAGCTTATCCACCAAAAACTACTGAACATCACTGAGAGAAATTAAAGAAGACATAAATAAATGCTAAGATATACAATGTTTAGAGCCTAAAAGACTTAGAATTGTTAAAACGTTAATTCTCCTTAATCTCTAGATTCAATAAAATCAAAATAAAACTCCCAAAATAATTTTATAGAAATTAACAAGTCAATTCTAAAATTTATATGAAACTCCCAATGCCTAAAATAGTCAAAACAATTTTAAAAGTGAAGAACTCAGTGGGAGGATTTACATTATCTGATTTCAATATGCACATTATCTGATTTCAATCATACGTTAATGAAGACAGAGTGGCACTGTGTAAAAATAGACACAGATAAATGGAACCAAAGGGAGAATTCAGAAATTGACTCAAACGTATATGACTAATAGGTTTTCACCAAATGGGTCTAGATAATTCAAGGGAGAAAGGATAGTCTTTTCAATAATTGGAAGCCATTTGGAAAAAACAAAAAAATACTTCAACCCTTCCATCATACCTTACACATAAATTAGCTCAAAATAGGTCATAGGTCTAACTATAAAAGCTAAATCTATAAAATTTATAGAAGAAAACAGTAAAAAAAATCCTAGTGATTTTGGCTTAGGCAAAGATTTCTTAAACAGGACACACACAAAAAAGGCTACATTATAAAAGGAAAAATGATAAATTGGAATTCAACAAAATTATAAACTTTTGTTCTTCCAAAAAATGAAAAGGCAATTCAAAGATTGGGGAAAACTGTAAGGCACATATCCAGTAAAGTACCTGTATCCAGAATATATAAAGTCTTCTTAAAAGTCAGTAATGAAAGGACAAAAATCAATTAAAAATGGGCAATTGTTAGTGAGTAATGAGCAGACACTATAATAACGAAGATATAAAGATAGCAATAAATACTTGAAAATATGGTCAACATTTTTAATCATTAACAAAACATAGATCAAAACCCAAAACTACTACTACTTCACCCCCAATAGAATGGCTAAAATTTAAAAAGAAATGTTGGACAATACCAAGTATTGATGAGGATGTTGAACAGCTGAAATTCTCTTTGATGGTAGCAATAAAATATGGCACAGCCACTACTGAAATGTTTCTTACAAAAGTTATAAAGTTTCTTATAAAGACTTTCCTATAAAATTAAGCATATATACATTTTATCATGTAACCGAACATAAGTCCAAACAAGGTCTTGCATGTAAATATTTACAAGCAGCTTTATTCATAATAGACCCAAATTGGAAATTACCCAAATGTCCAATAACTAGTGAATGGATAAAAGAATTGTGGTTGTGGTTTCTTCACACAATTGAACGTAACTCAGGAAAAAAATGTAATACTGTATACTGATACACTAAACAATATGTATGCATCTCTAAAGCATTGTGCTTAATGAAAGAAGCCAGTCACAAAAGCATACAAACTGTGTGATTCCATTTAAATAAAATTCCTCTAAAAAGGCAAGACTATACTAATAGAAATAGATGAGTGGTTGTCAAAAGCTAGAAGTGAAGAGGAGGATTGAATGCAGAGGGACCAGAGGAAAATTTTGGGGATGATGGAAGTGTTTTATGTCAGGAACGTGGTGGTTATAATTATTCAGTTGTGGAAATTAAAAAGAAAATAGGAGACTCAAACTTTACAACTCTCAAAATATTATGTTATAAATAAAAGAGTATATCTTAACCATACCTAATACAGTATGTAGTGGATAGACCCAATTATTTGTTGAATGAACGAGTAGTCTGAAGATCATTGTGCAATAAATTTGGTAAAAAATTAACAGTGTATATTTGATACATTGTTACTGATGAGTCATTCATTCATCTACTGAGAAGAAAACCCTAAATTCCCATTGAAAGGAAATTATGATATGTGTAATAGTTATAGACTATTTTTCAAATTATTTATTTATTTATTTTTATTTTTGGCTGCATTGGGTCTTCATTGCTGTACGCGGGCTTTCTCTAGTTGCAGTGAGCGGGGGCTACTCTTCGTTGTGGTGCACGGGCTTCTCATTGCAGTGGCTTCTTTTGTTGTGGAACATGGGCTCTAGGAGCATGGGCTTTAGTTGTTGTGGCACATGGGCTCAGTAGTTGTGGCTCACGGGCTCTAGAGCACAGACTCAGTAGTTGTGGCACACGGGCTTAGCTGCTCCACCGCACGTGGTATCTTCCCAGACCAGAGATCGAACCCGTGTCCCCTGCATTGGCAGGCGGATTCTTAACCACTGTGCCACCAGGGAAGTCCCAGTTATAGACTATTAATTAACCATTAAGGCAACATATATTCTCTTTAACAAAGCCAACATATATTCTCACACAGATCACATTGTTACCATTCATTAATGCATTAGATTAAATTATCATAATATAATAAAATGGTATATTTAGTTTATTTTCCTTCATTTTATTTCTTGGCTCCAAACTTTAAGATTTCAGACTTTTATCACTTTACTTCTAGATCATAAAGTAGTCTCCTAAATTGTTTCGTTGCTCTCAGACTATTATAATTTCAAACCATTCTACTAGTTAATATCACATTCATATTCTTTGAAACATCGAATTTTTATTGTGCCCATATTACAGGTTTTAATAGCCTTATATTACTTCTTGGAAAAAAAATCTATGTTCTATTTACTATGTAAAGTTCTCTACAACTGTACACTTTATCTGTCTATCCTCATCTTCTACCATAGCCCTATAGATTCACTATCATTTCTAGCCCAATGACAAACATCCTCCCTTGCAACAAGTGTTTAATGTTTCCTTCACTATCTCCACCTAATTTCTCTACAGGTTACTCAACTCCCACCATATTTATAATTCCCTGACCACTTGAATCATTGTTTTACTCTTCTTTTCTGATGCCCAAGATGTATTTACCCCTTGCCACCCATTGGGGCACTTCCTTTGCATTGTTATATAATATTTTGAAACTCAATTCTTATAACTTATGAGGTAAGTACTCTTACTTTCACCATTTTACAGTTGAGAAAACTAAATTTCAAAGACATTAAGAAACATACCAAGATCACATAGGTAGCAAGTAGCAGAGCTACGATAATGCCCATGAAAATATGGATCTTTTTAATTTGTTAGCTTCAGCAACTCCTGATACAACATTAGCCTCAAATAAGCATTCAATAAATATATTTGAATTGATTGAGTAGGGTTATTAAATTTGTCTTTATTTTGAAGGAGGGACTTCAGTTTGTGTCTAACTGGTTTTATAGCATGTTCGAGTACTTCTGGAAGAAAGATGGGGCTGTCCTACAGAAGCTTATTTGTGAGAGGGATTGAGGAGCCTCTTGGGAAAACATTCAACCTAAGTGAAAAAGCATGAATAGTTGATCTAGTAATAGCAACCAACGTCGAGAGAATGCATCAGCGTTTCTGGCTACTATAATATATGAAGGACTAGAAATAGGACTTTGTAATAAAGCAATTTAGAACTTTTTTTTTTTCTATCTCAACCCCTTACTGATAGAAGTAGCCTGTGTTTCTAGTTCTTAGAATATTTGTGTCAGTATCCAGAGATTTTAAAAACTACTTTTTTGAGATATAATTCATGGAAAATAAAATGCACCATTCTGAACTCTGCATGGAATTCAGAGGGTTTTTTTTTTAAGTTTCATTTTGAGATCATTGTACATGCAGATTCACATATGGTTATGAGAAACAAAACATAGTGTTCCCATATACCTTCACCCAGTTGCTCCCAATGGTATCATATTACCTAACTATAGCACAATGTGTGGTCTGTAGAGAGTGCAGAATGGAGCAGGTACCTCTTGGCATGTTAGGGATCCCCAAGACCACCCTCAGGCTAGATGATTGACTAGAAGGACTCAGGACTCAAAGAAGTTGTTATACTCATTGTTATAGTTTATTACAGTGAAAGGATACAGATTAAAATTAGCAAAGGGAAAAGGTACGTGGGGTGAAGTCCAGAAGAACCAGGTGCAAGATTCCAGGTGTCCCCTCCCAGTGGAAAACCCATGTGAGGACATGTGAAGTGCTGCCAACCAGACAAATTCACCCAAGACTTGGTATCCAAGGTTTTTATTGAAGATTTGTCACATAGGCATGCGGTGCTCATGCAACTGACCTCAGCTACTCAGTCTTCAGTCCACCACCACCCCAGATGTCAAACCACAGCATGGCCCAAGCCCTCAAGCATACAAGCACAATTCTTATCAGGCAGGATATTTCAAGGACTCAGAGGTCAAATTCCCAGGAGTCTAACCAAGGGCAAGTCCTGAAGACAGGCCATTCTTAGGAATGTGCAGGATTGGAGAAGCCCAGGTGGGCTGTCTTTGGTGCTTGACTAACCCAAGGTCTCTTCATAATGAACTTATGATAATATAACGGGCTATTGAAAGAAAGAACTGAGATCTGAAGAGAGGGCAATTCCCAATTGTGATAACGACTAACACAGTGTATCATAGCAGGGATGGGATGCTTATTGGCTACACCAGATATCTTCAAGTGGTCTCTGAAAGTAGAGATGGATGATAGAAATGAAGGTTTGTGCATAAGCCTCATTTTTCCAACCCATACCACTTTCTCTATAGTCTTTTATATGATTTTACTAATAAGTTTTAAATTTTTCGTTCCTCCTTGTGGACACACATTCATCACCTTGAAGACTATGTGCTATTTATTTCAGGATTCCTAATATTTGGCATGTCATCTGGCACACAGTAAGTACCCAATGAATGTTTGTTATAAGAGAGAAAAAAGGAAAGCATATAGTATAAATGGATGAATGGATGGATGGATGGAAGGGAGGCAGGATGCATGAAAGGAAGGAAAAGAAGTAAGCAGGATCAATGGTTGGAACTGAGTCAGGACAGATAGGAAAGACAGGAGGAAATGAGGATAGGAAGGAGAGAATATTAAAAGGTAACAGGAAGAAAGAAAGAGAAGGAAGGGATGGAGGAAGCAAGGAAAGGATAAAGAAACAGATGAAGGAAGAGAAGTAGGTTATACACAAGGAAAAAGAAAGAGAAAGAAGAATTGAAGGAAGGGTAAAAGGAAGGAAGCAGGGGTGGAAGGAAAGTAAAAAAAAGAAAGAAAAGAATGAAGGAATTAAGGTAATCATGAGCCCACCATACCCTTCTGGAAGATGGCCATCCCTGTTACTACACAATCCAACAACCATTTAAAACAGCACCTCCAAAACCCCACACCAACTGTTTCACCCCAATAACATGAAAGAACAGTCTTATTTCCTAAGTATCAATAAGATTCTATTTCTAAACAAATATAGATGTGTTTCATTCAGGTTGACATACAATTGTACCATATGCTTGGTATTATAAAGGTACCTAGAAATAATTTACTGCAAACTTGACATCCATTTTAATGACATTATAAAGAAGAATAAGCATGTGCATACAATAAAGTAAACTAATTACTGGCAATATAAAATCTATTCCACCTTGAAACTGCTAAATGGAAGCATATATTTGCAATTAATAGCTGTGCTTGACTATAAATCAAAGATAATCATAGTTGCAAGTGGTTGTTACTATAGCAGTAAAATCGAGGGTTTATACAAACAACTGCATGTGCATTCATGTTTGGTTTGAGTTCCCTTTCCTCTTCAACCTTCTCTACACTGACTTTGAAGGGAACTTCCTGCCCATGGAGTGAGGCAGGTGAGGGAACAAGGACTGTCACCTCTCTCAGCTCACTTTTACACCTAAGAAAATTGAGACGGAGAGATCTGCTTTAGGTCACAAAATGAGTTCAGCTCAGTTCATTTCCCAGCTTTGTAACTAATATGTGAATCTCATGCCCTTACTAACTGCTAAAACAGCCTCCCTCTTCCAAATCTGTTAAATTTCTAAATTTGATAACTAATTTGAATGTTTCTTTTTAACCAACACTGCATATCTAAGCCATACTGCACAGTCATGCACATTTTAGTAAGGTTTTACAGAACTTTGGATCTGGAAATTCTTTGAGATGCTTTTACCCAATGTGAACATATTTAATCTTTTCAAAGACAAATTTTCATTTCTCTTTCTCTAATTTGTCCTAAATGAATATTCTGTCTCTTTTTGAGCAAAATATAATTATAAAACTTATGACACTAATATTTTATTTCAAGCCTTCTACATTAAGTTCTTTTGCTGAATACTGTTAATGCATTATATACAGGGAGTTAATCTAAATAGCAAAATTGGCGTTCCATTGAATTAGTCATTAACATTGTTAGCCCTGGATAAAATTAAGCATTGGAAATAATTCTCATCTACTACTTACATTCTTCCTAGTGTATTTTTAAAGATTTACTTTCTTACCATTTTTTATCTGAATTATTATTTCATAGCATAATACAACATAGTAGCAAATAATACTGGATCATTTTCTCTGGCAGATCATTTTTCACTGTCATTTCTCATTATGCTATCAACCATAATCTAAAGAATACATTCAGGTCAAGAAATCCCTCTTTCAATTCTTCTTACTTTTGTTTCATGATATTTTGTCATGCACCATTATGGATCAAAATAGAGTTTCTTATACCTTATTCTGGCAGACACTACATTACAAAACACGCTAAAAATAAAACTAGGAGAAAAAAGACATAAAAATGGGAACTTTTCGCTCTAAATGATTGTTTAAATAGTCCATGAAAGAAACCACGTTGGGTATTATTTTGTTCATGTGTGGTATTTTCTGTGTTGAATATGTTTTCATAATAACACTTCAGGGCAGTCCTAGAATGGTTCACCTTTACAAAGACTTTCTAACATTAGTGCTGATATTAAGCGATGTGACATTGGCATTCTCCTGGGGGATTTCAGGATATCTCATCAACTTTGGCATTGCAACAAGACTAGCAAGTGATGGAGGGGGCAGTTCTCTGCATTCTGTGACTGAAAGTGTATCTGTTAGAACTGCAGTTGGCTGCAAGCAACGGAAAACTCTAAACTAATGTGCTTGACTCAGAAGTCTGTCAGTGTTAGGCCATAAAAAGCCCTCCTTAGGAAGTCCTGGGCAGGACAGCTCAAGTCTATGCCATTAAAGGTACAGCGTTATCACATCTTATACTTTTCTATTTTTCTCATGTTTGTTTCTTTATGGTTGCAAAATAGCCTCTAATTAGTATTCCAGGCACGATGAGTTAGGGAAAAAAGAAGAAAAGAGGCAAAAGGGGCATAAAAGGACATACCCACCTGAATTTGCCCTCCCTTTAAAAAAATGAAAGTCTTAGAGATTCCACCTAGCAAACTATCCCTTATCAGAACTATGCATCATGGCCACCCTCAACTGGAAGGTGACTAGAAAGATTGTTAAACAAGTTGTGCTTGATGTCTGAAATTTTTACCAGTTTCATTCCTCTCCATCAAATGCAAAGGCCCCAGGAAAAAATACACATGCTCAGGCTATGCAACACCTATACTCTTCCTTACCTAATTCCCAAAAGAAGATGTTCTGGCAAACACATTTTTCTAAGATGCTTAGTGACCCAATACATTTCAGAAGCCCTTAGAATTTCAATATTTAAATCAAAAACTCAATTGCTAGTAGCAAAGTTTAAAAAATATACTGGGAAATTATTTGGAGAAAATTCTATTTTTCAAATGTCCCACAAATCTTGTTACCTTAAGGCTCATCAAATCACATTAATAAGATACATAAACACACACACACAAAACTACTCTTACCTAGATTATGATTTCCCAACGGTTTCACTTTCTTTCGTTCTGTCTGTTATACCAGGGTAGCATAATGATTTCTCACTATTCTCACCAAAACTCAATATCAAAAATTAATCAGCCACAAGGATCAACCACATGGTAAGTAACTCAACTGATATGACCAGTATTTTTGTTGCTTTGTCAACCTTGCTACGAACTGAACATGGTTGTATATAGCCCATAATTTGCTGACCAGGAAACAATAACTATAACTTGGGAAATGCAGAATACAATATATCTGCTGATGCAAATGTTTTGATTATCTGTAATTGTTCATAAACCTCTTTGGTTGTTAAACTGTATCACTTTAAGAGCCATTACTTTTGCAGTGAATGAAAATTCAATTAAGGTCATAAAACATGTTTGTAAGTCCCTACAGAAAGTTTCTGGGAGAGAATAAATGGGTTAATTTAAGTTATAATTTTTGCAAAACTGTATGTTCTAACAAACAGTTTTCACTACTTCTGCCTCTTTGTTTTTATAATTAATTTAGTAGAGTCATTAACTGTCAACTTCCTCTTAACTCTGTTACTTGAAAGAGTGGTTCATAAATGTGCAAAACTTATTCATGGGAGACTTTCTTGCACTTAGGACATTTGACATGAACCAGTAGATTTCAAAATATAAATAAAATTTTAACTAATTTATCATTTATATTTTCTCAAGTATTTGAGAAAGGCTACATTAAAAACAGAGTAATGGGGGCTTCCCTGGTGGCGCAGTGGTTGAGAATATGCCTGCCAATGCAGGGGACACGGGTTCGAGCCCTGGTCTGGGAAGATCCCACATGCCACGGAGCAACTGGCCCCGTGAGCCACAATTACTGAGCCTGCGCGTCTGGAGCCTGTGCTCCGCAACAAGAGAGGCCTCGATAGTGAGAGGCCCGCGCACCGCGATGAAGAGTGGCCCCCACTTGCCGCAACTAGAGAAAGCCCTCACACAGAAACGAAGACCCAACACAGCCATAAATAAATAAATAAATAAATAAATAAATAAATAAAATAGAGTAATGGTGTTAAAATATGTGGTACATGCAAGTACGTATCTTCACATCTTTACAGCTTACAAATATACATTTAAATAAAAAGAAAAACAAATACACCCAATTATTTAGCTTAATGTAGTTCCTATGATTGAATAACAAAGTTAGCTTTTTGCTTTTAGTCATTAAAGGGGAAAAGGCAAATGGGACCTGTTATGCAATTTTTATTGATTGATAAATAATTCAATATTTCAAGGTAAACCAATATTAATTGGGTATAAATTCTAAAATTAATATATGTTGCAGAAAGTCATTGAGACGACATGACTGCCGTTGACCCTTGAGCTGGATCGGGCAATCAGAGACTCCTTACTCCCTTCCCTGGGCCTGGAATGTCAGTTCTGCCTATTGTCACCATACTGCTTCAAGGATGCAGTTTCTAGAGAGTAACGTTGTTGAGACCATCTGCACTGTGCATGTGTCTAGACCCCATTAAGGCCTCCATATAAACTCTTAAAATTCTGGAGGGCAGATGTAGAGATCTACTCATCTTGTGGCCACCCAAAAGGAGCCTCATATGTAAGTTCCTTTGCTTGTTAAACCTCTTACCTACCCATCTGGAGTGGCCTGCCTCGTTCTTTGGTCTTTCCTTGCCCTCCCGGTAGGGGGTCAATTTCAAGTTTCACCTCAGGAACTCTCGAGGTTGCTAACCAACAATATATCATGTGGTTATTTGTCTCGGAAACTCATACAAATGGATATAGAAACACAAAATGAGAGAGAAATTCTGGTCTGAGGATAAGGAAATAAGTCCTTAAAGGAATTACAGAATTTTTGATGAATAGAAGGGGGGAGGTTTTTATAATTGATTAAATAGCTAACTGACATTTCATATATCAGCAGATTCTTTATCAATTATATTTACTTGTTTCAAATCATTGATCTTGTAATGTATGATCTCCTTTTAAGAAGAAGCAACAGAATATAATCATTCTGGCTGTAAATAATATAAACACCTCCAGTGGCAGTGAGAATAAAGTGGTCTTGGAAATGGTCTTCTTCATAGTTGGACAAAACCGAACAGACTTATTTGTCCAACCAAAACACTTGGGCGAGCAAAAGCTCCCATACTTTCTAATATCTGCTTTTCTGTTGTGTCATTTTCTCTTCCTGAAGTGTTATCTTCTCCCATCTTAGACAACACAAACAAAGTAAACAACCAAACAAAACCTCATTCTGCAGGGATTAGATCAAGTGTTTGTTTTTGCCCTGAAGCTTTACTTGCTTATGTACAGTTGGTATCTTCTTAAATTCCAATGTGTAGGGACTTTGACTTATAGTTCTCTTTTCCCCCATATTTCCTCTAGAACTAGGTCAGAAACTTCTTAAGGATGTTGTCTAGTCCCTACATACCTTTTTCCCCCAGGGTATTTAACATAGTGTTTTTCCGTACTTGGTATACAATAATATAATAATAATTAGGTTGACTGTCTGAAAATAATTGATGATGAATGTGTCTAAGACCCTGTCCATGAAGATTCATTCTAAGTTCTTCAGTCTTTTTGTTCTGAATGTTGGACATTTTGATTAATAATATCTACTGACCTTGAATATCTTAATAAAGAGGCTTTTGGGAAACTTACAGGGAAATGGTGAGCTAATTGGGCTTGATAAAAGGAGCCAACAGACATTCATAAGCGCACCAAAAATCAATGCTTTGAAATGGAAACTAAATTAGTGCAATTCTCATATTGACATTTGAATAAATTTTACAACTCCTCTTGGATTCATTGGTTTTTCACGGAACAACATAAGGAAACTATGCTGAGCATTAAAATTAAGGGACTTAATACCTAATTTTCCCAGCAAAAGTATCTTCATCAAAGAGGTAATGTATGGAGCTAAACTAAGCTGGAGTTTGCCTGGAGTTTAGCTGAAAGCTGAAGCACTCTGCATCAGTAGAATTTATCTGTATCAAAGCACACTCACGTGCACTTGAGTTTTAAGGTTGAGGCTCTAATCTACAGATACAAATCTGTACATGCTCATCTAGTATTAAGCAAACACTATGGGGATTTATACAAAATTAGTGACATTTTTAAAACAAATAATATTCTATAATTTTTAGCATTAAATTTAAAATATTTCCACATATACATTTTTAATAAATGTATCTACTATGTAGTACTTTGTCACATAGGTGACCTTTTGTAAATCAATAAACTATTTAGATCAAGATTTTGGTTATGAGATTTGAAATCTATTTGAGTGCATCTCTGGCATATACCAAAGTATTTTATAGCTCTATCATACACACTCTGTATATGACATGTGTAGTCTCCAGTAAGCAAGGGTTTTTTTTTGGCTTTCTGTTATGGTTACCACTATATCCTCAAGACTTGAGGAAGTGTGCCTATCATATGGCAAGTATTTAAAAAATATTTATTTCATTAAATAACAATCACATAATACATATTAAACACATAATTGTTTTAAACTAATTACAATTAACAAGTACTTATAAAGTATATATGTATGTAATATTCCTATAGTCCTGCCAGGACCTATGAATGCTTTGGATGATACTGAAGCCCTTATTCTACTTGCCTCCACTAATCTATTCTCCAATATTTTCCACCCTGTTCTTTGCCCCTTGAGGCAGAACTACATGGACTACGTTAACAGGACTCCTGTCAATAAGAGCACCAACCAGAGTGAGACCAAGGTATTTATTCCCTCGCAAGGTCTCTTGCAAGGTTGACTGTCTCTCTCAAACAACGATCACCGCTCCTCTCAAGACAGCTGACTACAAAATATTGTCTTTCCTTCTGAGCTCTGGTATCTACTCTTTCCCTTTTATGTCTTCTTGCCTAGGGATGGTATTAACTTGCTTACAGTATCCCCAGGTTGTTCCACGATCCCTTATGCTTCAACCTCACACACACATCTTTGTAAATTACACTTTTTGTAAACAAACTCTACTCAAATTATCCTACTTTGTGTGTGCCATCTGATTCTGGTTGAGACTGAGTGTATAGCTTAAAATCTACTTGAGAAAACAAGCTTATTAGCATATATTAATCAACAGTATATAATGTAAAAACTATATGAACGTACCAGAATATTGATATAGACTAGTAATATTACATTTCATTTGAGAGGGGGACATTTGATAAGGACTAAAGTGACCAGGAAAGGCTTTTTTGAAAGAGGATGGATTTGAATTACGTTTGAAGAAAGGGTAAAATTTGGATAGGGAAACTACCCAAGCTCCAGGCAAGAAGACCAACAGGAGCAAAGGTATAGGAGGGATTTAAGTATACAATTATTTTACATGGGGCAATGAAAAAAAATCACTGGGCTAAAATCACTAGGTGTTGGCAGGGCTGGTTTCCTCCTCAAAGCTCTGAAGGAGAGTCCTTTTCTCTGCCTTTTCCAGCTTCTAGAGGCCACCTGCATTTTTTGACTCATAGCCCCATTCCTTCATCTCCAAAGTCATCACAGTAAGGCAGATTCCTTCTCATGCTATCATTTCTGGGTCTCTTTCTTCTGCCACTCTCTTCCAAATTTAAGGATCCCTGTGATGATACTGGGCTCTATTGGATAATCCAGAATGATCTCCCTATCTCAAGATCAGCTAAGTAGCAACCTTGATTCCATCTACAATTTTAATTCTTCTTGGCTATGTATATTAATTTTCTATGGCTGCCATAACAAATTACCATAAACTGGGTAGTTTAAACCACAGAAATATGTCTTCTTATAGTTTAGGAGGCCAAAGGTCTGAAATCAAGGTGTCTGCAGGGTTGAGTCCTTCTGAAGGCTCTGGGAGAGAAATCATTCCAGGTTTCCCTCCTAGCTTCTGGTGGTTGTTGGCAATCCTTGGTGTTCTTTGGCTTGAGATGTATCACCCCAATCTCTGTCTCCATCTTGATATCACCTTCTTCTCTGCATGACTTCTGTCTCCTATAAGGACACTTTCATTGGACTTAGGGCCCACCCTAAGCCAATATTATCTCACCTCAATCCTTAAGTACCTAAGCAAGGATTTTATTTCCATATAAGGTCACATTTTGAGGTTCCTGGTAGACATGAAATTTTTTAGGGGATACTATGCAACCCACTCTATCACATAACATAATATATGCAACCTAATATATTTCTGAGGATTAAAATGAGAATATCTTTGGGGGTCCATTACTCCATCTACCACACTCATCATCTCTCCTGTTGGAGACCATGGATGTGAGCTAAGAGGCAGATTCTGGTGCAACAGTGATGTATGGCATGCCAGTCTAGATTACCTGGCCATGAAACATGTGTGCTCTGCCCTGCTTCTTTCTGATTCAAAATGAACCACTTCCATCTTATGATGGATTGCTAATGGCTCCACCTGATTTTATGACTTGATGGGTCTGATGGAACTCAGCTCAAGATGAGCTGCATGGTTATTTGATGGCCCCTAGTCAGGCACTCCGTCTCTACCAAGGCCCAGAATCACTCCAGAGGCTATTTTTCAATTGGTATTTACTTTTCTGCTTTGTCCAGAACCCCAGGAGTATGTGTTGTAATTCTTCTACTGGGGCTTGCCATAAACTCTACACAGCATCTTTTCTCATCACAGGTAACTCCTATACCAGAGAGTCTGCTGGGTCATATGTCCACAGTGGCAGAAGTTCATATGTTGCACCATAGTCTCCAATGTATTTGTCACTTCTTATTTATTTGATCTGATTAATTGATGCCATTAATATGGTGGATCAAATATCATGTGGAATGTCCAATTGTTTCAGGGCCTTTTGGACTATATTATGACAGAGATTGAGGAAATTAACATAGCACTTGTGCAAGGTAATAAATATATACTTTATCCATCCATAGAAATGTGAACTATTTTTGGTTCCCCTTCCCCATGGACTTGAAAAAGAATGCATTTGCCAGATCATTGGCTGTATTCCTGAGACTATTTTAATCTACTCCAGCTAAGCTATTACATATGGCACCTTAGGTGTAAATAAGCTTCTTTTTTTTTTTTTTTAATTATTTTATTTATTTATTTATTTTTGCTGTGTTGGGTCTTCGTTTCTGTGCGAGGGCTTTCTCTAGTTGTGGCAAGCGGGGGCCTCTCTTCATCGCGGTGCGCGGGCCTCTCACTATCGCGGCCTCTCTTGTTGCGGACCACAGGCTCCAGACGCGCAGGCTCAGTAGTTGTGGCTCACGGGCCCAGTTGCTCCGTGGCATGTGGGATCTTCCCAGACCAGGGCTCGAACCCGTGTCCCCTGCATTGGCAGGCAGATTCTCAACTGCTGCGCCACCAGGGAAGCCCCCTAAATAAGCTTTTAATTGGTCAAGTTTGAGGTAATCTACTGTATCACCCTGGATCAGTCGGGCTCCTGTAGGAGTCAGACAGGTACATTAAATGGGTATGTGATGGAGATATTAAGCTTGCATACTTTAGATATTTAAAGATGACACTAATCTCTATCATTCTCTCTGGGATGGAAAATGTTTTTATTCATTACTTTGGCAGAGGAGGGAGTTGGCAGTTTTAGCAGCTTCCATTTTGAATTCCCCACTGATGATAGGTCTTACCTCATAGGCCAAGGAATCAATGTTATGGTTTTGCCAACTAACATGTGACGTGCTTTACAATTATACACCCAGAAACACAGAAATGATCACCAGTTCAGTCTATGGACCCAGATGAACCACTGTGAATGGAGTCTGGGTCAGGACACAATTTATTACCTGCTCCCACATAAACCTCTACATAATCAGCAGGCCATGGTGATGCTTCAGGTCCCTGGGTAAAAATGTCAACTTCTACGTGTGTCCCTAAGTCCTCAAAATGTTTGGGCATGCCTCTTTTTTGCCTGAGTAAATTTATATGTCACTTTGAAAAAGGACTCAGAGAATTATTACTGTATACACTTGCCATGGTATTATTGTGTCCTATCTCATGAGGACACAGATGTTTCCCCAGTCAATGATTTGGGGTCTGAGGTGCAGAAACTGGACAAGAAATTGTAACTTCTTATTGGTAGGTGATAGAGTTTTTCTCAGTCTTGTGGACATTCATCCTTCTATATATTAAGCAATATTCTTGTTAAGCTGCCCATCGGTTAATCATCTACAGAGCTCCCTGCATGTCAAGCTTCTCAACTGTGACACTAATCCCTGTTGGATGCTCTAAAAGACACATACAGGAATGTTCATAGGAGTCTTACTTATCATATCCTCAAAATGAATACAATCTAATGTATATTAAAGGTAAAATGGATAAATAAATTGTGGCACACTAACACAATGGGGTAACACGTAGCATTCATATTAACTGAACTACAACATAGGAAATCATATGAATGAATCGCACAAACATAATGCAGATGGAAAGAGGATGCACCCAAAAGAACACATATTTTATAGTTTTACTTATATAAAATTTACATACATTTATATAAATTATAAATGCATATATGAATTTTATAAGTCAGACAGGCCTAATTCTAGTGTTTATGGATACATACTTAATTAGTAAATCTATAAAGAAAAGTAAAGAAAGATTTGCCATAAAATTCAGAACAGTGGTTACCTTTTGCAGGAGGGAAGGGTAAGGATTGAGAAGTGACAGGAGGGGGCTCTGAGTGCTGACAATGTTCTATTTTCTCGACCTGTGAAGGTGTTAACATGGATGTTTCTCTGTTATAAATAACCTCTTTTAATGCACTTTCTATGAGTGTTCCCCCCCAAAAGGTAAAAATGTATTTACAACCGAGTCAAAGGAATACCACATTAGACCTCTTCAAATGAAAATCTTTGTGTTCAATTTTCAAATTCCATTTTCTATTATCAAAGCTGAACCACTCCAAAACCTGTTTGACATCAGCAATTGAGTATGCACAATGCTTTCTTTTAAACCCTAGATCATAATATCCACTTAGCACAAGTGATAATATGCTTTCTGTGTATTTTAAAACCAACCTCCAGGCATAAGAATTGGATTTTTACTTGTTACAAGCTGTAATTTTTTAGCAGGTTCAATTTTGAAGGAGATGGAGCAGTGGTTTGATACATGATTTTCTCATAGAAAATGGATATTAAGAAATATCAAGTGGTTTTAAAAAGCAGAATATCATCCCTTCATTTTGTACGGTTTTATTTCATCTTGTAACTTGTTAAAAGGCAGTTTCCAGTATGCAAAAAAAAAAGTAATTTCTTTTTTTTCTTTGTTTCCCTATCTGCCCTTCAGTTTAAGGTGAAAAAAAACATAGAAAGCTCAATGCTAGAGGTAAGAAAAGCAGTAGTCTGGGAGTCAAGGCAATTTGGGCTAAAAAATGCCAAAGAAATCCATTCTGACACCAAGCCATTTGATGATCTCCTCTTATCAACTGTTACTCAACGGTTCATATCTAGTTTTTTTTAATTAAGTAACAAATCCCTCTTTTATTTTAGAATGACCAATGATTGACAGAGAGAGAAGTATATCAGAAGAGAAGAATATGATGGAAAAATAAAGAAATCTTGTGATGACTTTGATTAACATGCAGACAACCCAGAGAGCTACATTTGCTCACTCCCTCCACGTGCCAGGCTCCCAGTTTCTGACAACTAGCAAATCGTAGGGAAAGTGCCTGTCCTGACTACTGGTTAAAGCAGTGGTTCTCAAGCTTTGCTGTGAAATGTAATCAATTACAATGTTTAGGCTGCACCTCACGATAATTAAATCAGAATCTCTAGAAATGATACCCAAGCATCTATAGGTTTTAAAATACCATTGGTGATGCCAGATTTCAGACCTAGTGGTTGAAAGAAAGAAACTGTATTTGGATTTAAAAGACTAAATTTTATAACATTTTGGTGCCAGAGGAAATCATTTTTAAAATATTAATTTGTGTGTTTAATATTGTATTTAATACAACACACACAAAAAATAATCAAACATATATTTCACTTAGCCAGGTATCCTAGCCTCTCAAAGAAGAGAGTTAAAGATCATTAGAATACTTTCCTTGCATAATAGGAGTGCTAACTGAAGACACCCTCAGATCTAATAATAATAATAATCACAAAGGTTATAATTGTCCTCATGATTACAGCAACGTATTCATCATACAGGCGGTGTGTGCGGTGATTTATGTGCATTATCTCTGATTCAAAACACAATCTCGGGGCTTCCCTGGTGGCACAGTGGTTGAGAATCTGCCTGCCAATGCAGGGGACACGGGTTCGAGCTCTGGTCTGGGAAGATCCCACATGCCGCGGAGCAACTAGGCCCGTGAGCCACAACTACTGAGCCTGCGCGTCTGGAGCCTGTGCTCCGCAGCGGGAGAGGCCGCGATGAAGAGTGGCCCCCGCTCGCTGCAACTAGAGAAAGCCCTCGCACAGAAACGAAGACCCAACACAGCCAAAAATAAATAAATAAATAAATAAATTTATTAAAAAACAAAAAAACCCCACAATCTCACAAGGTGTATATTATTGTTACCATACTACAAAAAAACACCTTGACAATTTTTGAACTTTAAAAAGAGCTAAGTATGAGTGAATATTGAAACAGCGCAAATTATTATCAAATAAACTTTGGGAGAGCTTCTCAGAATTAAAATGGGCCATGTATTAACTAGAAATGTGGCAGAAAACCTGAGATAAGAGTGGAGTCGACAAGATAACATTTTATTTTTCTCTCCTGAATTGAAGTTCTACTGAAGGCAGTCTGAAATTACGTGACAGCTCCTGTTTCATGGACCAAGACTTCCACAGGAAGGTCCCCAACTCACGATGGTTCCACTTAGGAGTCTTCAACTTTATGTTGGCGTGCAAGCAATATGCACTCAGTAGAAACTATACTTTAAATTGTGAATTTTGATCTCTTCTCGAGCTAGCGATATGCAGCACATTACTCTCTCCTGATGCTGGGCAGCGGCAGTGAGCCGAAGCTCCTGGTCAGGAGGATAATTACCAATTCACCTGCAGCTGTTCTGTTTTTTACTTTCAGTACAGTATTCAATAAATTACATGAGATGCTCAACACTTCAGTATAAAATAGGCTTTGTGTTAGATTATTTTGTCCAACTGCAGACTAATGTAAGTATCCTGAGTACATTTAAGGTAGGCCAGGCTAAGCTATGATGTTCGTTAAGTTAGGGGTATTAAATGCATTTTTCACTTATATTTTCAACTTAGGATGGGTTTACTGGGATGTGATTCCATAGTAAGTTGAGGAACATCTGTGGTTTGTGTCTTCCTCTATTTTTAGTGAATTGCCTCAGGTTGGCTGCCAGAGCTCCAACCATTACAGTCAAACTTCAGGCAGCAGGAAGCAAAAAAAGTACTGAATAAGAATAAGGTCTTTCTTTAATGGCCCTTTTTGAAACTTTTACATAGCACTCCCACTCATATCTTATTGGCCAACATCTATTCACATATTCTCACTGGCCACACTCAGAATTTTTTTATCTGCATGGCAATGTGCCCAAATAAATATCAGTAGTTAATATTAATATATAAGTAACATCAGTGTTCTTATTAAGGTGGCATAGCCAAAGGGATACTGGGAAGCAATTAACACTCTTTGTCATAGACTAAGAAAAGAGAATTCTTACAGCAAGACATACAGAAGGTGACAAGACAGAACGCTGGCGTCATCGAGCCATGTGAATTATTTTCAGAGACATTTTAAGTTGAAACATTTGTTATAGTGTGCTACTATGTTTATTTTTATGAGACTGGATAAGAAAAATAGCCTAGGAAAGTGGTTCCCAGTGAGGGAGATTTCCTCATTCCTCCTCCTTCAGCCCCCTCCCCAGATCCCTATAATATTTGATAATGTCTAGAGTCATTTTTGGTTGTCACAACTACAGGGGTTGCTTCTGGTATCTAGTGAGTAGAGGCCTGAGATGCCAATATGTATCTTTCAAAGCACAGAACTACCAGCCAAATAAAGAATTATCCAGCACAAAATATCAATATCTAGGTGAAGACCTAGATATTTCTTTTTCTTTTTCTTTTTTTGTCAAGAAGAAGGCAATATCCAAAATGTCATCAATTACACCAAGAACAGCAGTAGCAGCAGCAACAAAACAATATTGTTGAGAGTTGTAATAAAGAAAATATACAATTTGAAATAAAGTAAGATGTCACAAACTCAAAGCCTTACAGGGACCAAAGATGTAATATGAATAAGAGAAATAGGCTGAGTGTAAGATATAAATGGCACTTGACACTTAGCTTTGGTGACCCATAAACTATAGGGGGTGACAAGGACTATCCTTAACTCCTTCAACTGAAGATCACAAGCCCCATCTAAAGGGGGCAACCTTTGTTCATTCCTAGCCCATTGCTGCTGTATTAGTATCCTAGGGCTGCATGATGAAGTACCACAAGCTGGGTGGCTTAAAACAATAGAAATTTGTTGTCTCACCATTCTGGAGGTTAGAAATCTGAATAAAGGTATTGGAAAGGCCATGTTTTCTCTGAAGGCTCTATGGCAAGAAGACCTTTATTGCCCCCTCCTAGCCAGTGATCTTTGGCATTCCTTGGCTGTAGATGCATCAGTCCAATCTCTGCCACAGTGATGTTCTCCCTGTGTCTGTGTATGTTCATACGGTATTCTCCTCTTTGTGTTTCTGTGTCTGTGTCCAAATTTGTCTTCTTTAAAAAGGACACCAGTCATTGGATTAAGGCCCACCTTGATCCAGTATTACCTCATCTTAATTTGCTTACATCTGCGAAGTCTGTTTCCAAGTAAGATACATTCATAAGTACCAGGAATTAGGACTTCAGTCCATCTTTTGGGGAGATGCAATTCAAACTGCAACAGTTACCATGCAAGAACTTGGGCTCTAGGTTTGTCGGAAATTATTTTTCAAGAGAAGTTCGAAATTTAGCTTTTATGTTAAATCCTCAAATTGTCATAATTTGGCTTTTGAAAAATACATCTGGGCTGGATACAGTTTGGCTCTGTTAACTTGCCACCTCTGTGTTGGTGGGTAAAGAGAGTATGGAGTATAACTTGCTTTTCTCCAGGAGCTGGTACCACAGAAAACTAAGAAAGGTAATGGTGGGAATAACCACTGTGGAGATGGAGAGGAAATATGGAATTCCCAGGATATCTCAGAGGAAGAATTTTATGACTGATTAAAAGAAAACAAGAGTCAAAAATAGCTGTCATGAACAACAAAAGAATATCAACATATAAGTTAGACATAAAGATGTTCTAGGCAAAAGTTCTATAAGTTGTACAAACAGTGTATAAACTTGCATCCAAGGACTCCTTTACATGGATAAATGACTTTATACCTCATTGAAAGTAATGAGCTCATTCATAGATTAGACTTTTGGGAATAACACCTGCTGGATATTTAGCAGACATCTTAGCTTTGTTGATATGTATGCTAAAGGAATATACAATTTCACTTCCAGTCTGACATATTTTTGGAAAACATACACCAAATCTTTTCTATTTCTGAAGTATTTGAGATTTCAAAGCTTCCACATTCAGAATTGGCAGACAAAGTTAATACTTACATTTTCAAAATCCATATGTCCACCCTTGAAGCCAAGTATGGAATTAACTCCCCCTGAATCACCTGGACTAGGAAAAGGAGAGGGTGATTTCTAAGGAAACTACTACCAGAAAGATGGCTGAATGGATGAATGAATGCTCGGCTGGCATAATAACACATCTCTCCCTCCCTTCCTCCCTCTCTTTTTCTCTTCCTTCCTTTCTGTCTTCCTTCCTTTCTCCTTCTTCCCCTCCTTTCCTCCTCTCTTATGTCCTCGCATTCTTATAACTATCAAGTGACTAGTATCTGGCTCTATTCTAAATACTAGGAATACATCAATTAAAAAAATAGTAAACAAACAAACAAACAAAAAAACAGTCCATTACTAGAAGGAGATGAGTCTACTAGCAGGAGACAGCCCATTACGAAACAGGATAATAAGTAACTACAGAGGCATGTACGAGTTGCAAAGGAAGCAATGAAGAAGGATACTGGGCTGTTTGCATGTGGTGTCTGGGTTGATTTCCCAGGGAGATACGACTTGAAATATGTCATGAAATATGGGAAGGAGTTAGCCAGGTGAAAAAGTGGAATAAGGACTTTACTAAAAGAATGAATAGAATGTTTAAGCTATGATGAGGAGAATGAAGAAGTCAGGTCACTTGCAAACAGTCTGATATGGTTTCCTGTTTATAGATGATTGTCCAGTGAAGCTGGGAAGCAGCTACCAGAGCATATGCAGGACATGATAAGAAGTTTGGGTTTTAACCTAATAACCAGTGCAGGATTTTAATAAGGCAAGGGATAAGAAATGTGTGTTGTTACAAGACTATAGGAGAGGCAGCAAGAAGAAAGAAGGACTGAAAGTTCAGCAAACCAGCGGAAGGAAAACTGGGAGAGTTCTGAAGTCATATTGATAAAAAAAGATAAGGTCCTACACTCAGGTCACAACAGTAGGGATGAAAAAAGAGAATGGATTTGATGCAGTAAGAGGAGATCACAGACGCTGAAGAATATTAATGAGGCAGCAAATATGGCTAGAATTTAAATAAGAAAGGAGTATAAAATGTTAGTGGGGCAGAGAGTTAGAGTAATGACTAAAATATGTGCATCGAAGGAGAGATGTTTCCATTTAATGGAATGCTGGGGATAAACGAGAAAAGCTGCAGTGAACTGAGAGGCACGGATGGGAAGTGAGCAAGTGGAGATTTTCAAAGCCACAGTAATAAAGGTAAGAAGAGACATAACACAATAGCAGAACAGGGGCTTGAGGTGACCTAAGGACCTTTTTTTTTTTTTTTAAGAGAGAAGGAATTATAGCATGTAAATGTACCTAGGGAAAAGAGGTGATATACTGAGAGGTTAAAAATCAATAAGCCCGATGAATACGAACAAGGAAGAAAGGAGTCTTGATTTTAAGCTCTTTCACAGTTTACACGCTCCGCCCCCTTCCCCCCCCCCCCCACCCCCGCGATCCTCTCCTTATTGTACTTCAAACCACAGCCTTGTAGCTAAAAAAGAAATTCTCTGGATATTTTCAGGGACGTGCTATTAAGAAAAGCAACTGCTTCCCAGTTTTATTCTTCATCCACTGCATGAACTTTTTGCCTCAGAAGGGAAACACTTGTCACAGGACTCCCAACTTGCAAGTAGTTTCCTTTCTTTTCTTTCTTCCCTTTTT
The DNA here is from genome assembly GCF_965194825.1 of Balaenoptera physalus. Classification (NCBI taxonomy): domain Eukaryota; kingdom Metazoa; phylum Chordata; class Mammalia; order Artiodactyla; family Balaenopteridae; genus Balaenoptera; species Balaenoptera physalus. The sequence goes on from NC_138885.1 coordinate 57,114,410, forward strand.
AAGGAAAACTCTTCTGTACTCCAGAATGAGGAGAAATGGCTCACTGAAACTACGGCCCCCTGTTCCTAAGGTAACTGGTAAGACATTAACATAATATGTGGAGGTGGCATTATGGGCATAAGGTTATATTTTGGTAGTGGAGTCATCCAGGTATAACTTAGTAGTAGAGCCGGTCACAAATATCCTTTCTCTTAATAGTCACCCTGGCAAAGGCAAATGTAAGTAACACCGGGAGATGGATCTACATATTTTGTGTGATTCGATTTTTCTTTAACTTCTTTATGGGAAATGTAATTTGATAGCAACTGGTGCTATGAAGGTGCAGATGGTGAACGTCAGGCAGATCTTATTACCTGCAACGACGGAGTCCAGCTTGCCTTCGACAGCTGTAATCGGCCTCCTCCACTTCTTTGGAGTTGGGGTAAAAACATTACCCCTGAGTCTTTGGGGTTTTAGCAAGAAGAATGGAATGGTCTATTTTTCATTTATTACTTGTGACAGGAAACTAAAAGAGGAAGAGCTGGCCTGAATTCAGGAGAGACAGTAATTCTGGATGAAAACCTTACCTCACAGGAGAACAGCCGTAAAGGTGTGCATAATTCAGAGATCATTTTGTAGTTACGTCAAACATTTGGCAGGAGTCAAATGATAGAATTCTTTTAATTGGTCAGTTAAATATCCACACCAGCTGCAATTATTTCAAATGGTTCCGTGAATATAGAGCAACTCCCTGAACACATGGCACCCCCAAAGCCTGCTTGCCCCCAAAGCCTTCTTTCCTGGCATGGGGACTTAATTAAAATTGAATGCGCAGCCGGTTCATTGCCTATTAAGGCTGTGGCCAGTCCTTGCTATCAGATCTGCAATTTCCTTCTGACAGCTTTCCACTGATGATACTAGATGCTCAAATAAGATGTGCAGAAGTAAGAATGTCTCAGATTAATTTTTTTCCCTTCACTCACACATTGCTAAATAAAACCCTGAAACAGTCATTTTTATGCAAATATAAAAGGTTACGTTTCATTTTCAGGTTCCTCCCCCCACCTGGATTCTACAGAAGAAAACATGAAAAGTACTGGTTCATGAAGGAGATATTATTCTTTTTCAGTTTTTATCTGGTTGGAGAGAATCCCTCACTGATAGTTCTTGACAGAACTCAAAATTCAGCACTTAAATCCCAAGAGTTAGTGCACATCTCTGTGGGGAAACATTTGTGTTCTTACATCAGAGAATTTACTACAGCTTTTTCTCTTCCAAAGTTAAAAGCTTTAATTGCCCAAAGTCTTTCCTGTAATAGTATGTATAAGCTTTAAAGTATAAAACCTCAGCCACCAAATGATGACTTTGCTCATTTTAATTTTCTGGAATCAGTTTAATGTTTAATTCCTTTAATATCTGCTTAATATTTAATGAAGGACTCAGTAGGGTACATGGCACTTTTATAAACCTCCCACCCCAGTGAATATACAAATATGGATCAAATCATGAGAATAAATAGATCTCAGCAGAAGACACAAAACAGATTCCTTATTTATTTAAATAAGGCCTCTCCCATGCCCTCACCTACCCGTCTAGCACCATTAGTAGAAATCTGGAGTGGAAGGTTTAAGCCTGTGAAAAGAAAAAGAAACCTAAAACTATGAATCCTTCAGTAACTCAGATAGGCATCTTGAGGTGTTATTCCAATTTAATTTGGTTTACTTAGATTAAATAAAGTTATTCAATATCTATCATATATTAGGTAGGAACTGTGCTACGGTGCTGTAGATCTAAATGCTAGCAAGTATATCCAACTGAGATGGGTACCAAATACACCTCTCTGGAGGGGCAGTTTAATTCATTAAAACCCAACTATATATTACTTACTAGTCAGCCAACAACCTACCAAAGCTTTAGATTTACAAAGTCCAAGTAGAGAATGCTGCACATGTACCAGCTTAAAATGCCTTTCTATAGCTGCTGTAAAATTCCTATCTGAAGAGCTGCTAAAGACAGATAGGAAAAATACACCTGAGCGGCATAGGGACACCAGTAGTCACAGCTACTCTCTAGGCACAAAAGCTAGGAAGATTCTAGGAATGAATGCCCTAAGGGTATGGGTCATGTCCTGTTTATCCATATTTCCAAATTCTAATACGTAATATGCACTTCAAACATGATTGCTGAATAAATGAATGAGTGAAAAAATAATTGCATGAACGTGTAGATTTGGTAATAGTAGACTGTAACCTGCTGAAATCAGTTAATCACTTTTTTTCTCCTTTCCAATCCCTATACTTGAGCAAGTTATTTAACCTCTTTCAAGCATCAGTTTGCTCATGTAAGTGGGAATAAAAACCATACCAACCCCAAAGCATTTTTGTGAGGATTAATAAGAGAATATTAGAAAGTTATATGACACAGTACCTGACACATACAGACTGAATTAGTGTCAATTATTGTGGATGTTGGTAATTGTTAGCCAGGACTACACCATATTGTCAACTGGAGAACTTTTTTAAAATGGCCAAGTTCCACCTCCAGAAATTCAATTTAATTATTTTAGAGTGAGGTACAAGCACGTCTCTTTTTTAAAAGCTTTCCAGTTTATCCAGACGATATGTGAAGCCAGCATAGAAAATCGCAGTTGTAGGAGAAATATACACCTACCCACAACCCCTCAGCACATACACATATTTTCTTCTTAAAAAATAAGCCATTCATTAAAGCCAGGCATCCATTTTATGAGTTAATTTTCACTTGTACATCCATCATTCTCCACATATTTCTGGGTTGAGTTACAATTTGGTGCCCTCTTCTCTCACAGATTTGTTCACTTCTTGTTCGAGTTTTTTGTTCACTATAACTAGACAATAGAGATCTCCATTCAATCTTCTGGTGGTTTATTTTTCTCTAAAGATCAATTTTGAGTAAGAACTGAGTACTCCTGTCTCTGTATTATGGAATTAGAGAAGAATCATGGTTCAACAATTCAACATTTGATGACTCAGGTTCCTAAAGACTGAATCTTTTAACTTTTTTCATTCTTCTAACAGCCTAGAGATATATGACATTCTCTTTTTAGTAAGGCAGTTTCCTTGTCTAACTTGTAGATCATCTATTAAAATGGTTGAATTTCTGTGATACCACGATCTGAGTATGCAGTTTTATTTTATTATACTTCTCATGCCTGAGACTATGGTAGACTTTTCAACCACAGTTGTTTATAAATCACTGTCTTTTGAAAATTAAACTTGAATGCACAAGTGGAACTTAATTTGTAAAGAAAATGCTCAATGTTTGTTTTATTAAAAAATCAATTATCTTCAATTTTATTTTTTGTAATTTCTGTATTACATAATATCGTCAATTAAAGACAGTTACACCTGTTTATGAGTAGAGTTATAAATAAATATACTGAATAAAATATGCACCACTTCAGTATTTGCATAGAAATATGAAGTTTGTTTTCATTACATTAACCATTTCCTGGACTTTCAAAATTGATTTTATCCATTTTATCAGATTCTCTCACATCTGTTACATAAATGCTCCCTTTTTACTCTGAATTTCTTCTTCTAAAACATTAGCTCCTAGCATAGATTTTTTTTTTTTCCCACAGGTCCCTTTTCTATATTTTTTGCATAAGTCCCTGCTATTTTGAGAATGTTTTAGCCTCTTCAGGCTACTGTAAAGTGGTTACTAGGTGACACTTTCTGTTTTTCTCCCCAGGCCATTTATTGCCCTCTCTAACTTTCTTTTCTTGGATACTGAGTTGGTTAGACTCTCTTGGCACCTGGCAATGTCTTCTCAGTTCTGAGTCCTGGCCAAAACCCACTCACTTTTCTTGCCTACAAGCAATATGTGTTACATAGCTTGATTTTGCTTATGTGATCAGGCATGAATGCTGTTTCATTAAAACACATACACATGCATGCGTACACACACACACACACGCAACATATACAGGAATGATCATATATTTATAAGACTGAGTTTTTATTTGTTGTTTTCTGCAATTCCTTCTCTCCTATAATAGCTGGATATATTCAGTTTGGTATTGTTCTGAGTTTTGTTTGCTTTTATTTTATTAAAACTCTCATGCACAGTGCTAGGAATAAGATAGGCCCTCATGTACTGGTTGGATGGAACGAAACTAACTGTAACTACATGTAGCTTTAAATTAGGGAATTAGATTTACAAACATTAGTAACACATATTCTTCCCAATCAGTGTTAATATCGCAGCAATAAAGTCATTGCTAGGCACCAAATAGGAAATGGGATAGCTTTGAAATTCAGGAGTGATATCTGGCAGTACGTGTTAGGTAATCCACTGTCAATTCAGTTTATCTTAGAGGACCTACCTTCTGTACAAGTCTGATGATCTGCAAGAATCTTGTGAGCTTCATGTTTTTTTTCTTAATAATAGCTGTTTGTAATAACTACTATCTGCCAGCATTGTGCTAGGAGCTTTGCATAAATTAACACTAATCCTCTTATGAAACAAGAGGAATGTGTTTTAATTCTAATTTATCAGCTGAGGCCATGCCGTACACCTAGCAAAACTCAACGCAATGTTCTTTCCCTCTTTCACACTTCCTCTGGGTGTCTTCAGGAGCATGCCATATTCCCTGAGCCATGTTAGATTTCAGTGGACATTCAAAAAGCAAGGAAGAATTGTCCCATCATTTGTTGTGATGTATTGAAACAAGTTCTGGAGTTGGAACTAGAATTCCTAGGTTCAATCATTTCCCAACTGGCCAATTATGTTTCTATTTTCTTATTTATGAAATAGGGTTAATTAGTCTATTTCCCCCCTTCTTTCCCTCCCATGAGTTTTTTGAGAACCAGATGCAGTAGAACATATAAAGAAAATTGGTAAAAGTAGGAAAGTTGCTGTGAGAGTATAGTTTTAATGTTCTTACTGTAACAACCATAACAAAATGGTAATTATGTCACGTGAAGAATGTGTTAACTAGTCTTACTGTGGGAAATATTTTGCAATGATTTGTAGCAAATCATTACTTTGTACACCTTAAACTTACACAATGTTATATGTCAATTATATCTCAATAAAGCTATAAAAATATAAAGCACTAATTTGATGTTGAATGTACACACACGTGGACTCAATTAACTCCAATATAGAAATACATTATTGTACATAGGAATAACTTAAATAGGATATTTATGTTACATAGACACATACAATATAATTCAGACAAATGTTGAAGCCTGAACCGAAAAATTCCTCAAACAGAAAAAGTAGGCCATAGAGGTCAATCCTGATAATCTGTAAGATTCATTCATTAAAAGCATAATGAATTAGAAAAATTTGAACAGCAAGAGTCAAAATGATATTCAGTATGATTATTTTCTTAATAACATATTATTTCAAAGGATATAATGAAATTCCTAGACACTGAGAAATACTATCAACACTTGGCTCCATCATGATGTAAAGAATAAAATTAGAGTAGCTAGCAATGAAGACTAGACACTAAAGCTAAAAGCAGTGATTTAAGTCATAAGGATTTCAGTTTGAAAATGACTTAAGCCACAAAGGGAAGTCAGGAACTATATCTAGTTGATTTCAAAACTTTATTTATTATTGTATATTTTCAAATATTATGATACTTGATTTCCTTTATTTACAAAGAGTGAAGCCATGCAAAATTTAAAACTTTCAACAAAGTTTATCCTTGAAATTTAAAAATTACTTAAAGAAAGCATTCCGAAGTTGTATGTTAATAATTAAAGTAGATTTTTAACATCTTAGCATTTTCAATTTTTTTTGCAATAAAAAGATCATCATAGACAATTTCATTCCTTGTGGTTTCTTAGGGCTATGTGTACAGTTCATTAAAAGAACCAAACATTGGATATGGAAAATGCTTCTACTAGGAGTCTTTGAAAAAAGTTGGAGAACATGTGGTTTTTATGCTACGGGAAATGACTTTTCATCTGGTCAGTCATCCATCTTTCTTTTGCTGTCTTTTCTATACTCTTGCCACCAGGTGGCAGTGAGAAAACACATAAGGCTACCATGTAATTTCTCACATTTTAGTATGAAATGGTGGGGGAAAAAAAATAGGATGGAGGATATCACTGAATTACTTAATCACCAAGGACCAGGTTGTTCATATAAGGATACGCAGAAGATATAGGTAATGCCAATTAATAGGTTATACATACAACGACATATGCAGAAACATACAGAATAATTTCTTCTGTAACTTCTATTTAGACAGTAGAATCATTGCCAATGAATATAAATGCAATGATTACAGATACAGTATACAAGAGAATAAACTAATTTTGAAATTACAAGGAAACAGAAATAGCCAGGAATCCATGGCTATCAAAACAATTGCAACAGTACTCATAGCTAAAAAGAGCCTCAAAGATCAAATATCCAGACTCATAAAGGTCCCCAGATACTCAGGAGATGCAGATGCCCATTCCATTCATTGTCTAAACATGGACACTTCTGAGAATGAAAGGGACACTATTAATTACATATTACAACTGTAACCAAGACTACTCTGAGCAAATGAGAACAATGGCAACCTACAGACACAGTATTAACACAAGGTTTAATTGCCTCTTGACACTTATATATATGTAGAAAGGAATAAGAATACTACGTGAAAGATTTCAATTTCAAAATCCTTCCAACCATGGAACATTCATATAAGAATTTGCTTCTGGTGAAATATGTTCCCTCTCTCCTTTACCTGTGTAACTCCCCTCGCTCCCTGCCCTCTTTTTTTTTTTTTTTTTTTTCCTCCATATCTCAGCCCGATTACTACTTTCTTTTTAAAAGAAAGACTTCCCTACCTTCTTAGATTAGGTCAAATCTTCTTATAAGCTCTTCTCAAAGCACCATTGAATAACTCCTTCAATCCAGTTATTATTTTAATGAGCTACTGATTAATATCTATCTCTATCATTACATTTCAAACTCCATGTGACAGAAAATATTTCTAGTTTTGATCAGCATTTATTCCCCAGGCACACACACACACGTATGTATCTATTTAATAAATGAGTGAACATTCCAATCTGCAAATACAAATAAGTGTTTTTTTGTTTGTTTGTTTGTTTGCAATAAATGTATCTGACTAAAGTAACTGGTTTTCCCAGTTGTAGGTCTGCAGTGAAAAACTGCAATTCCTCTTCATTTCTACTTGATGGAATTTTACAGAATTTCTTTGTAAAGGTAAAAATATCATTTTAACAGAAAACCAAATCTGTCTTTAAAGGTAAACTATTCTGTATAATTTCTACAGGAAAGCATTTGGCTTCAGTTATGACCTTGTATGCAGAGAAATTCACACCCTGCACAGCAGCAGTTTTAATTCTATGTGGTCTTAACTTCAAGGTAGATTCTTAACCCAGAGTCCAAGGGTAGATTTCAGTGCTTTGCTGCTCACTCTGAAATTATAAGAGAGTTCCATGTATGTTTATGCATACATGTGTAGGCATGTGCATTTTTTTTTACTAAAAAATGTATAACTTTCACTAATTATTAAATAACTTGGTTATAGAAGCATACAGTAGGATCATAATTAAAGGAGAAAACGTTACCATATGTCCCTACTTAATTAAACCAACCTAAAGTAAAACTGATGTTTCTGTGAGCGGTATATGGCTGTACAGCTCATACTGTTGTGAACGTTATTTTTTTAAGTATCTGTCTGGTGAAAGACTGGAGATAACACAGGAAAAGTAATACATTTTTCAAATATCAAGGTAATTTGAAATATTTTATGGCCATAATAAAGCTCTTACGCTCTGGCAAACTTCATCTATGAAAGGAAGAAAATTTACCTTAGTTTTAGAACCAAATGCAAAAACACATTTATAGAGACCTTAATAACTTTGAAACTTTGATAAGTTTTTAAAACACTCAGATGATATTCAGTGGACCTTTTTTCCAAATGTAGTTCTTTCATAATTTATTTTGATTTATCTATGGTTTTATATTTAAAACACATCTCTTATAGATTATACATAGTTTTAATCTTCCTTTTCTTCTCCCTAGTCTGATAATCTCTACCTTTTACTTAGAGTGCATGGTTCATTTACATTTAATGTAATTATTGATATTATTATGTTTGTCTACCATATTGCTGAGGTTGAAGATGCCCCTTCTATTCCTAGTTGACTGTGGGTTTCTTTGTGTGTGTGTGTGTGTGGGTGTGTGTGTGTGTATGTATGTATGTTTTTAATATCATGAGTAGCTTTTGAACTTTGTCAAATGCTTTTCCTGCATCTGTTGATAAAATCATATGGTTTCTGTCCTTTATTCTATTGATATAGTGTATTGCATTAATTGATTTTCACATATTTAACCAGCTTACACTACTGGGATGCCACTTAGCCACAGTGTAAAATTCTTTTTTTGTATATTGCTAGATTCAATGTACTAGTATATTTTTTTGGAGGATTTTTATATTTCTATGCATAAAAGATATTGGCCTGTAGGGTTTTTTTATTTGTTTTTGTTTTTGTTTTCTTGTGATGTCTTCATCCAGTTTTGAAATCAGGATAATACTGGCCTCAAAATGATACTGGCCCACCTAGAATGTGTTTTTATATCAGGGAAATTCTCTCTTCATAGAAAGGAAGTGTTTTCTCCTCTTCTATATTTTGGATGAGTGTGTGAAGAATTTGTTTTTATTCCTCTTTAAAAGTCTGTTTGAATTCACCAGTGGAGCCCTCTAGATTTAGGCTTTTCTTTGTGCATAGTTTGTTTGTTTGTTTGTTTGTTTTAATTACTTGTTCATCCTCTGTGTTTGATATGGAGCTATTCAAATTTTCTACTTTTTCTAAGTCAGTTGTGACAGTTTGTGTCTTTCTAGGAATTTGTCCATTTAATCCAAGTTATCTAATTCATTGGCATGCAGATATTTATAATCCTTTTAATTTCAGTAATATCAGTAGTAATTCTCCCTCTATCATTCCTAATTTTAGTATTTTGAGTCTTCTTTCTTTTATCTTAGTCAATCTAGCTAAAGTTTGGTCAATTTGACGATCTTTCCAAAGAACCAATTTTTTATTTTACTGATTTTCTCTACTATTTATCTATTCTACTTTTCATTAATTTCCACTCTAATCTTTATTATTTTCTTTTTTTCTGCTTGTTTCCAGTTAGTTTGCTTTTTTTTTAGTCTTAAGGTGAGATATTAAGTGGGTATTTGAGATTTTCTTCTTTTTAAATATAGGCTTTTACAGCTATAAATTTCCCTCTACAAAATGCATTAGCTACATCCTATACATTTGTTATTTTGTATTTTAATTTTCATTCATTTCAAAGTGTTTTGTAATCTCCATTGTGATGTCTTCTTAGACCCTCTGTTTATTTAGGTGTGTGTTGTTTAATGTCCACATATCTCTGAAATTTCCAAATTTCTGTTATTGATTTCTAATTTTATTCCATTGTCCCCAAATACATACTTTGTAAGATTTCAATTTTTCAAAATTTTTGAGGCTTCTTTTATGGTCTAGTATATGATTTATCCTGAAGAATGATCCATGTGTACTTAATAAGACTGTATATGCCGCTATCGTTAGGTGGAGTGTTCTATAGATACCTGTTAGGTCTTATTGGTTTATAATCCTTTTAAAATCTTGTTTCCTTGTTCATCATATGTTTAGTTGTTCTATCCATTTTTGAAAGTGGAGTATTGAAGTTTCCAACTATCATTGTTGAATTGTCTATTTTTTCCTTTAACTCTGTCGGTTTTTGTTTTATGTATTTGGGGACTCAGTTGGAAGGTGCAAATTGTAATTGTTATATATTCCTAATGGATTGACCATTTATATTTATTTTCTTTATTTCCAGTAACATTTTTTTTGTTGTTTTAAAATCTATTTTGTCTTGATGTTCGTATAGCCACTCCAGCTATCTTATGGTTATTGTTTGATATAAGTTTTTGCATCCTTTTACTTTCCACCTTTTGTATCTTTGAATCTAAGATGTGTTTCTGGAAGATATCATTTTATTTTTTATCATTTAAAATATGACGTTATTTTTTAATATAGGCTGTCAGTGTCTACATTTTGATTGTATTATTTAATCCTTTTATATTTAATATTATTTTTCATATAATTGGATCTATGTTTGTAATTTCACTTGTGTTTTATATGTGTCTCATGTCCGTTTGTTCCCATTCTTCCTTTACTGCTTTCTTTATATTAAGTGAATATTTTCTGGTGTAACATTTTAATTCCTTTTATTATTTTTTGCTATATTTAAAAATTATCTTCTTAGAGCTTACCATATACATCTTAACTGATTAGAATCTACCTCAGATTTATAATAATTTATATCCAGCAAGATATAGAATGTTACTCCTATATTACTCTATTTCCTTCATACATATTATATCATACATATTACATCTATATATGATATAACCCCTATAATGCATTGTTATGATCATTACTTTATATAATTATATATCTCTTAAAGAAGTTGAGACAGAAAAAGAAACCTGTATATATTTTAAAGTTTGTTACAGTTTACATTCTTATTTAACATTTCTGATTTTCCTACTTTGTTTCTATTGATTCAAGTTACCATCTGATGTCATTTCTTTACTGTAATACAGCTTTGCCCCCTACCTCCTCCTTCATGCATGTATTATCAAATGTATTTCATTTCTATATTTTATAGGTCCAACAATTCAATTATATGTATATAGTTTTATACAATTGCTTTTAAAATTAAGAGAATACAGGAAAAGAAATCTATATTTTTATTGTGCAGTCATCATGGGATGACAGTGGTTTTTAGTTGGCTATCTCTGAGTACCTTTTTTTCTGATTTCTCTGTTAAACTGTGTGCTTCTGTTGGTATCACACTAGTCATTAGGCTCCACTAATTTCCAGCTGATTGTCCTGTTGTTTTCAGTAATGCCCTGCAACAAAAATTGCTCCATAGTTTGATCGAATTAAACCCAGGCTGCTTTGCAGGAGTAGTTTCTAGGCTAGTCAATGAGGCATTTTTCTTACCCTAGTAGGGCTCTTCTTAACTGTCTTTTTTTTCCAGATTCTCTCTGGTAAACTAGCTAGCCTACAGTTTAGCTCTTATGGAGCTACTAGCCTCTTCTTAATTGCTTACCACCAAAATCTTCATTATTTTTAGGAGTGCCCTTAGGTTTGAACTTTCCCACACTCTGTTTCAAATGCAGTAGGTTTCTTTGGGGAGTACTTTGGATCACTCTGTTCTTATGGCCTGCCTCTCCCCCTGGGAAAAATCTCTGCAGTGGGTGTGGGCACAGTGGTCTGCTTCTCTAGGAGTGACACCCTTAGGTTATAAGCAGCATATTGTGTTAGGGTAATAGTCTCTGGTTTTATTGGCTTGCCTTTCCCAACATGGAACCTCCACCCTATGAGAAAGCTGGGGTAAGAGTAATTAGGGCACCAGTATCCCCAGCCTGGCATCCATCCTATGAGTGAAGACAGGTTGGAAAAAAAGGAATCACCAGCCTTTTGGCTACATTTACCAGGAAGTTAGCCTTTGCAACTCAAGGCTGGCAGTGGGGTATGAGAAATGCTGGAGACATATTTCTCTTCCTGATGAGCTACAATATCCCTTGACTAGGAGCTGGGAGAAGAGAGGGATCCCCTGCTCCCATCTTCTTGGTCACATTCAAACATAGCAGAGCTTCAGTCTCACTGACATGGGATCAGGTAGGGAGCAGGTTGTGGTTCAAGTTCCAAAGACTCTGACTGTTATTCCCAAGATTTAGTAGATTTTCTTGGAAAAAAAATGTATCTTCATTTTCTGTGTACCCTTGGGAAAATTTCCAGAGATTTTAAATGGTTGGTTTTCTTAAAAATATATTTTTCACTTGTTGTTTAGCTACGAAGTGAGTCCATGGAGTTCCACAGAAGCCATTCCAGAGGTAAAATTATCTTTCTCTGTGTTTTTCATTTTAAACAATTTCCATGATTTGTTTTCAAGTTCACTAATCATTGTTTTTTGTTTGTAGTACCTAATTTTTTCATGAGTCCATCCATTGGATTTTTCTTTTCCAAAATTGTAGTTTTTAACTATAAAATTTTCTTTTTTAAAAAATAATTTCCACTTCTCTGCTAAGAGTACTTATCTTTTCACTGGATCTAGCTTTTTCCTTTACATCCTTGAACATGTATAAATAACTATTATGAAGTTCTTGTCTGGATTCTAACATATGGGTCATCTCTCAGTCTCCATTGCCTTTTTTTAAAAAAAAAATTGAAGAGTAGTTAATTTACAATGTTTCAGGTATACAGCAAAGTGATCGTTTTATATAAATATATATATGTATATATATATATATATGCATATATATGTATATATGCACACACAAGATATTGAATATAGTTCCCTGTCCTATACAGGAGGTCCTTGTTGTTTGTCTATTTTATATATAGTAGTGTGTATCTGTTAATCCCAAACCCCTACTAATTTATCCCCCCCTTCCCCTTTCGTAACCATAAGTTTGTTTTCTACGTCTGCAAGTCTATTTCTGTTTTATAAATAAGTTTCTTTGTATCATTTTTTAGATTCCACGTATAAGTGATATCATATGATATTTGTATTTCTCTGCCTGACTTACTTCACTTAGTATGATAATCTCTAGGTCCATCCATGTTGCTGAAAGTGGCATTATTTCATTATTTTTTATGGCTAATATTACATTGTATCTATGTACCACATCTTTATCCATTCATCTGTCAATGGACATTTAGCTGTTTCTATGTCTTGGCTATTGTAAATAGTGCTGCTATGAACACTGGGGTGCATTTATCTTTTTGAATTGGAGTTTTCATCTCTTCTGGATATATGCCCAGGATATATGTCTATTGCCTTCTTAAAATTATTTGTTACCTTATCTTGCTTCTTCACACATTTAGTAATTTTTTAATTTATTGCTGGAGATTGTAGGTGATGCATTAATAGGCAGTCCGAGTACTGTATTCTTCCTAGAAAAGGCATTGTGTTTTGTTCTAACACATAGATAAATTATGGGAGATGCTCTTGAAATTGCCAGTTTTCCTTTTGTTTTTTGTTTTGGGGCCATTTCAGTTTTGTCCTCAGTCCTAAGGTATCACTTTTACTCTAGGGTGGGGTCTTTAATCCTAAAGTCTAATCTTTCTAGGGTCTCATTTGAATGCCCAATGTACTTAGTGAGGTTTCTCCACTTTGGATGAGCCAGCAATTCAGAAGCTTCAGCAATGTGTGATCTCTGATAGTAACATTCAAGTTTCAGCTGTACAGCATCTACTCTCTGTTAAGCCTCAGTGAGTTTTGTCCTGCTCTTGCACAACCCAGCACTCATCTAGGACCATGCGAAAACCACAAGTATTTTTCTACACTCATCCCTGCACTGCTTCCTTCTCTCCATTGCCCTGTTGCACAAAGTCTAGACACTTCAATGAGTCCAAACTCAGATCTCTGACTACTCAACTTACTAGTACTTCTGTTCTCTCCTTGGACACATCTTCCCTGTCCAGAAAATTCTCCCAGGCAGAACACTGGAAGAACTTGGGGCTCATTTTGTATTTCTCCTCTCTGAAGTGTCACAGAACCACACTGCTTTATATTCAATGCCTCAAACAGTATTGTAGGTTCTTACATGTAGGTTCTTACATTTTGTCCAATTTTGTATTATTTATGGCAGGAAGGTAAGTCTGGTACCTATTACTCCATCACGATGAGAAGCAGAAGTCTCAGCATTTAGATATTTTAAAAGATTATGTTTGAATTCTTAGAAGATACCTGCATATAGTTAATACTAAGTCATAGTTCTTAAATAAATGTCCTCTATTTTTACTATTTTTTATGTTGGAGAAATAAGCCTAGGAGACAAAGTGGGATTGAGATATAGAATTATAACAAAACCCAGAAACTCCAAATTGTAGCTCTGTGAGCTTAGAAAAATGTATTGGGCCCTCTAAGCTTCACTTTCTTTATCAGAAAAAAAAAGGAATTACAATACCTTCCTTCAAGGGTTGCTATGATTCTTAATTAAAGTTGCATGTGTGTGTGTTTCTGTGTGTGTGTGCTTCTGTGTAAATACACAAATGTATGTTATATAAAATGGTAGACTTTTAGGTATTTATTAGGAAAGTATCAACAAAGAAAAAATATTGCGTGTGGGGGTTAAGAATGTAAAATATGAAGAATGACAAGCCTGTGTTTGATCACAGATCCACTCTTGCTCATTCTGTGACCTTGAGTTACTTAACCTCCCTGAATAGTGGTGTTGCATATAGCAAATGAGCTAAAGGTACTATATACCTCAGATCAAAAGCAGGTATAAGCCACTTAGTTCAGTGGTTGGCATCGAACAAGATCTCGATAAATTGTAACTATTATTCTAATAGTTAATTCCTCTCAGAGAGCATACTTGACTACTACTTTTAAAATCTGTCTTGTCAGTTCACTTTTAATCCAAATAATAGCATTTCTAAAGCTAAGTCCCAGGGAAAAGGAAACCTGTTAGTATATCATATCCCTCAGTAGGATAAATGCCATAGCTACTGGAGGTAAAGAGTAACCACGGCATAGGGGCTGCATATGGGCTCTGGCTGCCATATTGTCAGGGATGCCTAAAGGGATTAAGCTGAGTTGTGTGGAACCCACACTTGATAAAATGTTCTAAAGTTTCACCAAGATGCTGAAGAAAGCGATGAGAGACTCCCACATTCCCTGAGTAATAAATATGAAATCCAAATATTCCCAGACTAGTTTTGGTCAATCTTTGTTTGAGAGTCCCTCTTCCTGATTGATTATCATCAAGAGTCAATAGGGACTATATCTTCCTCTCCAATTTCCCCCATATAAAAAAAAAAAAAGTCTCTGCTATTCAGCCAATGGCTTAAAGCAAAACCATGAGTCATTCTTGATTTTTTTCCTTTACTGACTTCCTTCTCCAAACCACCAGTTCATGCTGCTGACTCCATCTCCAAATGTATCCTAAATCCATCTATGCTTTCTGTATCTATTGTTATTTCCCAATACACCATCATCTTACATAGATGACTACATGATTTCCCAGTGGCCCTTGGCACTTCCGCTCTTGCTTCCTAAAATCCGCTTACCACACAGCAGTCAGACTAATGCTTTTTAAAAATAAGTCATATCATGTCATACTCTGATTTAAAGGCTTCTGGTGTCTTTGAATTTCATTTAGAACAAACCCAAGCTCTCTACCAAGATCAGTAAAGCCTTTGAGTCCCATCCCGTCTACCTCCTTGATTTTGTCTCTTGTTACTCTCCCCCTCATTCATTACTCTTCAGTTATACTGAACGTTTGACTGGTTTTTTTCTCTGATTATAGTTCCTACTCTGGGACCTCTACATTTGCTGTTCCCTCTAACTAGAATGCTCTTCTCTCAAATTCAACTTTATTTTTTACAAAGCAAGTTGCTACAGTCTGAACGTTTGCATCCCCCCCAAATTCATATGTTGAAACCAGATCCTCAGTGTGATGGTATTAGGAGGCGGGGCTTTAGAGGTGCTTAGGCAATGAGGGTGGAGCCCTCTTGAATGAGATTAGTGCTTTTACCAAACAGACCTGACCAAGCTCCCTAACCCTGTCCACCTGTGAAGATACAGGAAGAAGTCAGTAGTTTGTGACTCAGAAATAGGACCCTCGCTCAAACACACTGACAGCCTGACCTCAGACTTCCAGCCTCTAGACTGTGAAAAATACATTTCTGTTGTCTATAACTACCTAGTCTATAGTATTTTGTTATAGCAACCTGAATGGACAAAGGTGCTAGATGTGTGTTTTCTATCATTGCCATAACAAATTACCACAGACTAAGTACTTTAAAACAACACAAACTTATTATCTTACAGCTCCATAGGTCGGAAGTCTGGTATAGGTTTCACTGGAATAAAATCGAAGCTATCAGCAGGCTGCATTTCTTTCTGGAGGTTCCAGGGGAGAATCTGTTTCCTGGTCATTTGGGTTGTTGACAAAATTCAGTTCCCTACAGCTGTATAACTGAGGTCCCCATTTTCTTGCAGCCTGTGAGCTGAGGGCTGTTCTCAGCTTCTAGGGGCTGCTGCATTGCTTGGCTCCTGACCTTCCTTCTCCATCTTCATCGTCAGCAATAGCAGATCGACTCCTTGTCTGGTCTCTTCTCTCTGACCCACACTCCTGCCTTCCTCTTCTGTTTTTAGGACTCACATGATTAGATTGGGTCCTTCCAGGATAATCTCCCTATCTCAGAATCCTTCCATTTAATCACATCTGCAAATTCTCTTTTACCATGTACAGGAACATATTCACAGGTTTTGAGGATTGAGCCATGGACACCTCCTACCACACTGGTTTATTCCCATTAGTTGGATCTCAGCAAAATGTCACCTCCATAATGAAATCATCTCACCCACATCAACAGTCATTCTCTACTACATCCCTGTAGTATATTTCTTTCAAATCATGTCTTTCTCTGAAAGATCTTGCATCATTTATCTGCTCATTTATTGTTATCTCACCCCACTGGGATGTAATTTTTATGAGGACAGATATGTTTTCTACTTGTTCACTTTCTTATCCCCAGCAACCAAAAGAGTACTAGGCATACAGAAGATCTCAACAACTCATTCTGAGTTGAATGAGTGAATGAATGAATGAATAGTTTTAATTGTTATTGTTCAAAACTCCATGGTTACTCTGGTGGAAACAATTCTGTTAACTCTTGATGGGGTATATTATTAAACTCACTACCCAGTTATTTCCTGATCTATTCAAAGCCATTTTTAATTCCTTCTAACTGAATTTCTGCATTTCTCCTATTTGACTTCTACTACCCAAAACAGAACTGGAAAATTTTACATTTTCAATTTGCTTACTGAGACAGTAAGATATAATGCCTTTCTTATCAAACCATTTAAAATCTGCTTTCCTGGTCATAACTTCCCATTAAGTTTCTAAAATGATTTCAAGTTCTTGGATGCAAAAGTCACTGAGTCAATGCCAAATAGTATTTTTAAGTTCTTTGCCTAGAAGTAACCTCAAAACTGCTGTAACAGCTCATGTAAATGTAAAGGTATATGAAATCTCTCTGGGAATAATCAGCCCATGTTTAGCATAAAGGTTGACATTATTTCCCTTAATACCTTGAATATCTATTCTGTCTCAGCATAAGAATAATTCTGTATCCTTAACTTTTTTATTGGAAAGCATGTTCTTTTTGCAAATGAGAAAAACTAGGCCTCATGGAGGTTAAGTTACCAGCTTGTATTTATGTAGCAAGTTATTGGCAGAACAAGCATCGTAATCCAGGAATGCCAGCTCCCAGTCCAGTGTTCATTCCACTACGCTCCACTGCCTCAATGCAAATGGGAAGCCACGCAATGAACTGCAAAGACTCGTTTATAAATAATTTAAGATGAAAAGCAAAAAAAAAGTCCAGATTTAATTTGTAAAGTGGCAAGGTGGTGGGAAGGTTACTGAATGGCCTTTGGCCTTAAGGTGTAATAACACTGGACTTCTAAATGTCACTCAGTAAAAGAACAAAGCCCAGATACTTCTAGGTTGTAATTGCAATCTTCAGACTAGTTAGCAACTTCAATTATAATTGCAGGACCAACTCATTTCATGTATAATCGCTCTGGGCTCTGTTTTTCTGACATGATCTGCAAGCATTCATTGCTGCAGGTGAGGCCACAGAACAGGTGGAGGCAACAGCCAGTTTGCCCATGTCCAGGCTTGGCCAGGTTGTTGCTGAGCTATCACACAGCAGCCCACACATTCACAAATACACACAAACACAGGTGGCCTCACTATTTGCATTCTGATCACCTTATATTGAACAATGAAGGGAACAAGTCTGGTGATGGTAAGATCAGAAATTTACTCAATACAATGTTGAATTAATGTCTGCATACGGCTTCAAGTTATGTGAAATGTCATTTCATTGTTAGTTTTCTTTAATTAAATACATATCTATTTATGACCTATTATATGTTTGGAACAAAACTGTTTTGAGTTTTAAGATTTCCTTTCCAGGTCGAACCATCAACTCAGCACAATTGATAACTCTCCTTTTTGAAATTCCATTTTCCTTTAATTTATTACACCTGTCCCTAATTTTTCCCCAAAGATTCTGTCCACTCTTGCTCACCTTTTTTTTCCTATCTCTTCTTACTCATTGAAATGCTGTTGACCCACAGGGTACTGAGAGCCTATGTGGCTTCCTCAGGCAAGCACAAATGATAGCACTGAAAATACCATCCATAAACTGTTTAGTTCCCAGCTTTCTCTCATCCCGAGCCCACCTTCTTTTTATAGGGTCAGTTTCATTGGTGGCCTTACTAGCATGCCAATAGTCCAAGATGGATATCTTAAAGCTACCTTGAGCTCTTTGTTATGGGTTGAAATGCATCCCCCGCAAAAGATATGTTGAAATCCCAATTCCCAGTACCTCAGAATATGGCCTAATTTGGAAAGAGTCTTTGCAGTTGTATCAAGTTAAGATAAGGTCATTATGGTGTGCTCTAATCCAACATGCTTGGTGTCCTTATAAGAAGGCAGGGAATATGGATAGAGACACATGGTGGCGGGGGTGGGGGGATGCCATGTGATGACAGAGGCAGACACAGGAGTGATGCAGCCAGCCAAGGAGGGCCAAAGATCAACGGCAACCACCAGAAGCTAGGAAGAAGCAAGAAAGGATTCTAGCCAGAGCCTTAGATGGAGCATGGCCCTACTGACACCCTAATTGCAGATTTGTAGACTCCAGAACTGTGAGAGGATAAAGTTCTGTTGTTCCTAAGCCACCAGGTCTGTGGTTCTTTGTTACGGCAGTCCCAGGAAACTAATACATTCTCCTTCTCTCCTATCCGGCAGCTTCTCTTTCCTATGTTTAATTGCTCCCCAAATCTCACGAAGCTTATATTTATCTCACTGTGAAAAAAATCAGGAAACACTTTTCTGATGCTTCTATTAATTTCAAACTAATTTTTTAATTCATTATATCACGTAAGTGTTTCACACATAATCAAAGTGGAAGGGGAAGAATTGGAGAGATTTTACATGTAGAATTAATAGTAAAACTATGGTTTATAAACATCCCTCTTCCATTTTACCAAAGTTTAACAATATACAGGGGGAGAAGTTGAACCATGGTAATGTTTTAAAATCACATCCCAAATTAATCATGCTGGTTGGGTTAGACATTTAATAGTTCACAGGCAGGAGGCAAGAATTGCTAAATTCTTGAAGACTTTTCAGACCCAAATTCTGGGCTTTTACTTGTGAGTGAAATATTTTAAGTGTTCAAGGAAGTGTAAATAGTTTATATGTCTTAATACTGCTATTTGAAAAGCTTAATAATATAGTAAGACTCTCAGGCTACCCATAGAAATACAAAAATTGATAGTTCTGGAAAAGTAAGAAAGATGAAAACACACACCCTGGTTCTAGTCTGTTGATAGTAAATGCCATGAAAATGTGAAACTGTTTGGCAAAAAGGTAAGCAAACCTGGAAATGCTACATTAATTCCTCTGTAGGATTCAGGCAATGCCTTAGCTGACTCTCATCCAGAGATGATTTTGACATAGATTCTCTCCTTGGCCAAACTCTACTCAGGCTCCTTTGAGGTCTTTTTCAATAAGGCCTTAACTTTTGGACTTCTGTGTTCATCTCTGCCTTGTCCAATTTTAGCAAGAATCCTGCTAAGTCACTTTACCCAGAATCTCCCATCCTCCATATCTGACCACCTTCAATATCTAATCAGGTTCCTCATCTTCTTCCATCCGCCACGTGATGTCTGATCACCTGACCTGCCTCCAGAAAGAATCCTGTTAGGTCAGCTTAGCCAGAATCCCTCCTTATCCTTCATGCTTCCTCTTAGTAATTTTTCATCCACTGACCTCTACCCTGCTCTTTGGCTACAAATTTCCCCTTTTCTTTGTTGTATTCAGAGTTGAGCCCAATCTCTCTCCCTTACTGCAAAACCCCATCACAGTGGTCTTTATAACTACTGCCATAGTCCGTTCTTGAATAAAGTCTTCCTTACTCTCTTTAACAAGTGTCATGAATCAATTTCTCTAACACCTTAAGGAAATGAAGTTGCCTTTATGGTCAAGTTGCAGCTGTTGCTGAAAATGAGATAAATCAGCAGTGTTTATTCTAATGACTAGCTCAAATCAGTTGCAATGGATGAATCATTATTGATATATTATAAAAATGTATTGATCTACTAATAAGATACCAGACTGAAGATAAAATTGTGAGCAAGAAAAATAAATTCCCTGCTTTCCTGGAAACTACATTCTGATGGGGATCTAAGTTAAAAGGCATTGGTCCATTAGAAAGGGGCTGGGTGGGAGAGAGAAAAGAGGATGTTATGAGGGGTTAAACTTAGATTGATGGGTCATGTGGACCTTTAGGGATTCAGCAACTAGAATTTGGGGAGTGTGTAACAGATGATCTAGGAAATATGCTGATAAGGAGGGGGAAATCCTGCAGGTAAATTTGACTTCTGCAAAATTCTACCCAAGGTCCGCTTTATAGGTTCCTTCTTCTAGTAAGATACTTACGAGACTAATGTAAGCAATGAATTAAATGTAAGACATGATCCCTAATCAAAAGGGCTTTACTAAAAAACAAAACAAACCAAAACCCTCAAAACTGAATGTGAATTTTTCTTAAAAGTCAGATTTGGAGAGTTATACATTTTGATTAGTTGGCCTTCTGTCTTTTCTTTCTTTGTTGTATCCTCAGTTTCATTCAAATTAGTTTAATATTTGAATATAGAGTTCAAAAAGACCAAGAAATCAGAGCAGTAATAGATAAGTATGTGACACTACCTATGAAAAGACATCACTGCCAGACTACCATCAGCCGGTACTGTTTTGACTTATTTTCCCAGCAGTGATCATGTATTACACAGATGCACCCCTTCCCTGCTTTATAGATTTTTGGAGATTCGCTGGGGTCAGGGGAGTTAGGGGCTGGCCAGGGAATAGCCAGCTTAGTTAATCCTCAACTTGGTTAAGGAGTGGCAATTTGTTGACTAGAGATCTTACATGCAACGTAGCCTGTTTTTTGGTTTTTTTAAATTAGGAAAAAGGAGCTGAAACAAATGGATTTTGTATCTACACATAAAATATATTTTGTCATGCATGCCTCAGCCATTAGAAAGTGGATCCCTAGTTCCACTCTCTAGGTTTGAAAATAATCTGCTGGTCATGCTTCAAGGGTCTATAGAGGTTGTGCCTATTTACGCAGTATTTGTTCCCTAAACTGGGAGAACTTTTGAATTAAGAATGGGTAAAATTCAACAAAATAAATTCAAGAAATGTGCAATTCAGTGTACAGTGACTACCCTGGAAAGTAAGGAAAGAAAACAAAAGTGACCAAAGTTTTGTTAATAAGTGGCTGTGAATATTTGTTTTTCTATTCATCTCACCTGTCAATGGGATTATTTCTCTAATTAAGACAGCATAATAAAATAAAATATAGCACAGTATAAAAGTAGGCTCTCACATTGAGACAAATTAAGGCTTCAGCAAAAGCAGGTTGATAATTCAGCAAGCTTTGTCCATCGTCTGTTCAGATGCCATAATTCAAACATGTCCAGGTACTTATCATCACGCATTTATGTCTGACCCAGATTTACTGCTCTTAACTGCCACTTTTCCATGCCTTCTTGGCTTCAATTGATAAAGAAAAATACCGAATGAAAACAGCCTTCCGCTCCCCTTCCCCTGCCTTGTCAAATATTCATCTGGGAATGAACATTGCTGGAAAAATAAGCAAGCAAGGTCTGAAAATGTGAAATCGTTC
This sequence comes from Balaenoptera physalus, assembly GCF_965194825.1. Taxonomy (NCBI): domain Eukaryota; kingdom Metazoa; phylum Chordata; class Mammalia; order Artiodactyla; family Balaenopteridae; genus Balaenoptera; species Balaenoptera physalus. The sequence continues at coordinate 57,136,201 of NC_138885.1, forward strand.
TACAAATCCTCTGACATCTTGCACTGTTCTTTTAGGAACTGCTTTTAATGGTTATAGGGTTAATGGGGCTATTTGGTTCTGACACATGCCTTCCAAATTCAAAACCTGCTTGACTTGCTACTAAAATCCCTCTCGGACCATTTTTTCCTTTTTTTTTTTTTTTTCAAAAGATTGTTTTGGAGGACTGATTCTTCTTAAGTGGGTCTGGAGGGAAGAGAATATTCAAGAGTTTTTCAAGGTCTGAAAAATCTAAGTCTCCCAGACACAGGGTCCTTATGATACCTTTAAGATACCCCAAGGACAACTAAAGACCCCTTGCCTAAATCTATTTTAGTCTCCTTATTTCTGGCTGCTTCTTCTGAGTGCCCCTGGAATGGCTCTGTGATCTGTTTGTAGTTCTCTACACTAATAGTACCTCCTAGTCAAGGCCCAGCAGTGACGACGTAACAGACCTCACACTTCCCTCAGCTCCATCTCTGCTGACTAGTTCTGTCAGAGTGAGTTCAAAGGACAAGGCTGGTGATGAAATTACATATCATTCTCAAAAGAAACTTTGAGAATAAAACATAAAACGAAAGAACATTTATTCTAAGACTCTTAAAACTGATTTGAAAACAAGATAAATGCCACTGTGTTATGAAAGTAATACATAAATTTAAAAAGCTTTATGCACATGTTTTATTCTGGTTGGGGCTTATATCATATGCTGGTGCATAATATCAGGGCTAATCAATTTCTTGGTTAAATTCCAGGCAGCTAATTCAAATATTCAAGATTCAACACATAGGACTCAATATATAGGTACATATAAACTCACTAAATGTAAACCTTAAAAACAAATATAAAATACATTTTGGGTAATTAAATCTCTTTTTAATCTACTTGAGAAATTTGCTATTCAAATTATTCCCAGGGTGAATATTTCCATAAAAATAATAAACATTAGAAAATCTATCACAATTTTAATCTATTAATTATGCATCAGGGAGAGTATTTTTTAGTCAAAAACAAATCTATTTTATAATATTTCCTTGTTGACACCAAAACTTTTCATAGTTATCACGGGTGACATTAAATAAAACTGATTTATTTTAAAGTTGTTTTTTCATTACAGATTGTGTACTAATATTAGTAAAGAAAAATGTATTTACCTAGAAATGCTTACCTAATGCTAAGTTTCAAGGCACATATCCCCCTATCCCTTTTTTTTTTTTTTAGAGAGATTGTATCGTGGAAAGCAAGTTGTTTTTATTTTCAACCAAATATTTAAAACTGAAGAAAGTAATTTTCTTCCAAATTTAAAAATACTTGTATTTGTCTTTGCAGTATAAGATTTTCAATAGGGCAAGTCTGGTCCAAATCAGTTTATCATATTCTTCATGGGTAATGTAAAAGACACTCCACAATCATATTTCTTGGTTATTAAACTCAACATGCAGAGATGGGTGTTTGACAGTTTCTCAGCCTTGGAAGTTCATCTGTAAATTCCTTCATGCTTCTGTGTCTTTTTTCTTAGAAACAGGATTTTTAAAATGATTTCCACAAGTATTTCTACAAGTGTAGGCAAATGAGAGATGCCCAGTTCTAATCTTTGTCATACCACACTGTTTATTTTCTTTCATGGAACACTAAAACTTGGTTCTTATTTAAAGTTTAAATAAGATTCTTTCCTTCAAACTCAAATGCCATATTGTATACTGAAAATAGCACAAAATAAAGGAATTTTTTAAAAAAACACCTTTGTGTGAGAAGGGAATTATCTCTTTCTAGAAGAGACTCAAGAAATTGCTACTATTTTCATAGTGTATGATACATATTCATATGTAGGATATCTATTATAATATCTATTATCATTTCTTAAAATCATAGAAGTTCAGAACTTTTAAGGACCTTAGAGCCATCTTGTATAACTAACTCCCTGCATACCCTAGATGGAACAGCAAAAGGCTAGACCTTGCCAGCATTTGAACTCAGAACTCCTGACTCTAGTCAATTATCCTTTCCTGACAGTACAAATTTGTGCTACATAGGAATAATCAGTATTAGAGCTGACATTCAATGAGCATCAGTCCCATGTCAGTGACTAGACCAGACCCACATTATCATTTATCAAATGAGATATTTATCTTATTTAAGTTTCTCTGAATCCTTCAGGATAATAACTGTCAGCTTTCAAAAAAATAAAAGTGAATGAAAACATATGAAGTATTATTTCTGTAATCTCTCCTACGTCCATCTACCTCTTCTACTTTCACTTGCTAATCTAGGCTGTTGACATCATACCTTGATTATCTCAATGATCTCTTAACTGAGATCCTGTTTAGAGTATCTCTTCAATTCAGGCTATCCTATGCACCACACCAGGCTGATGTTCTCAAAACTTTGCTTGTACCAATACTCTCTTTTGGCATAAATCAATATTCCCTGTGGATTTCAGAATAAAGTTAAAATTCTTAAGTCTGGCATTCAGAGCTCTCCACCACCTGATGCAAACTCTATTTCCAACTTCATTTCTTACTGTTTTCCAATTGGTACATCATAATTGTCTGATCTATTCAATGAATCTTAAACATCTCTTGCTCATTTATTCATCTGTAGGATTCAGTTCCACCTACTGAAATACATTCTCTCCTCTTCATTGATCTAAATTCCATCCATTTTCATGGTTTGCCTCATGACTCATAGTTCTTGGGTTCTTTATTGCATTCTGACAATTATTTTAACCTCTTATAAGCTGCCATTTTCACGAGTTCCTCTCAAACATAACTGTACATCAGTATGACTTGCAATGCTAGTAAAATGCACATTTCCAGGCTCCACTCTAGAAATTCTGATTCAGTAAATCTGAGGTAGGGTCCCAGAATCTGCATTTTTCACAAAAACTGCAGCTTATTTAGACTCTGGTGAACCTGTAACCAGGTTACAGTTTTGTTTTGTTTTGTTTTAAATAAATTTATTTATTTTTGGCTGTGTTGGGTCTTCGTTGCTGTGCACGGGCTTTCTCTAGTTGTGGAGTGCAGGGGCTACTCTTCGTTGCAGTGCGCAGGCTTCTCATTGCTGTGGCTTCTCTTGCTGTGGAGCATGGGCTCTAGGCACGCGGGCTTCAGTAGTTGCAGCACACGGGCTCAGTAGTTGTCGCTCATGGGCTCTAGAGCACAGGCTCAGTAGTTGTGGCGCTCGGGCTTAGTTGCTCCATGGCATGCGGGATCTTCCCGGACCAGGGCTCGAACCTGGGTCCCCTGCATTGGCAGGCGGATTCTCAACCACTGCGCCACCAGGGAAGCACAGAAACATCACACTTCTAGAAACATCACACAGTAGTTATTGTCTTGTTCATTTACTTCAATCTTAATCACACTCCTTTGCAGGTTGCAGATTTTCCATAGACATACCTCGTCTTATTGCACTTCACTTTATTGTGCTTCACAGATAAACTGCGTTTTTTATAAACTGAAGGTCTGCAGCAACCCTGCATTGAGCAAGTCTATCAGTGCCACTTTTCCCAGCAGCATTTGCTCACTTTGCATTTCTGTGTCATATTTTGCTAATTCTTGCAAATTTCAAACTTTTTCATTATTTTTATATTTGTTATGGTGATCTGTGATCAGTCATCTTTGATGTTACTATTTGTAATTGTTTTGAGGCACCATGAATCTGGCCCATATAAGACAGCAAACTTAATAGATAAATGTTGTGTGTGTTCTGACTGCTACCCCATCTCTCTCCTTCTCTCCTCGGGGCTCCCTATTCCCTAAGACACAATACTGAAGTTAGGCCAACTAATGTTTGCAACAACATGGATAGATCCAGAGGGTATTATGGATAGTGAAATAAGTCAGACAGAGAGAGACAAATAATGTATGTTTTCACTTATATGTGGAATCTAAAAAATAAAACAAACAAATAAATACAACAAAACAGAAACAGACTCACAGACACAGAGAACACACTAGTGGTTACTAAAGGGGAGAGGGTGAGGGGAGAAGCAAAAGAGGGGAAGGGGATTAAAAGGTACAAACTTCTAGGTGTAAAATAAATAAGTCACAAGGATGTAATGTACAGAATGTGGAATATAGTCAATACTTTATAACTTTATATGGAGTATAATCTATATAAATATCCAATTACCACTCAATATACCTGAAAGTAATATAGTAAGTCAACTATATTTCAATTAAAAATTAATAATAATCCTACAATGGCTTTCAAGCATTCAAATGAAAGGAAGAGTAAATGATGCAGCAAACTTCATGGTTGTCTTATTTTAAGAAATTGCCACAGCTACCCTAACTTTCAGCAGCCATACCCTGATCAGTCAGCAGCCATCAGCATCAAGGCAAGACCCTCCACTAGCAAAGAGTCCAACTCACTGAGGGCTCAGATGATGGTTAGTATGTTTTAGCAATAAAGTATTTGTGTGTGTGTGTATGCTCAAAAATATTTTTACAGTCATCCCTCAATTTTCCCTGAAAGATTAATCTCATTACAGTACATTTTTGTATTTAAATTCATAGGCTCTTGGATGTGGACTGTCTTTTTTTTTTAATTGAAGAAATAAAGAGAACAATAAAATACTTTATTTCTTCAATTAAAGAAAAAGACAGTCCACATCCAAGGGCCTATGAATTTACAAAAATGAACCGTAATGGGATTAATCTTCCAGGGAAAATTGAGGGATGACTGTAAAAATATGTATAGCTGATTCACTTTGTTATAAAGCAGAAACTAACACACCATTGTAAAGCAATTATACTCCAATAAAGATGTTTAAAAAAAAAGAAAGTATTTTAAAGTAAGGTATGTACATTTTTTAGACATACTGATAATGCACATTTAATAGAATACTATATGTAAACATAACTTTTATAAACACTGGGAAACCAAAATATTCATGTATTTAGTATCTGTACCCTCCCATAAAATATAATCTTCTTGAAAGTAGGACTTTATCTTATTCATATCTGAATTCCAACAGTATCTAAAATATAAGAATTTTACTCAATAAGTGATGTTTTTAAGCAAATTGGTGAATAACAGATGAGTGTCTTTCTTGTTTAAATGATTTTCTCCTAGTCACATTTTGAAAACAAGAACAGGAACTATTAATATTATTTTGTCACAAATTTTTTTGTTTCCATCCTCAGTTTGAAAAATGTTCCTTCAGCTATAATGGATCACATCACGTAATAGATGCTATGATGCATCATGTCAATCACATTTTTGAGTGAAGGATATTTTCCCTAGCTGCTGGAAGATGCCTTCAAATTCAGTCCTCTTTTAGAATTGCCTTGGTTGACGAAAATTGCTCCATTTAACTTCATAGTTTCTTCCACGGAAAGACTTATCTACAAAGGGATAAAAAGCCACCCTTTTCCCAAGTTGATACAACTCTGATGGACCATTACACTTCCAGAACTTCCCATGGTGCCAGCTTAGGCTTTTGTTGGAACTTCCTCCCAGCTCCACTTTTCCCTATGTCTAATCACATTTTATTTCCTGAATTTCCCTCTACACATGTCGATCCCAAGTGCACTCCGTATAAACCTGCTCCTGCCCATGAATCTCGATCTCAGAGTCAGCTTCCTAAGGCAACCAACCTGCTATACTGGTAGTGGTCAGAGAAACCAAGCACTGACTGGAATTTTGAAGCTGGATCACCTATCCCTATCTGGTGATGGAAATGAGGAATCGTCTATTATTGGCAGTAGGTGAGCACAGACAGTCTCTGAGCACAGAGTAGCAACGCAATTATTAAAACTTTCATCAGCAGAAAACTGGAATGTCACACTGTGAAGAGACTGCATTAGCTTGGGCAACGCATTAGACGTTTGAGAATATGGGTGAAATGGTAACCTCAGGACACTGGAATTGGGTTGCTCTTGATAAGCTCTATCAACCTTCTAGAAAAAAAAAATAACAAGCTAAGAGTGATTAATAAGCAAATTAAAAGCTAAGTATCAAAAGCAGAGAGACTCCTTGGTATAAAGTTCTCATCTCCTATAGCAAGAGGGCAGAGAGAGCTGAGGACCAGGCCCAGAACCGAACTGTAAGAGTACCAAGCTCCAAAATAAGATTAAATTCCCAGTCAAGGTAGATGTGCTATGCCAAGGTTAGGGTCTTTGTCAGGAAAGAATAAGGCAATGACACCTGGAATGGGGATACCTGGGGTGATAGGTAGATCTAAAAATCTTGAATCTCCAGATTCCCCTGAACCCTCTGAACTTGCAGAAATGGCCCATTAACCTTATTAGGATTAAAAAACCCCTTTTTCTACACAAAATGCATGCAAATCTTTCCTAAAAAGCAACATGTCTTCAGGATCTACCTTCTCCCCACCTTCCGGCCACCAAGAAAATAATTTAGGCAAAAATTTACAACAACCCAGGCAGGGAAATGCTAGGTCTACTAAGGGAGAAAAGAGATTAAACTTCAAAGAAACACCTGGACCTGACCAACATGTACCAATATGAGGTGGAAGAGTATGCTTGAGACTGGATTCTGAGGGTGCTGAACCACGAGGGAGGGTAGAAAATAAATTTGGTTGGTACTCTTCAATAATATAGAATGTATCACCGTGGTGAGGACCCCGGGAAGTGATGTGAACACATGGCTAAGATGACACTACAGAGGGCCATTCTAAGTGAGGCGGCAATGTTAGAAATGTCATGGCAGATACTGGACTAAGAGATGAAAGTCTTAGAGATGTGGGTATGTTAGCGGGGACATATTATAGAAGGTTAGACATCCCATTAGACTCTTTTGTTCCATGGGAGGGCCAGTGGGCTCACCATTTACCAAAACGTTTAATGAATATGCTGGTCAGACTGATCCCAACATCACTGAGAAGTTCATCTATTGCTTTCCTCCTAGGCCAGGTGAGTGGAAAATACCATTCCAGAACTGAGATCACCAACAGCACTGGGGATGATAGGACCAAACCCAGTAGAGACCAGGTGGCAGCACATAAGCATCAGAAGGCAGATGAGTACATTTGCCATAAAGAGCATTAAGACTGCAGTCAAGTCCTCAAAGACATAGAAAACAAACTTATGGTTACCAAAGGGAAAGTGGGGGGATAAATTAGGAGTTTGGGATTAGCAGATACAAAGTACTTTATATAAAATAAATGAACAAGTTCCTACTACTATATATAAAATAAATGAACAGGGAAATATATTCAATATCCTATAATAAAACCATAATGGAAAAGAATATTTAAAAGATTTTATATATATATATATATATATATATATATATATATATATATATATATATATATATATATATAACTGAATCACTTTGCTGTGCACCAGAAACTAACACAACATTGTAAATCAACTACACTTCAATTAAAAAAAAAAAAAGATTGGAGTCAAGTCAAAGGTCCAAGGAAGACAAGTCACAGAGAATTATGGAGATGATTAATAGAATATAGCATCCCAAGGGGAATAATAGACAGGGAGCCAAAAAGTACTATATTACTCAATCTATAAAATCAATGATAAAAAATCAGGAAGCTGAGAGTAAGGGTAAATATACTGATAAAAATTCACAATGTCTTAGCCAGTTTCCACCTCAGAGCCAGGTTTTGAACCTCAAACCTAATGACTGAAAAAGAGACTAGGTCACCAGGAGAAAGAGCCCTGCCAAGCCCCAGCAACTGTACATGACTGTAATTCCTAAGTCTTATCTCAAAGGGACCTTCAGGTATTTACTAAGGTAACAGTACACCAAGCAAAGAGGGATACCTAACATTTCAAGAACTGTTGGACACAGGTCTGAGATGATATGATACCCTGAGACCTGAAGTATATTATGGCCCATCTGTTATAGTGGGGTATATGAGGGTAGATAATAAACGGGGTTCTGGCCCAGCCATAGTTACCAGTGGGCCCACTGCATTTGCAGACTCACCCAATGGTAGTTTCTGGAGTCCCCAAATGTATAATGGTTATATTTGCTGCTTGGAACCATCCCATATACTAGGTCCTTGGCCTGTGATGTAGGAGGTATAAAGGCCAAGTGGATATCTCTGAAACTGCTCCACCTATACTCCTTGCTAGGATAGTGAATAAATCACAATATCCCATGGCAGGAGAATAGCAGAAATTAGCATCACCCTTAAATACTAAAAGATGCAAGAGTGACAGCTGTCATCTTTTTTCTGTTTAATACATGTCTTGTCCACACACACACACACACACACACAAAGCAAAACCAAAGGCAACAAATATTGAAGAATAAAGTGAATTACTGTAAACTCAAGAAAATAGTAGTCCCAAATATTGCTGTGGAGCCAGATGCAGTATATTTGCTAGAATAAATTTGCATGACCTTAGGAACTTGGTTAAGTGGCCACTGATTTGATCTGGTGAATGTTTTCTTTTGTATTTTTGTCAGAAGAAAGGAACAGATAACAGAATATACTTACAGTTTTGCTCGAGGGCTATGAAAGTTATTCTTTCCTCTGTCATAACATAGTTAGAAGAAATCCAGGGTATCTGAATATCATACGGCTCCAGTATTACACAAATGATACTATTCTAATTGGACTGAATGAGCAAGAAGTGGCCAGCATGATTAAAGTCTTGGTAAGCCACAGGTACTCCAGAAAGTACAAAATAAATCCTAGGGAGATTCTGAGGCCCACCAGGTTAATAGTAATTTTGGTGGTTTCTGGGTGCTAGGACATTCTCTCCAAAGTAAAGGACAAACTATTGCATCCTGTGCCTCCCACCATGAAGAATGAAACAGTGGCAGGCAGGCCCAGAGGTAGCATATTAAACACCTGGGGATATAGATAGTGCCTGAAAGGCTGGCAGTTATGAGTGGATCCCTGAGCAGGAAAGGGCTCTGCAGCAATTGCAGGCTGCAGTACAGGCAACTCTGCTGCCTGGGCTGCGGTCATATGATGTAGAAAACCCTGTGGTGTTAGAGATATTAGTGGTGGGAAAGGTCATATTGACTTTATGACAAGCCCTAGTGGGAGAATATCATGCAGACCTCTAGGGTTCTGGAGCAAGGCCATTGCATCTGTAGTCGAGATTTATGGCCTTTGAGAAACATCTCCTGGTGTGCTGTTGGGACCTGGAGCTAGTAGCTGGGGCTAGTTTATCCCACTAATCTTTCTCTTTTAAGCTTCCCTTTCACCAAGAGAAGGAAGATGCTCCTAGAACCTGTAAGAAGTGAATCCAAGTGGTAGAAAGGGTGGATTATGGTTAATGTATGATGTACTGCCTAGATCTCCTTTCAGAAAAAAAGGACTTATTATTTCCCTGGCTGTTGGGTGTGATGTCGGAGGATAGTAGTCAACTATCAGCCTTTTGGGGGGCTATTCTCAGTAGAAGAAAGCTATCTTAGCCAAGTTGCACCTCTTTCCAGGTGTGCCTATATCCAATGGCTGAACAGTCTCAGGATATAAAGCCTCAGCTCCTTCATCCAAATTTGAGACATCTCTGGAAAACCAGATGAGTTCCAGAGCTATATCTGGGGTGGGCTGAGGTCTGGGGCTTACAAACTAGTTCAGCTACATTCTCCTGCTTCTTCTCCATATGTTTTGATCCTAAGAGCACTCTCTGATAAATATCCTGCCGATTTCCATTGCAGAGTCGGCTTCTCAGGGAACCCAACCTGTGAGACTGTGAGACACATTGCTTATCCTTCTTTGGCTGACAAATAATAAGCCAAGGACACAAGTGACTGTTTTCCATTGGTTTCAATAGGAAAGAAAGAGATACTCAATAATCAGGCTGCAATTCCCTCCTATCTCTTTTTTTCTTCTTTCTTAAACTATAAGTTTCTAATCCTTTTGCCCTTGAATCAAATTTACATATCTTACCTGAAATTTGTAAGTAGACGAACCTCTCATACATAAATATTATTATTTATTTTTTAAAATAATTTTCATCCTCATGACTCTGTCTCTCACTTATATATATACACATTTATTTAATGTATTTCTATGTTTAAAGTATCAGAGGCTGATAAAGACAGTTCCCCCCCAAATTTCTCAGTTAATTCTGAGTTAACCTGAGGAAGTCATAGTTTTTCATAAATAAAATTGAAATTTTTATACATAAATGTTGTGAGAAATGTGATTACTTTCCCCTTCTGTGAGTTTTAGAGTGATAATATTTAGGGTATTCATCTAATTATAGATAATATCTAGGAAAAATAATAAAACTAAATATAATGCATGGTTTGTGATTCAAGTCATTGGTCTAAGAATACTTGTTTTTTTCCATCCTTCCAAAGTCACATTAAAATACTTAAAATAATATTTTCAAGAGAAAAAAGAATATCATTGGGAATCCATGAAGATAATTCAGAGACATTTCAGGAGCTAGGTAGAGACTGGCAGAGAAATTGGTGCAGATGAAATACCAAAGCACAGTTTTCAAGTTGTGCGCTACGCAATTCCAGGGGTCTCCGTTCACAAAGACTTGTGCCCTGTTCATCCTGCACAACATGCAGAGAGGCCCTGGAGGCAAAAACCCAAGATACCTGTGAGTACTAGTTTTCCCCAGTGATTCCTAAAGGAGTGCTAAATTAAAGCCAACAAAACCTAAGAACAGAAGTGGGCCTTGGAGTCATCAGAAAAATTCATTATATAATTGATAACAAAATAGCTGAGTGAGTAACTCCCTCCTTTCTCGCACAGGAAAAAGGGAGTGACTGACACTAACTATTTTGCCCTCTGGGTAAAATTCTGATGCAAACTAGAGAAAGTCTGTAATCTGTCTGGGGAGGGTTTAAGGTCCTAGGAGAGAGGCACACTGGAGCTTTGGGCAAGTCCTGACTGTCACAGCAGATAAGGTGTGGGAAACTAAAAAATCCAATCTGCCCTTGATGGAAATAACTTATCCTGCTCCACCTCCAGAGTCAAGCCCTAGTTTTGGCAAGTGCATAGGTCTTCAGGCTCCCTGCCTACATTAATCAATTTAGTCATTCTATTAATTATAAATGAGCAATCATGACTAAGCAGACAGTTTAAGACAATCAACATCCTGAGTGACAGCAAAAATAAAACTGCCCAGGAAACAAGTTATTAAAAGAAAAAAGGTAATTAAAATATATAATTAATAATTTCATAGATTTTCAAATGGTACTGCATTTTTTCAAATAAACCAGGATGATATGATAAAGAAAAGAAAATCAAAGGAAAATGTAAAGTTCTTGAAAGTTTTTGCTTTCAAAAACAAAGAGAGAGAATTTTCTGATTAATAAAATAACTGAAGACCAAATAAGTGATCTGAATTAAAGAAGTTTCTTAGAATATACAATCAAAAGATAAAGTGCAGAAATATACAAGAAAAGTTACAATATGTGGAGGATAGACTCAAAAGATATAGAAAATAGAGTGTAGAAAATAGGGTTAACAGAGGAGAGAAAACATTTAAGAACTAACAGAAAATTTTCTAAACTGAAGAATAGTATAAATATTTAAGTTGAAAGGACTTAATTAGTGGAATTAGTGGAAAAATTACAAAGAAACCCACACCTAGATAAGTCCTGAAAGATTCAAGAGATAGAAAGTGGGAGAGTAAAAAAAAATATATCGAGAAATAAAAATCACATTTACCTGACTTTTCATCAGCAATACTGAATAAAGATAATTGAGTAATAGTTTCAAATTCTAAGCCTACAGTTCTATACCTAGCCAAATTATTAATCAAGTGTGAGAAGAAAATAAAACTTGGGGGACATTCAGGAACTCAGAAAACTTCTAATAGTCAGTTCATTTTAACACCTCTCACTGAGGTAGCCTATAATTCCCATTGGTATGTGTCTTCCCTACTACAAGTAATAAAACCAACTTGTTCAGCAGCAGGTGTGTTCTTGGTGAGCCAAGAAGTATTACATAGGATAGAAAAAAAGACATTTGAAATTACCCAGAAGAAATGAAGGACACTGAAAAGGAAATAAAAGAGAAGCCGTGAGGCTTGCCTTTTGGAATCGCCAGTTACACACCATTTTATTGTTCCTTTTATGGTCTAAATATTTTATTTGGTTGTACGGTAAATACGTGTATTTAGATGTGGGTATAACAAATGTTATTTATTGGTTTTCACCCTTGAGAAGAAACCTAGAAATAAAGGGGAGTGTATTTAACTATAGTGATGTAACTCAGCATACTAGGCAATATTATTAATCTTGATGTTGGAAAAATTATGATTTATCCAACAGAGATTGAGATATGGAATGGAGAAAAATAAGATCTAGGAAAAGATCAGTGGGTTAATTAATTTCCTTACTTTTCATAAAGTAGAATCCGTAGATATTGTTAAAAGTAAAAAGATATTGTTAAAAGAAATAAAAGCTTAAGAATACAGTTAAAAGTTAAAATTACTACATGAAAAACTAAAAATAAATCAGTAAAACAATGTCTAATTTGTGGCAGGGGAATGGAAGATGGTATAAATGCAGTGAATTCTCATCCTTTATGTAAGGAAGTAAATAGATACTCTTTAATGTTGACAAACCAAAAAGCAGAGGTATAGCACAGGATTTAAAGTTGTAATATTAAACTCAGTATGACTAATGCAATAAAATTTTTAGCAGTGATTGCAACAGCAGAATGGAAACGAGGCCATGGGAAAAGGAAAATTTTATTCTATATTTCATAGCTTTCTGTATGCATTCTGACTATGTGTGTCTATTACTTGTATAATTTAAATAAATAATGGTACACTCATAACACATTTTGCACTAGATAAAAAGTGGTTTATAAAATATTAAGTAAAAAAGCAAGTTTCAGAAAAGTATGTGTAACATGATCTCATATATGTAAATATATATAAAGTACATATTGCCAATAAGTATAATAATAATGTACATATAGCAAATGCATATATTGCATTATATCTTACAATATACACACATTAACAATGGCCATTTCTTGGAGAATGGGTGGCTTGAGCTGAAATAGTGGTTGTGGAGAGAAATGACCGGATTTGATAGATGTTTTGAAAATTTATGGCTGAGTGATTGGATGTGAAGAATAAGAGAAGAGCAAGGAATAAAAGAAAACTGCTAGCATTCTGGCTTGAGCACTGGATTGATAGTTGTTCCAATAGTTAAAGAGAAAAACATTGAGAGAATATTAGGGGTGTTTGCTTATCTATTAGTTCATTTGTTTTTTTAGAGTATGGGATGAGCAATAATCAACTTGATATTGAACAAATTAAATTCTAGTTTGTATATAGTACATCTAATTGGGCTTTCTCAGTAGGCAACTCGATATACAAGTTTAAAGTGTAGAAGAGAAATTTGGCCTCCTAATACAGAGGGATACTTGTTAGCCCATAGGGGCTTAGAAGGGGTACTTGAAAACATGGAGTGACTAATAAACAACAGAAATTTACTTCTCACACTTCTGCAGGCTGGGAAGTTTAAGATCAGGATGTTGGCAGATTTGGTGTCAGGTGAGAGCCTGCTTCCTGACTCATAGACATGCAATTCCTGAGGCGCCCAAACATTTGAGGTTCCAAGAGTATTAGATGCAGGTAGGTCATGCAATCCAGAAGTGAGGAGGGAAAATATTTAGATCCCTCCTTTCCTAGTGTATTGGTCAGAGTTGAATCAGAGAAGCATAGTTTGATAGAGGAATTTGATCTCACACAATGTGGAAGCTGGCTAAGCAGTCTCAGTAAGATTACCGCCCTTGTTTCTGATGCTGGAGCTTGAAACACACAAGTCACAGATGGTCTGGAAGAGAAGACGGTTGTAAGCGGGGAGCCCAAGGACCGGCTGGCACCTCTCAGCACCCGCTAGCTGTAACTCTATGAGGACAGAAGCTGGTAACCTTTGTCTTGGAGCTAAACACACCTCCGACAGAAACACTGAAGGAGGATCGGGGAAGATGAGGCAGTTGTAGGCTTGGCTGCTCACTCTTCCCAAGGTGAGCCATCAGCTAAGTGACAACCCGCATGAGCAACAAAAGCACCTCCCTCGACCTGAGCATAAAGACAAAAATGGTTGCTGCTTCACTCTTGCCTTCCAAATCTTCCAAAAAGATTTCTTTTCCGCCCTGACCAGAAACACGCAGAGAATTTTGGGAAATGTAGTTCCACTGGTGCATTTAGAAGCTATGAAATCTAGTGATATTTTAAAAGATGTAAAACTAGTCATTAGTACCTTCTCACGTTCTGTTACCTACTTCTTTTCCAACTCTCAGCCCACAAGATCCCTAGGAGTCCTCGCCAGGCAGCACCTATCAATGCTTGAGCTAATCGATCAGCCTGCAACCACCTGACCCAGTCCCACATCAAACTCAATTTGCCAGTGCACCTAATCTCAGCAGGCTTCAGGAAGTAACACAGTACGCCACACAGCGCTCCACGAATGCCTGCTGAGCGCTGGATAAACGAATGGATCTATGTTGAGTTAAATCTCATTAAAACATGAAACACGGATAACAATGCAGAAGGCAAGGTGGATGGCAAAAACAGCAGCAGAGAAAGTCTCTGGGGCTTGACATCCGTCTTTGAATTTGGGCTCCATCACCCTGGTTTTGGTAAATTACTTAACTTTTTTCTGAGCTTTTGCTTGCCCATATCTTAAATTTGATTAATAGTATCATAGCTCACAGGGTGATTGTAAGAATAAAATATCTATCAAAATGCTTCTTACTTAGCGGTCACTCAACAGGTATTAGACACTTCTGCTAATTTTTGAAACCCGACAAGAGGCTTTTGACCCTTGACTGAATATTATGCTAAGTGGAAAATTCTGCTAGCTCAGGAAGAATTTTTGGCAGTGGGTCACCAAGTAGGCATATCAGCACAGTCTAGGAGTATGAAACTCTACTTCCCCTAAAACATCTTTTTTTCCCTTTTTTTTTTTTTTTGCTTTCTCACCTTTTCATATATCCCTCTGCTTCTGAATCCACAGGCTTCCTAATTGGGTAGCAAATTTTTAGCTTTTCCTTAAGAGCTACCACAGTATGGAGGGAGTGGGGAAAGGGCAGGTGACAGTGAGAGAAAATCAGTGGTGTTGAGAGGCAGCAGGAAAAACTACAGACAGTTTTATCTATGGGTCAGTATTAAGTCATGAACTGCTAGTAAAAATTTAGTATGAGCTCCATAAGGATTATCAGTAGGCTCCAATCTGCAAACATACTGTGACATGACACTGTCAAAATTGCTGCCTGGTATAGTCTCTTTACTAGTAACATTGTAGGAATAAAGAAGAAAATGGACTGAGCACAACTATGCACTTGGAAACCAGCTGAAAGATTCTTATTCAGATAAAGACCCCTTTGTCAGCATCTTACCTGTAGTATTGACATGCCATTCTGCTTTTCAGCCATATTTCACAAGAAGTTTGTCATATCATTTGGTGACCATTTGTTCTAACTTCCCTGACATCATAAAACAGTCATAGTCTGTGATTTACCCCCACTAGTTACTTATTCACTTACCTTCTTATTGCTCTATTTTGCTACTGTTTTGCTTTCTGCTCCATTTCCTACTAGCATAGAAGCTTCCTATGTGTTAAAGTAGTAGATATTGGAGGTATGGGAAAATGTTAAGATTCTCAAATTTTGACCTGATTTATGCAAGTTTTTCAATAATAATTACCTGTTTGTTCTTTATCATGAAAGCTTTCAGACACTTTATGAATCTCTACCTATACCACCACCATCAGGCACCCAGAGTTACAAAGATGAATCATGAAAACAGAGTAAGCAATTACTAGACTAGCTCATTCACTATTACTGCGGTCTAGCTTGCTACACGGAATTTATGATTAAAAACATCATTCAGATTTCACTAATTATGAGATATTTCGTTCGAGTTATAATTCTACAATGTCAAGGATATAATTTCCATCTGGTAGATAATTTAGGTTAAGTAATCAGAATTTAGACCCAAAGGAATTGCTCCTCAGGGAAATGTACACAAGTCCATTGTTAAGTACCAACAAAATGTCCTTAATGCAAGGCTCCACTCCTACAGGTTAAAAGTAAGAGTCCTAGGGTAAGCTGGGATGAAGTGAGAGAGTGGCATGGACTTATATATACTAACAAATGTAAAATAGATAGCTAGTGGGAAGCAGCCGCATAGCACAGGGAGATCAGCTCGGTGCTTTGTGACCACCTAGAGGGGTGGGATAGGGAGGGTGGGAGCGAGACGCAAAAGGGAGGAGATATGGGGATATATGTATGTGTATAGCTGATTCACTTTGCTATAAAGCAGAAACTAACACACCATTGTTAAGCAATTATACTCCAATAAAGATGTTCAAAAAAAAAAGTCCTATTTTAATATCCTTTTAGCAAAGTCTTTGTCACACCTGAGTTTTTCTTTTTAAAATGCAGCTATGGAATTGCTGCCTTTCACATCAGAATCCAACACTAATGATGGCCAATGCTCCGCACATGTGCAGCCAGGCCTGAAAAGATCCAAGTGTGACTCACGTTCCTTCCCACGTGCTCACACGTAAACCTTGGCTCTCTTAGGACTCTTCCCAATAGACTCTGTGCCCATAATGCCAGAGCATCCATATTTCTCTCAAAGAGAGAGAGAGATGGAGAGACATTGAAAGAGAGACAGAGAGAAAGAAAGAGAGAACACCAGATGTTTGGTATCTTGTAGCTTTGACTCACTGTGTGTCATGTTGACTCAGTGCTGTGAGACTGGCTGCGTTCCAGGCATTGGGCTGTGGGACTCCTGTCTTGCCCTGGAATTTTGAAAATGATCCCAGGTAAGGCTGATGAAACATCTGTGCAAGCGTGGTGTGTTATCTGTAGCAAGTCCAAATCTGGCATGTGTTTTTAAAACAAGGTCTGCAAGTTGCTTTGTGAAAAGGTAATATTTGAAAGTCAGTGACATTTGAAAACACTTTAAAAATGGGAAATGTGTTATAAACATAAGCATCTATTAAAAGTGGGGAAGAGGATGTTTATAAAAAGTCTTTCTGGAAACAAAAATGTTCCAAAATACTTAGAGACTCCCAAATGAACAGAAGAAAACAGATTTGTTACCTGATAACATCTAACAAATGTTCCAGACTTGAAGGTAAAAATTTGACTTTGAGATAAGTTGCTGCAGAGCTAAGGGCCTCATTGAATTCCCTGGCTTTGGAGTTGACTGCAAATGATTGTTATGTTTCCCTAACTCAAAAGCAGGTCAGATCCCAGTATGCCTTGCTCCATTTAAATTCTAGCCATGTGGATATGAGAAAAACATAGAATTGGCATCTTCATTTTCTGAAGGTTCATTTATCTGCACACTGTTGTCTACTCATATTACAAAGCAAAATTTAGTTCATGCAAATTACAAACAAACTATATTTCAGCCATCTCCATCAGCCAATGTATATTACTAATCACCTGCCATGAACACGCAAAGTGCATTTAGCACTATCACAATCTTTCTGACGTCTTATCATTCTAATGGATTTCAAAGGACTTTGTAGAAATACTAAAATAAAAAGCTAATATATTCACATGCATGTTTATATATATACATAGTTTTATACATTTATACATATATAAACACATATACACACATACACACAATTACTGTTTTTAAAATGGAATCATATTCAAACTTTACACTCCATTTTTTTCCCAAATATGTAACATACATGGACACATATATCCATGATATGGACCATCCATATGAGTTCACAGTCTTTTCCATTGCTGTGTATTGGTCCATAGTCTCCATGTGACATGAGTATTGTATTAGATATCTTCTGCTTGACTGCCCAGATCCTCTCTCCACCCATCTCTACTCTGCACTCTGGGAGGCAGACTCTCATGGCTTCCCTTGCTCCTGGTTGGTTCTGATGGGGTTAACAAATAGGAAGCCTCGGCAAGAAGTTAAAGAAAAAGGCTGAGGGCAGGGTACTTATTTCCTGGCCCCCTCCATGCAAGTTTGCCTCAGCCTGGCTCTGTCCCTCAACTGAAGGCCACTTCTCCTCCCAAGGAGTTTTCCTCTACTCTACTTTCCTTCTGAGCTTTGGTCACAGATTCCTCTCCTTGGGTCCAGGGAGGGTAACAGCTCTATTCCTATTCAAACTGTGTTATTGAAATAGCTCCTGTGTATTCCCTACATACTGATCATACTTTTAAAATATCCATTTTGTGAATAAACTCAAATTCTCATGACTTATTTGTTTCCTTGGGACTCTGATAAAATTATTTAATTGTTCCCTGGCTGATGAACATTTACTTTATTTTCAGTATTTTCGCTGAAATAAAAATCCTTCTTAAATAGTGATGCTCTTATTTCTGTAAGATATTTGCCAAAAGCAACAATGCTCACTCAAAAGTTAAGTGAATTTTTAATGTTTATAGATATTTCCAGATAACTTTCTAAAAGATCTGAAGCAATTCACACTTGTACTAGCAGTTTAATTATTTAATTTACTGATTGATTTTTAACAAGCATTTTAAATGTTTGCTATAAGCCAGACACTGTATAAAGGGCTTAACAAATATTAACTCATATAATCCAGTATATGAGGTTCCCCATTTTTGTATATGCTTACCATCACAGTATGTTATTAATCTTTTGCATTTTTTCCAGTCTAATGTGTGCAAAATGGTGTCTCATTATTAAATTTGCATTTACTTGGCTATTACTGAGGCTGAGTATCTATCTACCTACCTACCTATCTATCCAGTCTAATTATATTTCCTCTTTAATGAACTGTCCATTTATATTCTTTGCCTTTCTAATGGTTGTTTATATTAATGAGACAAATTAAATTGAGAGAATTTGGGTGAGTGGTTGAGATCAACAAAATTTAATAGCCTTTAAAATAGATCATAATTCTCAAATTAACTAATTCTGTAAACACAATGAGAAATCAGATGCTATTCAACTATATTAAGATATACTCTGCCCTTATCCATAGCCAGTACATATGCACTAGAGTATGATCAGAAGAAATGCTTGATATTTTAGTGACAGAATATGCAACTATTTTATAGGTTGAGAAATCAGGAAAATTTTCCTAAGAAGTCATTTATGAAGTAAAAGATTATGTTTTACATGTATCTAAAATGTGAAAATGTGACTATATCAAACTTGAAAAGATCTGGAAAAAAACTGGGAGTGAAAATCTTTACGTTTACAGATCAAGAAACTGAGTCTTCTAGTAATACATCTGACTAGTGACATTCAAGTGGAAAGAATCTTAGATTAACAGAATAGAAGATCTTAACTGCTTTGACCCTTTGTTTCTCATCCCTAGAACTGGGAAAATATTATAGTATGAGGTCTTCTTGGCTGACAGCAGGGTTGGGAAGATCAAATGAGACAATGGGGGTTTAAGTGTTAGAAAATTCTAACCCGGCATTGTTTTATGGTAAAACGAAGTCTAGAATCCAGGTGTTCTAGCTCATTCTCTTTGTTCAGCACTGTGCTGCCTGATCCAGGAAGTTCTGCTCATAGGCATTTTGTAGATCCTGGACAACTTAGGCCCAGGCATGCCAAATACTTCTTCAGGTAGTCTGCAGTTCCCATGAACCTAAAAATCCTCCAATGTACAGATACCTAAATTTTTTCTTTACTCAGGGCTCAGCAACAGAGGTAATAGTCAAAACAAGCATCTAATATTTTTAGCTAAAAAGTGCCAGATGGGAAATAACTCCTTTCAAGAGGAAAATTCAAGTCTGAGTGTTCGCTCACACTCCAAACATATTGCTTCTTTCCACCATCACCCTGCTACCTCACAAAAAGCACTTAGATGATGACAATGCAAAAGTTCCAACCCTGCTAAGATAAGTTAGGCTATGCCAAAATGGATAATAGTAATGCAAGGCCACATAATGAACTGCATCTGATGATAGGCTCATAAGCTGTTCCCAATAATAAATGGTTTTTATTAATGAGAATTCAGGGAAATGCAATTATTTTCAAACTCCTAAACTACAAAGATGTCAGATTTTTGTTATATATGTAGTCTGATCTATGACTCTGATTCATTATTTTAAAATCTATGATATGCATTTTTTCTGCTGTAATTTCTGAGGACAGAAGTTTGCAGATAAAAAATCTGTATAGTTTAACTATACAGAGGAATGACCCTCTTAACTTCTGAAGATCAAAATGCATTTTAAGGTAAAATATTAACAGTAAATATATTCTACTCAGAGGTATGAAAGGTATTTCATTTACTATGTTTACCTAAAAAAACCTGTGTCAGTCCTTGTTCTGGGTAAAATGGAGTAAGAAATTTTCACTCTGTCTCTCCTACTGAAATGCAGCTAGAATCTCAATACAATGCATGCAGAAGCCCTCTGAGGACTCCGAAAAATAATAAGAGCAGGTGGATTGGAGAAGGAAACCATAATTTGAAGTACCACTGAACTGGAGGGGAGTCTCCCATTTCATTTTCTTCTGGTGGTTCCCAGGCTGGACTCAAAGGAAATTTGAACCCTGTAACTACTCACTATGTGTAGACAGAAAGTGTGCCAAGGGAAGGCCTCTGTCCCTGATCTGAGGAGTGACAAAGGAAGCTCTGAGGGGTCACAAAGAGTGAAGGAAAGCCCCTATATTTTTGTTTCATCCATCCTCCCCTGTTCTAGCCCCAGGCATTCCCATGGAAGTGGGAACAGCAATGAAATCAATATTTGAGCAGGCTCCAAAAACTCTAAAGGATGTGAACCCTTCTCTCTGTCCGGAGGAACTGTGGTCCCCAAAGTGTGAAGAGAATCTTTACCACTTTTTTCTCTCTCTCCATCCTCTCAACACTTGGTCTCAAACGCAGTCACAATTATTAACAGTGTGCAACAGAGTGGGAGAAATAAAACCCTGGTTTTCCAGCTAGAGAGTAGGGAAGTGGGGATCCTGTGAGGTGAAAACTCACTGAGGTAGTAGAGAGGAAGACTAATACCCCATGTCAAGTGGAGTTATTCTAGGAATGTAATGTTCAAACATTAATTAAAGATTAGAGAATAAAAAGCAGATTTTAAAAAAAAAAGCTTTCCACTTTTCAACATTGAGTATGATGTTGGCTGTAGGTTTATCATATCTGGCCTGTATTATATTTAGGTATGTGCCCTCTATGCCCATTTTGTTGAGAGTTTTTATCATAAATGGATGTGGAATTTTGTCAAAAGCTTTTTCTGCATCTATTGAGATGTTAATATGATTTTTAATCTTCAATTTGTTAATGTGATGTATCACCTGAAACATTCTTGCATCCCTGGAATAAATCCCACTTGATCATGGTGAATGATCCTTTTACTGTATTATTGAATTCAGTTTGCTAATATTTTGTTGAGGATTTTTGCATCTATGCTCATCAGTGATATTGGCCTGCAATTTTCTATTTTGGGATCTCTTTGGTTTTAATATCAGGGTGATATTTATCTCCAGAATGAGTTCAGAAGTGTTCCTTCCTCTGAAATTTTGTGGAATAGTTTGAGAGGATAGGTGTTAACTCTTCTTTAAATGTATTGTAGAATTTACCTGTGAAGCTATCTGGTCTTGAATTTATGTTTGTTGGGAGTTTTGTTTTTGGTTTTTTTTTTGTTTTTTTTTTAACTGGTTCAGTTTCATTACTGAAACTCAGTCTCTTCATATTTTCTATCTTTTCCTGGTTCAGTTTTGGGAGATTGTACATTTCTAGGAATTTATCCATTTCTTCTAGATTGTCCATTTTATTGGTATACAACTGTTTGTAGTGATGTCTTACAATCCTTTGTATTTCTGTGGTGTCAGTTTTAACTCTTCTTTCATTTCTGATTTTATTGGGGCCCTCTCTCTTTTTTCTTGTTGAGTCTGGCAAAACGTTTATCAATTTTGTTTATCTTTTCAAAAACCAGCTCTTAGTTTCATTGAGCTTTTCGGTAGCTTTTTAAGTCTCTACTTCATTTATTTCCACTCTGAATTTATTAGTTATTTTCTTCTACTAATTCTGGATTTTGTTTCTTCTTTTTCTAGTTCCTTATTTAACTGTATGGTTAGATTATCTGAGATTTTTCTTGTTTCCTGAGGTTGGCTTGTATCACCATAAACATTCCTCTTAGAATTGCTTTTGCTGTGTCCTATAGGTTTTGGATCACTATGTTTCCATTTTGATTTGTCTCCAGGTATATGCTGATATCTTCAAGTGACCCATTGATTGTTTAGTAGCATATTGTTTAGCCTCCATGTGTTTGTGTTTTTTGCAGTTTTTTTTTTCCTTGTGGTTGATTTCTAGTCTCATACCTTTGTGGTTGAAGAAGATGATTGATAGAGTTTCAATCTTCTTAGATTTATTGAGACTGGCCTAGTATGTGAACCATACTGCAGAATGTCCCATGCACACTTGAAAAGAATGTGTATTCTGCTGCTTTTAGATGAAATGTCCTATGTACACCTACTAAGTTCATCTGGTCTAATGTGTCATTTAAGGCCAGTATTTCCTTGCTGATTTTCTGTCTGGATAATCTGTCCGTTGATGTAAATGGGATGTCAAAAGTCCCCTACTATTATTGCATTACTGTCAATTTTCCCCTTTATGTTTGTTAATATTTGTTTCATGTATTTAGGTGCTCCTATGTTGGGTGCATATATATTTACAATTATATCCTCTCATTGGATTAATCCTTTATTATGTAATGTTCTTCTTTGTTTCCTATTACAGTCTTTGTTTTAAAGTCCATTTTGTCAAATATAAGTGTTGCTACCTCAGATTTATTTTTGTTTCTATTTGCATGGAATATGTTTTTCCATCCCCTCACTTTCAGTCTGTGTGTGTCTTTAGATCTGAAGTGAGTCTCTTATAGACAGCATATATATGGGTCTTGCTTTTTATCTATTCAGCTACTCTATGTCTTTTAACTGAAGCATTTAGTCTATTTACACTTAAAGTAATCATTGATAGAAATATACTGATTGTCCTTTTTTTTTTTTTTTTTTTTTTTTTTATAGTGTCTGGACTGGGTCCTATCTGTAGACATTCAGATTTAATTGCTGCGGGGTGCGGCTCAGTCATCGGTATGTTGTTTGTTTTTTTTTAATTAATTAATTAATTAATTTATCTTTGGCTGTGTTGGGTCTTCGTTTCTGTGCCAGGGCTTTCTCTAGTTGCGGCAAGCGGGGGCCACTCTTCATCGCGGTGCGTGGACCTCTCACTATCGCGGCCTCTCTTGTTGCGGAGCACAGGCTCCAGACACGCAGGCTCAGCAATTGTGGCTCACGGGCCCAGTTGCTCTGCAGCATGTGGGATCTTCCCAGACCAGGGCTCGAACCCGTGTCCCCTGCATTGGCAGGCAGATTCTCAACCACTGCGCCACCAGGGAAGCCCCTGATTGTCCTTTAATTATTTGTTTTCTGGTTGTTTTTGTAGTTCTTTTTGTTCCTTTCTTCCTCTTTTGCTCTATTCTCTTGTGATTTGATGAGTGTCTTTAGTGTTATGTTTGGATTTCTTTCTCTTTTTTTCTGTTTCATTATAATTTTTTGGTTTGTGGTTACCATGAGGTTCATATATAACAAAATATTTATTTTAAAAAATATGGAATGTTTCATGAATTTATGTCATCCTTACACAGGGTCCATGCTAATCTTCTCTGTATCATTCCAATTTTAGTATTAGATATGTGCTGCCAAAGTGAGCACAGCATTGCATAATTTTAAACAATGAAAATCACAAAGCCAAAAGAAAAGAATGGAAGTTGCATCACTCATTCTAAAATGTTGTAGACACCTCATGGTGTATCTTCTTCAATAACTGAAATCTTATATATCTTTCTATGGACTCAGATTTCTACAATACTGATTAAGGATTATGAAAACGAATTCTCTAATTCTCTATTAACATATCAATATATAAAAGTTAATGCTATCCATTATTGACAATTGTATTTAGTATATCAACAAAATTATCCCTTCTAATTTTTTTTTAAAAAAGAGAAATAGTGGAAAGGCATATTCAATGGCTTTGTGTTACAGGAAACTCTTTATCCAGAACTACCTCCTTTGCACATTATATTATAAAAATTATATTATATAATTTATTTAATAAATTTATTTAATAAATTTATAATTTATTATATAATTATATTATATTATAAAAATTGAGACAAAAATTTACAGTAAGAAAGATTTGAGCTTTCTTTAACTTAATTCAATTCCCATGAAAACCAGATAAGAAGGAAATATCAGAGATATAATATATGTATATGTTTAATTGTTTCTTAAAGAAAGCATGGTTTGAATTTCAAATGAGCAATCTTCACTGCTCTTTGAGATTTGGAGAAATCAACCAATACTTAAACTTCTATATATTACTGTGGTAGTCTTTTTGATGTGTCAGTTTGGCTAGTCTCCAGTTATTCTTTCAAACACTATTCTAGGTGTTGCTGTGAAGTTTTTTGTAGATGGGATTAAAATCCATAATCAGTTGACTTTAGAAAGGAGATTATTTTAGATAGTTTGGGCAGGCCTGATTCAATCAGCTGAAAGAGGTTAAAAGCAGAGCTGAGGCTTTCATAAGAAGAAATTGTGTGGACAACAGCTTTATCCTGTGCCTGAGAGTTCCAGCCTGACCCTCCTGACAGCCTGCCCTATAAGTTTTAGACAGGCTTAACCAGCCCCCCAAATGGTATAAGCCAGTTCCCTGCAATAAATCCCTTAATTTATATTTCCTACTGATTCTGCTTCTCTGGATTAATCCTGATTTATACAGTTACCTGGATTATAATTGCAAACAACATTAACCAAGGAAATATAGTTAATATTACCAAACTGTGTTTCCTAACAGTCACGAAAATATTGTTATATGTTACAAATTAATTAAACTCAGACTTCATGTTTCACTGCTAGAAGGTATCCTGTCAGTTTTGTGAATATTTATTATAGCTACAGTCTGATTTTTCCTGGGTCAACTTCAATCATTTTGTTTGTTAGAGTATGGAACATTACTTGTTTTCATGTATAGTACTTTTGATGTTTATATAAATGTGTGTATACTGTTAATACAGGAGTGTAAAAATATAAACAAGAGGACTGACTTTATTGGCAACCATAGTTCTTAAATACATATGACGGAAATTTTTATTTGAATAAAGCAGTATAGAAACTAGGTATTTTGCTATCTTTCAAAAGCAAAATGTGGCAACCCACCACCATCTCTAACTCCACCATATAGACAGAGGTATTTTGCTTATAAGATGTCCTCCAAGAAGAGTTTGACCAGAAATACTTCAGTGGTCTCCTTGGAATTTTTTTCATTTTTGTTTATGAAACAATCACTTTCATGCCTCAGAGCCTATGGTGTTAGAAATGGTAATATTACCCATCCAAAACATAGCTAACTCTTTTCTAAGCATTTAACAATGGATAATGGAGCAATTTAGTGAGGTTTGCACTTCTCTTGTTTCCAGATTGTTTCCATTTTTAAATTAACCTCATTTTATTTTATTATTTTATTTTATTATTATTATTTTTAACATCTTTATTGGAGTATAATTGCTTTACAATGGTGTGTTAGTTTCTGCTTTATAACAAAGTGAATCAGCTATACATATACATATGTACCCATATCTCCTGCCTCTTGCCTCTCCCTCCCACCCTCCCTATCCCACCCCTCTAGGTGGTCACATAGCACCGAGCTGATCTCCCTGTGCTATGCGGCTGCTTCTGTTTTATATTTGGTAGTGTATATATGTCCATGCCACTGTCTCACTTCGTCCCAGCTTACCCTTCCCCCTCCCCGTGTCCTCAAGTCCATTCTGAATGGTCTGCATCTTTATTCCTGTCCTGCCCCTAGGTTCTTCAGAACCAGTTTTTTTCTTTTTTAGATTACATATATGTGTCTTAGCATATGGTATTTGTTCTTCTCTTTCTGACTTACTTCACTCTGTATGACAGGCTCTAGGTCCACCCACCTCACTACAAATAACTCAATTTCATTTCTTTTTATGGCTGAGTAATATTCCATTGTATATATGTGCCACATCTTCTTTATCCATTCATCTGTCGATGGACACTTTAACCTCATTTTAAACAGTGGATTTTTTTTTTTTTTTTTAGTTCTTTAGTTAAGTTTGTTTGTTTGTTTTTTTGTTTTTACTTTCCATCATAAGCACATTTCCAAAGTTACATCCTGGTTGAACACCCTCTCAAGAGCATTTTTTTTTTTTTTTTTAGTTCTTTAGTTAAGTTTGTTTGTTTGTTTTTTTGTTTTTACTTTCCATCATAAGCACATTTCCAAAGTTACGTCCTGGTTGAACACCCTCTCAACAGCATTTTTTTTTTTTGGCGCACATGGTTCAGAAGGATAAACCCAGTCTACACTGATGAGGGGAGGACGACAGTAAGTCTTCTGACTCACTGAGTTGTTTTCTCCCTTTTCTCAGTATTAGCTCTGGGCAAGATTTTATAATGCAAGCCAAAAAGAATTTATACTACCTTAACCCCTATGGGCCATATTTGTGACTTGGTGTAGTGATGAAATTTGATCAGGATTTTGAGCTCTAGAGTTTTCATTACAGAGCTAAAAAACAACCTTGAGATCAATGCTGGAGGACACTGGGTGACTGGTATGAATAAATCATGTGGTGGTATATTGATAATGTACACTACTGAATATACAGAATTTAATATTAAGGTACTGTGGCTGGATTTTCAAATTCTGCTGCTAGAATATTATCAATACTGCTATAAGCTATTTTTCAAAATAAGAGCCATCATTTTATTAACATTAGTAACTGTATTGTGTGCTTCAGGGCACTAGCTGATTGCCTTTGGGGCCCAGAGGGATACTGTTACCTAAACTGGAAAGATAAAATTAATTAATAGGATAGTGGGCTTTTTCATCCAACTCTGAAGCTTGCCAGATTTTAAGTATAGCCAGAAGCAGAATATTCAAGTGAACAACTTAACAGATTCAGTGGGATGAATTTGATGTTGCTATTAGGGACAACTGACTTCCGTGTACACTTTTTTTATTGTGTCTTCAGTTTGCAGAAACGGGATAGCACTGGGGAGACCTATAAGATACATTTTCCAAGGTATTCTAAGAACTGCTTCTTTCAACAATTATTAGCTTATCTTCCATGTACTCTATAGCTATTAGAGTCTTTTAAAACAACTTTTCAATTATAAGGGTGAGATGAAACTGGCAAGAGTCAAACTCCATTCTTCCCTGGTCCTCTACTCATATCTAAACTATTTCAGGCAATAGATATGTTCTTTTATTTTGGACACATGAGCTCTTTGAAAGTATTTATTTTTGAGTAGAATGGCAGAGAACAGTAGTGTCAAGGAATTTATAAAAGTTAGACATCTCTTGCCAGAAAGACAAGGTGTCCCAGAGGAGTTTGGCTTGAATTGAACCTCGACCAAAAAAATGATAAGAACTGGGCAGCAGAGGAGATAAAAAATTATAGTTTCTTTTAGCATTGTGGTCACAAACTTACTCTACAATGTATCAGGTTGTGTATTTTAGACAATAGAAGCTCATCAAATCTTTGAAAAACTAGAGAAAAATTGCTCTCCTTATTAGTATTCAAATCAAAATGAAGAACTATCTATGGAGTCTTTCACTTCTAATTAAGATTAAGTAATTATCACACAAGGAGATCAGCTCGGTGCTTTGTGACCACCTAGAGGAGTGGGATAGGAAGGGTGGGAGGGAGACGTAAGAGGGAGGAGATATGGGGATATATGTATATGTATAGCTGATTCACTTTGATATAAAGCAGAAACTAACACACCATTGTAAAGCAATTATACTCCAATAAAGATGTTTAAAAAAAAAATTAAGTAATTTTCAGAAGGCTAACATTCTTAATGTGAACACCCAAGAAAACCAGGTAAATTATAAAAATCATATTTTAAAGGCATTAGAGAGCTGTGAATGCAAGGAAGACTATAGGGACTAAGCATTCAGAGAAAATATTTAGGAAAATATTCAGAGATGAGCTCAGAATTTTCAGCTGTCTTTTCCTGGAAGCATGTGATAATTTTGAGTGTGATCTAGAGCTTGAGAATCTGGACTTCCTTCAGAGAGAAAACCAATGAGAAGGGACAAATAAACCAACAGAGTTTTTAGCAGTCATCCAGGGCTGGAGACTTAAATTGCCGCAAACACATGGCCAGTTTCTTAGAGCATAACTTAATTTATAGATAGGCAGAGTAAGTATTTAAAGAACCAAGTTGGAAATTTTATTGAATTTTTTACTGAATACTGAAATTTTACTGAATAGTGCAGTCTCTCTGCTGGAGGAAAGGTCTATGAAACAAGTTTTAGAGGTACTGGAGATAGTGGTGAACTGACACTACATTCTTCCATTAGCTCTTCTTTCTGGGAATATTTGCTTATTCTGAATACAGCTAGAGAGGACTTCCCTACTGGTTCAGTGGTTAAGACTCCATGCTTCTGCTGCAAAGGGTACAGGTTCCATCCCTGGTCAGGGATCTAAGATCCTGCATGCTGCATGGTATGTCCAAAAAAAAAGAGACAGAGAATACAGCTAGAGATACAGAATCCAGGGTTGGTCCCTGGCAAAGAGTTCTTGGAAAACCAAGAAACAAGCAAGAGTTTTGTCAATCAAACACAGAGCCAGATTTCCTCATAATTGCTATTCAAAAGCTGCACAGGACAAGACTAAGCTGAAAATCTCTGAAAAGCAGGGCAAAAATCCCAACAGTCTTCCAGAGGTGAGAAGAAAAATGCTCTCTAGGTTCTCAATTAAAAGGTCTTGGTGGGTGTACCCTAAGAATAAAGACAAAGTAGAAATAGATTGAATCTTGACAACCAAGTGCAGTTTTGACCTGGCCCCATTTCTGATTGGATTAAAGTGATCATCTATTTCATTTCTTAGAACCCTGCTGGTGATAAAATGGCATCTATAATATGAACCTTTACATTTTTTTTTATGTACAGTGTTCATAATTATAAAAAAAATCTTTAAGCATGAAAAAGATAAGACCATATGATCAGTAACCAAGAGGAAAAACAGACAATAGAATCAGACTGTCAGGTGATCCTGATATTGAGATCAGAAGTCAATGACTGTGACTAATATACTCAAGAAATTACAGGCAATATGGAAAATTGGTAAGATATGGAGTTCAATATACTATAAGAATAAAATGAATATTGTGGAGACAAAAACACAATTAATCCATAGGTCAAAGAAGAAACTACAATGGAAATTAAAATGTTATGAACTAAATAATAATGAAGACATGACATACCAAATCTTGCTAGGTAGAGCTAAAGCAGTGCTTAAAAGAAAATGTAGAGTCATATGTGCATATATTAGAAAAAAAGAAATACTAAAAAATCAACTAAGAATCCATCTCAAGAAACTACAAAAAATTATAGCAAATCAATCCTCAAGAATGAAGGAAGCAAATAATAAGAATAATATGGAAAAAATCAATGAAATATAAAATAAGCATACAATGGAGAGAATCAGTTGTTTTTTAACTTTCAGTAAAACTGAAAAGCCCCCAGCAAGCCTGATTAAAACAAAGAGAGAAAACACAAATTACCTATATCAGGAATATAAGGGGAGGCATCAGTATAAATAATCCAAATATTAAAACTATAATGATTAAGTATGAAAAAATTTATGAAAAATCTTTAAGCAAATAAATTTGACAATTTGAATGATACGGAAAACCCAACTTATCAAACAGACTTAAGAAGAAATTTAAAATCTGAATAGTCTAAATCTCTTACAGAAATTAATCCAATTTTTAAAATCTTCTCACAAAGGAATTTCTAGGTCATAGTAAATTAACCTATGAATCCTTCCAAATACCAATATTACACAAAATCTACCAGAGAACAGATAAACAAGGGAATACTTCTACTTCTTCATGTGGAGCTTGCATAACCTTGAAATCAAACCCTACAAATAAATGAAAAGAGAAAATCTTATTGGTCAATAGCTCTCATCAATCTAGCTCAAATATCCTAAAAAACTACTAGAAAGTGGAACTCAGTCGTTTAAAAAAAGAGGAATACTTCATGACTAAGCAGGGTTTAGTCCAGCAAATTAAGGGTATTTTTACATTTGGAAATCCATCAGTGTAATCCACTACATTAATGAAAACAGAAGAGAAAAATTAAATGGTCATCTCAATAGAAGCAGAAAAGTAATTTGGTAAAATTTAACACCTATACACCTTAAAAACACAGTAAACTAAATCTTGAAAATGAGGAAATACAAATTAAAATAGCAATGTAATATCAGCACACACAGGAATGGATAAAATTAAAAATACTAAATGTTGGAGAAGATGTATTGCACCGGGACTTCTTATATTGCTGGTAGAAATGCAACTGGGTACAAAACTTGAAAAAACTTACAGCAACACTAATGTACACACACCCCATGACTCAGCAATTACATCCTTAGGTATAGACATAGAAATATGGTTATGTGTTCATCAAAGACATGTACAAGAATGCTTAAGACAGCACTTTGGAATAGTCTCAAACTAAAAATTACCCAAATGCCCAAAATATGAATGGTTAAGTAAATTGCAGTACATTTATACAATGGAATTTTATGAAGCAATGAGAAGGAACAAACTAAGTCTGTAAGAACAATTTACATGAATCTAAGAACATAATGTTGATTAAAAGAGATAGATACAAAAATAATACATAGTATATGACTCCATACATTCCAAGTTCAAACATTTCACGTTCAAAACTAATCTATACTGTCAGAAGTAAGAATAGTGGTTACCATGGGGAACAGGGTAGTGCCTGGAATGGGGCATGAAGGCGGCTTCCGCAGTACTTGTAATACTTTTTCTTGATCTGGTTGGTGGTTACACATGTGATCAGTTTGTGATAAATCACTGACCAGTATACTTATAACTTGTGTACTTTTTCTTATATATTATACATCATTAAAAGTTTATATATCTATAGTATTAGTTATCTATTGCTGATGTGACAGATTACTACAAACTTAATGGCTTAAAGCAACACAAATTTATTGTCTTGCAGTTCTATAGGTCAGAAGTTTGACTTGGGTGTCACTGAGCTAAAATCAAGGATTCAACAGAGCTGTACTTCCTTCTGGAACCTCTAGGGAATACTCCAATTCCTTGCTTTTCCTAGCTTGTCTTTTCATTGGTTCATGGCTCTCTCCCTTCATCTTAAAAGCCAGCAACTCTCTGATCCTTTTTCTCTCTGACTGACTATAGCCAGGAAACATTCTCCACTTTTAAGGATTCACATGACTAGATTGCATCCAACTGAATAATCCATGATTATTATCCATGACCTCCCCATCTCAAGGTTCTTATCCTTATCACAGCTGCAAATCCCTTTTGCCAAGTAAGGTAATATATTCACAGGTTCCCAGTTCTAGAGATTAGGATATGGACATCTTTAGGGGATTATTATTTTGCCTAGCATTTGTGTGTGTGTATTTATATTTTTAGTAAAATTTTACTTAGGGCTCTTAAGTCCTGATCTAGCCTCTCGGCCACCTTTTATAGTAAAAGAATATCTGTGGATTCCATTCTTGATTCTGGGCATATGATTGTGCAAATTATTTCATTAGTTTCCTCAAATGTCATATTAGGAAGCTACACTATTTGTTCTCTAAATTAACTACCCATATCTAGAACTGATATAATCATATTAGTGATTGCAATATAAGGGACTTAGATTTTACCTTTCATTTGAATAATATAAAAATTCAACTTTTTAGTTATCCATGAATTATTCACTGTGGGGATAAACTAGTCAAATATTTCTTATCCCATTCAGTCATTCTCTGCTACCCATCACATTTCTTGGTCTCCCTCTCTCAAATCAAGACATAAAGATTCGCTTTAATGATTCCAAATATATATATGTTGTCCAAAATATTTGCAAGATATTTCAGCTCCCAATATCAATGATTTGGGGAGGAGGAGTGATCATTCCAGGTCATGAATATCTTCAAGATAGATGCACATCTATTGCAATTCAGGGAACAGTCTACCCCATTCTTAAATGTGAATGTCTGTACTATAAGCAAGTTGTTTCTTATTATTATACTTCAGTTGTTATATGACCTCAGTTTAGACCCCAGAGGGTTATAGCTTTCCTATAGCCCTTTTCACAGTGGCATTTTGTCTGTCAACTCAATCTAGTCCAAGTGAATTGACCCCAGAGTTACAGTAAGAAACATCTCATAGAAAGCATAGTAGGTCATTTTCCAAACCTGAAATGCTAAAATAACAGTATCCTAATATTTTATTTTATCTTTCTAAGTGAGACAGTTGATCTCCCAGAGATCTCTGGAGACTTCTGATTTTCTCCTTAATGCTGGGACAGCATGCACTCTCTTCAGGAGACGTTCTATTAAAATGCAAAATGACTTTTGTTTCTCACCACTCCATATGACACAAGGGTTACAAGAATGTACTATACATTCTGGCATATCCTGTTGTGATTTTTCTTACCAATCCTGTTCAATTCCTCGGATCATTAATCTTATATTTTGGACTTCCAATAGCCAAGAGGGTTTTCAGTGTAGTTGGGAAAAAAAGAGCCAGGGCAAGAACTGCTAGTTACTGTGGCTTACTTTCTAGCTAAGAGAACCAAAACCCAAAGGAATTCCACCTTCACATTGGAAATAGAGCAGCGCATTGTTTACATCTCACTCTGGAGAAGACTAGAATAATTAGGAAGGATTTATTCATCCAAGAAAAGGTGGCCTGAAGGTTCAGCTTTAGAAATTTTAAATCTAATACATTTGTTAAGAGAAGGTTACTAGGTTGGCTAGTAAGAAATTTGAGAACGTTTTGTGACAGTCAAATTCACTTGTTTTTTTTTTCAATTTGTGTCTCAAGAGATTATACATCAATTCTGCATTTGAAGACAATGTAAAGGAGACAACAGTGCATGCACCTGGATTGCATCATTTCTAGGTTAAAATAAACCAAGCTGCAGAGAGATTTTTAAATAGTGGAGTTTATAGAGATGTTGACTCCTTCTCTGGGTGGTGATAACAGGAGTATGCAACCTACTTTTGACTGTCTTTAAGAGTTTAAACAGAGTTCTCCTTCAAGTAGCATACCTCCCGCATTGCCCTGTGTCCTGACACTCTTGAGAATGGTGTAATTAACTTGTGTCACTGCTATGTGTGACTTTGGTATCAGTGTAGTTTGTAAGACACTCAAATGAGGTTTCTGTGTAAACAATCAAACAGTCCCAGGCTACTACATTAGGCAAGCAGCTCTGCCAAGAACACAAAGAAATGGAACATCAGAGCCAGCAACACACACCTGTCCTTCCTTGAAGCAGCCAGTCTCGAGTCACGGTCTATATTTTTTTGCTCCAAAGCAGTGACAGTGCATGCATTGAATGTATTGGGCATAAATGCAATTGTGAGGATATTGAATGTATTAGGCATAAATGCAATTGTGAGGATACATTCGATGATTCGGGGGAAGCTTATGAAATAAGAGACATTAGATTGTGGAGCATAAGACTACATATTACTGTATACCTCAGCACAATGTGTGTGTGTGTGTGTGTGTGTGTGTGTGTGTGTGTGTGTGTGTGGTGTGTGTGTGTGTGTGTGTGTTGAGAGGAGGTGCTTGGGGAGGCTGTAGGGAAAATTAAATATTTAAGAATTTCATTTTTCCCCAGAGTCCATCATTTACTGTTTTCACCCACACAGCAAAAGATACACGTATTGGAACACAGCTACTTTTCCAGCAGTCTTATTTATGTAGAAAACAAATAAACAATTAAAAAATTTTTTTAATTAAAAAAAAATTTAAAGCTATATTTGAATAGAGAAGGAAAGAAAAACTATATTCCGTTGAAACAGTCTATAGGCACATATGCATGGAAATGTTTAATCTTTATATATGCATAAATGGATTATGTATTTATATATCTTTAACTGCCCTTATCAAGCACTGCTTTCCATGTGCAGAATAAGCTATGTGTTTTACATACATCATTTAGGTGTTCTCATAGCAATCTTGAGCGATAGCTATTTTGATTCCATTTCAAAGGTGGGGAAATAGAGACTTGGGGAGTTAAGTAACTGGCTCTAATCAGTTAAAATGTTGATTGATGACCTATTCTCTGTGAAGTAGTGTACTTCAAATACGTTCATAAATATCTTTTGCTTGTTATTCAGTTATTTCCTTCAGATAATTTCCTGAAAGTTGAATTGCTAGTGCACAGGGGAAAGGGCAAGGGGTCACTACATTAAAGATTAAGGGTTTTGTTATCGATAACCTTACGTTTGTACCAGTAGTATCAGAAACTATTTCCTCATACCCTCACTAACACAGAGTATTGTGATGTTTTAAAATGTCAGTCTGAAGTGGAAAAAGATGTCACATGATTTTATTTGCATTTTATATGGCAGAAGTTACAAATTTACCTTACAAATATTCATTGGCCATTTTTATTTATTTTCTTTTTCTTTGCATTCTACATTTAAGCCCCTTGCATAATTTTCTATCAAGCAAATTAGTCATTTGCTTAGTGATCTGATGCAATACTCCTGAAAATAATTTAATATAATGTGCAGATAAGAATATCCAAAAAACTTTGAAAAAAATAGAATGGGAAAGTTTCTCCTTTAGATATTAAAAGAATACCAAAACTAATACTTTGGGATTTAATAATTTATTCAGTTTCTAGATCAATATACTGGGTATTAACATCTTTACAGCTTTGAAATTTCCAATTCAATAATGTTTATTCAATAACTTCCATGTATTCAAGTTTTATTTTCTATGCCATAGTAAAATTTCTTTTACTTACTAGTTTTTTTTTACTATAAATCTATAATATTCATATGTTTGTTCTTAGATAAATTATTTTCTTGTTGCTGTTGTAAATAGAACATATTTTATTATATTTTCTAAGTACTGGTACTTTTAACTTCATAACTCATCATCTGAATTTTATTTCTGTCATTATTCATTTTACATATGTATGTATGTATTTTCATGGACCCAATTTTTCTTTTGTCTTTGTCTTTTGTCATAAACTATATGCCATAAACTAAATGAACTTTGTAGAACTGGTAGACATGACTGTTGGACTAAGGAAGGAATAAAGAAAGCAAAAGAGAGTGGTAGGAAGAAAAAGAGAGGACAGAAAAGTCCATAAGCAGGCAGGGCCATTTTCGTTAGTTGACAACTGTATTGGAAATTGTGGATTTGCTTTGTCTTGTCAAGTAGAGGTGGATGGACAGTGAGAATCTCTTTGGACATTTTCTTCACTCTTACATGCAATCACAGCAAGTATAGAAATCCTTGGCCATCTAACCCTACATACTTGTGTTTGCAATATGACTATCAAGGACAGCTAAGCCTCCTTCTAGAACACAGGACTTTTCTGTTAAATACTTGATCATTGGAGCTCCAAGTCTAACCTCTCACACATCTCACCCTCCTCCAGCGTCTGTTGCACCAGCATCTTCATTAGACACCTCTCCCTTGCGTCAAGCATTTCATAGGCATCCTACTCTGCACGTGGGTTAAAGTGGACTAATAAGGCTGGTTCTACTACTCTCTTACATGTGGTAGATAAGCCTTTCCTCTCATTATATCCACGGCAATAAGCACCTTGGAATTCGTGATTTTTATTCTTCATCCGTAACATTCAAGATGTTCACCCAGTTAGGTCTAGTTGTTTTCTTTTTTAACCTTCTCTTCAGTTTATATTTATACAAACTCATTGTTCATTTTTAACTTGAAATTCAAGTCACTTTCCCTATTCTACCCAGAGTCCAACCTGTATTTTAAAAATATTTACAATAATTCGAATATTAAAACAAAAGTGTTTTGTTATTAAAATAATCATTAAAAAATTTAACTAAATATATTTTCTAGTTTGGAAAAACACTAATAATAAGCAGTGAACTCTAAATCCTATTACGCTATTAAACACAACAATAATCTCTCAGCCACCACATACTCTTCCCAAATCATGAACAAAGAACTCTCTCTCAGTATAATTTTTGTTTGTTTTGCTCAGAAGTCCTCAAAAGATGCACATTTGTGCCTGTTTGTATGTGTGCGTGTGGTGGGGGGGTTTGGGGTGGGGTACTATATACTAATCCCTTGGAAGCTTTTAAAAATTGTACATGCCTCCCACCCCCAGAGATCTTGGTATACATCCTTCTATTCTCCTTCCAACTCTTCCCTACTAGCCTATCATGGAGAAGAATTGCTGCTAGTTTCTTGTATCCATCAGTATACGAAAAATTGAGAAAAGTAATTACAATCCCCATGGCATAAAATATTGCAGCTAAAATTATGTTGAGATTCCTAAGGTCTTTATGATATTTTTCACAAATGATAATTATTCACATTCACATCTTATATCATTCTTACAATTATATTATAATACTTATAATTATATTAATTAGTATAATTCTTATAATTATATATTATAATCATTTTTATAATTGCATTTTTGTGAGTTCTTTTTTACACCCTCCCACTTCCTTGCCAATAGTAATCATTTAAAAATATGTATAAGATGAATGAATGAAAGAAAGATGCAAAATGTTTAAGTAAGTTGTCACACTGGAGTCTAGAAATTATTTTTTTTTGAATTTTTGAAGTTTATATTATTTATTTTTTTATACAACAGGTTCTTATTAGTCATCAATTGTATACACATCAGTGTATACATGTCAATCCCAATCTCCCAATTCATCACACCACCACTCCCACCCGCCGCTGCTTTCCCCCCTTGGTGTCCATACGTTTGTTCTCTACATCTGTGTCTCAATTTCTGTCCGGCAAACCAGTTCATCTGTACCATTTTTCTAGATTCCATATATATGCGTTAATATGTGATATTTGTTTTTCTCTTTCTGACTTACTTCACTCTGTATGACAGTTTCTAGATTCATCCACATCTCTACAAATGACCTAATTTCGTTCCTTTTTATGGCTGAGTAATATTCCATTGTATATATGTACCACTATTTATTTATCCATTCGTCTGTCGATGGGTATTTAGACTGCTTCCATCACCTGGCTATTGTAAATAGTGCTGCAATGAACATTGGGGTGCATGTGTCTTTTTGAATTATGGTTTTCTCTGGGTATATGGCCAGGAGTGGGATTGCTGGGTCATATGGTAATTCTATTTTTAGTTTTTTAAGGAACCTCCATACTGTTCTCCATAGTGGCTATATCAATTTACATTCCCACCAACAGTGCAAGAGGGTTCCCTTTTCTCTACACCCTCTCCAGCATTTGTTGTTTGTAGATTTTCTGATGATGCCCATTCTAGCTGGTGTGAGGTGATACCTCATTGTAGTTTTGATTTGCATTTCTCTAATAATTAGTGATGTTGAGCATCTTTTCATGTGCTTCTTTTCCATCTGTATGCCCTCTTTGGAGAAATGTCTATTTAGGTCTTCTGCCCATTTTTGGATTGGGTTGTCTGTTTTTTTATTATTGAGCTGCATGAGCTGTTTATATATTTTGGAGATTAATTCTTTGTCCATTGACTCATTTGCAAATATTTTTTCCCATTCTGAGGGTTGTCTTTTCGTCTTGTTTATGGTTTCCTTTGCTTTGCAAAAGCTTTTAAGTTTCATTAGGTCCCATTTGTTTATTTTTGTGTTTATTTCCATTACTCTAGGAGGTGGATCAAAAAAGATCTTGCTCTGATTTATGTCAAAGTGTGTTCTTCCTATGATTTCCTCTAAGAGTTTGATAGTGTCCAGTCTTACATTTAGGTCTTTAATCCATTTTGAGTTTATTTTTGTGTATGGTGTTAGGGAGTGTTCTAATTTCATTCTTTTACATGTAGCTGTCCAGTTTTCCTGGCACCACTTATTGAAGAGACTGTCTTTTCTCCATTGTATATCCTTGCATCCTTTGTCATAGATTAGTTGACCATAGCTGTGTGGGTTTATCTCTGGGCTTTCTATCCTTTTCCACTGATCTATATTTCTGTTTTTGTGCCAGTACCATATTGTCTTGATTACTGGAGCTTTGTAGATAGTCTGCAGTCAGGGAGTCTGATTCCTCCACCTCCGTTTTTTTCCCTCAAGACTGCTTTGGCTATTTGGGGTCTTTTGTGTCTCCATACAAATTTTAAGATTTTTTTTTTCTAGTTCTGTAAAAAATGCCATTGGTAACTTGATAGGGATTGCATTGAATCTGTAGATTGCTTTCGGTAGTAGAGTCATTTTCACAATATTGATTCTTCCGATCCAAGAACATGGTATATCTCGCCA
The DNA here is from genome assembly GCF_965194825.1 of Balaenoptera physalus. Lineage (NCBI taxonomy): Eukaryota > Metazoa > Chordata > Mammalia > Artiodactyla > Balaenopteridae > Balaenoptera > Balaenoptera physalus. Next base: position 57,174,353 of record NC_138885.1, read on the forward strand.
TCTGTTGGTATCATCTTTAATTTCTTTCATCAGTGTCTTATCGTTTTCTGCATACAGGTCTTTTGTCTCCCTAGGTAGGTTTATTCCTAGGTATTTTATTCTTTTTGTTGCAATGGTAAATGGGAGTGTTTCCTTAATTTCTCTTTCAGATTTTTCATCATTAGTGTAAGAGATTTCTGTGCATTAATTTTGTATCCTGCAACTTTACCAAATTCATTGATGAGCTCTAGTAGTTTTCTGGTGGCATCTTTAGGATTCTCTATGTATAGTATCATGTCATCTGCGAACAGTGACAGTTTTACTTCTTCTTTTCCAATTTGTATTCCTTTTATTTCTTTTTCTTCTCTGACTGACGTGGCTAGGACTTCCAAAACTATGTTGAATAATAGTGGCAAGAGGGAACATCCTTGTCTTGTTCCTGATCTTAGAGGAAATGCTTTCAGTTTTTCACCATTGAGAATGATGTTGCCTGTGGGTTTGTCATATATGGCCTTTATTATGTTGAGGTAGGTTCCCTCTGTGCCTACTTTCTGGAGAGTTTTTATCGTAAATGGGTGGTGAATTTTGTCAAAAGCTTTTTCTGCATCTATTGAGATGATCATATGGTTTCTATTCTTCAGATTGTTAATATGGCGTATCACATTGATTGATTTGCGTATATTGAAAAATCCTTGCATCCCTGGGATAAATCCCACTTGATCATGGTGTATGATCCTTTTAATGTGTTGTTGGATTCTGTTTGATACTATTTGGCTGAGGATTTTTGCATCTATATTCATCAGTGATATTGGTCTGTAATTTTCTTTCTTTGTAGTATCTTTATCTGGTTTTGGTATCAGGGTGATGGTGGTCTCATAGAATGAGTTTGTGAGTGTTCCTTCCTCTGCAATTTTTTGGAAGAGTTTGAGAAGGATGGGTGTTAGCTCTTCTCTAAATGTTTGATAGAATTCACCTGTGAAGCCATCTGGTCCTGGACTTTGTTTGTTGGAAGGTTTTAATCACAGTTTCAATTTCATTACTTGTGGTTGGTCTGTTCATCTTTTCTATTTCTTCCTGGTTCAGTCTTGGAAGGTTATACCTTTCTAAGAATTTGTCCATTTCTTCCAGGTTGCCCATTTTATTGGCATAGAGTTGCTTGTCTCTTAGGATGCTATGTATATCTGTGGTGTCCGTTGTAACTTCTCCTTTTTCATTTCTAATTTTATTGACTTGAGTCCTCTCTCTCGTTTTCTTGATGAGTCTGGCTAATGGTTTATCAATTTTGCTTATCTTCTCAAAGAACCAGCTTTTAGTTTTATTGAACTTTGCTATTGTTTACTTTGTTTCTATGTCATTTATTTCTGCTCTGATCTTTATGATTTCTTTCCTTCTGCTAACTTTGGGTTTTGTTTGTTCTTCTTTCTCTAGTTCCTTTAGGTGTAAAGTTAAGATTGTTTATTTGAGATTTTTCTTGTTTCTTGAGGTAGGCTTGTATAGCTATAAACTTCCCTGTTAGAACTACCTTTGCTGCATCCCATAGGTTTTCGATGGTCGTGTTTTCATTATCATTTTTCTCTGGGTATTTTTTGATTCCCTCTTTGATTTCTTCAGTGATCTCTTGGTTATTTAGTAACGTATTGTTTAGCCTCCATATGTTTGGTTTTTTAATGGTTTTTTCCCTGTAATTGATTTCTAATCTCATAGCGTTGTGGTCAGAAAAGATGCTTGATATGATTTCAATTTTCTTAAATTTACTGACGCTTGATTTGTGACCCAAGAAGTGATCTATCCTGGAGAATGTTCCATGCACACTTGAGAAGAAAGTGTAATCTGCTGTTTTTGGATGGAATGTCCTATAAATATCAGTTAAATCTATCTGGTCTATTGTGTCATTTATAGCTTGTGTTTCCTCATTAATTTTCTGTTTTAATGATCTGTGCATTGGTGTAAATGAGGTGTTAAAGTCCCCCACTATTACTGTGTTACGATTTCCTCTTTTATAGCTGTTAGCAGTAGCCTTGTGTATCGAGGTGCTCCTATGTTGGGTACATATATATTTATAATTGTTATATCTTCTTCTTGGATTGATCCCATGATCATTATGTAGTGTCCTTCCTTGTCTCTTGTAACATTCCTTATTTTAAAGTCTATTTTATCTGATATGAGTATTGCTACTCCAGCTTTCTTTTGATTTCCATTTGCATGGAATATCCTTTTCCATCCCTTCACTTTCAGTCTGAATGTGTCCCTAGGTCTGAAGTGGGTCTCTTGTAGACAGCATATATATGGGTCTTGTTTTTGTATCCATTCAGCAAACCTCTGTCTTTTGGTTGGAGCATTTAATCCATTCACGTTTAAGGTAATTATTGATATGTATGTTCCTATGACCATTTTCTTAATTGTTTTGGGTTTGTTTTTGTAGGTCCTTTTCTTCTCTTGTGTTTCCCACTTAGAGAAGTTCCTTTAGCATTTGTTGTAGAGCTGCTTTGGTGGTGCTGAATTCTCTTAGCTTTTGCTTGTCTGTAAAGCTTTTGATTTCTCTGTCGAATCTGAATGAGATCCTTGCCGGGTAGAGTAATCTTGGTTGTAGGTTCTTCCCTTTCATCACTTTAAGTATATCATGCCACTCCCTTCTGGCTTGTAGAGTTACTGCTGAGAAATCATCTGGTAACCTTATGGGAGTTCCCTTGTATATTATTTGTTGTTTTTCCCTTGCTGCTTTCAATAATTTTTCTTTATCTTTAATTTTTGCCAATTTGATTACTATGTGTCTCGGTGTGTTTCTCCTTGGGTTTATCCTGCATGGGACTCTCTGCACTTCCTGGATTTGGGTGGCTATTTCCTTTCCCATGTTAGGGAAGTTTTCGACTATAATCTCTTCAAATATTTTCTTGGGTCCTTTCTCTCTCTCTTCTCCTTCTGGGACCCCTATAATGTGAATGTTGTTGCATTTAATGTTGTCCCAGAGGTCTCTTAGGCTCTCTTCATTCTTTTCATTCTTTTTTTTTTTATTCTGTTCTGCAGCAGTGAATTCCACCATTCCGTCTTCCAGGTCACTTATCCATTCTTTCCTCAGTTATTCTGCTATTGATTCCTTCTAGTGTAGTTTTCATTTCAGTTATTGTGTTGTTCATCTCTGTTTGTTTGTTCTTTAATTCTTCTAGATCTTTGTTAAACATTTCTTGCATCTTCTCGATCTTTGCCCCCATTCTTTTTCCGAGGTCTTGGATCATCTTCACTATCATTATTCTGAATTCTTTTTCTGGAAGGTTGCCTATCTCCACTTCTTTTAGTTGTTTTTCTGGGGTTTTATCTTGTTCCTTCATCTGGTACATAGCCCTCTGCCTTTTCAACTTGTCTGTCTTTCTGTGAATGTGGTTTTTCCCCCACAGGCTTCAGGATTGTAGTTCTTCTTGCTTCTGCTGTCTGCCCTCTCATGGATGAGTCTATCTAAGAGGCTTGTGCAAGTTTCCTGATGGGAGGGACTGGTGGTGGGTAGAGCTGGCTGTTGCTTTGGTGGGCAGAGCTCAGTAAAACTTTAATCCACTTGTCTGCTGATGGGTGGGGCTGGGTTCCCTCCCTGTTGGTTGTTTGGCCTGAGGCAACCCAACACTGGAGCCTACCTGGCTCTTTGGTGGGGCTAATGGCAGACTCTGGGAGGGCTCACACCAAGGAGTTCTTCCCTGAACTTCTGCTGCCAGTGTCCTTGTCCTCACAGTGAGACAGAGCCACCTCCAACCTCTGCAGGAGACCCTCCAACACTAGCAGGTAGGTCTGGTTCAGTCTCCTATGGGGTCACTGCTCCTTCTCCTGAGTCCCAATGCGCACACTACTTTGGGTGTGCCCTCTAAGAGTGGAGTCTCTGTTTCCCCGAGTCCTGTCGAAGTCCTGCAATCAAATACTGCTAGCTTTCAAAGTCTCATTCTCTAGGAATTCCTCCTCCCTTTCCCAGACCCCCAGATTGGGAAGCCTGATGTGGGGCTCAGAACCTTCACTCCAGTGGGTGGACTTCTGTGGTATAAGTGTTCTCCAGTTTGTGAGTCACCACCCAGCAGTTATGGGATTTGATTTTATTGTGATTGCACCCCTCCTACCGTCTCACTGTGGCTTCTCCTTTGTCTTTGGATGTGGGGTATCTTTTTTGGTGAGTTCCAGTGTCTTCCTGTCAATGATTTTTCAGCAGTTAGTTGTGATTCTGGTGTTCTTGCAAGAGGGAGTCAGAGCACGTCCTTCTACTCCACCATCTTGAACCAATCTGCTAGAAATATTTCTTCTTCTGTGAGCATATAAATGTTTACTTCATGTCCAGAGAAATTTCATTGTATATTCCATCTGTGGTAACTTGTGTCTCAAGCTCTGCAGGCTTGCAAAATACAACCAGCTTCAAAGAGCTGTAGGTTTTCTGGCCCCATAGCCCCAAGAGGCTTAATTCCCACTTTCATATTAGGGATTAGAATTCAATAAGTTCACAATAGTCTGGAGCATGTTGGAGAACAAGATTGTGTTTACCCTAAGTTTGGATCACAGAATCATGGAATTTCAGGGTTTTATAGACACTTAAGTGGCAATTAGCTTATTTTACCACCTATTTTTTCGTTTTAAGTCCAATTGTCTTCTTATAAGATTGCAGATCAGAGAGCCTTGAGAAGATCTATTTGGCACTCTGCTAGGTTCTTAATTTCCTTGGAAGGCAGTGAAGTTATCTTATATTTCTGTTCCATAGTATTGCACTTAGTACTGGTGTAGTGGCTGAGAACAAGGTCTAGGGAACTCCACAGATGTTAAAACTAGAGCAACAAAAGGAAGTGATGAAAGCCAGAAGCTATGTGTAAAGACACATGTCTTGGTGAGGGTGCATGATGGGGTCTTGGTGAGTGGGCAGGGAACATGCTGTTATGTTAGAACCAGTAGTGAGAAAGAATTATTTCTCAGTCAGAATCACACTTTTCTAGTCTAGCTTGTCCTTTATATGAATAAGAAGATTCTTTATTATGGCATGTAGCAAAACCTACTAGTGGCAGCTAAGCAATCTCTAATAATGGTTTAGTACTCACAACTGAGGATCCTGGACACTTCAACCACCTTTCAAATACCTTATCATTCATCTTTGCTCAACCCCAGAGGTACCATAGATTGGAGTTGCAACTCCAATTTTTACTTTTTAAAATAAGGTAAAATGTAATCACCCGTATCCGCCCTTCTGCAGACTCCTCAAAAGGAGACTTCTATTTTTTCCCACATCTCAAGGTCTGCCCCTGTCAGGATTTCCAGTACTGATCCCAGGACAGTGTTTCTCTATTTCCTTGTAACAACCCCTCTTTGGGGGTGAACAATAGCAAGCTATTTCCCCCAAGTCCTCCTCATTGCTGTCATACACAACCCTACTGTATATGTATATTCCTCATTCACTGGAGATTTTAGTGCCTGGCTGTCTTCTTTTCCACTCCAATTCTTCCATCATCCTGGGAGATGTCTGCCTCCAAAAGACAACTCATTCAGTTACCTAGTGTCTTAGTATTTTGATCTTAATTCCAATAACCCTCACCTTCACTCCACTTTAGCCAATGTCTCTTGAACATTTTTCATCTGGTGTTTGCTTTTTTCCCTGTCTGCAATCTCTCTGATGACCCTGATAGATAAGGTTCACAAAACTGCACAAATTGTAACTTTATGGGTATCATCCTCAAATGAGGCCTCAATGCTACCAGATAATACTTTCATGATGTCTCAATACTTTAACAGTTCTCAAGATTTCCAATGAATTGGAAAGCTAGCCATTCCAACCTTCAGCCCTCTTTACTACAAGGCCTTCTCTACTCTTTTAAACATTGAATTTAAACACCTATCTCCATCTGAGCTGATGAGAAAGTAGAAGACATAGGATTAGCATTTTCCTGATTTCCTATAGCTATTAGCAGACTTATAAACTTCCCTGCATGTACATTCATCTTCTTCTCCCTTTTCTCCTTTTAAAATGAAATGGTGTCTCTTTTCTTGTCTATGGTGATTTCCTCATTTGATCTTGATCTTATTCTCTCTTAAATCTTTAAGATATATAAATTATTTTTCCTCCTTTTTTCTATACCTAATTCTATTCCTAGGTGTAATTCTACACCTAGATTTAAGCACTTTCTAACTTGAATATTTCCATGCTTAAAAAAAATTCTCCCTTGAAATTTTTTCCTAGCTACTGCATTATCTTAATGCTCTATTCACAGTAAACTTACCCATAGGATTCTCATACTTATATTCACCTTTTCCCTTGCAGTCTCTCCTCAATCCACAACAATTTAGCAAATCCACCTCCACTGATATTGTTCACATCAGAGTTACCAAGAACCTATGTGTCGTTAGATCCAATAAACACTTCCCAGTTTTACCTTGCTTGATTTCTTAATATACATCTGGCATTAACTGACTCCTGCTTGAAAATGATCTTCCTTTGGCATTCATGTCACCATATTCTCCTGGTTTTCCTCTAACCTTTCTGGTTTCTACACCTCAGTATCTCCTTTAAAAACACACAGTGTATTCCTTGGATGTTAGGGCTCCTCTGGGTCCTACTCTCTTTTGTGTCATTTCTTGCTACAGCCTCCCTACCACCTTTTCTCCAACCTAGCCGATTACTCTCTTCTCTGCATAGTCTGGCCTTTTTCACTGAACTGAGAGTCTCTCATTGGGACCTCCAAACACGCTGATTCCTCCACACTGATTATCCTTGCCTTCACTTAACTTCTACCTATTGATTATATCTCGACTGAGATCGAAAGTCCTCTGGAAAACCTAACTTAGCCTCAATAAGTGACCCTTCAATGTGCTGTCAAAAGTCCTTCTGTTTCCTTTCTTATCTCTTATACCAGTGTGATTAAATTGTCTATTTAAATTTCTATTTTCCTCGTAAGACTATAAGCTCCTAGAATGTAGAGAATATATTTGCCATCACATTACTAGAACCTAAATCAGTAGCTGGTATAAAGTAGGTGCTTAATGATATTTGCCAAACTGAATGAATCAATAAATTATCCCATAAATATGTATTCTGGAGAATTTAATATTAAGCCCTGGAAGAATTCTAGAATAAATCATTAAATAGATCAGTTGTATGCACTTGAAAACAAAGTGGTATGACTAGAAAAACATCATGGCTTCACAAAGAAAAGTCAGGCCCTATTACTTGGATTTCCTCTGGCAGATGAGAATGCCCTAGATGGAGTGTCTGGATTTTTCGCTTTAGAAATGCTTTTCCTTCAAAAGTATCTAATAACCTAGGTCTTACAATCTCTACATCATTGTGGGCAAGGTTGTGAGATGAGATCAAAAACAAAAAACAAGCAATGGTGATACTTCTGACAGGTCTCCCGTACTGTGGGTTTAGTATTTGGCTCCACTTTTTCAACAATTTTACAAATGTCTTAGATAAGTATATAAAAGAAAGACTCTTTTTTTTCTTTTTCTTTTTTTGAGTAGAATGCTACAGAATGGAATACTTATGAAGCATTCAGTCTGGGTGATAATTTCTGTCAGGGATATCCTTGTCAGAGAAGGTATTTCCATTTTGAGTGGGAGGCTGGCTATATAATTTCCAAAGGATTTTCCAAATTTAAGATGTCACATTTCTGTGAAGGAGTATCATCTCTCAGGATGTGCTGGAGATGCTTGTATAATCCCAGAATATTCTACATAGAACAAATTACAGAGTGTATCACTGACAAATAAGAGAGTTACACCTTATGTACCTGGGGCTTTTCAAGGAAGGTAAGGCAAATAGAACAAAAGTAAAGATTTTACCTACATCATCTAACAATAGATCTTTGAGAGATATTTAGTATATTTAGGGGATATACTCTTCTAAAGTTCATGTATTTTAAGTAATAAAAAATTTCAATTATTCAACTATTCCCTATGAACAGAATTTACCTGGAAAATATTCAATTATTTGAAAAATCCAGATGTTAAATCTTTTTTTCATATTTTAAGCACTTTTAAAGTTTTTTTTTGCTCATTATTGTTATTGCTTTTGCCACCTACAAAGCTGACCTCTCTGGACACCATCGCCTAAAGCACTGGACAAGCTAAGTGGAGCTTTTAAATTCATAACCTCTGTGTTTTCAAAATCCTTTTAAATGATAATGAATCCGTATTGCCTTAGAATTTAATGCTATTTTCTATCTTCAGTACAGACAGAGGGTTCTCTCCCTGTCAGCTAGGATTTGGAAAGGACATCAGAGGCCAAGGAACATTGTTGACTTGGATGAGTTCCATGGGTGAAAAGGCCAAACTGAGAGGACTGGCTGCATTTTGGTAGGCAGCATCTAAGTGAAATGCTGCTTCCAAATGGTGTTTGAATAATTATATCCAGATAAGAAAGCTTTTCAGGTTTGACTCGTGTGAACTTTTAAGTGGTAAATTGTCACACATTTCAACTGAGCTAATGTTTCACCAAATCAACTCATTTGAGACTTCTGATCACAGTTAAATGATAGAAGTACTAAAGTTAATAAGAAGTGGTTGCAACATCTTCTCAATTCACTCGTTAGAATAACTGCTGCATCGGACTTTTCTTTCTAGGCCACTGCCATGAGCCAAATTCAGACCCTTAGATTTACTCTCTTGTGATAATTTCCCAACTGATTTTCAGCCCTCCGATTTCTCTCCCCTACCATCCATTCTATATAAACCAGCAAGTCAATTTTCTCTAATACTATTTTGACCACAAATAACTTCCCTCTGTAAAAGGAGGGTCTGTGAGTCCCCACTGTTTATAAAATAAAGCCCAAACTATTCAGCATGTGTTCAACTACCTAAACCTAGCAATCCATTCCAAATATTCCATTCCTAACAAATAAATTATTTAATATGACTGTCTTAGGATCCTGCCTCTAAGCGTTTAATGACAGGATACTTCTCCCTTGGAATGTTACCTTATAGAAAGTTCCCTTCCTTCTTCTAACTGAAGGGATCTGTACCTCTTTGGGACTCAGAGCCATAAGTATCTGAACAACTCATCCTTGTGCAATTAATATTCTATAATCTCATAACAACTCTTCTATTATTATAGTTGAACTTTATCTTACTGTTTCTTATTATCACCTTATGAATTTGCACCTTATGAATTTGTCTGTTGGAAGAGAATACCTTAATCCCCTTGATATCTTTGATTATATATAGCGTGGTGTCTGTGATGATCTTCTTGGCCTCTGTCCAGGTGAACTTCAAATAACTACAGCCGAAATTCACATCTCTTCCACTTGCAATAGTGGAAGTGGAAGAGACGTGAATCCTTCCTATCCTTTCTTTAAACTCCAATTTGGGGATCGTAATAGGATTCCTAGTCGAGGAAAAGACAGAAGCCCAAATTCTTAGTTCAATATTTTCAAGTCAGTCAGAAGGTCGTACTCCTAAGTGGGTAATTATTTTCTAATGACCTTTATTCTTCTCCGATGACAGGAGGCCAAGCTCACATCTCGCTTGGAATCATTGTTCATTGCTCTCACCACTCCCCTGAGACACTGATAGTTTTTGTGCTTCTGTCTCCAGCTACAGGCTACCTCTAGTCTCTCAGACCAGACTGGTCCACCTCAACAAGCCTGTTTAATTTTGTCAGACCCTCCATATACTGGCTGGTCCTACTGTCTTTCTTTAAGTCCTTTTTCTAACAGTGCCTTTTATATAATAGATATTCAATAAATATTAGTTGATTTCACTTGAGAGCGCGTTTTGATATTCTCCTAGCAAGCCTGTCAGTGTTCTTGAGCGGATCAGATTTCTAGTATTGTTCTTCTGTGACCTGAAGCTGGCAGCTGAAAATTAAGGAAAGGTTATGGCCAAACATCCAGAATAATGTACTAGGTAATGGTTCTTTTTCCAGCTTAATCTCTTGTTGCTTTCTTTTTGCGAATCTTTCCCTGTCCTCTCCTTAGTCATTTTCCACTTGATTTCCCCATTTTTCTCACCAAGAACAAGACATGGGTTTAAAGTCATATTGTCTGGTACGTGTTTTTTAATTTTGAAGTAAATTTTTTAAATACACTAATTTTGAGATCTAAGAGCCTTGTGTGTTCTAATCAGAAGTGAGTTGCTCTTCTCTGGTTGTAAATAATACATTTTGCAAGTGATTTCAAGTCTTTTAGTTCATGAGAGTGATTATGTACACTGACACTGCTCTGGCATTTGAAGGTGTTAAAATGCCAGAGAGCATGTTATGGAAGAGACTCTGGGACCAATCTGAGGTTAAACTAAATCACTGGCTGACTCTAAATACATAGCAGAATCACCCGAAAATGTTTTTTCAAATGCCTTGGCCCCTCAAGTCCCATCTCTCAGGTTTGACTTGTGTGACCTTTTAAGTGGTAAATTATCACACATTTCAACTGAGCTAATGTTTCACCAAATCAACTCATTTGAGACTTCTGATCACGGTTAAATGACAGAAGTACTAAAGTTAATAAGAAGCAGTTGCAACATCTTCTCAATTCATTCATTAGAATTGATTGAAATATGCAAAGTTGAGAACCAGTTAAGATCAATTAAGCGCTTAAACCTAAATGTTCAATTCCAGCCAGAAAATTTCTTACTTTGTTATGTTATAATTAAAACAGTATTTTTCAGAACTAATCTTTGCATCTTAATATGTCTGTAAATTCTATTACAAGCCTATCATAAGCACTTTGATTTGAGGTGGCCATCAAATCCGAAGTAGCAGCAAGTTTAGTCAGTCTCCTCAGAACAGTAGGAACCACTGGATTGAAAGGATTTTTTTCAATTTTAGTGGACTAGAAAAAGTCACTTTTTTTCAAAGCAAACTTCTATTGCTTCTGAGAAGCTTATTCAGTATTTAGATTTGTCAGGTATTATTGTTGCCTAACATTAGGGGTTCAGTCTCCTCTTTGGTCTTTGAAACCATTCGCTAAGAAAAGCACTTCAATTGGGTAACCATTCACTGATTGTCTTCTCCTTGTCCAAGGCTCTGCAAAGTCTGATATAAATACAAAGGAAGTGTATGACCCATTTACATTCTCAAGAAATTTATTGGGAAGAGTAGAGAGGTGAAATTTACATATATAAAACAATTACGGAACTATGTGAAACCATCCTGTGATTAAATAGAACCTAACACCTCACTCTGTGTGTGTTTGTGTGTGTGTGTGTGTGTGTGTGTGTGTGTGTGTGTGTGTGTGTTTGTGTGTGTGTAAAATGGCTGATCAGGAAGAGACCAAAGTTCAAATGCACCATGGACAGTCTAAGGTATAAGTGTATCAGATGAAAAAAAATGGGGTCATGGAAAGTAAGATGGCTAGAAAGAAACTAGGGAAATGGGAGGAAGGGAAAAAGAAGCAAAGGAAAAGTGATGGTTGAATGTTATTTTAAATGTTCCCTTTTTCTGAATAACCACACATATGCAAAACATCTGGAAGAATATCATTCTCTGACATAACTCAATATGTCAGTTATATTTGACATATCTCAACCTACCAAAGATAACTGGACTTAACAATTTCAACTCTCAGTTCATCAAAAACAGAGGTATAAAACTAGACCTCATATTGTTTTCATCCACCCGCTTTTATAATGTGGCCCACTATATTTGTTACCATACTGGTGGGACAGAAATGGTAAATCAGGAGTCTCACATTCCAATCTTTGATGCATCCATTGAGTGAGCTGGATAAACTACTTCTCTGGGTCTCAGTTTCCTCATTTGCAAAACAGGCATAGTAATAACTTGAAAGGAAATGGTACATCCAGTTGTGTTTAGGTGATATATGGGTTATAGGATTCATTGAGCTGTATATTGTGTGATTAGCACAACTGCCTAGCACGTTGTAAGCACTGACTAGGTGATAGCTCTTACTAATGTTCTTTTATTATTATTTGGTTAATAGATATATTGTTTCTGAATAAACAGAAGCAGTCATGTAAAGTGGGCTTATGGACTTATGAAACAATAGAAAGGGAGTTCAAAATAAGCATGTATTTAAAAACAAAGGCCTCATAGCCATCTTTATGCCACTGCTCAAAATTTTAATATTATGTGAAATAGGCCCACCATACAAAATGTTCTAAATAGAAAGCCACCTTTATCTGTGAGGCTAAGAGAACTACATTGTGCACTCCAGGTTTTTTCCATTCATTTGCTCGAAGATAAGCAGCAAGCTATTACTCTCTTTTGGGGCTGTCTTCAGAGACTATTTCTAGCCACCACTTGTGGGAATGCTTTATGAGATGTCAGCCTGTGTGAGTAGAGATAGCATGGTTTGTCATGGGCAGATAGGCCATATTCTGCTATGAACTGATGGCTTTGTCTTTTATCACTGTCACAGGCTTATTTAACAAGCTGTGACTCTGTGGTTCATCACAAAGAGAACTGTCATCCCCAGACACGTGGCCTGAACATCCTTTCATCTTCCATGCTGGTAGGATCTGTCATTTGACATCAAGCAGACCAGCAACTCCAGATGGACCACGCAGGCTGCAACCCTGTAACAAGGGAAGGTTTGCACTGGCGTAGATCCAGGCTTTGCACCTTTGATTAGATTACACAAATGAGAAAAACATATGTAAGCTCTTAAGTTGTGTATGCTGATAATATGTCATAAATATCACTTGAAAAGAAATGGTACAACCAGCCGTGTTTAGGTGATAATTATTTATCATGGTGTTATTCTGAGTAACTGATAAATGAATTAAGATTGATTTACCCCGCTATCCCTCCATTTTAAAAACTCTTCTCTTTGCTAGCTATTAGTAACATTTAAATTTTGAAGCAACTTCAGAACTTTAGTTGTAGATGGTCCTTCAAAATTGTTGACAATTGGTTAATACCTTGTTTGTGTGTATGTAGCAATTGTGTAACAAATCTGCAAATATTGACTCTCCCACTCATAATATCAGTTAAGGAATAATAAATCCAGAGATCTAAACAGAAAATTCTTTAACATTTCTAAAGAAGCTCTGTGGCTGAGAGTTGAGGGGGTTGCTTAGTTACAGCCTTTTCACCAAAGCCTGTAGGACATACACTCTTGTCTGTGGAAACTGAGCCCAGCCTGCTGAGTTCAGCACATTGCCTGACCCTGGGACATAGCATTCTGCTGTAGCTGTGACTTAGCAGACCAGATTAAACTACTCTGGGGACATTAAAGTGTCAATATTTCATGTCTGCCTTCATGGGATTGAATTTAAGCTAAAATATTCAAAAGTCTTAGTTGTTTAGTCTCACTGGTGATTTCTGCTTTTTCTGACGTCTTCTGCCAGCGTTCAGTGGGTGTTCTATAGGAGCAGTTCCACGTGTAGATGTATTTCTGATGTATCTGTGGGGAGGAAGGTGATCTCCACGTCTTACTCTTCCGCCATCTTCTCCTCTCTCCTGCTTTTTCATTCCCTTTAAATTTCCACATTTTGCAAAGTTATCTCTTAAGGAGTTTAGCTTTGTCTTTTTGCTGCTGTCATTTTCTTGATAAATACAAGGATGTTTAAAGCTAGAATCTTGGCTGCAGAGATTTAAAACTAAAGGGTAAGGAATCCATTGGTTATCCGGTGTTTCTTAAGAAAGGACAAGACTATTAAACTCAAGGAAAGAATTTTTTTTAAGTGAGAAGGTAGATAATGATCATATAGCAGAGGGTGAACTCAGGACCCCCATGTATATTGGACACTGCACAAAGGAGCCAGCTGGGGTTGTGACTGGGGACTCAAATCTAGCCAGTGCTCAGCTCCCCAAGCACCGTGCCCATGCGGGCGCTTCCACCAAAAGGGAACGCCTTTTTCTAATCAATTACCCAGAATGAGTACTTTTTCTACCCGCACAAATACTAGATAGGCTAGCAGTGGCCTTGGATAAATTAAAGGCAGACATTTAACAAATGAAACATCTGCTTACCTAAAAGAATTACTCTTAAAGACTCCAGGACTTTGGAAGAGAGAGCATTGAGAATTTGACTGAAAGTCAACTGTAAATATTGCTTTAAGTATTTAAATAATATAATTAGACTTTATAAATTTGATTTATTTTTAGAATTTTAAGTTTTCTTGGTAAATCTATATAGTATCCAAGACTAGGTTTGATCCTTTTTATTATTCCACTACTTTGAATGCATGGGAAGCACCCCATGTAACCAGATACAAATACTTATTCTAATTAATAAACTTATCTAGTAAACTATAATTTATCTTTATAAAAGAGATGTAATTAGCTTTGGTCATGATTATGTTTCAGGTTTGGCATTCCCTACCTTTGTCACATTTGACTTTCAGTATTTGGATAAACTAAAGTTTTTCAAATATGCTGGTGAGCATATTCATACTACTTAACACAGCGTATATACAGAAAAGAATACATTGTGAGAAGTTTCAGTTATAAACTAAACTAGGTTGACGGCCTCTTTGCTATCTTGGGCAAATAATTTAACTCTTCTGTTCCAGATTAGGTAACAACAGATGAGGGAGGCGCTGGGACATTTTCTCCAGAGGGTGGCGTGCACTCACCAGCTATGCGTATAGTATACTTACTCTCTTTTTTTCTTTAAATAATGTGTGTGTTTGTATGTAAAGATCAAATATACAACAATTAGATTTAAAAATCGGGTCCAGATTAAAAGCTTCTATTTGTTAAACACAATATACCATCTAAAATATAAAAAATATGAACAAGAAGAGCTTAATTATATATGATATCTTGATTGACTCCACCATGGTCTTAAAGAAGGAATCATATAGAATCAAAGGGAAAGCTGAGGAGTCCATATACCTTTATCCACATAACTCCTATATTTAGCATTCACATGTAATTAATCACATGGTCAACTGGAGTCAGTTTCAATGAAAAAAAAAAAACTATTTGACTGATTCTTTCATTTAATTGACCAAAATAAAATCTTTGGACGTAAATTGAACAGCAAATATCAAAGCTTAAATTTTTCACATTTAGAATCCATGTTCTTGCATATTCAGGAGCAGCTAGCAAAATGTGAGCCAAAGTGAACCACAAAGACCTATTTCATTCAGAAAACCTGTTAAAATGAGGATTCACACTGGCTGCAAATTGCTTTCACTTTGGTTTACTAGCAGACTATAAGCAAATAGTGAAAATGAGATAAAGATGCAAATGACCAAGCAGCTGTAGCCCCCCAGTGGGAACTAGAGTTTCTTAGTTTTTCACAAAATGCCTCCCAAGTTTTGCGGTCAGCATAGCTTATGCAGGATGAGGATCTAGGCGCTTAGAACTGGCGATGGCTCACTGCCTTCTGTGATATTAGGCTGGGTGAGGGTCGTGTCAATACTCAAAAGTCTAACTGCTACACATAAGGCAATTCCTATGCTTATTTTAGTGTCATAAAGCTAACAGCACCTCTGGGCATGAGCTCCCATACAGGGCCCGGCATAAATTAGATGTCCTCCCAATTTTTGTTGAATTGACTCATCACAATATAGGCCATTTACAAGGAGCACCTCTGTGGGATCATGCTAATCTACTAGACTCCCATGGTTAGAGCAATCCTTGATGCTACTACGACTACCCGGATAGGAAAAAACTTGAAAATAAAAAATGAGCTGCTTTATTGCACTGCATTTTAATTTCCTTACTTCTCTTTTGCTTCACACAGTCTATCTCACAACTGTAGCTAAGAGACCATTACCTTGTTCATACTTGTCAGGCTTAAAAGTACTCAGGTTCAGAAACAGAAGTTCTTCTTTATATTCCTTGAAATTAGATGATATATTGGTTTTATTTCGAGAGAGTAAGTTGTGACAACTCTGGAGGCCAGTTTTTCACTTTCCTCCTTGATTCAAGTTATTAAAATGAGAATCAGATAAGAGCAAAGAAAAAATGTTAGAAAACTATCTTGGAAAGCTTTTATAAGTACCAGATATTCCCAGCTGGGGTGTCAAGTAGCATTATTCACAGGGTGTTTATGTGTGTTTTGCTGAGAGATTAGGCAAGATTTAGCAGATCACCAGTGTAAATCTATCATACTGATGATATTAATAACAAAAAATTTAATATATTTTGTTTTATATAGCCAAAAGTTCTTGACACATTTTACAGGACACTATTTATATTAAAATGTCAGCCGTATTACTAAAACTAAATCTTACTTATGATTACTGATTTAAACTAAAACCCCTGGTATATTAATATCATAGTGAACACACAGTTCTATGAAATAATATGACAAAGAAATTTGGATGCCAGCCACACGTCTCTGAACCCCAATGCATGGCTTCTATACCGAAGTCCAACTGGGGACAGCCACCACCATAGTTCAAGATAAGCCCAGTCACACAAATGGTGCAGCTTTGTTTTCAAATGTTACTCAACAAGTTAGAGACGCTAGGTGATATTTTCCATTGAGTTTAGAGTTGTTCAGTAAGTGATAAAAATTGTACAATTTGTTCTCACCAAGTGAAATAAAAAGAAAAAAATTTTTATTTTAGTTTTAGTTTTTTTTTCCCCCTTTTCCATTTTCAAGACCAAGTGAAACAATCTGGCTCTCGTTTCAAATTACCCAAGCTTACATCTCATATAAAGGGACAATAGCAGACTTGTACATGAAACAGCTTTTTTTAAGTTTTTATGCAGGACCATGCTAGTTCTGCTTTCCCAGCACAATAGCTTTTTGAATATTTCACGGCTATTCTTGAATTGACTTGATTCACTGACATCTGTCTCAGAATAGCGAACATTTTGTATTCACCTTGTCTGTGTTTTCTAAACTCACATCTCTTTTATTTTTCCTTGAGGAAGATTAGAAATGCAAAGATGAATAATTAGCCTCCCTGTCTACCTGTTTTGTGGCAGGTAGGATGCTTCAATACTGCATTCTATTTGTAAAGAGCTCTAATGAGAACATTAACAACAACCATTTATAAAGCACTTCACTCAAAAACAGAATCTGGAATGCAGTACATCACAATAAACAAAAAGAAACACATGCACACACAGTCAATCGTGAGTGCACACACGTACATATACACACACATCCTAAACTGGGAACACTGCCCAGAAAAAGGCAAGCAATGCTGGTGAGAAGGGCATGCAAGCATGGGGAAGTGAACGGAATAGAGAGGCAAAACATTTACAATCCAAAACTGGGTATTCAGAGAATAAAAGGAAATTTGCCTGCCCGTGTTGCTTGGAAAGATATACACAAAATGTGATTTAAGTTAATAGTGTTCTGTATCAAGGTTACACTAACAATTATACATTTATTATTTCCAGTGTACCTAGCTGGGCTCAAACAAGTCAATTTCATGAGTTCTGCCTTCATGAGAGTTATAACATCCCCACCCAGCAAAAACATGTAGTGGAAATGTTATGAGGCCAGGAAGCAGAAGCCTCAAACTCTAGCCTCAGTTTAAGCACGCCTGCTTATGTGATCTTAAATAAACTATTTAACCAAATTGTATTTTGTTTCCTTCTTTATCAAGCAGAGAGAAAAAATTTTGTGATTTAAATCAGATGAAAAATACTTTAAAATATATAAAATGTTGTAAAAAGTACAATTTGCAAATTTATGTGCAAACATATATAATAGCAAATATGTAATCATATACTTATGCATAATTATATATAATTGCAAATATATATAATTACAAGTATAAAATTGTAAATATATAATAGATAATGGTAAATATATAATATAAAATTGTATATATATACAGAATGTTTATATATATATATACACATTTAGTCAGGATGTATTCGACTATAAATTCTTAAGTCAGAATTTTCATCATGCCTTTGTGTGTGTGTTTGTGTGTGTGTCTGTGTGTGTGAGAGAGAGATATTTCAAAGAGAAATATTTACAATTCTAATTAAATGACAGTAAATTAAATATATTTTCAGAATAAAGCAGTCATGGAAAAGGCCAAAGTCATTCCTATTTATTTTCTTATTAAGTCTATGATACACAATCTGAGCAAGTTTTCGTATTAATTTCAGAAAAATACAGCTAAAATAGCAAAGTCAAGCAAAATAATTCATCTTTTGTTTCTCATACAAAAGATCAAAGAAATTCTAGTCCCAGAGCAACATCAGAGAAGTAATTGTAAGTTGACTATTAAATAAAAATGAGTAGTTGGAATGAGAGAGAATATTAATTGCAGATAATTAACTAAACCCCAGGATAAAAACTCTTTGCATCACAGACAAACCTGTGCTTTCTCTATTAGGTAAAGTTTTCCACTGGAGCAATAAGCTATTCTAAAAAATCCTTATATAAAACCAGTAGGGCTTCGCTGGTGGCGCAGTGGTTGAGAATCTGC
Organism: Balaenoptera physalus; assembly: GCF_965194825.1. Classification (NCBI taxonomy): domain Eukaryota; kingdom Metazoa; phylum Chordata; class Mammalia; order Artiodactyla; family Balaenopteridae; genus Balaenoptera; species Balaenoptera physalus. The sequence goes on from NC_138885.1 coordinate 57,192,593, forward strand.
CTGCCAATGCAGGGGACACGGGTTCGAGCCCTGGTCTGGGAAGATCCCACGTGCCACGGAGTGACTAGGCCCGTGAGCCACAACTACTGAGCCTGCGCGTCTGGAGCCTGTGCCCCGCAACAAGAGAGGCCGTGATAGTGAGAGGCCCACGCACCGTGATGAAGAGTGGCCCCCACATGCCACAACTAGAGAAAGCCCTCGCATAGAAACAAAGACCCAACACAGCAAAAATAAAAATAAAAATATAAAACCAGTATATGGGTGAAGTGGAGGATTATGTGTATTTATTTGCGTGTTTCAGTGTATATATGTGTATATGTGCGAGGGCAGGGTGACAGTGGCGATTTAGCTGCCATTTATGAGCAATTCATGAGATTATTTCCTTTCCCCTTTTAATCCTTTTGAAATCAAGAAAGGCAGATATAGGCCTTTCAAATTATAGTTTGAAACAAAATAAAATACAGTCAAATTATTTTGTGTGGCAGTTTATGATTGAGTTCTATTCTAAAATAATGATAATAATAGCTAGATATCAAGCAACTGTAAAATACATATTTAGTGTCTCTAACAATGTGTCTATACCACAGTGTCAAAGATACTATATTTTTGTGTTGAGATAACTTATTATTTATCAGTCGTGATCAAACTGATGATCTGAAACAGGTTAGCATAATCAATAAGTATTTGTTAAATCTAGAAAGGACTGAAGAATGGGAGAAAGGAAACAAGAAAGAAAGGTAAGAAAGGGAGAGAGGGAGGGAGAAAGGAAAGGAAAAGTTAAAGAACAGTATATTGTGCACTGTAACAAGAATCCATCGGAAATTTTAGGCTAATTGTATTAAGTAGACAAATATTTTAATATCAGCTCAGCAAGTTATGATCTCAGAAAGAACTCTAGTGATCTTAAATTATACTCTCTGATTAAAAAAATCAACCTTACTACAATAAACTCTAAATTATCTAGGTATTTTTATACTTGGCTTCTATCAAACAGAAATGAATATAAGAAAATCAGTGGGTTTCTGGAACTTAACCTTAAAAATAGTTTTCTGGATATTTCAATGAAATGCTTTCTACCTCTTCATTACTCAGTCTTCATGAGATTGAAAACCCCTGAAGCATTTCAAGACTATGTATTGGCAAGGAAAGTCTCAATTTGTTTTCTTTCTTAAGTCAGGAAAATGTACAAAGAGATTTTTACAACAATTTGGAAATTTTTGAAAACTCTATGCAAAGAAAATTATTCAAGTTAAACAGTATAGCTCAATTCTGCAGCAACTTTTTTGGTCTATCAAGTTTTTTATTACATCTCAGAGCTACAACATCCTTTGGGAAAGAACCCCATATGTGCATCCTTTGACATATTTAATTTTGGTTTTATATTTCTAAGGCATTCATGATTATTTCAGTAATCGTAATATTTTATTTACAGTTTCAATACCATAGGAAGATAGAATTGGTTTGCTGAATCAAACAATTTCTTAAGAATAATTCCACTCTACATGGTTAGCAGTTTCATTAATCTACTAAGCTATAAAGGGAATATTTAATATTCTACTTTCTATAATGATTAAATTTCCCATTTAAGGAATATTATTTTTTTTCAAATATCAAGAATAGTACCCCTCAAGTTTGGTCTAGATACTTGAAACTTATGAAGCCACACAGGAACTGTGTTGTATTCCCTAAACACAAATACTTTAACCTAACTACAGAATTCCACTACTCCTGGCTGCTGGTGTATTTTGGTTGTTGTGTTTTGGTTTTCCCCTTCCACTTCTAACCTGTCTCGCTTTAAGTTTAGGTTGCCAGAAGAGACAGGTGGTGCATGAAGGCTACTTAACAACAGTGCCAATTTTAGCTCCACAGAAAAGAGGGGTAAAATTGAGTGGAAAGTGATGCCAAGGTGGGAGAGAAGTAGGAGAGTTAGAAATGGGCATGATCTTCTTCCACCCTTCTGGTGCCTTTTGCATTTTCTCTTGTTTGGCCTAAATACACAATAGAGACTTCTAAAATTGAGATTAACAAATTGTATTATTGATACACTTCTGTGTAAGCCACTGCAATACAGGCTCTCATTTAGTCTTTATAACACTCTTGTGTGGTAGCTATTATTATGCACAATTTATCTAATTAATTAATTTATTTATTTTTATTTTTGGCTGCATTGGGTCTTCATTGCTGTGTGTGGGCTTTCTCTAGCTGCGGCGAGCGGGGGCTACTCTTCGTTGCGGTGCGCAGGCTTCTCATTGTGGTGGCTTCTCTTGTTGTAGAGCACAGGCTCTAGGCATGCAGGCTTCAGTAGTTGTGGAAGGTGGGCTCAGTAGTTGTGGCTCGTGGGCTCTAGAGTGCAGGCTCAGTAGTTGTGGCGCACGGGCTTAGTTGCACCGTGGCATGTGGGATCTTCCCGGACCAGGGCTCAAACCTGTGTCCCCTGCATTGGCAGGCAGATTCTTAACCACTGTGCCACCAGAGAAGTCCCTTTTATGCACATTTTATAAAGGAGGTATCTGAGGCTTAGAGTAGTGGAGTGACCTAACCAAGGTTGCATAGAGCTAAAAAATGACAAAGCTCAAATATAAATAGATCAATGGTAGACCAGTTGTTCTCAACTAGGGGCAATTTTGCCCTTTAGGGGCATTTGGTAAAGTCTAGAGATATTTATTATTTTCACAACTAAAATAGGGGCACTTCCCACAAAAGAGCCCAGGTAGGCTCCAGTTGTTGTGTTGCCTCAGGCCAAACAACCAACAGGGAGGGAGCCCAGCCCCACCCTTCAGCAGTCAAGTGGATTAAAGTTTTACTGAGCTCTGCTCATCAGAGCAACAGCCAGCTCTACCCACCACCAGTCCCTCCCATCAGGAAACTTGCACAAGCCTCTTAGATAGCCTCATCCACCAGAGGGCAGATAGCAGAAGCAAGAAGAACTACAATCCTGCAGCCTGTGGAACAAAAACCACATTCACAGAAAGACAGACAAGATGAAAAGGCAGAGGGCTATGTACCAGATGAAGGAACAAGATAAAACCCCAGAAAAACAACTAAATGAAGTGGAGATAGGCAACCTTCCAGAAAAAGAATTCAGAATAATGATAGTGAAGATGATCCAGGACCTCGGAAAAAGAATGGAGGCAAAGATCAAGAAGATGCAAGAAATGTTTAACAAACACCTAGAAAATTAAAGAACAAAAAAACAGAGATGAACAATACAATAACTGAAATGAAAAGTACACTAGAAGGAATCAATAGCAGAATAACTGAGGCAGAAGAACGGATAAGTGATCTGGAAGACAGAATGGTGGAATTCACTACTGCAGAAGAGAATAAAGAAAAAAGAATGAAAACAAATGAAGACAGCCTAAGAGACCTCTGGGACAACATTAAACGCAACAACATTTGCATTATAGGGGTCCCAGAAGGAGAAGAGAGAGAGAAAGGACCTGAGAAAATATTTGAAGAGATTATAGTCGAAAACTTCCCTAACATGGGAAAGGAAATAGCCACCCAAGTCCAGGAAATGCAGAGAGTCCCATACAGGATAAACCCAAGGAGAAACACACCAAGACACATAGTAATCAAATTGGCAAAAATTAAAGACAAAGAAAAATTATTGAAAGCAGCAAGGGACAAACGACAAATAACATACAAGGGAACTCCCATAAGGTTACCAGCTGATTTCTTAGCAGAAACTCTACAAGCCAGAAGGGAGTGGCATGATATACTTAAAGTGATGAAAGGGAAGAACCTACAACCAATATTACTCTACCTGTCAAGGATCTCATTCAGATTCGATGGAAAAATGAAAAGCTTTACAGACAAGCAAAAGCTAAGAGAATTCAGCACCACCAAACCAGCTCTACAACAAATGCTAAAGGAACTTCTCTAAGTGGGAAACACAAGAGAAGAAAAGGACCTACAAAAACAAAGCCAAAACAATTCAGAAAATGGTAAAAGGAACATACATATCGATAATTACCTTAAACGTGAAAGGAGGGCTTCCTTGGTGGCGCAGTGGTTAAGACTCTGCCTGCCAACGCAAGAGACATGGGTTCGAGCCCTGGTCTGGGAGAATCCCACATGCCGCAGAGCAACTAAGCCCATGCGCCACCACTACCAAGCCTGCACTCTACAGCCCGCGAGCCACAACTACTGAAGCCCACGCACCTACAGCCCGTGCTCTGCAACAAGAGAAGCCAGCACAATGAGAAGCCCATGCACCACAACAAAGAGTAGCCCCCACTCAGCGCAACTAGAGAAAGCCTGCGTGCAGCAACAAAGACCCAACACAGCCAAAAATAAAAATAAATAAATTTATTAAAAAAAATAACGTGAAAGGATTAAATCTCCAACCAAAAGACACAGGCTTGCTGAATGGATACAAAAACAAGACCCATATATATGCTGTCTACAACAGACCCACTTCAGACCTAGGGACACATTCAGACTGAAAGTGAGGGGATGGAAAAAGATATTCCATGCAAATGGAAATCAAAAGAAAGCTGGACTCTTTGACATAAATCACAGCAAGATCTTTTTTGATCCACCTCCTAAAGTAATGGAAATAAAAACAAAAATAAACAAATGGAACCTAATGAAACTTAAACGCTTTTGCAAAGCAAAGGAAACTACAAACAAGACGAAAAGACAACCCTCAGAATGGGAAAAAATATTTGCAAACGAGTCAATGGACAAAGAATTAATCTCCAAAATATATAAACAGCTCATGCAGCTCAATATTAAAGAAACAAACAACTCAATCCAAAAATGGGCAGAAGACCTAAATAGACATTTCTCCAAAGAAGACATACAGATGGCCAAGAAGAACATGAAAAGATGCTCAACATCACTAATTATTAGAGAAATGCAAGTCAAAACTACAATGAGGTATCACCTCATACCAGTTAGAATGGGCATCATCAGAAAATCTACAAACAACAAATGCTGGAGAGGGTGTAGAGAAAAGGGAACCCTCTTGCACTGTTGGTGGGAATGTAAATGGATCCAGCCACTATGGAGAACAGTATGGAGGTTCCTTAAAAAACTAAAAATAGAATTACCATATGACCCAGCAATCCCACTACTGGATGTATACCCAGAGAAAACCGTAATCCAAAAAGACACATGCACCCCAAAGTTCATTGCAGCACTATTTACAATAGCCAGGTCATGGAAGCAACCTACATGCCCATCAGACAGACGAATGGGTAAAGAATAGTGGTACATATATACAATGGAATATTACTCGGCCATAAAAAGGAACGAAATTGAGTCATTTGTTGAGACATGGATGGATCTAGAGACTGTCATACAGAGTGAAGTAAGTCAGAAAGAGAAAAACAAATATCGTATATTAACGCATGTATGTGGAACCCAGAAAAATGGTGCAGATGACCGGTTTGCAGGGCAGAAGTTGAGACACAGATGTAGAGAACAAATGTACGGACACCAAAGGGGGGAAAGCTGCAGGGGGGTGGGGATGAATTGGGCAATTGGGATGGACATGTATACACTGATGTGTACACAATTGATGACTAATAAGAACCTGTTGTATAAAAAATAAATAAAATAAAATTCAAAAATTGAAAAAAAAAAAAATAGGGGCATCCGGTATGTAGAAGCTAGGGATACTGCCAAATATCCTGCAATACAGAGGACAAATAATTATCCTCTGTATAACTATACAGTGTCAATACAATTGGTGCCTTAAAGCACCAATAGTGCTGAGATTGAAAAACCTTGAAATAGATGTGTTCAAATTCAAGGCTCAGTGTTCTTATCACATCACTGTTTCCTCCTCTGAGGCTAATAATGAACCCATCAAAGCAATAATATGAAATATAGTTTTGAGATACTGTGTAGGATATGTTAAGACGGATGATCTGGACCAGAACTCAAAACAGAAAGCATAAAGTGGAGAACTATTATACCATCACTTATTCAATGCATTTATTAACTCCTCAGACAGCTGTTTGGAGATAGATGGAGTTGTGCAACTAAGATTCAGCCCTGACTTTCAAGTAAAAAGAGAACCTGTATGTGCATGTATGTGACATATATGTGTGTGTATACATATATATGTATGATGTATACATGTTTGTAAATAGATATATATAGAAAATAACTATGTAGGTAGCATATGCTGACGGCAAGCATGGAATAGGTAATAAACAATAAATGCTAACATTTAAAGGTTGCTTACTATGTGCCATGTGTACCTGTGAGGTAGATACTATTATCATCTCCAATTTACAATGAAGAAACTGAAGTTCAGAAAACTTAGATAACTTTCCCCCAAATCACATGTTAAGTTGTAGAGGTGATATAAACCCATTCACCTGGCTTCAGAGTCTGTACTGTAGTAAACCTATATTCTACAGGGTGCAACAGGAATTCCTAAGAGAGGCATTTCTATGAGAAGGCCACACTGACTCAAAGTGGGGAGGGGACACCTTAATAAATTTAGAGGAACAGGAAGGCACTTCAGATAAATGGGAAAGACTAGGAGATAGAAAGGGTGCTAGTTGTGTTTAGGAAACACTGGCTAGAGTGCAGATTATGTAGGGACATAGTGGGAGATATAACTGCAGAGGGACCAAAAGCAGGTAGTATATGCTCAGCAGGTGACCTCACTCCTACTTCAATGAAAAGTCAACATCTTCTGGTGTAATCTACCTTGTCTCATTTCACCATACCTCAGGACTTCACTATCTTTTCCCATTCGTTTCTTTCTTCCTAACAAGGCTGATCCAGCTACATGTGCTCTAGATCAGTGACTCTCACACTTGAGTGTGCATAGGAATCAGGTAAAGAGTGTGTTAGTACACAGATTCCAAGGCCTCACTGGCAGAGACTCTTGATGCAGTGGGCCTGAGAGAGAGCCTGGGAATTTGCATTTCTGCAAGGCTCCCAGGTGGTGCTGATGCTGCCATCACTGGACCACACTTTGCATCACACTGCTTGAATCCCACCTCCTCCTGCCTCCTCTGAAATCTTGTTCTATCCTCTATGGAATATGGACTCCATGAGGCCAGAGACTATGCTGAGTTCATCACTGAATACTCAGAACTCAGTATAGTGTCAAGTAGAAAAAATATAGTGAAGTATATATGTGTCGAAATAATGTATTTTCTTTTTCTTCCATGAGTACCTTCCCTTCCACCTGCAAACATGTTTGGGTGTCCTTATGCTGAAAAAAGTTTTGTCTTGATATTACTGCCATCTTAGGCACCTGGACTGTCATATTAAGGTTAAGTTTCTCTTGCCATAAAATGAATTTTAAAATGTATGGTTTTTAGAATTTTTGGATTTTGGAGTTGCAACAAGAGCCTATGGGCCTGTAGAGCATAATAATTTCACCATTTAGTAACTGTGTTTCTTGGACAAGTTTCTCAACCTCTCTGTGCCTTAGTTTCCTCATCGACAAAATGAGGATAATACTAATTACATACCTCATAGGGTTATTATAAGAAAAAAAAGGATGTTATATATGACAGTGCTTGACAGAGAATAATTGTCCATCATAAAATACATGCTGTGTGAGAGTAAGCTACTCAACCATTTTATTTAGTGTTTAATATTAATAGGCTCCCCAAGAGATAAGTAACAAATGACATAAATAAATACCTGCCCAGAGAGATTGGGGTGTAAGGGAAGGAAATGCAGTCTGGGGAATCATCTACGTTACAACTATTATGTAAGGATACTGGAGGGAACCAGGGAGAAAAGTTCAGGTAATCAGAAAGTCAAACGGAAAACAAAGAACATAAAGTATTTCCAAACCTTGGTGGAATGGATACTAATGAAGAGAGAAAAGGTGAAGAGAAATGAAAATACTATCACAGAAGAGTAAAACAAAGTATAGAACCAAAGTGAAAGACAAGAAATTAATTTTTAAAATATCTTAAAAGGCCCTCAGTTTGACAAAGTGTACTTTGTTTCTATAGTATTTGTAATTTACCCTTTTAAAATCAAATTTTTATGAAGCATGTCCTCTATGACAGCCATATTCTCATGAATCATGTCTTTGATACTTATGGACGACAGTAGATTTGGTATTATTATCCCCATTTTTACATATGAGGAACTGAGGCTTAGAGCTTAAATAAAATAACTGGTAATTGGTGGGGCTAAGAGTCCAACCCAGGGCTAACCAGTCCATATCTAGATATTTGACTACTTCATGTGACAAGGGAGAAGAAAAAGATTCCAGGAGTGATATAAGACTTATATGGAGGAATGAAAATTTTACATTCATACCTCTTCCCCTTCCTGGAGAAACGTCTCAGAGAGAAATCTACACCTGCTTACTTTATTTCTGGCCCTTATTTGATGTGCAGTCTACTCCATTCTAGCTTCCACCCACAGGACACCTCTGATCTGCTCTTGATAGAGTAAAATAGGCCTTCTACATGTCCATATCCAATGGATCCTCTTCTTCTCATATTGTATTTAACCTTTCAACAGCAGTCAACCTAGTTTACTATTTTCTCTTTCAGAAAACATTGTCTTCCATTGTGATCTATGATGGCATAGTGTTCCTCCTACCTTTCTAATTGTGTATTCTCATTTTCATTTTTTGTTTCATCTTCTCCAACTAAACTTTAAATGTTGGAGCGTTTTAGGAAAAAGTTCATCTTTCATTCTCTCTCTTTACTTATTCTCTAGAGACAATGTTACCCACTGCCATGGCTACAATTACTATCTATTAGCATTTAACAAATTTATTTCTCCAGCCTCCATTTCTTAAAACCTACTAGATATCTTTCTTGGGCCTACATTCCCAGTGGCCTACTAGATGTTTCATAAACCCCTTAAACTCTACATGTTCATTGTAGAACTCACTATCTTCCTCCCAAATCTCCTATTTGTTTTGCCAATCTACTCCGAGTCATTATCTCATCTCGACAATTCCAATAATGTTCTAACTGGTCTCTTTGCTTTTGTGATGTTACTTCACTGTAGGTTAGAAAATGAAAATTTTCTAACAGTAACAAAATATCTGAAACAAAAAGGAAAAGCAAACGAAAATAAGACTTCATTATCCTTAATAACTGTCTTACTGGCCTTGCCCTTTCAACCACAACAAAGAAATATTTAGGGCATAAAAAGCTAGGTATAATGTTTTTGATTCTACCTTTTCTCCTGTAACTTTGCAATAAAAAAAAAAAAAAACAAATAGCCCAGTCATATTTTTAATTTTACTTACTCAACAAATATTTATTGATTAAATACCATATGCAAGAACTTGCATTAGGTGCTGAGGGACAGTGATGAACATGACAAACCTCCTCTTTGCTTTCATGAAGCTTGAATTCTGGAGGAAGAAACATCCAAAAACACAAATAAAGTAATACATAGAATACTACACATTGCTATAAGGAAACAATAGGGTACTGTGAATAAGTGAGAGGAAATCGCTGATTATTCCATAAGGGTCAGAAAAGATACTTCTGAAAAGACGAATCTTGCAGAAAACACAGTTAGGCAAGTATTAAAAGGAAGAATATTCCAGAAAGTGGGAACATTATGTGCAAAGATCCTGCTATAGGGCAAAAGTAAGTAAGTTTAGTATGGTAGGTTGAGTTATGGTCCCAATTCTTTATCCTTACAACCACATCCTTTGTCACATAATAATTCATTTTCTTGCACTAAAGGCAGAGTGTATCTTGATGTTTCTTGACTTTGTACTCTTGATGTTCTTTGATCAGTGGGATAAGGATGGAATTGGTAGTGTGCCAGTTCTGAATCTAATCCTTACAAACAATGTATGCTTTGGCTTTCCCCCTTACACCTCTGCCATCTTCACAAGAAGAACATGCTCTGTCTAGCCCAGCAATCTAGAAGAATGGGAGACACATAAAGCACAGCCAACTGCCTCATTGGCAGACCTTCAGTTTGAATCAAAGCTGCCCAGCTAATTCCACCTATTTATCCAACCCCCAGTCTATGGATGCATGAACAAGCCCAGTCAAGGTCAGCAGAGCCTCTCCAGACAAGCCACACACACGTAGGAAGAAGCAAATTTTTAATATCATATGCCACTGAAATTTTGTACTTGTTTGTTTTACAGCAGTAGCTGGCCAATATAATTGGCAAGGTGTGTAAGACCAAATTCAGCTTCATAGAACATTGCACCACATTTTGATGAGCCGGAAATGGAGATCAAACTACAGTGGCCAGGGAGGTAAGAAAGGAGAAAAACAAAACAAACATTTGAACATGGCATCATGAAAGCCAAGATAGAAATGTGATTCACAAAGGAGGGTTGTTCAGCTACGAAAACCTAAGTCCACTGAGTGAGATAAGAACTAATAAGTGTTCACTGGATTTGGGAAACATTTGTGACCTTGGCAAAGTTAATTAAATTGAATGATAGAGGAAAATTCAGAATGGATTGAGATAAAGAATAAATGGGAGAGGAAGTAGAGATTTTATTTATAAACAACTCTTTCCTCAAGAGATACATTTTTCTCAGTTTTAAATAAGAAAAATATTTCCTTTTAACATATAATATAGTAATTAGCTTGTAGCCATGTTACTTGAATTTAAATTCAGCAGTACTTCTAGATTTCCAAAGGAGTCAATGCGGTTTCTTAAGACAGTGTAGCTTTCACTGCCAAACAAAACATTTAAAATTATTAAACAGATTTTCAGAGCAAGGTATAGTAAATATATTATATTTATATGTACATATACTTGTAAATAATAAATCAAATATAAATGTTAGTATTACTAGTTCAATTTGTATAACAATGAAGAAAGTTTGATATATGTTACCACTCATATTTTAAATGAAATACCTATTTTGATGAATTTTACTCTAAAGGAAGGAGAAAATTTATCTCAGGGAAAAAAGCAGCAGAAGAAAAACTGGGATTTTCACAGACGGATGAAACTATATACGGAGGAAACAGTAATCAGTGAAGAACCCTGTAGACAGATGCTGAGATTAGTTTAAAGCCAATAGATGTGAGAGGTAGTTTGAACATACATTGAAAAAGAATCCTTAATCAAAAAAAAAAAAAAACTGTACTGACTCTGTTTTATCAAGGCAAACAATGGCAAATTTAAGTCAAGAAGTATTTGTATCCTATACCTATTAAGCCATAAGAATAGTGTATTCACACTGAGAAACTAACAGAAAAAAATATGTCTTGTTTCCTAATAGGTAATATTTTTCATAAAAACTTCCGAGAATAAGATTGGATATGCCTACACGTACTTTTGATGTGGGAAAACATATATATTAAGGTGCCAAAGCACACCCAGTCAGTTGGTGACATTTCTTGCTTTGAAGCACAAAACCTTTATATTTCTGCCAAATCTATGAATCTTTTTAGCATGGCACCTCTCCAGTTTGATAGTTATTTTGTCAGCCTGCATGGTAAAAGGGTAGATTTAAAAAATAAAAATTGGAAATATGATACATGATGGTTGAAAGTTATGCTAATAACTGAAAAAAGAACCTGATCAAATCCCTGCATGCAGGTACCTAAAATATCACTCACTCTAGCAGTGCACTTGCCAAGGTCAGTCTAGTTACTGCTGCCCCTGAATGTCCAACATGTCAGCAACAAAGACCAACACTGAGCCACTAATATGGCACAATTCCTCAAGGAGATCAAGTGGTCACTTGATGCAAAGTTAACTACACTAGACATTCTGTCCTGGAAGTGCCAGTTGTTTATCCTCACAGAGATGGATACCTCTCGCAGGTATGGATTTGCCTTTCCTGCCTGCAAAACTTCAGCCAGAACCACTGTCCATGGGTTTAGGGAATGCATGATCCTCAGGCATTAAATTCCACATAATGCAGCATCCAACCCAAGGACCCATTTTACAGTGAAGAATATGCAAGAATGGGCCTATAAGGTTGCGATCCACTGGTTACATCACATACTGCAACATCCAGAAGCAGCTAGTCTCCTCTAATATAGGGATAGCCTGTTGAAGACAGCGTTAAAGTGCCAGCTTGGAAGAAATACTCTGCAGGAAGTTGGTGTCATCATTCAGGACTCATTATATATGTACTAAATCAGAAAGCTATACATGGCACTGTGATCCCAGTAAGAATGCATTGATCTGAGAACTGAGGGGTGCTAGAAGGACTGGCCCCTCTTACCATCACTCCCAAATACCTACTTAAAAAATTATGCTCTCTATCCTGGCAACTCTGGTTTCTATAGGGTTAGAGGATATAGTCTCCAAAACAGGGTGCACTCTTGGGACACCGCAAGGGACCCACTGAACTACAAGCTACAGCTGCCACCGTGGCTCTTTGGCTTCCTTGTGACCAAGGGCCAGCAGGCAAGAAGAGTCATCATCATATCAGCAGAGGCAATAGACAGGGATTAGAAAGAGGTAGGGAGGCTTTTACAAAACGGTGGTGTCTTAGCTCAGGCTACCGTAACAAGATACCATAGATTGGGAGGCTTAAACAAGAGGAATCAATTTCTCACACTTCTAGATGCTGAGAGCCTGAGAGCAGACTGCCTTGCACGGTTGAGCTTTGATGAGGGGTCTTTTCCCGGCTCGCAGATGGCTGTCTTCTCAGTGTGTGTTCACACGGCTTTTCCCTGAGGCATGCACATGGACAGATATCTCTCTCTCTCTCTCCCTCTTCTTGTAAGGTCACTAGTCCTATCGGATTAGGACTCAACCCTTATGGCCTCATTTAAGCTTAATTACCTCCTAAAAGCCCCATCTCCAAACACAGTCACATTGAGGGGTTAGGGCTTCAACAAATGAATTTTGGGAGGAGACACAATTAAGTCCGTAGGAGGTGATGAAGAGGAATACCTGTGAAACCCAACTGATCCACCTGGATGCACCTTGCCACCTAATTATAACTGAAAAGAACACATGCAGCAACCCTGGCTTGGGAAGTTAGGGATGTCTAACTTTTCAAACAAACAATTGACTCTAAACTATAGAAAATACACTAATGTTTAAAGAAATATGATTTGGGGGGTAACGTCTAATGAGATTATAGCTGTACTCCTTTATCTAGTTATAACAAATTTACATTAGCATTTTGAGTTGTTTGCAGGAAATGTCTCACTTATTTATTTTCTTTTAATTAAACTGAATTCAGTAGAGGTCAATGGAGGGCCCTCATCTGGTCTGTTGCTGGGGAATTAGAACTCAGTTATTTCTGATGTTCCTTCTTTTTTCCAGGGTTAGGTAAAATGCTATACTTCTCTATTACCATGGTCTGGTAAATGAAAATAAATAAATAAATCATCAGTTTACAAAACACCTTTAACGTTTTCTTCTTATGGTCACTTCCTCATATCTTTAAGCAGATGACCCAAGATGTCCCTCACACACTAAACATATACAATGAAAATGTGGCTCTGATCCTGAATGCATAGGTTTCTTGCAACGGGTGACACTGGTTATAGAACATGTATCATAATCAAGATGTATCGCAAAGCCAAAAACAGAATCAACCCAATTATGCGTCTCCCCACAGAACTTCAGCACTTACCTGAAGCACAAGCACATGTTCTACTCACTGGAGTTTGGGCAGTATTGATTTTTTTCTTCTAAAATGTTTATTGATCTAGATATTTTGCACAGCGTAAAGAATTAATGTGTGAGTTAAGTACGTCTTGTCTCTAAAATCCTCAAATTCTTAAAAGCCACAACTGTTAAAAATAGAGATACAGCAACTATGATATACTTATCATACCATATGATGATGGGGAAACTCAAGGATATTCTAGCATAATAAATTGCAAATGTTCGATTTCCTTCAGAGAAATAAATAACTATTATAGTCTATGCAAAGCATGCAAATGTAAATCAGTTAAAATTGCACTTTGAGGAAGAAGAAATCTATTTTAAATTAAAAATATCAATTTACGTCATTAGTCCTTGTGAATATTAAGCAAATCATCAGAAATTTTGAACTTATAGTGGAGAGGAACAACATTACATAGCAGATGTGAGTTGTCCACAAATTAAGCTTTGCAAGAGATGTCTTATGTCTTTATTTTTTTAATCTAATTAAATTCAGGGGAGGTCAAAAAAGAGCCCTCATCCAGCTGGCCTGCTGGGGAATTAGAGCTCAATTGCTTTTGGTGTTTACTCCAGAGAATCATGTTAAATACCAAGAGTCTCATACAGTGCATTTGAGAGTAGTCCATCTGGTTTTCTCTCATGCTGCTTACCATGGAGATGCCTGTTTGTCCTAGCCAGCAGAGTCTCTTCAAGTTCTTAGGATCCACTGTCCCAGTGGAAAATGGGACATGGAAGTGGATGTTGGGTGGTTTCTGCCTTAAATAGGATGGTAAAAATAAAGAAATTTCACCCATTATGGCCCCAGTGTATTGTAACCAAGAGCAGACAGACATGTGGAGAGGGTAGAAAGATCAGACACATGTGTCCTTGCTTTCCATCTTCCAAGGTGGGAAATGAAGGATGTGAAAGTAGAATGGGAGAAATGCTGAAATGGATGGGGGACTGGAGAGCAATGGCAATGGATATTTTTCTGGGAAAGACACAAACCTCTATGTGTAGCTCAACACAGTCACATCCATCATGATGTGGGAACATTGTATAGCACAAAGGAAGTGTCTAGAAAATCTATGAAATGCTTCTGGGTCCCAAGCCCTGTATGAAGCATAGGGAGTTCAGGTGTTCTGTGTGCTCCGGTTGAAGAGCCCAGAGAAACTGATAAGTTGGTAAATCTGCAAAGGCCTGGGATCCGGACAAAGCAGCCACCATGTGTGAAGACTTTCTGACCAAGGACAAGTGGCTGAGACAAGATGGCTTCAATAGCTGAACAGGACCAGCAATTACTGGTTCAGAGGGTAGCCCAAATTAGCCACACCACAGCATTTGCCAAGGAGCATAAAAGTTACCATGTGGATCAAAGGTCCAGTCTTCATTCCCCATTCCCCTCAGACACAATGTCATATAAGCCTTATTTGTCATTTAGTCTTCATAACACTCCTGTGCAGTAGCTATTATTATACACATTTTATAGATGAGGTATCTAAGGGTTAGAGTAGTGGCATGACCTAACCAAGGTTACATAGAGCTGAACAATGACAAAGCTCAAATATAAATAGATCAATGGTAGACCAGTTGTTCTCAACTAGGGGCAATTTTGCCCTCTGGGGCAATCTATCTAGGAAAGGAATAGGGAGGAAGGGGAAGGGATCTTAAAGATTTGTTTTGACATGAAAGAGAGAGAGATTAAGTTATCAGATTGGAATGAGTTTACCAGACTGAACTACATCTAGTTAGTTTTTTTTCTGGAATAGATACAAAAGGAAAAAGATATATCTGTATATACTAAATATATATATATATATTTTTTTTATCAGTAGAATGGATATATATGTAATGTGGTGGTGGGATGTTTTTAAGGAAAGTTAGATATCAATACATTATAGAAAGTAAGCAAAGTATGTTTTCTGTGCACATCTGAGTATAAAGTATAAATTTGTTATTGTGTTAATAATAACATGAAACTCTAACATGTAGCCATGACCTTGAGCAACCAGTAGAAGGCCATATTACAAATAGATTGTTTGTGGCACCTTCTCCTTTCTTGGCCACCCATTATTACAGAGAATGCTTTGGCTCCTCTGTTGTTGTAATTCATCCTAATCTAGAACTTTTCCAATAATAGGTTCAGATGTCACCCATTCCAAGAGGATTTGCATTTACTAGTGAGTATCTCAGATATGGAAGGCCTTCCAAGCCAAAGAAATGAAAGTAATTTACTAGAAGAATTGTGAGTACTTGGTTAACAATAATAGTAAAAAGTACTATTAATAGAACATTCACTACATGTTAGTCGCTGAACTGAAACCTTTGCATGTCTTTTTGCTAGGTCTGTGAGTGTGTACCAGTGAGGTAGGAATAAGATACTCTGGAGTAGAAGGTCATCCTATGATACTCAACTCATATCACTTGGTGGTGATGAACTTCAACACAGTCTCCTCTGCTTTAGGAGCCATATTGGTGCCAAGAATTTGTGAATAGAACCAGCTAGTTGCTACATGCCATGTTCTTCACTCAAAGAAGAATAGGTGGGGTAAAAGCCTTTGCCAAGTGTAAATTCAAGTGTCTCTTCCAAGTTATTCAACTCTCTTTGAAAGACAAAAGGCACTGGACAATTAAGGATATGATTCTATTAAGGCTTTTGCAATAGTGAGAATGTTCATTAATGAAGAACAGTTTTATAGAGGCAGGTAAACAGGAAAATTATCAGTGAGTCTTATGGGAGTCATGAAGAAGAACAGAGATGGGTCTAATCTGAATCACTGAGGAGAGGTGGAGGTGAGTCATTTTTTGGAGTATGAGAGAGGGCAGGTCCTTTGTTGTTAGGTTAGCCATTTTGTTGAAACATAAAATGATTAGGAGATTTCAGAAAACAAAATGGTGAGAGGATATCTTAACTGTCTGATGTTTCCTGGAAAGACATGACTCAGATAAAGATTAGCACAGTTACTTCCTTCTTCATCTTCTTCATATTGGTAAAACAGTTATGAAAAAAATAATACAGTGCAGTGTATGTGTGTAGCAATTTCCCCAAACTTCCTGATATCTTGATTAACCTATTCGACCAAAAGGACATTCTGTCAGTAATAGGGTTTTGTCTTTCAAGTAGAACATAAAAAATTTCAAACAGCATTTATGCACAGAGAATCCCTATTGTCACAGAAAATATGCTAACTTGAAGACTAAACACAAAGTACAGTAGTGTAGTATAATGCAAATAAGAACAGGATTTTTAAAAAGAATGAAGATAAATTTTTTAAAAATTTAAATTTATGAATAAATTTATGAAGTTAAATATGAAATGTATGGAGATAAATTTAAGAAGAGTTTAAAGGAAGAAAAAGAGATGAAGAACAGGGGAGGAAAGGTTGGAAATGAGAAATACTAGAGGCAAATCACTTGATGGAAAAGGACCAGTGTGGTACATAATGAAGTTATATCAATACTTGAGGATGTGTTGGGCACTGCAGTGCTTGTCATTTTTCTTACTGGTATTACAACAACCAGTACAAGTACACTATGTCTTGATAAAGCCATGTTATACTCACTGTATGGAAGGAACCACAGCCTGCAAGACTGAAGTTCACACTTAGCATTTGCGAGTCAGCATAGGTGGGTAGAAACGCTAGCAACTCACTGCCTCATTTGTTCTCCCTGCCCTTTACTTTCATAGCAGTAAAGGGCAGGGAAAACAAAATGGTGCTGCTATTGATGGGTTTTACTTTAGTTCCATACTTTTCCATATTAAGTAATCCTATTAGCTCATTAACAGCCTCATTCCTAAATGTGCAAAAAAAGATTAGATAGATAGACAAATCTAGATATATATCAGTGCACTGTCATGCAGACGGTAGAAGAAGAGCTAGAGAAACTGCATCTTAATATAATCTTATAACGTAAAAAAATTTCAAACCACCTGCTTTATGGGACAGAATTTAGTCAACTGATACAGTTCTCACTTAAATTTTAGTGTAGGATTTCTTACAAATGATATTCTGGCCCTCTTCCTAACTACACAAATGCAAACACCTGCCATTATACTGAGGCTGATTAGCAATTAGCAAAACAATTAAATCAGTTTGGCTTCCCTACTATGTCCATAAAATTCTTCAAAATCAGCACAAATGTTTAATTACTGACAGTAAGCCCAACACCGTGTATCTTAGCAGAGGTGATGATCCACAAAAAAGAATCAACTGCTAAAGACCATACAATACATTTGAGACAACCTCGGGCCCCACTGCAGCATTTCTTGTCTTCTCTCCTTTCCAACCCTTTCTAAACGAAGTCTCAAAGCTGGCATTCATTTTTTTTCCATGTTTGTTCTTCTCTTTAAAATTACTCATATCCACTCAGTCTATATTAGTAACTGATTTTTTTCTCTGTTAGCATGAAGCCAGATACACTTTGGTTTGAAGGAGCTCTGTGAACTTGGGCAAATTACAGAACCTCTCCAAGATTCAGTTTCCTTGTATATAAAAGTTGGGTAGACTATCACATATGGTTAGTGTGAAGATGAGTAGGATAACATGTAAAATGTGCCAAAGAGTGATGACGTGTGGACACTCAGAATGCCATTTCTCTTGACCCATCCTTTCTTCCCTCTGTTCCTTTCTTTTTTTTTTTTTTTTTTTAAATTTTTTAATTTATTATTTATTTATTATTTTTATTTTTGGCTGTGTTGGGTCTTCGTTTCTGTGCGAGGGCTTTCTCCAGTTGCGGCGAGCGGGGGCCACTCTTCATCGCGGTGCGCGGGCCTCTCACTGTCGTGGCCTCTCTTGTTGCGGAGCACAGGCTCCAGACGCGCAGGCTCAGTAATTGTGGCTCACGGGCCCAGCTGCTCCGTGGCATGTGGGATCTTCCCAGACCAGGGCTCGAACCCATGTCCCCTGCATTGGCAGGCAGATTCTCAACCACTGCGCCACCAGGGAAGCCCCTGTTCCTTTCTTTTTGATAAGATACCTTAAGTTTTAGGAGCAAGTCCTATAACGAATGTTCAAATTGTGTGTCTCTTCCAAACTGGCAAGAAGTCTAATAGTTGAGAATATTTTTCTTTTTTTTTTTCTGCACTGAGGGTTGTTAATCAATCAGCATCATGATTATGACCACTCTCCATGATAACTGTCAATGCAATGTCAAAGCCATCACTGTTCCTTGAGACCCTCTACTGGGGACTTGAGGATCCCCAGGGTCATTTTAGATGCTTTATCTGTACCACATATTGTAGTTTTATACCACACTTGTTGGTTCTTATCTTTCTCTGAAAATTCTATTTTCATAGCAGTAAAGGGCAGGGAAAACAAATGAGGCAGTGAGTTGCTAGCGTTTCTACCTACCTATGCTGACTCACAAATGCTAAGTGTGAACTTCAGCCTTGCAGCCTGTGGACCCTTCCATAGAGTGAGTACAATGTGGCTTTATCAAGACATAGTGTACTTGTACTGGTTGTTGTAATACCAGTAAGAGAAATGACAAGCACTGCAGTGCCCAACACATCCTCAAGTATTGATATAACTTCATTATGTACCACACCGGTCCTTTTCCATTGAGTGATTTGCCTCTAGTATTTCTCATTATAACACCATCACCATTTTACCCTGGTTGGCTCATTTTCATCCTTCATGGCTCAAGTCAAATGTCTCCTCCTCAGAGAGCCCTTCCCTGAATCCTTTTTAAAGTGACCCCCCATTTTTTTTCTCTCATCACCCTGGCTATTTTCTACATAAAACACTCCAATCTGTATTTATCTTGTTTGCTTGTTGTTTGCTCATTTATTTGCTTGATCATAGTTTCTCTACTAAATTAGGATGTATGCTCCCTGAGGGCAGGAACCTGTTGTCTTAATTTGTTCCCCCAGAATTAGAGCCTGAGACATGGACTTGGGAGCAAGTGGCTTACATGAAAAGTGATCCAAGGAAGCACAAAGAAGGAGTGGGAGAAGTGAGCCAGGGAAGAGAGAAAAGCCATTTAATCTGTGTGTTAATAAGCAAGTCACTGATTGGCCAATTGGGACTCACTCTTCTGGAGAACTTCCTAGAAATAGAGTGTAGAAAGTACAGCCAGTTCTGGTAGAATGTGGCATATGTGTTCCTAAAAAAAAATCACTGTGCTAAACAAAATCATGGAATAAAAATCACAGGGCTTATGGAGAAAAATGAAGTTAGGAGCACAATACTCAAAAGCTTCATCAGTCACACATAAAAAAGACAGAATCCTTAAAAATGGTAGCACAGGGACTTCCCTGGTGGCGCAGTGGTTAAGAATCCACCTGCCAATGCAGGGGACAAGGGTTTGATCCCTGGTCCGGGAAGATCCCACATGCCGGGGAGCAAATAAGCCCATATGCCACAACTACTGAGCCTGCGCTCTAGAGCCTGCAAGCCACAACTACTGAGCCCATGTGCCACAATTACTGAAGCCCGTGTACCTAGAGCCCATCCTCTTCAACAAGAGAAGCCACCGCTATGAGAAGCCCACGCGCCGCAACGAAGAGTAGCCCCCGCTCACCGTCACTAGAGAAAGCCCGCATGCAACAGACCCAACACAGCCAAATATAAATAAATAAATAAATAAATAAATTTTTTTTTAATTGGTAGCACAGTGCGTCACACATGCTAAAAGTTTAAGAAATACGTAAAATCTACAATAAATATGGCATTTTACTTCGAAGGCCTGATGTTGGCTTGTGGAAGGGCATGCTGGAAGGGTTGCAGTTTGTGAGTTACTGCAAAGTGGTAGAAGAATAATTACGTGAAATCTGATAGAAAGTTGTAAGGCTAGGAGTGACTGGATGTGGTTCATAACATATGCAGGTCATTGGCAGATGTTCGAGGTGTGTGTTTGTGTACTTTTTTTTTTGTATTTGGCGTTGGTCAGCTTCATGTTGTTTCCTGCATTCACCTAATCGGGGATTATCATCTTTTTTTTTAATTAATTTTTATTGGAATGTAGTTGCTTTACAATGTTGTATTCGTTTCTACTGTACAGCAAAGTGAATCAGCCATACATATACATATACCCCCTCTTTTTTGGATTTCCTCCCCATTTAGGTCACCACAGAGCATTGAGTAGAATTCCCTGAGCTATATAGTAGGTTCTCATTAGTTATCTATTTTATACATAGCATCAATAGTGTGTATGTCAACCCCAATCTCCCAATTCATCCCACCCCTCCCTTAGCATCCATATGTTTGTTCTCTACGTCTGTGTCTCTATTTCTGCTTTGCAAATAAGATCATCTATACCATTTTTCTAGATTCCACATATATGCATTAATAAACAATATCTGTTTTTCTCTTTCTGACTTACTATACTCTGTATGACAGTCTCTAGGTCCATCCACATCTCTACAAATGACCCAATTTCGTTCCTTTTTATGGCTGAGTAATATTCCATTGTGTATATGTACCACATCTTCTTTATCCATTCCCCTGTGGATGGACATTTAGGTTGCTTCCATGTCCTGGTTATTGTAAATAGTGCTGCAATGAACATTGGGGTGCATGTATCTTTCTGAATTATGGTTTTCTCAGGGTACATGCCCAGTAGTGGGATTGCTGGGTCATATGGTAATTCTATTTTTAGTTTTTTAAGGAACCTCCATACTGTTCTCCATAGTGGCTCTATCAATTTACATTCCCACCAACAGTGCAAGAGGGTTCCCTTTTCTCCACACCCTCTCTAGCATTTGTTATTGGTAGACTTTTTAATGATGGCCATTCTGACTGGTGTGAGATGATACCTCATTGTGGTTTTGATTTGCATTTCTCTAATGATTAGTGATGTTGAGCATCTTTTCATGTGTTTGTTGGCCACCTGTATGTATCATCTTTTTTCTGAAAGGATCAGAGAGTAAATATTTTCAGTATTGAGGGCCATATAGACACTGCACAGTCATAAAAAGGGTTTTAAAAAAACAAACATGCCTCTGCTGCTCCAATGAAAACTTATTTACAAAAATAGGCAATGGGCCGGAGTTTGCCAATCCCTAATTTAATGTTTCTCATGGAAGAAGTCATGCTAATAAACAAACAAAAGATTTGGGAATCTGCTCAAATCATTCCTTAATATATTGTGTTGGAACAAATTCACATTTTCAAAACAAGCATTACAGCTCAATTGACTGTACGTCAGAATTCTCTCATTGAGGGGATTTCTCCTGATAATGCTCCATTCCCAGTTCTCCTGGGCTGTCAGTTGTGGGGTGAACAAGTTCTGGAGTTCTGGAGAAAGCCTAACGTTTAGATTGAAGAGCAAAGTTGGGAAAAGTTGTCAACCTGCATAGGAACTGTCCTTCTATGGCCAGAGGCTGAGGAGATATGAGTCATGGCATCACCTGCATTTAATTCACTGCTGCATGCTCAGTGCCTAGAACGCATTAGGCACTCATAACAAATGGCTTACCTTGGTCTGATAACCAAGGAAACCAGGAATGAAATTAGCACGGTCCATTCTCTTTTTTTTTTTTTTTTTTTAACATCTTTATTAGAGTATAATTGCTTTACAATGTTGTGTTAGTTTCTGCTGTGTAACAAAGTGAATCAGCTATATGTATATATATATCCCCATAACCCCTCCCTCTTGCATCTCCCTCTCACCCTCCCTATCCCACCCCTCTAGGTGGTCACAAAGCACCGAGCTGATCTCCCTGTGCTATGCTGCTGCTTCCCACTAGCTATCTATTTTACATTTGGTAGTATATATAAGTCAATGCCACTCTCTCACTTCATCCCAGCTTCCCCTTCCCCCTCCCCGTGTCCTCAAGTCCATTCTCTATGGTCTGAGTCTTTATTCCTGTCCTACCCCTAGGTTCTTCAGAACCAGTTTTTTTAGATTCCATATATACGTGTTAGCATACGGTATTTGTTTTTCTCTTTCTGACTTACTTCACTCTGTATGACAGACTCTAGGTCCATCCACCTCACTACAAATAACTCAATTTCGTTTCTTTTTATGGCTGAGTAATAGTCCATTGTATATATGTGGCACAGTCCATTCTTAATTGAAGCCTTTACCCTATTTGGTCAGACTTAATATTTCCCAGAATGCATCATTTTCACAGTTACAAGAATGCAGAATCCTCACAGTTTCTTCCTACTTTCTCTTGTATCTTCCTATATCTTACTAAGACCTCCTTTACCCTTTCTATTAATTTGGCATATTGCAAACTCAACACACATATTAACAACTCAACATACATTTTCAAGCACAATAATCATGTGATTGTACCTTTCTAACCCTCTGACTAAATACATTCTATATTAATTATTCTTAATCTGCTTCAGTGTGAAAGATTTCCCATTTCATCAATACTACTGAGCAATTCCTCTGACCTGTAAGTGGTACTGTGTCGTTTGCAGTGAGAGCAACAGATACTCCAAGAGAAACTTACTTATTACTAATATTTTGCTTAAAAACGGGGTTGTTATAGATGGAATTGTACCTCTCCAAAATTCATAAGTTGAAGCCCCAATCCTCCATGTGACTGTATTTGGAGATAGGTCCCCTTAAGGAGATAATTAAGATTAAATGAAGTTATAAGGGTGGGCCTTAATCCAATGACTGGGTCTCTCTCCCCACTCATGCACATAGAAAAGGCAGCCGTCTGTAAGGCAGGCAGAGCGGTCTCACCAGAAACGAACCCTGCTGGCACCTTTATCTTGGACTTCTAGCCTTCAGAGCTGTGAGAAGATAAATTTATGTGTGTTTAAGCCACTCAACCTGTGGTATTTCAAATGGCAGACAGACCATACTAATTAATGCAAGCATCAGGGGAGAAAGAGTTTAAGAAAAGATATTTAAAATAACAAAACATTCTTAATGTTAAGAGCTGTCAGAAGCAACTATGAACCCAAGTAAAATAATTCAATAAACATTTATTAAGCCCTGAGTCAGGCAGACTTTGCTGACTGTTTTAATCAATAGTCATTATCTACCTTCACACCACCCCCCCCCACCATTTTTGCTTTATTTCTAGCATAACAGGCCTCCTACTAGAGAGATATAGAAGTAGGAAAAAATAACATGAAAAATTCAAAATGTTTGATGAGTTCGTTTCACACTGTGGCTTTCAGCAAAGGACTATACAACAGAGAGAAATTCAGCCTGAGGAAGACTGAGCTGAAAGGAGAAACAAAAGAAAATGCAACCTTGAGAAGGAACATGCTTTCTGTCTATAACAGGCCTTCTAAGCAGACTGAATCCCTTCATATGGTGCTTTTCCAGGCTTATAAAACCAATTTCTCTATCCTTGAGCTGAAGCTCATACCTTCAGAGAATCGGGAAGTAAGCAATTTTGCAGCAAATATGATTATTGAGAGTGAGACTCATGCCTATTCTAGGGCTCCTTCATTGGGCACTCTTCACCACGCAGAACGAACAAACTTGGTTAAGAAGAAAATCTGATTCGTGGTCATTATTTCCTGGACTCAAGGCAGAGACCATTAAACTAAAGGTTAGATGTGGGGAGAAAAAGGAGTGTAGTCAAGATCTTGGTTGTAGTTATTAGCCCAACAAATAAGTATTACAGAAGATTGTTAAGTTTTTGAGAGGACTCAGTTGATGAAATACACTTAAAGACCTGACAACAACATGTAAATATTCAATCCTAGGGCCACCGACTCACCACAATAGGAAGTGGACTACCAAAGCAGTATAGACGGAGAAAGAACCCTCTCTGTTGTGGTCATGGAGGACAATGGAGAAGGAGCCTCTCCCTTGAGAGCAGAGACAACGCAGAAGCCTATTCCCCTGGCACGCAGGGACTCAACTATTTCTATTCAGCAGGAAATATATGCTGTGAAGAAGACACTGCTGCATTTCCTATTCTGCTGTTTTCCAACCAGGTGCCTTTCTTATAGGTATCGTGTTCCTCTTCCACTATTTTATATCATGTGTTGTGGAGCTGGATAAGGAAGTTGTCACAGAGAGGTTAAAGAACTTGCCTAAGTCACAAATTTGGGAGGTACTGAAGCAAAAACTTAACCTTAATCTCCTCATTCCACAGTACAATGTTGGCTTATAAATTTCACAGAAAAGTTTTAAGGAAACCATTCATTTAACTAAAAGGCATATGACAAACTTTGAAATAATTCCAGAAGTTAATAAGCAAATAAGAATAAGACTACTGGGAATTTCCTGGTGGTTAGGACTCCGAGCTCTCACTGCCAAGGGTCCGGGTTCAATCCCTAGTTGGGGAATTGAGATCTCACAAAGCCGTGTGGCACGGCCAAAAGAAAAAAAAAAAAAAGACTACTTATATATATAGAAAAAAAAGAACAGCTCAGAAGCACAAAATAATAGAAATAGATGCCAAAATTAAATATTATAGCTTTAAAAAGCATATATATATCTTCAATTCATTCAGTCAACAAGTATTTGTACGTACCTATTATACACTAAGCAATATTCTAGGTCCTATGTATAGAGTGATTAACAGACAGAAATCTCTTCCCTCATAGCATTGCATTTTACTAAGAGGGCCAGGTGATCCACAAGATAAATTAAGTAAAACATGAAGTATGCTTGATAATGGTACATATTAAAGAGAAAATGTGTCAGGAGTATTTAAAGATTAGCAAGAAGACCAGGGTAGCTACAGCAATGAGATTGGTCATACCTGCCAATGAAGTCAGAAGTTACTGAAGAACCAGGGCATGTAAGGCCTGGCACATTAGGGTAGGAATTCAGATTGCTTAAAAAGAAAAAAAAAAAAAAAGAAAAAGAAAAAACTAATGATAATCAATTCACATGAAATACTTCAAAAAGAACAAAAGAAAGAAAGAAATTATAAAAACAAGAGAATGGGTAATGACCTAAAAGTAAAAAAAAAAAAAAAGAAGCAAAGCTGGGCCTCTCCTACTAGCAACAGGAACTCAGACCAAAATAATCAAACCAGTCAAAGCAGGTCATTTTATATCAAAAATGGTATAAGCCGTAATGAAGAAATATACATTGAAATGTTGACAGAAATACAATTGCAGTGAGAGATTTAAAAATACTGGTATCATTCAAAGGCTGAATAAGTAGAAAAAATGAAAATGATTAAAACAATATAATTAATAAAGAAGAAATAATACATATAACCTCTATTATGATCTTAATAGACCGAAAACCCAACTCAAAATAGATGTGTCCCATCAGGATAGATCTGGCTTCAGAGTTCCCTGAGTGAAGGACTTAGATGATGTCTACAGAATCCATTCTCTAACTCTTGGCTGGCTCTTTGCATCATAACTAGGTATCTACATGATGATGAAATGCCTGGTTCTCATGCTGCAGAAGAGAGTATGTCTCACCTTTAGGAATCGCTCCTCCTCTGATTTGGTCACAGGTATATGACAGAGTAATATGAAAGCTTCTTAGCCAGGCCCAAGTCAAGTATCTACCTCTGGGAAAGTTGGGTGGAGAGATCCAAGCTGAGATTCTGCACAGGACTGAGATTGAGGGAGGAACTAGTTCCCTCAGAAGACAATTGTGTTTCCTTACCAGGAAAAATAGAAATGGACACTAGATGCCAAACCACAGCAGGGTCCACTCTCTGGCTGTACATGATTTGTTCCTGGTCTACTTCTCTAACCACTCTCCACCTTGTTCCAGCCAACTTGGTCTCCTTTCTGAACAGGTCATATTTATTCCTATCTCGCAGACTGCACTTACTAATGCTTCTGCTCAGAATGTGCACTCACTATTTCAGCTGGTTGGCTCCTTCACCATCTTCGAGTCTTGGTTTGAATGGCATCTCTTTAGACAGGCCTTCTTTAACCATTCTCCATGCCTTACCCTTCTTACTTTGTAATATACAACTCTGTATTTCCTCCATAGGATATAACACAATCTGAAAATCTATTTATGTGTTTATTATGTGTTTTCCTCTGTTACTTATATTAAGTTTCATAAATACAGGCCTTATGTGACTTGTTCACTGCAGTTTCCCCAGCACTTACAGCAATGCTTGGTACCTTATAAGCTGGATAAATATTTATTGAATAAAGAAGTTGATATATATCACATTTTATATTCTGAAAGAACAAAACTTCAAGTGACTTTGGGATATTTCTAACAATAATGATATTTAGTGTTCATCTAAACAGGAAAGTTCAAAATATTTCACAACTGCTTTTTTGCAATGAAAAAATCCTTTTACAGTATAAGGTCTTATACAGTATAAGGAAAATTATAATTATGTTAGTTTCCTAGGGCTGCCCTAACAAAGTACTACAGAGTGGTTTAAATAACAGAAATGTATTGTCTTACAGCTCTGGAGGCTAGAAATCTGAGATCAAGGTGTCAGCAGGATTGGTTCTCTCTGAGGGCTGTGAGGGAGAATCAATTCCATACCTCCCTCCTAGTTTCTGGTGGTTTGCTTGCAATCTCTGGTGTTACTTGACTGGACTTGCATTGCCCTGATCTCTTTCTTCAAGTTCCCATGGTGTTCTCCCTGTGTGCATGTCTATCCCTCCACATGAGGTTCTTTTTATAAAAGACCTCAGTCATATTGGATTAGTGACCCACCTTACTCCAACATGACCTCATCTTAACTACATCCACAACATTCTTATTTCAAAATGATGAACATTCTGAGGCACTGAGGGTTAGAATTTCAACATAAAAATTTGAGGAGAACACAACTCAACCCAAAACAAAACCATCATTACATTTCCAGATAATTCAGAAAAAACATACTTCCTGACAGAAACATGAAAGGTACCCAAAGCTGTATGTGTCAATTCTTAACTTTAAATTATTTTATTGTGAAAATTAATAATTAAAATCAATGAGATAAAAATGCAACTCACTAAATTAACAAATGATGAAGAAAATTACAAGGGAAAATATTAAACATAAAATGTGTAAAAAGCAGTACAATTTATATGCAAATGAGAATTTTTTCACCAAAATTATATAGCCATCTGGCAAATCTAATCAAAGAGAGAAACAAATAATACAATCAACAGGAGATGTAATTACAAGCGTAGGCAAGAGACAGTGGAGTAGAAGGACGTGCACTCACTCCCTCTTGCGAGAGCACTGGAATCACAACTAACTGCTGAACAATCATCAACAGGAAGACACTGGAACTCATGAAAAAAGATACCCCACATCCAAAGACAAAGGAGAAGCTGCAATGAGACAGGAGGAGGAGCACAATCACAATAAAATCAAATCCCATAACCACTGGGTGGGTGACTCACAGACTGTAGAACAATTATACCACAGAAGTCCACCCACTGGAAGGAAGGTTCTGAGCCCCATGTCAGGCTTCCCAACCTGGGGGTGCGGCAACAGGAGGGGGAATTCTCAGAGAACCAGACTTCGAAGGCTAGTGGGATTTGACTGCAGGACTTTGACAGGACTGGGGGAAACAGAGACTTTACTCTTGGAGGGCACACACAAAGTAGTGTATGCATCAGGAAGGGGGAAGGAGCAGTGACCCCACAGGAGACTGAACCAGACCTACCTGCTAGTGTTGGAGGGTCTCCTGCAGAGGCAGGGGATGGCTGTGGCTCACTGTGGGGACAAGGACACTGGCAGCAGAAGTTCTGGGAAGTGCTCCTTGGCATGAGCCCTCCCAGAGTCTGCCATTAGCCACACCAAAGAGTCTGTAGCCTCCAGTGCTCGGTTGCCTCAGGCCAAACAACCAACAAGGAGGGAACTCAGCCCCACCCATCAGCAGACAAGTGGATTAAACTTTTACTGAGCTCTGCCCATCAGAGGAACAGCCATCTCTACCCACCACCAGTCCCTCCCATCAGGAAGCTTGCACAAGCCTGTTAGGTAGCCTCATCCACCATAGGGCAGATAGCAGAAGCAAGAAGAACTACAATCCTGAAGCCTGTGGAATGAAAACCACATTCACAGAAACAAAGACAAAATAAAAAGGCAGAGGGCTACACACCAGATGAAGGAACAAGATAAATCCCCAGAAAAATAATTAAATGAAGTGGAGATAGGCAAACTTCCAGAAAAAGAATTCAGAATAATGATAGTGAAGATAATCCAGGACTTCGGAAAAAGAATGGAGGCAAAGATCGAGAAGGTACAAGAAATGTTTAACAGTGACCAAGAAGAATTAAAGAACAAACAACTAGAAGAATTAAAGAATAAACAAACAGAGATGAACAATACAATAACTGAAATGAAAAATACACTAGAAGGAATCAATAGCAGACTAATTGAGGCAGAAGAACTGATAAGTGACCTGGAAGACAGAATGGTGGAATTCACTGCTGCGGAACAGACTAAAGAAAAATGAATGAAAAGAAATGAAGACAGCCTAAGAGACATCTGGGACAACATTAAACGCAACAACATTTGCATTATAGGGGCCCCAGAAGGAGAAGAGAGAGAGAAAAACCCAAGAAAATATTTGAAGAGATTATAGTCAAAAACTTCCCTAACAAGGAAAAGGAAAGAGCCATCCAAGTCCAGGAAGCACAGAGAGTCCCAGGCAGGATAAACTCAAGGAGAAACATGCCGAGACACGGAGTAATCAAACTGACAAAAATTAAAGACAAAGAAAAAGTATTAAAAGCAACACAGGAAAAATCACAAATAACATACAAGGGAACTCCCATAAGGTTAACAGCTGATTTCTCAGTAGAAGTTCTGCAAGCCAGAAGGGAGTGGCACAATATATTTAAAGTGATGAAAAGGAAGAAACTACAACCAATATTACTCTACCTGTCAAGGATCTCATGCAGATTCGATGGAGAAATCAAAAGCTTTACAGAGATGCAAAAGCTAAGAGAATTCAGCACCACCAAACCAGCTCTACAACAAATGCTAAAGAAACTTCTCTAAGTGGAAAACACAGGAGAAGAAAAGGACCAACAAAAACAAACCCAAAACAATTAAGAAAATGGTAATAGGAACATACATGTCGATAATTACCTTAAATGTGAATGGATTAAATGCTCCAAGCAAAAGACAGAGGTTCGCTGAATGGATACCAAAACAAGACCCATATATATGCTGTCTACAAGAGACCCACTTCACACCTAGGGACACATACAGACTGAAAGTGAGGGGATGGAAAAAGATATTCCATGCAAATGGAAATCAAAAGAAAGCTGGAGTAGCAATACTCATAGCAGATAAAATAGACTTTAAAATAAAGAATGTTACAAGAGACAAGGAAGGACACTACATAATGATCAAGGAATCAATCTGATAAGAAGATATAACAATTATAAATACATATGCACCCAACATAGGATCACTTCAATACATAAGGCAAATGCTAACAGCTATAAAAGAGGAAATTGACAGTAACACAGTAATAGTGGGGGACTTTAACACCTCACTTACACAAATGGACAGATCATCCAGACAGAAACTTAATAAGGAAACACAAACTTTAAATGACACAATAGACCAGATAGATTTAAGTGATATTTATAGGACATTCCATCTGAAAACAGCAGATTACACTTTCTTCTCAAGTGCACATGGAAAATTCTCCAGGATAGATCGCAACTTCGTCACAAATCAAGCCTCGGTAAATTTAAGAATATTGAAATCATATCAAGCATCTTTTCTGACCACAATGCTATGAGATTAGAAATCAATTACAGGGGGAAAAAACATAAAAAACACAAACACATGGTGGCTAAACAATACATTACTAAATAACCAACAGATCACTGAAGAAATCAAAGAAGAAATCAAAAGTACCTAGAAACAAATGACAACGAAAACACAACCATCCAAAACCTATGGGATACAGCAAAAGCAGTTCTAAAAGGGAAATTTATAGCAATACAATCCTACCTCAAGAAACAAGAAAAATCGCAAATAAACAATCTAACCTTGCACCTAAAGGAACTAGAGAAAGAAGAACAAACAAAACCCAAAGTAAGTAGAAGGAAAGAAATCATAAAAATCAGAGCAGAAATAAGTGAAATAAAAACAGAAAACAATAGCAAAGATCAATAAAACTAAAAGCTGGTTCTTTGAGAAGATAAACAAAATTGATGAACCTTTAGCCAGATTCATCAAGAAAAAGAGGGAGAGGACTCAAATCAATAAAATTAGAAATGAAAAAGGAGAAGTTACAATGGACACACAGAAATACAAAGCATCATAAGAGACTACTACAAGCAACCCTATGCCAATAAAATGGACAACCTGGAAGAAATGGACATATCCTTAGAAATGTTTAACCTTCCAAGACTGAACAGGTAGAAATAGAAAATATGAACAGACAAATCACAAGCAGAGAAATTGTAACTGTGATGAAAACTCTTCCAACAAACAAAGGTCAGGACCAGATGGCTTCACAGCTGAATTCTATCAAACATTTAGAGAAGAGCTAACACCCATACTTCTCAAACTCTTCCAAAAAATTGCAGAGGAAGGAACACTCCCAAACTCATTCGCCAAGGCCACCATCACCCTGATACCAAAACAAAGATACTACAGACAGAGATAGTATACAAGAAAAAGATACTACAAAGAAAGAAAATTACAGACCAATATCACTGATGAATATAGATGCAAAAATCCTCAACAAAATACTAGCAAACAGAATCCAACAACACATTAAAAGGATCATACACCGTGATCAAGTGGGATTTATCCCAGGGATGCAAGCATTCTTCAGTATACGCAAATTAATAAATGTGATACACCATATTAACAAATTGAAGAATAAAAACCATATGATCATCTCAATAGATGCATAAAAAGCTTTTGACAAAATTAAACACCAATTTATGATAAAAACTCTTCAGAAAGTGGGCACAGAGGGCACCTACCTCAACATAATAAAGGCCATATATGACAAACCCACAGCAAACATCGTTCTCAATGGTGAAAAACTGAAAGCATTTCCTCTAAGATCAGGAACAAGACAAGGATGTCCACTCTTGCCACTATTATTCAACATAGTTTTGGAAGTCCTAGCCACGGCAGTCAAAGAAGAAAAAGAAATAAAAGGAATACAAATTGGAAAAGAAGAAGTAAAACTGTCACTGTTTGCAGATGACATGATACTATACTTAGATAACCCTAAGGATGCCACCAGAAAACTACTAGAGCTAATCAATGAATTTGGTAAAGTTGCAGGATACAAAATTAATGCACAGAAATCTCTTGCATTCCTATACACTGACAATGAAAGATCAGAAAGAGAAATTAAGGGAACACTCCCATTTACCATTGCAACAAAAAGAATAAAATACCTAGGAATAAACCTACCTAGGGAGACAAAAGACCTGTATGCAGAAAAGTATAAGACACTGATGAAAGAAATCAAAGATGACACACACAGATGGAGAGATATACCATGTTCTTGGATTGGAAGAATCAATATTGTGAAAATGACTTTACTACCCAAAGCAATCTACAGATTCAATGCAATCCCTATCAAATTACCAGTGGCATTTTTTACAGAGCTAGAACAAACAATCTTGAAATTTGTGTGGAGACACAAAAGACCCCGAACAGCCAAAGCAATCTTGCGGGAAAAAAAAAACAGAGCTGGGGGAATCAGACTCCCTGACTTCAGACTATCCTACAAAGCTACAGTAATCAAGACAATATGGTAGTGGCACAAAAACCGAAATATAGATCAATGCAACATGATAGAAAGCGCAGAGATAAACCCACACACCTATTGTCAACTAATCTATGACAAAGGAGACAAGAATATACAATGGAAAAAAGACAGCTTCTTCAATAAGTGGTGCTGGGAAAACTGGACAGCTACATGTAAAAAATGAAATTAGAACACTCCTTAACACCATACACAAAGATAAACTCAAAATGGATTCAAGACCTAAATGTACGATCAGACACTATAGTACTCTTAGAGGAAAACATAGGAAGAACACACTTTGACATAAATCACAGCAAGATCTTTTTTGATCCACCTCCTAGAGTAAATAAAAACAAAAATAAACAAATGGGACCTAATGAAACTTAAAAGCTTTTGCACAGCAAAGGAAACTATAAATAAGACAAAAAGACAACCCTCAGAATGGGAGAAAATATTTGTAAACAAATATACGGACAAAGGATTAATCCCCAAAATATATAAACAGCTTGTAAAGCTCAATATTAGAAAAAAACTACCCAATCAAAAATGGGCAGAAGACCCAAATAGACATTTCTCCAAAGAAGACATACAGATGGTCAAGAGGCACATGAAAAGCTGCTCAACATCACTAATAGAGAAATGCAAATCAAAACTACAGTGAGGTAATACCTCACACCAGTCAGAATGGCCATCATCAGAAAATTTACAAACAACAAATGCTGGAGGACGTGTGGAGAAAAGGGGACCCTCTTACACTGATGGTGGGAATGTAAATTGGTACAGCCACTATGGAGAACAGTATGGAGGTTCCTTAAAAAACTAAAAATAGAACTATCATATGATCCAGCAATCCCACTACTGGGCATATACCCAGAGAAAACCATAATTCAAAAAGACACATGCACCCCAATATTCATTGCAGTACTATTTACAATAGCCAGGACATGGAATCAACCTAAATGCCCACTGACAGATGAATGATAAAGAAGATGTGGTACATATGTACAAAGGAATATTACTCAACCATAAAAAGGAACAAAATTGGGTCATTTGTAGAGACGTCGATGGACCTAGAGTTTGTCATACAGAGTGAAGTAAGTCAGAAAGAGAAAAACAAATATCGTATACTAACACATTTATGTGGAATCTAGAAAAACTGTACAGATGAACCAGTTTGCAAGGCACAAATAGAGACACGGATATAGAGAACAAATGTATGGACATCGAGGGGGGAAAGCAGGGGCAGGGGTGGTAGGATGAATTGGGAGATTGGGATTGACATATATACACTAATATGTATAAAATAGATAACTAATAACCTGCTGTATTAAAAACATTAAAATAAAATTCAAAAAAATAAAAAAGTGTAGGCAAGATACTACAAAAAGTATAATTTATATTTTACATAATTATATGTAGAATATTAAAAATTTGAGTAAAATGAAAAATTTTCTATAATTATATATGAAATATATCAAATACGTTTATATATCGTATAAATATATTTGTATTATTTATACAGAGAGAGAGAAAGAGATAATAAATAATAAAACAACAAAAATTTTTAAAGTCAGATATCAATTCAAGAATGCTCTCCAGAGGTAGACAATTTTATAAACAATATATTCAAAGTTTAAAGGCACAACTAATTCCAATGTTGTGTAATTTGTTTAAGTACAAATAAAGGTGTGGAAAGTGTTTATTTCATAACTCAGTTGATTGTCTATATCTCATTGAATATCAGATAAAAGTGCATTTCAAAAGTAAAGCATCATTAACAAAGGATTTATTACCTATCTGGAAAACTAAGCAGTTTGAAATTACTAAGAGAATTCTCTAATTGTCTGGGCACATAAATATCAGAAAATTATTAACTTTTGTTTTACTAATAATGCTTTCTTAGAATATACAATAGGTATAAAACAACAAATTCTTTAAATACCTAGAGGCAAAATATGGGGAACATATGAAAAAATAATTTATGTTGAAGAATATTTGAGTTTAGTTTATTGGCTTAAATTAATCAAAACCAAAATCTTCACCAAGTATAATTTCTGGTTAAAGTAGTCAGATTGAACCCACCTCCTTCCTTCTGGTCCCTACTAAAACCCCACTAAATTACAAGTAAGGAACGTTAAATTAAAAAGCCAAAGAACAGTAGAGTAGAAAACAGCAACCAAATTTTGGAAGCTGGAAAGCAGTTGAAATAGTAGTAATTGATTGGCTACCCTAAGAAAGCTAAACTCACCAAAACCTAATGTATAGGAAGCTGAGAGCAATGTGATTTGCGCTAATGAATCCTAGAAAGTCTCCAAATAGGCTGCATGAATGAAATGAAGAATTAGTTGAACACCAGTTTGATAAAATTTATATACTGCAGCTCTTTCTTATATTACAAATCCAAGCAACTATTCTTTTCTAACACCAGCATAATTCCTTTGAACCTCAGTTCCTTATCTAGAAAGTTAGGACAATAATATTACATACCTCCAGAGTTGTAAGTATCAATTGAGATATACATTTATAAAATAAATATATTCAAAAGTATATATATTCTAGTCACTTAACATATTTTATAATCAGGACGCGGTTGTTTTCTTTTAAAAAGTGGTTATTTACCTTAATTTTGAGGCCTCATGTAAGTCTGTGTCTCTTGACTTCAGTTTCTTTATGTTTAAAATGTGAGTATAGGGTGATGTTTACTAAGAACCTCTCTTGCTCTAAGGAAGTCATGATATAAATACTTCATTATAAATAACTAGAGATTTTTAAAATGTGATCTTAATACAAAACAATAAAGGAAGTAAGTAACCATTAATAAATGGCTACAAAAGCATAAGTGTTGGAACACAGTGGCAATGCCAGGTACCTGCTGAGGAGTTTTGGGTGCTTGTGATTGCCTCTAGAAGAAAAAAATGTATAGGCTAGAAGAAAAACTAGTCAAAACAGCGTAAAAAATAGTGTCAACTAGTATGTTTTAACCTCACCTGATATCCCTTTGGAACAGGGGACTTCTGGAAGAAAATGGTGCTCTGAACCTTCTGTGACCAGCAGAGAAAGACCGCGCCCCACCATATCTTCTCACTGAGTATGTTAATTGGGAACATTTCCCCCACCACCACTCTTATCTGACTTGAGGAAGAAGTTTTTTCTCAACAAACTGGTCACCTCTCTTTGTCATTAGGAAGGTGAGATGATCTGTTTGATGTGTAAATTTGAGGCAATTAACCAGGCACTTGACTCACCTCTGCCTTCCTTCCTCTTGGGAGGAAGCTGTCAGCTGCAGAAACACGCATTCCACTCCTGCCTCTTTGGGATGGTGGCCTCTTCCAATTACCCAGGTTTGCCAGCAACCTGCAGGGCAGGGGTGATAGGAACATTAGTTTTCCAAATGAACAGCTCTACTACCAAAATCTGTTCATTATCAGTAACAAAGGCAATATTTTGGTTCCCATGCTATCATTCTTTTTTTATTTCTCAAATTATTCAGAACTGGGTAGGACAGAATGATGTTATTTAAGAGGACCTTTTGGAAATCCCAACAAGAATACCCCTGGAATGTTCTAAGGAATAACAGATATTTATTTAGAGACTAATGGATGGAAGCAGGTGATGAGGAAAGTGGGGAAGGACAGTGTAATCCACCCCTGCACACCACTTGAGCCACCATCAAAAAGTCACTTTATTACCAGTCGAGAAAAGTAAAAAAAGGCTTAGGATAGTCAGCAAAGCATGTTTAATAACTGAGCTAAGTTAAATTAGCTGTACACACATCCCAGCAAATAAGGCCTCAAGGTACATTTCAATTGATAACAGAATTGTTAGGGAACCGTTGACCAAAACTGCCCGCCTTGGCCAGGCAGGATGATAAGTGCTTTCCTGAGTTGTCTCACAACAGGAGGTCCTGATAAAGAACTCGGTGCTGCCACCGAAAACTAACCGGGAGAATTCGGGAGGGGCCGAAAGGAGGAGGGAGGAGATGATATGTCCTGCCAACCTCCCAGAAACCCTCACGCCGGAATCCATCTTGGCTGAGAGATGCAAGTGCCACCTGGAAGAACCCTGAGTCAGACCAAATATGGGCCAAGTAAGATGACTGGCCAGAGACAACCTGGAAACTAACCTCATTAGCATAAAACCTGACACCTCAAGCCACATAGCTGAACAGTTCTCCTGGGTTCCCTTACCCTGCTGCTCTCCACCCTGGCGCCTCTTCCCAATAAAGTCTTTTGCTTTGTCAGTACGTGTGTCTCCTTGGACAATTCATTTCCGAGTGTTAGACAAGAGCTCACTCTTGGGCCCTGTGGAAGGGGTCTCCCTTCCTGCAACAGACTTATGAGCTATATCTTAAAACTAGCAAGAAGATTGACATTTAGTATCTTTATACTTATTTAGTAAAGGGATGAAAAATTATGGAATTCTTTATCAGTAGGATAGGTCACAATAAAGAAACATGTATAACTTCAACTCAGACTTAAACCAAGCCCAACCTTGATGAAATTGGAAAGTCACAGTCTTAGATTACTTATTTCCTTTCCTGTTTATTTTCATGTCAGTGTCCTCATGCAGTTAGAAATAAAGCAGAATTTTACTTTTCAAAAAAAAATCAAATAATAAAATATGTATTATGGTAAGGAATGATAGTTTTAGCTTGTCATTTGCTTTTAATTCTCATAAGTTTATCAGTACATGGAAATTCTATAGAAATAAATGTTGGCTAACAGTTTTTTAAATGACAGTTAAATTTGTCTAATGAGGGTACAGGCTTGCTCATGAGATCATGAGTTTCTCATCATTCCCAGAGTCCAAACAGAAGCTCAGTGATTGATAATTTGGTAGGGATGCTGATGATTTCCAACTCAATGTTCAACACTAATCTCTTTATATTTTCCTATTTTTAAAATTTGAATTTATAGATATTTCATCATTTCTTTGTTAATCATTGTTTAGAAATACTAAATAATCATTTTTCACATCTGTCAAGAAAAGTTTTTTGTTTTTTTTTTTTTAAAGGAATTCCTTTATTTTTATTTTTATTTATTTATTTATTTATGGCTGTGTTGGGTCTTCGTTTCTGTGCAAGGGCTTTCTCTAGTTGCGGCAAGTGGGGGGCACTCTTCATCGTGGTGCGCGGGCCTCTCACTATAAGAAAAGTTTTTTTAGAACTTGTTTCTTTTGATAACTTCCAACTACAGAAAACCCTTTCTTACTATATATACTAGTCTCTCTTCAGCCTTACACACTAAGAACTTTTACTTTATTTAAGACTATTTAATATTTTCAACCTTGTTGTTTTAGACTCTCCTTAGTAAAATGTTTACACCATCTGTGAATAATTAATTTTAAGGTGTAACTACAGTCATGGGTTCATAGTCTCATACTGTTAAGAAAGTGAACAAACTGTGTAAATCAGTAGTGGTTTGGTATACACTAATGTTGGAAAGTGAATAGCATAAGGGCTGCCACTCCTAGTCTCTTGACTATTAACTCATTACTCTTTCTTCTTGAGAAAGAACAGGCCTTTGACATCCTACTCAACATAAGACAGTAGAGATGGAGTTGATTTGGCCCATAAATAAGCGATAAAACCTAATTGCAACCTAGATTGTACACCATGCCAAACATCTCTTGGTGTGATTTTTTAAACTGAATCATTGTTGACATTGCCTCTTAAATATTTCAACAAATTTAGAGGATTTGAACAAGAAGATGAATGTGACTTTAGCTCTGGCAGGCAGCCCTTTGGCAAATAAATTACAATAAATGGCATGCAGCTGTGGGTGAATTGAATACACTTTACCCCCTTAAACCTGAGGAAGCTACAACTAACAAAATGCCATACTGTACGCAGCATTTGCGTGAAAAATATTCAATCACACTGTATAAATGCAACTCAAAATTGAGCAAATATTATCGGACAGACAGGTGACAGGAACAGGTAATATAACCAAAACATATTCAATCAAATTCTGCTGTTACTTAATTTTATTAGTGTAATTGTTATTATATAAATAGCACAATTATTTTAGGTATCTTAGATAAAATATGTGTTAAACTATTCCAAAATATAAAACAGAATAGTCACTAACATGCATAGTAGGGACAGTAGGAGTTAAGAGCCAAAACATAACTATAATCCTTTGTGTCTCATATACTGCAATAAGAGTTCAAGATACAAATTACTGAAAACTGTAGATACATTTCAGCAGAAGCAGCGACAAGCACAATAAATATTAAGAAAGATGAGGACCTGACATAACAGTCCCCCAAAAGAGCCCACAGTTAGATATGTACACTTTTCTTCACCCAATGCATTCCTTCTCTCTTTGTTTCTTGAACCAGTAGGTGTAAAAGAAATACCAGGAAGTCCAATATTACTCTACCTGCTTGACAAGCAGGGGCAAAATATTTGACAGTAAACAGGATTTGAAAATAAGACTTGTACTTAGCAGAGGGAGGCAAATGATGAACATCTACCCAGAAAGTGTGATGAATTAGAAAGAAGGCCAGTAGCAAAATAAACACTTATGAAATTGAAATGATAGACTAAGGTGGGAGGGGGAGTCGGGGAGAGAGGGAGAGCAAGAGGCATATGATTAAGACAAGAGAAAGACACACACATGTATACACACTATATGTAACATAAATACTAATAAACATTCATTCCCATCTTCACAGAGAGAAATGCTATAATAGAGCCACATAGAGAGACAGTATCCAAATATCTGATCTAATTGACTGATACTGAAAAGTTCTCAGCCAGCACCATTTTGAGTTAGTGTTACTATTTGAACTCTATTTTGCATAGAAATCCCCCCAAAAAAGACAACTGCTAGGAATAAAATTATGTATACAAATAAAAAAAGAAAAATATAAACAAAATTTTATGAATAACCGATTTAATAACATTGATTTTTTTCTTATAGATAACATGTATTTCAAACTTGAATTGCATAATATTTCTGCTCTATTTTCTAAACAAAATCGGGTTGAAAAAATAAAGTATGAATACAGATTTATCCAATGGGGTATAGTAGCTTAGCTTAAAGGACTATAATTGTGCACATAATTCTTAATACTTATCTTTAAAAGAAGAGCCTAATTGTGTAAAAGTATTTTCCCAGAAAATTATTTTTAATCCTCCTAGAGGCAGCCTTTCCATGTATTTGCAAGCTCAATAAGAAAAAGAGGGCTTAAGAAAAAAGGACCAAGCTTAAATAACAGAAAAGATAGGCTACAATGCTGGCATAGTCAGAAAATTCAGTGCTTAGGCTGAGATAATTATTATTTCATTCTTTGAACATAACTGTATTTCTGTTTAATTATATTTACTAGGACAAATTTTATAGAGATAGCTATAAGGAAGAATTAATTTTGATCCCTGAAATTTTATATGGAAGCAAAAGAAAATTGCCCGGAAATCACAAGAGTACAAATTTGGTTTTATGAAACTGAGTCTCCCTTCCCAGTCAAGGTGAACTAGCTGATTACTCTACTCTCTGGCAGTTAAAGCTGTTTGCAAGTATTTTGAAGAATTTAAGAAGGATTTTGAAAAAGAACATAAAATTACATCCGTCGACACCAATCGTTCCTCATGAATATCCCCTAAACACATACTTGTTATATGTTTAGCAAATGCAGTTGCACACCATCATCACTGCCTGAAATTTTATTATTGATAGTATAATTCTGCTAGTCATAAGAAGAGAAATCTTGCTTTTTACAGAATCTGATTAAAAAAAGTTAAAATTCTTCATTATTTATTTCTCCTTTGAAGTCTTAGACACAGTAACTGAAATTGTTCCATGTAGCCTTAGAATTAGCAAACTTGGTGTGAGACTCAGCCTAAAAATCCAATTTTAGCATGGAGCTATAAAGTCAAATTCCATATTTCTTTGACTTTTTTGTTTTTGTCGACTTTTTTCATAGTTCGATTGAACTACTTGAAATTCTTACTATTTATCCAAATAAAAACAAAACCAAATGGCTAAAACTCAAAAACCCACTAGAAGGCACTTTATGTATACCATTCTAATAAGCCAGTAAATTGTTATCATTTATATTTCCTTCTGTCTTCTTTTCATTTTTTAATTGGGTTATTTTCTTTTACTTACAAATATAAATTAAGAAAAGTTTTGGTTTTGGTATGTTGGAATAGTTTTTACTGATATAACTTCACAATCTCCCAGATAACAATTATAAACTCTAAGCAAAATACTTTTTAAGTAACTATTTGAAGGCATGGGCAATCAAATAAAAACATAAAATTAAGAGAAATTATATTTTAAAAGTGAATTCCACCTTTCACTATACCATACGCCAGTCCACATGGCATGAAGTGACTAAACTCAAGCAGAAAACTGCTGCCTCAGTGGTTTAAGGTTTCAGAAGCTAGAGTTGATGGAAACTGAGAGTAAAAATCCTGGGAAAAAAGAGGACACTGAAAGAATAGGTCCCAAACCTGCATATAACCATCCTCATATCGTTGACTGTGCCCTAAACTGTGCACGTATGAAGAAGGCTCCAAAGATAAAAGTGGAAGTCATCAAGTGTAAGGCTGAATTAACTGGACAGATGCCTCAGTTTCTTCCCACATAAGAAACATAAAATTTTGAGTTTGGGTTCTTCTCAGTGAAATATCATAAGATCATGCCTTAAGGCTATAGATGATGTAGCAGGACTAAAATATCTATCTTGAACAAAGATAAAACAAAAAGAGATCTCTTCTAATAAAGCATAAAACCAAGCCTCCGTAATTCAAGATTAACAGCCAATAATTTACTGTCTGAAAAGCAAAAATCAACATTCTTCAGAGGAAGTTAATGGAATCCAGAATTCTATTATTATCTAAAATATCTAGATATATTTTTAAAAGTAGGGAAATGTGGCCCATATTTTGTTTTTCTAAAAGTCAATAGAAACAGATTTCCAGATAACCCAGAAGTTGGAATTTCTAGAAAAGAACTTTAGAGCAGGTATTTAAAACATATTCAAAAATCAAATGGGAACTATTATCAAAATGAGTGAAGATCTGGAGGATCTCAGTAGAGAAATGGGAAATATAAAAAATAACCCAATAGAAATTTTAGAGTTTAGAAGCACAGTACCTTAAATAAAAGGTTCACTGAAACTGATCAACAGATGGTTGGAAATGGCCAAAGAAAGGATCAATGTATGTAGAAAACGTTCAATGGAAATTATCTAATCTGAAAAATAGAGAAAGGAAAATAACAAGAAAACAAAAGTGCACCAATGATCTGTGACACAAAATCAAGTAATGTGTTATGTGTAATTGGAGTTCCAAAAGGACTCGAGAGAGAAAATAGGACAGAAAAAAATGCATGAGGATTTAAGAGCTAATTTTTTCAAACTTTGGTGAAGAACATAACCAATAAAGATCTCAGCAAATACAAAGTGGTATAACACAAATTAGACCATATCTAGACATACAATCAAACTGCTGAAAACCAGAAGAAAAAATATATATATTACAAAGAGAGATACAACTCTACAAATGTTGGCTGACATTTCACTAAATACAGTGGAGACCAGAATGTAATGACGTCTTTAAAGTGATAACATTAAGACAAATAACAATAAAGACTTCCACTTCTGGGACGATAGAATACATATACTTTTCCTTATTCCCTCCTCTAACTACAGCTAAATTCCTAGATTGTGTGTGTGTGTGTGTGTGTGTGTGTGTGTGTGTGTGTGTGTGTGTGTGTGTGTGTGTGTGTGTGTGTGTGTGTGTATCACATACATTCATACCTAGAGAGAGAGAGAGACAATAAGAAAGAGTGTTATGGTATGAATTGTGTTTCCCCAAATTCATATTTTGAAGCCCTAAACGCCAGTACCTCAGAATATGATTGTATTTGGAGATACAGTCTTTAAAGAGGTGATTAAGTTAAAATGAGGGCATTATAGTTGGCTTTAATCTAATATGACTAGTGCCCTCATGAAAAGGAAATCTAGACACACAAACACCAGATATATGCAAGACAATGTGAGAACACAGCAA
The DNA here is from genome assembly GCF_965194825.1 of Balaenoptera physalus. Classification (NCBI taxonomy): domain Eukaryota; kingdom Metazoa; phylum Chordata; class Mammalia; order Artiodactyla; family Balaenopteridae; genus Balaenoptera; species Balaenoptera physalus. The sequence goes on from NC_138885.1 coordinate 57,234,673, forward strand.
GAAGGCAACCATCTATACCAGCCAAGAAGCGAAGCCTCAGAAGAAACCAAACTTGCTGACACCCTGATCGTGGACTTCTAGCCTCCAGAACTGTGAGAAAATAAATTTCTGTTGTTTAAGCCAGCCAGTATATGGTACTTAGTTAAGACAGTTCTAGAAAACTAAGATAGTTAGGTAGATAGACAGGTAGATAAATAGATAGATGATAGATTGTGTGTGTGTGAGAGAGAGAGAAAGAGAAACTCTAAGAAAACTCTGAAAGGTAGCAAGAAGAAGGTAGAGCAGCAGGGACTTCAGGACCTGAGGGACAGGAGGATGGTGAGTTCTCTGGGATTTCGTTTTGCTCATATCTCAGACTTGGAGTTGAAGAAGCTGGTAGCCTACAAAAGCCAAAGAGTGCAGACAAAAAAAGTACCCATAAGAGCCTATTCTCTCTAGCCAAGGTACTAGGAAAGGGCAATCTAGAAGAAGAAAATGCCTAGATAATAAGTAATCTACTCCAAATAAAACTGAAAAAAAAACTGTGGCCTACCCCATCCACAGCAGCAAAGTCTGAGTGGGAAACCTAGACTTCCACTCTTGTGAGACTGTAATCAAGTGCTCTAACAACCCCTCTGAGGTGGTGTCAGAGAAGGTCAAGTAAAGAGTTAAGATTTTCATCACCATCACCTGGTAATGAGCCCCCCAGAGTTAATGGATACCACAGCTTAGACTTTCACACCCACCTAGCAGTAACAAGGGGCCCCTCCCCACAGGTGTCATAGCAGGCCCAGTGGAGACTCAGGACTCTCACACAGTGGTAGTGAGGTCATCCCACCACAATGTCAGTGGACTCCATAGGGGGAGCTCAAACTCGCATGCCCACCAAAGAGTTAACAGGGAGCCTCCACTCCCTTGGTTGTCAATAGAGACCAAGTGGGGAACCTGTACTTCTATCTCCAACTGGAAGTCATGAGGCAACATTCCCCTCCTTTCTCTGATGAAACAGAAAAAGCAAAGTAAACCAGAAGTTTAAATAAGATCCAAAGTCTGAGAACATACTATGAAAACGTCCAGATTTCAATTAAAAAATCACTCCTCATACCAAGAACAAGGAAGATTCCAGACTGAATTTTAAAAGAAAATACAATCATTAGATGCCAAGACCAAATTGACAGAAATGTTGGAATTACCTGACATAAGGAAACCTGAATGAAACCCCAGAGGCTTATGCTGAGTGAAAAAAATCTCAAAAAGTACAAAATGTATGCTCTCATTAATGCAACATTCTTGAAAAGACAAAGTTATAGAAATGGAGAACAGATTTGTGGTTGACAGTGGTTCAGGAGAGGCTAGAGATGGGAGAAAAGTGGATATGGCTACAGAATGGCAACGTGAGGGATTCTTGCAATGATAAATATGTTCTGCATCAGTGGAAGGCCTCAATTAGCCTCGGGGTTGACGTTTAATTGGGGAACATTACTTAGATGCTCTGCTACCAAGGGCTCCTGTGATCCGTCTGTTTACCAGCGCCTTTATTTTTCTGGAATTATGTGGACACATATATTTGATACTATCTATGCCCATCGGAACACTAGAGATGATATTCTGATTATCTTAAGTGCACGGCACTGTGGCTCAGTGGCTTCAGTGTCATGATGTTGGGGGCCCTGAGCCTGGTGGGAGTGAAGAGTGACCAGACCACTCCCTGCTCCACTGCTCTGACCACTGGAGACCATCTGGCTTGCCAGACTGACACTCCAGACAGCCGCAGACCTTATGATTATGGCGGTAATTTACCTCCATCCAAACAACAGGACGAATAGTTTTTTGAAGGGTTGTCCTTGGGAATTGGTGGAAATAAAAAAAGACATACAAAGCAAAGAAAAATATAGATGGTGGAATAAAGAATTGACAAATGAAGTTTATGTAGGAATTTTTAAAACAAGTCATTACAAAACACTCTCTTTTGACCACATAATTAGATATGACTAAGCAATCTGTTACTATATTTTAAAGAATTAAGAATCAGAAGATAAAGATTTAGAGCATATTGCTTGGATTTCAGTCCAAGTATTTGCTATCAAAATAATTCCCTATCACAGAACCCAGGGACTCTTCAGGATTTGAGATGACCTTGAGTATTTAAGCTGATGCATTCTTCTGCTTATTATAATTCTCCTCTGAAATAATGAGAATTATCTGAGTTTTGGCACTTTAGAAAAAACTTTTATGTGCAGTAGAATACATATCTAAATGAACGTCTCTGTAGGAAAATGAACTTTCTTTTTAGAGAAAAATATAAGCTGCTATGGAAACTTGGGGTTTAATGTTCTTTATTGTAACCTTTACTTACTGCCAAAACTGTATTTCAGGAAACCATTCTGTTTTTTATATTTTAGGAGAACTTAAATAAGCAAAATGTTTTGCCAACTACAGAGAAAAAACGCATGACAAACATAAAACAAAGAGGAAGATTATAGATTTAAATGCAACTATACTGACAGTTACATCAAATGAGTATGGTCCAAGTGCTCCAATTGTAAAATGGAGAAGAATAAGACTCGACTATATGTTGTCTATGAGAAATCTACTTTAAGTTAAAGACAAAGATATGTTAAAAAAAAAAAGTAAACGGACAAGAAGTGATATACCACATAAGCACAAGTTAAAACAAAGTTGGAATGGCTATAAAAATAATTAGATAAAAGTTTTAGAGCAAGGAATATTATGAAGGATAAATAGTGATGTTTCATAATGTTATAGGGTCAATTCATAATTGAATTGGATGAAGGTGGTCAAAAGACACAAACTTCCAGTTATAAGATAAATAAGTACTCGTACTAGGGATGTAATGTACAACATGATGACTAGAGTTGACTGCTGTGTTGTATATTTGAAAGTTGCTAAGAGAGTAGATCCTAAAAGTTCCCATCACAAAAAAATAAATAAAACTTTTTTTGTATCTATATGAAATGATACATGTTAACTAAACGTATCGTGGTAATCATTTCACAACATATGCAAGTCAAGTCTTTATGCTGACCTTAAACTTATACAATGCTGTATGCCAATTATCTCAATAAAATTGGGAAAAAATGGGTCAATTTATCAAAAGACATAAAATCCTAAATATATATGCAACTAATCTTCAAAATATATAAAGTCCAAACTGGCTTCAACAAGAACAAGTGGCTTATTAGCTGGTAGCTAGTCCGTAAGCTTACATTTTTCTAATCCTCCTTCAAATAAACGGCAATGGGTGGAGAGGGAGGCACTAGCAAGGCACATATTTCCTCCCGTCATGTGGGTCAGCACAGAGGCCAAACCTGAGTGCTTACATGGGGAGAAAAAGTTTGGGTTAAAATAAATGTAAAGAATGTAAAATAATCGCTGAGGGTAAAGGAATTAACAAAGGAATTATTCATAAGGGAACATCAAACATTATTTTGGTATCTTGAGAAAGACTTAAAGCCAAAAAATAATTTTCTTTCTTAGCTTTGACTCAGATGCTGGTAAGGATGATACATTTTTTTCCACCAATGCTCCATCCTTACTAGAATAAAATGCCATGACCTGGGAGACAGCATAAAGCAACATCGTTATTGGAATGGCTTACGTCGTATGCTTCAGTGAAATCACAGAAATCCTCCCGATGTCTAAATGGAACAACACTAACATGGTATGTCTTTGGCTCTCATTTTACAGGTTATATTTACTATTAGGACCCCAAATGAGACGATATCTATGAGAATTTCTTTCCCTAGGTCAAACATCATGCACTCTGTTTTGTGTTAGAACTGAAGATAATTGTGTACCTATAAATTTTAATGAAATGCTAAGAAAAGATTATAATGGTAGGCATTACTTGCCTAGTGTGTCATAGTATTATACACCAATACCTTTAAGGAAAAACTAAAAGAATATTGGTGTTACTGAGGTTGATCAATCCATACAGCTAACCTAGTGGTTTCATACACTAGAGATACAATATCTGCAATTTAGAGAGACTACCTATAGAGGACATTCTGGTATCCACAAAGGTATATATAGGAGTACTCATTTCCCATATGACTTTGTCCTGGGAAACAGGGCATGTTTGGTTACAAGATATGTTTCCCAATTACACATGGGCAATTAGCGCATAGTAGGAACAACATACATGATGGATAAAACAACATTTACTACCAGACCAAAGAGTGCTTTATGGGGAATAAGAGAAAGCCTAGGAATGTTTAGATGAACAGAATTTGCTTTAATTAGGAGAGTTCTCAAAAAAAAAAAAAAGACCCTGCAAAAAAATGTGGCTTGGAGAGTATTCAAATTTTATGAGGTAGACATCAAGCTGTTTAGTTTGATGATGCAGTTTTAACTAAATAGTTTTTACAAATGGAACAAAGTTAAGACAACAAGCCCAAACACAACAGTGAAGAAAAAGCTTTGTACTATAGCACAAGCAGGAGTTTTAGATATACTACTTCAAATGGAGGCCAAAAAAAAAAAAAAAAGCCAATCCCATTGGCCTGGTATACAACTGCCAAAACACAGGTAGTCCATTCATGGAACTCTATGGATCCCCTCATTAACACAAGTTTCCAAATGGGGAGTATATTTTACATAGTCTTCTTAACAGCTCTGGCAACATCAACGGACCAGAATAAGATAGCTCAATTGTACAACTTGTGAGTATAGAAAAATCTTTAACTTTTACATGAATACTACCAAAAGACAGTTGAGGGGCTTTCTTAAAAGCCTCTTCCATTTGAATCCCATTTTGATTTGATCCTGTGTGATGAAGGAAGGTATCTTCACTCAGAACACCTAGAACTCCATATTTCACTAACACATCATCTTTGGTTAATAACTGTGTACATAATAATATTTGGCACACAGGAAATAGTTATTTCTATTGGGAAGTAACAATAATACAGTCATAATTTCTGCTTTGTTTTGTAATTATATTTTTAATATTCATAGAAATGGTGCAATTTGGTACAATTCTGAGATCACTGGTAAAGTCAATTTGATAGGTGAAAATAAGACATGATAATACAGACAGAGTTGATCAAATGTACTAGGAAACTGAGTGAAAATCTGCTTAGGATGCAATCTCAATGGAAGATATTGGCCTGAAGAGGACTTCTATCTCATTAATAATGGGTTAATTATTTATTATAAGCTATAAGCATAAGCTTATAATAAAGTTCAAACTACAGTAGGCAAAGACTGTAAGAAAAGAGTTAAGCTGGTGCAAAAACATGGTAAAATTTTCACAGAAATTGTTAGTTTAATTGTCTCCTTAAATTGATACCTATACCTCACTGGTACAGGGTGGATTTATTTCAGCTGGCCTGGATTGATCTCATGCTTATCTCCAGAGCTACTGACCCTTGGGCAGTGCTATGGAATCTATTGTAAAGATAAATAATATTCTGCAACCATGTGTCTGTGAGTTGTTTCAGAACAGGACTTAATAGCTTGAAAATATTGTTTAGAAATACTAATTGGATTTATGATTTGCACCTGGTTTCAGTAAACGGTAGTGATAGGGGCTCCAATAGGGCTGCTCACATAACTAGAACATGCTTACAAAATCAGCACACTCTAAAAAATCTTCATCATGAGAGACCTTGGGCTTCCTGCTACTTATGTGCTTCGCTTACAGGCAGGTTGGTAATGGTTCGAGACCTTCAACAATAAAGTTGTTTTGTGAGGAGAAACTGTTTGAGACCTGTGAGTCCTTGTAACAACCTCACAATTAAGTTGATTAATGGGAAATTAACTCAATTGTATAGTCCAATACCATTTTCTCAAAAACTGATAAAACAAGCATAAAGATATAGATGAACTGAACAACACTATCAACTTTGCCAAATTGGCATGTATAGAACATTCTATTCCATGTTAGGTGACTAAGCATTCTTCTAAAGTGTACACAGAACATTCATCAAATCAGACCATATTCTGGTCCATAATCAAAAGAAATTTAAGAATATTGAATGCATACAAATCATGTCCTCTGAACAAAACAAAATTAAACTTAAAGAAAAATATCTGGACACTTCCCAAATATATGAAAACTAGACAACACACTTGGAAAAAACTCATAGTCAAAGAGAAATCACAGGCAAATTATAAAACATTTTCAATAGAATGAAAATGAAAATACCACATACGAAAATATGAGGCACATAGCTAAAGCCTTGCAGGGCATTTTATAGCATTAAATTAAATGATCATTTTAGGAAAGAAGAAAAGTTTCAAAGCAGTGATTTAAGTTTCAACTTAAGAAACTAGGGAAAAAAATCAAACTAAATCTAAAGTAAGTAGAAATAAGGAAATAATAATAACAGAAATCAGTGAAATATAAAGTGAAACAGAAAATCAAAAAAGTAGAGAAAATCAATGAATTCAAAAGCTGGTTCTTTGAAAAACACAATAAATGGATAAAGTAAACTGATTTTAAAAAAGAAGAAAATACAATTTACCGGTGTAAGGAATGAAGTTAGGGGCATTACCATAGACAACTGATAATAAGGGAATTTTATGAAAAAATTCATGCCAATGAATTAGAGTACTTACATGAAATGAACAAATACTTTGAAAGATACAAATTACCAAAACGAAATCAAGAATAGAAAACCTAAATAGCCTGTTGCCTACAAAAGAAACTGAATTCATAAATAAAAACCTTCCAAGAAAGAAAACTCTAGGCCTAATGGATTCACTGGTGAATTTTATCAATCATGTAAGGCAAAAATAATGCTAGTTTTACACTAGCTGTTTTTCAGTTCATTTTATAAGGCCATCATTACCCTGGTTTCAAAATTAGACAAAGATACTACAAGAAAACTACAATTCAACATCTCTCACAAAAAACCTTTACAAAATATTAGAAAATTGCGTCAGGGAGAAGCAGGAGAGGTAGAGAGGAGGCTGAGGGAAGAATTAGCTCCTAAAGCCCCGCTCCAGGCACCTGAGGAGTGAGTCCTGTGCAAGGCTTCAAGGACCTCTCAGAGGATACCATCTGTCACCAGCTGCCCTGCCCCCTCATCTGTTATCACATTTTACAGTCAAAGGGCCGCTGGGAAGGGAAAGCTCTCGGGACGGACCTTTGTGTCATGCAGCCAAGCAAGCCCCAATGTCCCTGGACCTGCTGCCCAAGCTGAGCACGGCAGCCCCTCACCACCCATGACACCCCACACTCACGACCCAGGCTCTTCTGGACCCCTTCTTACGTACCTGAAAAGATGGTCCAAATACATGAAGATGGGACGTGGGCCACCAAGGTCAGCCCTCCTGAGGGAGGGAATGGCTCGCCCTGACCTGGAGCGCGCTCCTGAGTGCCTCTCACAACACCTCACTGACTGCAACTAGTCAGTTCAGGCAGCGGCCTGAGCAGGTGCAATCACTCACAATCAGCTGAATTGATTCCACCCCAGGACATTAACACTGCCTTGCTGGGAATCAGTCTCCTGAGATTTTCAAAGCCTTTCAGCTGCTTACAAAGCTCCTTGGCCAACCACATGTCTGCTGGGAGCCCCCGCACATAGAAAGGGAGCATGTTGGCTTGTGTCAGCTGGGAATCATCTCATTCAAGGCTCACACTTTCCAGCTGGGGAAACTAAAACCCACAAGGCTCAGCCCCCTCCATTCATCCCTATGCACAGTGTGACGGCACAACATAGGTCCCACTCCAGGGCTTCAGGCCCCTACAGCCCTACAGGTGGGGTTTATCATTGGAGGGGGCTGTTGTCTGAAGGCTGCATATTTAGGCCATCGTGCGGCAAAATCCTGAGTACGTATGAGGTAGGTCTCTGTCTCTCCTCTCTGCCTTCTGAATACTAGGAATGTATTTATTTCACTGAAATTCTGACCACTAATGAGTAGTTGATGGGGAGAAACTGAGACCAGGGAAACACCCTTCTCCACAACCACTTCCTCTCTCGCTTTAATATTGGGGCTTCTTGCTCAACTAGGTCCATACCATGATGATTACAAACTTCCCAACTCCTCTCTTCCTCCTAGTGTGTTACTTCTTATATCTTCACTGGAGGGGGGAAACCACGTACTTATGATGACAAAACAGTGTGGGAAACTGCAAGTGCAACACAGGACAAGCAGGAAGGTATCAGATCTCTTCCAAGACACAGGCTTATAAATTTCGTAAATAAAAAAATTTGAAATGAGGCAAACTCATCACATGGTTCACACTAAATATGTGCAAGCTTTCTGTATCAGTCTTAGCTCAAAGTAGGTTTTTTAAATTGAGACATAATTTACATATAACAGTTTCAGGGGTGCATCATAATTTGATACTGTGATCATTTCTCAATATAAAAATAAGTCTAGTTAACATCACCATGCAGAGTTACAGGTTTTTCCTTGTGATGAGAACTTTTAAGATTTACTCTTAGCAATTTTTAAGTATAAATACAGTATTAATTACAGTCACCATGCTGTACGTTACACCTCCAGGACTTATTTTATAGCTGCAAGTTTGTACTTTTTAAACCCCCTTCACCCATTTTGCACCCCTCCAACCTCCACCTCTGGCAACAACCAATCTGTTCTCTGTATCCATGAGATTTTGTTTTTTAGATTCCACATATAAGTAAGATCATACAGTAAAAAAATTAGTTAATATATAAAAGGGATAATACATCATGACTCGGTGAGTTCAACCTAGGAAGCAAGATGAATTTTAAAATTTGGGGCTTTTAAGATGAAAACCAATCAATGTATTTCACCTCAACAGACAAAAAAAAGTAATATATCAGTAGATGTAAAAAAGGCATATAAAAAAGTTAACATGAATTCATGATTAAAAACTCTCAGTAAACCAATAATACAAGGGAACTTGAACCAGTAAAGGAATTTGCATAAGACTTCATTTGTATCATACTTTATAATGAAATACCCTAAGATTGGGAACAAGGCAAGGATGTCCACTGTCACAATTTTTATTCAGCATAATGCTGGAAATTCTAGCCAGAGCAATAAGTCAAGGAAAATAGTAAAAAGCATTCAGATTGAAAAGAAAGAAGTTAAATCATCTTTATTCAAGATAATCTGAACATCTATATAGAAAAGTCTAAAGAATATGCAAAGACTGCCAGACTTAATAAATGGATTTATCAAAATTATAAGATATAAAGTAAATATAAAAATTCAACTGTATTTCTATATACTTGCCACAAACAATTGAAAATTAAAATGTAAAAACAAATACCATTTTAATATCATAAAACATATGAATTACATAGAAATAAACTTAACAAAATATGTGCAAGATCTATATACTGAAGTCTATAAAAAATTGCTTAGGGAATTATAGAAGACTTAAGTAAAGGATATATGTATATATATACATATACATATATATCATGTTTGTTGATCAGAAATCTAATACTACTAAGCTGTTAATGCTCCTCAACTTGATATACAGGTTTTGATGTAGACTTTAAAAACCAGCTTTTAAAATTTATAGATAAATGTAGAGGATCTGGAATAGTCAAATGTGTGAAAAAGTAGAATAGAGTTGCAGGACTCTTACTACATGAGTTCAGTAATCATTCTAAGGCTACAGTAATTTAGACTGTGTGGCATTGGTGTAAGGGTAGAAATATAGATCAGTGGATCAGAATAGAGAGTCTAGTAACAGACCCATACCTATATGGTCAATTGATTTTCAACAAAAGTAACTCAATGGATTTTCAACGAAAGTAACTCAATGGATGGAATGACAGTGTGGTAGACTGAATAATGCCTCCTCCCAAAGATGTCCATGTCTTAATCCTCTAAACCTATGAAATATTACCTGTATGGCAAAAAGAACATTGCCGATGTTGTTAAGGATCCTTTTTTCTGAGTGGGCACAATGTAATTATTCAGGTGGGCATAATACAATTTCCAGGGTACTTATGAGAGGGAGGAAGGAGATTCAGAGCGAAAGAAGGCAAGGTGATGACAGAAGCAGACTCAGTAAACTAGATTTGACAGTGTTATACTGCTGGTTTTGAAGACGGAGGAAGTGGCCAGGAGCCTTGGCAACCTCTAGAATCTGAAAAAGGTAAGAAAAGGATTCTCCCCTAGAAGCTCTAGAAGAAACCAACACTGCCAACATCTTGACTTTAGCCCAATAACACTGATTTTGGACTTCTGACTTCCAAAACTATAAGATAATCAACTTGTCTTATTACCAGCTACTAAATTTCTGATAATTTGTCATAGTACTAATAGGAAACAAATACAATAGCCTTTTGAACAAATGGTACTGGAGCAATTGGATAACCATATGCAAAAATGAAACTCCTACCTTACCTACACCATTATGAATTGTGAATAAGAATGAGTAATAAACCTAAATGTGAGAGCTAAAGATATACTTCTAGAAAAAGCACCATAGGAGAAAATTGGATTAAGCAAATATTTCTTAGATAGGATACAAAACCATGAATGAACAAACAAACTAAATAAATGGGACTTCATCAAAATTAAAATACTTTGCTCTTTGAAATATACTACTTAAAAAAAAGAAACAGCATGATATTTGCAAAACATATAAATAACTTGGATTTACAACACTTTGAGAAGACAAACTAATTTAAAAATATATAAATAGGCAAAATCTTTCAACAGATACTTTATCAAAGTTGTACAAATAGCAAATAATCATATGGAAGAATGTTCAACATCCTGTCACTGAGAAATGCAAGTTAAAAACATTAGATAGCTACCTCACAGTTCCTAGAATGCCTAAAACAAACCAAAAAAATCACACACACTCACACACACACAAAACTGACAGTACAAGTACTATTAGTGACACGGTAGAGAAACTGGAACTCTTATATATGGTTGGTGAGAACTGCTGGCCTGCAAACTGGCCACCACAGTACACGGAGGGCAAGGATCTGAGGCCAAAGAAAGCCAGGCCACTCCAGATTGGTAGGTGGCACGTTTAAGAAGCAAGAGAATTTACATACGAGGCTTGTCTTCAGCAGCCGAAAGACGAGATCTCCGCACCGACCGCCAGTCTTAAAAGTTTACGTAGAGGATTTAACTGGGTTCAGTCAGCATATTCGGCCCAGATGGTCTCAACAACACCTTACTCCCTCAAGGCTGCGCTCTTCAAGCAGCTTCCAGTGGGGGAAATGGTGGGCGGAATGTACGTTCCAAGGCCGGGGGAGGGGTTGAGGAGCATCGAATGGCCCGAGTCCAGCATGCAGGTCGATCAGCTGTCGTGTCCTCTCAGTGACCTCCTCCAATAGGAATACAAAGTGATACAGCTAAATTGGAAAATCGCTTGTTAATTTCTTATAAAGTTAAATATAAATTGACCATACCAATTATCCAACTAGCCAGTTGTGTAAGCAGAAAAATGAAACTAATTATCCTTAAAACATTTGCACTTGAATGTTCATAGCAACTTTATTCTTAATAGTTTCAAACTGGAAGAAACTGAAAATATCCATCAACTGGCCCTTAGACAAACAAATCATGGTATATTCATATAAGAAGATACAATGAATAATATTCAGCAGTGGAAAGGAACAAAGTACCGCATTTCAAAATGAGTTGTTGTATGAAAATTTTACACCAAAAGGAAAGAACGATTTTCCCTATTTGAACCTAAAGTAAAAGTGCACAATTTGGCACCTTCTTATGGTTTCTTACCATTTATTTTAGGAGTTATCAAAACACTCAGTTGTTTCATGGTTTGCACTTTCCAAATGTCACAAACAGAAAGTCACTTAGATGAACATGCTAGACCAAAAATCTACAACTTTCAAATTCCCTGTTTAACATGTTTAAGGTAAAATTAAATGCCCGAGGCATTTAATTAATAAAATTTCCTGACCCTGGAGTAGCCTCCTCTGAGAAATAGGCACATTTTATTTAAAAACAACATAAGTATGCACAGATGTGGTTTATGCTTTAGTCTTTCTATCAAGGGGATGAAACTCAGACCCCTTGTGATAAAGGAGGGGTATGGTTTCTACTGGGAAACTTTGCAATTAAATTGGGTCTACCCTTTAGAAAATGTCAGTAGCTTATACAAACTGTTTCTATTTAGTTTAACACAATGTCCACTATAACTAGCTACATTCTCTTTATATTACACGTATTTTTTCAATTCTCTAATTCTTTGTTTAAAAATAAGCGTTTACATTTATAAACCTGTTAGCATTGGCAACTATGTTAATCTATAATTTAATTGTGTAAGAAACACAAATCAAACTGGTTTAAACAAGAAAGAGAGTGTATAGGATTTCGTAACTGAAAAGTATATGGTATCATTTCAGACACTGACAATAATAGCCGCTCAGATGTTATCATCAGGACTAGATCTTCATCTGCATCTCTCAACTCTTCTCTCTTCCATGTTGTTTTTATTTCCCAGGCAGTTCCCTTCCCAGTCGTGGCCCCCAGAAGCTTGATGCCTGTATCTCAGTAGTTCATGTAAAGAGTAATACCAGTTTCTCTTTCTTAATAGCTTCAGCAAAATGTCCTGAAATAACTGCTGTTGATCTGCTGAGGGTAAATCTCTGAACCAATTACTGTGGAGAGGGAAACAAAAATTCTATTCTTGGCTAGGAGGGTGGTCATGGCTCATTGCTAGAACTGAGCTATGGTTAGTATGTTGCAACCACTTGAACTGAGAGTTACAAAGTTGTGATTTTCAAAAAGCAAATCAATATCCTCCTAAGGAAAGTTTGGGATTAGAGGCTACTCAATCCACAAATTAAACATAAAAGAAAGCCAACAAACACAATCTATCCTCTGCAGTAATTGAACAGGATGCTTAAATAAATCCTTTGCACAGAGTTGTTGCTTAAGAAATATTTGTTCACTGAATGAAGCACTTTAATGCTTACTTTTTCTGTGTAAACTCCTTTTGCTCTTAAAATTGGAATGGTTTCTCTCAAGATAACCTAATCTTCCTAAACTTTAGAGAGTTTTTCTTTTGGCATAGGAGAATTCCAAGAAAGATCCATGAAAATTAGTCTCCTAATTTGTCTTTTGCTTCCATATTTTTCTTCCACTGATACATTCCTTTTGTATATCTAGTAATTAGTGCCAATGCTGTTTCAAAGAAGCTAACTTTCTTCATCCTAGTAGGGCTCTGGATTGCAGGGCTGGAATAAAGCCACAGAAATGGTCCACCATGTCCTCAAAAGATCAGTGATTTAAGACTTACTGTTATAGAACATACCCTATATATTTCATTATTATATATTAATTATTATATATTTTATATATTAGTATTATTTTATATATTAATAGAAAAAAGAGATTATTGTGAATCAGGTACACTCTCCATCCTGGTTCCTTTTGTTATCAAAAGTAAAACTTTGTCAGAATGCTGGCCAGAATTAGGAGAATAATGGGATTTTTCCTCTATAAAACTAGTCTAATTAGTTTGTTCCTCAGTAATTTGACTTCACTATCACAAACCTCCAGCTGACCAGGCAAATATTTTTAAAATCAATAGTAAAGGATATTGGGACTTTGAAATCAGAATTCTGATAAACAAAGTTATTTTGACCTCCATGAACATCCTTTTCCCTTAACAATGGGTTTTTGAGAACCATAACTTCAAGTGTGAACTCTGCTTGACTTAAGCCATCATACCATCTACTCTGCCCCTAGAACTGGACAGAAGATCCAAATCAGGCTAATGAGATTTTAATCCTGCTATGGGCCGGAGGAAGAGCAAAAAGCTTTCTCTTTCCTGCTGGATAAGAAGAAAAACTTTGATTTGGGTGCTGCTGGCCATTGTTTTATGGCCACAAAGAAAGATGGTGCTGCAGAACAGAGTCAACAATGGTAAGCTGAGTGAAGAAATAGAGGATAATAGCAAGTCCTTATTTGAGTTCCAGGATCAAGCCTCTCTGAAGCAATATTAGTTATACTAGCATTTGCTTTGAAGAGTCAATAAATCACCTTTATTGTTTAGGCCAGATTGAGAATTTCTGTGACTTGCAACTTAAAATATTCTAATAGATTCCGATTCATATTAGTAAGTATCAACAATTATTTCTTAATTTTTTTAAAAGAAAAAAGAAATCAAAGCACAATCAAAGATAAAACACTGGGGACTTCCTTGGTGGCACAGTGGTTAAGAATCCGCCTGCCAATGCAGGGGACACGGGTTCGAGCCCTGGTCCAGGAAGATCCCACATACCTTGGAGCAACTAAGCCCAGGCGCCACAACTACTGAGCCTGTGCTCTAGAGCCCGTGAGCCACAACGACGGAGCCCGTGAGCCACAACTACTGAAGCCCGTGCACCTAGAGCCCATCTCCACAACAAGAGAAGCCACTGCAATGAGAAGCCCACGCAAGGCAACGAAGAGTAGCCCCCGCTCACAACTAGAGAAAGCCCGCTCGCAGCAACGAAGAAACAATGCAGCCAAAAATAAATTAATTAATTAATTTATTTTTTAAAAAAAGATATAACACTGAACAATATGTCAGGGAACCTGGGTTTTAGTCCCTGATTTCCAAATAGCCAAGCTGTTCGATTTTCCTGGATTTTTAGTCTTTTAAGCATTAACATGGAACCAAAATCCTGTACTGAACTTTTTTAAGGCTCAAATGACACAACCTACATGAAAAGTCTTCATAATATCTAAAGGGTTATCAAAATTCAACCTAATACGGTGTTGATGTTAATGAAAGACTAACACAAATGTTTCAAGAGCACCCTGGACCACTGGATTTGTCCGACTACTTATGATACTTGGTATGTGTGTGCAGTGAGGGCAAATTTAGGCCAAGTCTCCATCGACAAGAAAAAAAAAAATCAGGCCGGTTCCCCAGATAATTCAAATAGCAAATTTACCTGCTCAGGGAATGACCTAATTCCCTTCACTTCCCTGGTCACTTGCCTCTAATGGGCACTTTGCTTTATAAGTAGGAATAGCTTATCACCATGTCCTGTCCAAAGAGGAGAGGGAGGCACCTCTTTCTCTTCTCTTGACCTTCACTCTCTCTCGGTTGCCAGACTCATGATGGTCTATTGATAATCCCACAATACCTTCTTATATGAATAGAGACTGAAAGAAAATATAAAAACTAAGATAAAAAAATCTGGTATTGAATCCAAGAAAGTTTTAAAATTGTGCCTGGACACAGTGTGTGTCTAGGTCACTGACATAAAATTCACCAAGGGTGGTTATTAGATTACCGGGTCCAGCCTCCATACCCACAGATTCCTGTCTAGTAGGCATGAGACGGAGCCCATGAAACTACAAATTTAATAAGCCTCCCAAGTGACTCTTAGGCACATGAAAGTTTGAGAAACATTAACACAAGTCAAGTCTCAATGCTTTTCCTCCCTGTTCTAATTATTTGGTCTTTATAGTTGATTCTAAAACTGGTTATATTATAGACTTTTGAGGTGGTCAAAAATAGTCTTAGGAGATAGTCTAAGTAGTTTCCCATCACAAAGGAACAATGGGGGCTCTACTGTCATGACTATAGAGAAAAATAAATAAGCACCTATATGTTAAATTGACATTTTCTAAGGGAGACCTAGCATAACACATATTTACAGAGAGGATGTTAAGCAATTGAGCATATTTAGTGATAATATACTTTTTGCTATTTGAAAACAACAAACAATTGCGTTAGTTCTGTTTTTAAAATAGCAGATCCCAGTTACTTTGCCTGCGAGGTTACTCATCCAAATTTTTGTGGGAATTTTTAGCATAGACATATTGTATATGCATGGCACCAGGTTATTTTGGCACAATCACATCAGATTAAAGGTTTGCTGAGACATCCTGTAAATCTAGATAAAACAGCTCCCAATATCTGCAACTGTCAGTGACAAAGCTCCAAATGCCCAGTCTTCAGAGCAACAGCAGTAACTTATATAACAGTCTACCTATAATTAGTATTTTGGCAAATCACTACAGATACCAAAGAATGTATCCAAACACTGTAAACTAGCTGTGTAAAGGCAAGAGAGAAACATGAAGCAAAATAGGAATATAATCACCTAAATGAAAACATCCAGCTTATACATATATGCCTTCTAGGAGAAAGATGGAAGGAAGGAAGGAAGGATGGATGGAAGGAAGGAAGGAAGGGAGGGAGGGAGGAAAGAAGGAAGGAGAGGGAACAAAAACAAATTCCAGGTTTAAAATAATACTATTTTTCAATATACAGGTGAACACAGGAAAGTAATTTAATTGTATCCACTAGAACAAACTTTTGAGCCAACAAATAGCTATAAAATATGTATTTTGCCAATATCAAATAGTTTTAGTATCTGATTCAAACCCTTTGAATCTTATAAAAATTTCAAGTGCTGTATAACACATCTTATCTCTCGATGAGTGAGAATTCATTTCGTAATGGAGAACAATGGTTTCATCCAATTTCCTCTGAGCTCCCAGGACTGGAGCATAATTAAGCCCCTTCTACAGATAGTGTTAACACCCTTTCTGACCATTTCCAATCATTTTTCCTTCAAGTGTGGGCCCAGCTCCTGAGATCTCTGTTTCAGCTGCCAAGCTGACAGAGGGGAGGTGGGGGATAGAGGGGATGGACTGGACTAATAAATACAAACTAAAACAGGTTTCATCTTGGAGTAGAGTTAGTTTAGGTGTAGTTGATTCAGCAAGAGCACCCAATCTGAGTACCTGCTTCATGTCAGAACCTGTAGTAAGACCATAGAGTGAGATACTGTCTTTGTTATCAAGAAATTACAATCTGGTGGTGGGATTCTCCTTTCTGTGCTCCACTTCAGGATGACTTGACTCCGATCCTTTGTATTCTGACATTTGAGGACTTTCTTCTTTTGATAATCTTCTGTCTCCCAAGCTTTATTTTTATTATTTTAAGAGCTGTCTTCCTCTTACCTTTCCTTTATATCCAACTATTTTGAAAAGAAGTCATCCCTCAGTGTTTGTATTATTTAACCTTTCCTTAGAGTTTGATTGCTGCTCCCACCATCTCATTGAAATCACTTTTGTCAACGTCCTCAATTACCTCATCAATGGTGATTTTTTAGTGTTTATTTGAATAAACCTCTATAGTGCACATTATGCTGCTGTTTGATTCATTCATTTAACACTTACTGAGTGTCCTTTAAGGTTCAGACATTGCTCCTGGTGCTGGGGATTTAGCAGTGAACAAGTCAGGCAAGTGCCTTGTTCCCAGGAAGCTGACATTTTAAGTGAACACTCAGTTTGGTTATTCATCAAATTCCTTTGTTTCACTGAAACCATATTGTTGGTTCTTCTACCTTTCTTATCTTTCCACTTCATTCCTTTATAGTATCATTTATTCTATCTGTGCCTTAAACATCAATACTTTTTACAAGGTTTTGCCATCAAACTATTTTTATTCTTCCTCTCCATTCTCTCCAGAAGTGATTTCATCTACTCTACTACCATTTACTGATCCTGACTAAATGTCTATATCCATCCCTGAGATTTCCCTGAGCTTCAGACTTTCACATCGCAGCTGGAAAGCTCAACCTGCATGCCTTGAAGAACCTCCATATTAATATACCCTAAAGCTTAACTCATCATATTCCTCTGCCTCCAAGCAATATCTTCTCCTGTGTTCTCTATTGCATCTGGTGATATCATTAACCATCCCAACCTATGCTAAAAATCTTAGAAACACCCTCAACTTTTTTCATTCCCTCAGTTGTCTCTATTCTCTATATACAATTAATCATCAGAATGAGCCAGTTTACATCTTTAGGATTCCTTGAATTCTTCTCTAATTCTTTCTTCATCATCTTTCTCACAGCCTAAGTTTGGACATTTCTAGACTGGACCATGGCATCACCTTCCTGATGAGGTGATTGCCTCAAATCCATCTCTCACACAACATCCAGACTAATGCCTTTGCTTAAAACTCTTGAATACTACCTATCATCCAAAATTCAAGTAAACATTTCTTGACTCACAGTAGGTATGCAGCAAATTTTTGTTAAACTAGATTGCTCTAGGCCATGGTAAATTATTTCCCCCTGTATTCTATATATTTTTGATAAATAGGGCACATACCCATAGAGAATAAAACAAAATGCCAAAAGGTGGTACATGATTACTAAATAACCATTTTAGTTCTGCCTACAAGCTCTGAGGATTGAGTTTTAGGAGGAATAAAGAGCCAAAACATGATTTTGTTTAGCCAGAGTCCCAAAGCAAGCTAATTTGCCTCAGGACATAATTTATTTATTGGGAAAACTAGCCAAATTCATGATGTTCTGCTATCAGACCAGAAGTAGACATTACTTAAAAAAAAAATAAAGGTGAGATTTTCCTAAGCTTATTTTAAAAGACACATGTTTCTACAGGCAGTGTATTTTATCAATTAAGATAAAAAAATTTGGAATCACTTCTGTACATAAAGTGTTCTCAGATAAAATATTCACTCATTAATATTTTAGAATATAAATGGTGATTCTAAAAAATATTACTAAGATGTGGGCTGCCAGCTACTTAACACCACAAGGCCTGTTCTCGATATAAAAACATTAGCAATAACAAAATCACAGAATTCATTAAATAATTTAAATGAAAGCTTTCTGACCTACTCAGCTGTCCCCCTCATTCTTTTATATTAAAGATTAAGTCAGATGTTTACAGAAATTACTCCTCTATTTGTCCCTAGATTCATGTTACTATTATTCTTCATACTCAAACTAATGCATGCTTCTTCTAGTGATAATTTTTGAATAAGCAGGTTGGGTATCTTTTTTATGTAGCACCTCTAACGGTGAGGTTGTATTGGTATATCGTCATTCTGATGTTGTTGTCAATAATTGATGTATACATTTTGGAAGTATAAAAGATGTGTCATCACAAAAGCTAATAATGCTACCAAGTATATTAGTCAGCAAAAGTGTCACAGCTAAAGGTTGCCATATTGAATTCTGGAGGTCATTCAACAAACCATGTCCCTTACATTTGACATGTTAATATCACCTTTAGGAACAATAACATGGCCTATACTTTACATGAGGTCAGCTCATTCCTATCACAAAGTAGAAATCATCTAGGGTTGTCTATTCAATGAGGCATCATGGATAACTTCCTTTTCAGTATATGAACAGCATGCACAATTGTGGATTCTTAATGGAGTCAGGTTTTCTAACCACATCACATTAACATATATGAATGAAAATCTTCTCAGGGGAATCCTACAAACTTTTGTCTTATTGTTTTAAACACATATGCATATATGTGTATATATGTTTTTAACATATATGTTTTTAACATATATACACACGTATACATACATATATTTCAAGCATATGAATTTTGAATGTAGAGATAAACATAGCCAACAGTTAATGTGATAAATTTATAACATCTGAACTCAGCTCCATCATTTTTTGGTTATATAATTTTCCTGAAGGAAAAAATATAACAAATACATTATATTATCAGAAAATCTTTATTGTGGGTATGACTATCTTCCAGTAACTTGATATTCAAAAGATGATTGAATGGCTAACATATGGATTTCATATATTATTGCTTCTTTGCAAAGTTCAACAAACTCATTTTCAATTGCTACAGTATTGATGGAATTAAGAGAGCATGTAACATATTTTTTACTTTAAGTCCAAGAAACATAGTACTCATTTAATATTCCTTTGCTAATAGCATCAACTTTGCTGGCCTAATGCAAGGTCTTGAGATATTTTTACTATAATGATTTGCCTTTCAATTTAGTTAGGATTCACAGCCCTGGAAGGAGAGTGGCCTTAGTGCTTTAGAATCTACCCAAACCACAGCAGGTGTCAATGCTAGAGTCAAGATTGGACTCAGGCACCCTTACTTACATTATGGCACTCATTACCAAAGGCTGTTATGCTAATTCTCTTTGGTTATAAATACTGTCATTTTTTTAATGTTCCCTTTAGAAAAAAGCTGGAGACCATAGTGTGAAAAGGCTGCATCTGTTCAATACTGTCTGCACCTCCCCTCTTATTAGGTTCATGTGACAGGCTCAGTTAAATGTTTATCCGTGACTAATAAGGACCTCTTTTCTAGACTCCAATTGACTCATTTTGAAAAGTCCGTGATATTGACATTCCAGTTACCACCTCTGGGACTGCTTCTCAAGCTGGAAATAAAAGTATCTGCTGCTCTGTTCATGATAGACGCACCTGTGTGGAAAAAGCCATCAAATAAGCAAAGGCTTTCATTTCTACTTTTTTCAGTCTCATGTAACATTTCTATCTTATTTCTCACTACTACCCTGATAAATCAAAATAGATGCACTTTCTCAGCCATACACACCTTGTGTGCTTAAATTTTTACAAACCTTGTTCAAGGTTTCCTCTGCCAGGGATGCTCTTGTCCACATGTTCATAGGTTACTGATCCTTCACGGCCCAAATCAAAGTTCACTCTATCCTCAATGCCTCCTCTGTTCCCCGTTCCATGGCAGGACACACTATTTCTGTCTTCTGGACCTCCACAGAACTGTATATTTACTTGTGTTGTGGAATTGACTGTTTTATATCTTGTGCAACATATTGCCCTTGTCCTAATATAGATACTTATAAATTTTTTACTTTTTCCCAGTCCCCTTTGTATTATAGTTATTATTGTCCAAATATTATCTACTCTCCAAAACTGTACGTTATAACATCATCATAACTGATAACCTTTATTCAACTTTCCTGGGAGAAGCACATAGTACTAAGCACTTCATATTAACTGATTTTATCCTTACAGCAGCTCTGAAGGTGCTTTTATTACTCCCATTCTTTAAGAAGGAAGAAATAAAGATGCAAAATACTTCAGCACCTTTCCCCAAAATGCCCAGTAATCCAAGGGCACAAGAAGAATCCAGAGCATAGTCTCTGAACTACTATATACCATATACCTCTATCTTGCAAAGAATAGGAATTAAAGTTCCTACATTCTTTGATTAATTCCATAGAAGCTAAATTTTTAAATCATTTTTATTTATTTGGGTAAATTTTTAAAATTTTGCCACATAATTAGCAGAAAATTTTCCCCTGGAGTCAATATAAAGTGGTGATTTTCAAAGAGCCAACTGCATTAGAATCACCAGGCACTGGTGTTAAGCTGCAGATTCCTGGGCATCTTCCTACACCTACAGAATCAATAACTTATGGGAATGTGGGTTTACAAGCTCCCTGCATGAATCTTACACACTTTAAATTTGGGGACGCTCTAGTTAAAGCAAAGTGCTGTGTGTTTTCTTCTCTGTCTATTGTGATGGGAGTTGACCTTTACCTGGTTATAGGCCATCCCTTATGTTTTCAGGCTTTCTGGTTGCAGGCTATGAAGTTGCTGCTCTGATACACGAGGTTGCAACTTATAGCTCATGCCATTCAGTTACGCAGGGACTGCAACTTAAAGTTTCACTGCAAACGGTCTGCCTCCAGATTCTGTGCTCAGACTTAGAAAGTGATAGATCTAACTGAAGCAGAAGCTTCTCAGAGGCCGCCACGGCTGCCGTGCTCGTTGCCTCCCCTGTAGACTTAGGAGTGAGAATAGGTTTGAAGAAATTATCACAGGCTTCACATGTTTACCTTGTAACCAATTCTGGTGAGAGGAGGCAGTTTTGTTTTTTTTCCCCAGTGACTTGTTTTTGTTAACTTACGTCTCTTTAGTCAAGAGAGATGACTAATTTTGGGAATTTTATTTTTTCCATTTAACTTTTCATTCATTCAGCAAACATCAAGTACCAGTGTATGCAAGCCACTGTAATAAGGATGATGAATTAAAGATGAATTGAATATGATCTCTGCCAGGGAGAAGATGTAGCAGCCAATCACATGAACAATTAAATTACACCTTATGAGAACCCAAGAGAAGGAAAACTGCATGGTAGGTGAAGTAAAGACAGTCGAGAGAGAGAGGAGCGTTCCACGTAGAAAAAATAGCATGTGCAAAGAGGCTGAGGCAGGACAGTGTGCTTAGTTTAGTGAACCTGCAAGTAGAAGTTAGGGCCAACCCTTTCTGAAGCAATTTAAAACACATTCTTCATTTTTTCCCCAATTGAAATACAAAACACATTTCTCATCTCCTGCATGATAGTTCTTGTAAGTTTTTTTTTTAACGTCTTTATTGGAGTATAATTGCTTTACATTGTTGTGTTAGTTTCTGCTGTATAACAAATCATGGTCAGTAAAACCTTGTTATAATGTTCCCATAAGAAATTATTAGCTGAATATCAAATTCTATTTTTGCTTTTAACATCTTTATTGGAGTATAATTGCTTTACAGTGTTGTGTTACTTTCTGCTGTAAAACAAAGTGAATCAGCTATATGCATATGTATATCACCATATCCCCTCCCTCTTACATCTCCCTCCTGCCCTCCTTATCCCACCCCTCTAGGTGGTCACAAAGCACCAAGCTGATCTCCCTGTGCTATGCAGCTGCTTCCCATTAGCTATCTATTTTACATTTGGTAGTGTATATATGTCAGTGCTACTCTCTCACTTCGTCCCAGCTTCCCCTTCCCCATCCCTGTGTCTTCAAGTCCATTCTCCACGTCTGCGTCTTTATTCCTTTCCTGCCCCTACGTTCATCAGAACCTTTTTTTTTTTTATTTCATATGTATGTGCTAGCATATGGTATTTGTTTTTCTCTTTCTGACTTACTTCACTCTGTATAACAGACTCTAGGTCCATCCAACTCACTACAAATAGTTCAATTTTGTTTCTTTTTATGGTTGAGTAATATTCCATTGTATATATGTGCCACATCTTCTTTATCCATCATCTGTCGATGGACACTTACATTGCTTCCATGTCCTGGCTATTGTAAATAGTGCTGCAATGAACATTGTGATTCACGTCTCTTTTTGAATTATGGTTTTCTCAGCGTACATGCCCAGTAGAGGGATTGCTGGGTCATATGGTAGGTCTACTTTTAGTTTTTTAATGAACTACCATACTGTTCTCCATAGTGGCTGTATCAATTTACATTCCCATCAACAGTGCAAGAGGGTTCCCTTTTCTCCACACCCTCTCCAGCATTTATTGTTTGTAGATTTCTTGATGATGGCCATTCTGACCAGGGTGAGGTGATACCTCATTGTAGTTTTGATTTGCATTTCTCTAATGATTAGTGATATTGAGCATCCTTTCATGTGTTTCTTGGCAATCTGTATATCTTCTTTGGAGAAATGTCTATATAGGTCTTCTGCCCATTTTTGGATTAGGTTGTTTGTTTTTTTGTTATTGAGCTGCATGAGCTGCTTGTATATTTTGGAGATTAATCCTTTGTCAGTTGCTTTGTCTGCAAATAT
Source organism: Balaenoptera physalus (assembly GCF_965194825.1). Classification (NCBI taxonomy): domain Eukaryota; kingdom Metazoa; phylum Chordata; class Mammalia; order Artiodactyla; family Balaenopteridae; genus Balaenoptera; species Balaenoptera physalus. Next base: position 57,257,928 of record NC_138885.1, read on the forward strand.
TTTCTGCCATTCTGAGGGTTGTCTCTTCATCTTGTTTATGGTTTCCTTTGCTGTGCAAAAGCTTTTAAGTTTCATTAGGTCCCATTTGTTTATTTTTATTTTTATTTCCATTTCTCTAGGAGGTGGGTCAAAAAGGATCTTGCTGTGATTTATGTCATAGAGTGTTCTGCCTACGTTTTCCTCTGAGAGTTTTATAGTGTCTGGCCTTACCTTTACATCTTTATCCCTTTACATCTTTAATCCATTTTGAGTTTACTTCTGTGTATGATGTTAGGGAATGTCCTAATTTCATTCTTTTACATGTAGCTGTCCAGTTTTCCTAGCACCACTTATTGAAGAGGCTGTCTTTTCTCCATCATATATTCTTACCTCCTTTATCAAAGATAAGGTGACCAAATGTGCGTGGGATTATCTCTGGGCTTTCTATCCTGTTCCATTGATCTATACTTCTGTTTTTGTGCCAGTACCATACTGTCTTGATTACTGTAGTTTTGTAGTATAGTCTGGGAGCCTGATTCCTCCAGCTCCATTGTTCTTTCTCAAGATTGCTTTGGCTATTCGGGGTCTTCTGTGTTTCCATACAAATTGTGAAATTGTTTGTTCTAGTTCTGTGAAAATTGCCATTGGTAGTTTGAAAGGGATTGCATTGAATCTGTAGATGGCTTTGGGTAGTATAGTCATTTTCACAACGTTGGTTCTTCCAGTCCAAGAACATGGTATATCTCTCCATCTGTTTGTATTGTCTTTAATACTTTTCATCAGTGTCTTATAGTTTTCTGCATACAGGTCTTTTGTCTCCCTAGTTAGATTTATTCCTAGGTATTTTATTCTTTTTGTTGCAATGGTAAATGGGAGTGTTTCCTTAATTTCTCTTTCAGATTTTTCATCATTAGTGTATAGGAATGCAAGAGATTTCTGTGCATTAATTTTGTATCCTGCTACTTTACCAAATTCATTGATTAGCTCTAGCAGTGTTCTGGTAGCATTTTTAGGATTCTCTATGTATAGTATCATGTCATCTGCAAACAGTGACAGTTTTACTTCTTCTTTTCTGATTTGTATTCCTTTTATTTATTTTTCTTCTCTGATTGCTAAACAGAAGTGGCTAAAACTTCCAAAACTATGTTGAAAAATAGCAGCGAGAGTGGGCAACCTTCTCCTGTTCCTGATCTTAGAGGAAATGGTTTCAGTTTTTCACCATTGAGAATGATGTTGGCTGTGGGTTTGTCATATATGGGCTTTATCATATTGAGGTAGTTTCCCTCTGTGCCTACTTTCTGGAGAGTTTTTATTGCAAATGGGTGCTGAATTTTCTCAAAAGATTTTTCTGCATCTATTGAGATTATCATGTGGTTTTTATCCTTCAATTTGTTAATATGGTGTATCACATTGATTGATTTGCATATATTGAAGAATCCTTGCATTCCTGGGATAAACCCCACTTGATCATGGTGTAGGATCCTTTCAGTGTACTGTTGGATTCTGTTTGCTAGTATCATGTTGAGGATTTTTGCATCTATGTTCATCAGTGATAATGGCCTGCAGTTTTCTTTCTTTGTGACATCTTTCTCTGGTTTTGGTATCCGGGTGATGGTGGCCTCATAGAATGAGTTTGGGTGTGTTCCTCCCTCTGCTATATTTCAGAAGAGTTTGAGAAGGATGGGTGTTAGCTCTTCTCTTAATGTTTGATAGAATTCATCTGGGAAGCCATCTGGCCCTGGCTTTTGTTTGTTGGAAGATTTTTTAATCACAGTTTCATTTTCTGTGCTTGTGATTGTTCTGTTTATATTTTCTATTTCTTCCTAGTTGTCTTGGAAGGTTGTGCTTTTCTAAGAATTTTTCTATTTCCTCCAGGGTGTCCATTTTATTGGCATATAGTTGCTTGTAGTAATCTCTCATGATCCTTTGTATTTCTGCAGGGTCAGTGGTTACTTCCCCTTTTGCATTTCTAATTCTGTTGATTTCAGTCTTCTCCCTTTTTTTCTTGATTAGTCTGGCTAATGGTTTATCAATTTTGTTTTATCTTCTCAAAGAACCAGCTTTTAGTGTTATTGGTCTTTGCTGTTGTTTCCTTCATTTCTTTTTCATTTATTTCTGGTTTGATCTTTATGATTACTTTCCTTCTGCTAACTTTGGGGGTTTTTTGTTCTTCTTTCTCTAATTGCTTTAGGTGTAAGGTTAGTTTGTTTGTTTGAGATGTTTCTTACTTCTTGAGGTAGGATTGTATTGCTGTAAACTTCCCTCTTACAACTGGTTTTGCTGCATCCCGTAGGTTTTGGGTCTTCATGTTTCATTGTCATTTGTTTCTAGGTAATTTTTGATTTCCTCTTTGATTTCTTCAGCAATCTCTTGGTTATTTAGTAGCATATTGTTTAGCCTCCACGTGTTTGTATTTTTTACAGTTTTTTTCCCTGTAATTGATATCTAGTCTCATAGCATTTTGGTTGGAACACATACTTGATATGATTTCAATTTTCTTAAATTTACCAAGGCTTCATTTGTGACCCAAGATATGATCTATCCTGGAGAATGTTCCATGAGCACTTGAGAAGAAAGTGTATTCTGTTGTTTTTGGATGGAATGTCCTATAAATATCAATTAAGTCCATCTTGTTTAATGTGTCATTTAAAGCTTGTGTTTCCTTATTTCCTTTCATTTTGGTTGATGCATCCATTGGTGAAATTGGGGTGTTAAAGTCCCCTACTATTATTGTGTTACTGTCGATTTCCCTTTTTATGGCTGTTAGCATTTGTCTTATGTATTGAGGATCTCTTATATTGGGTGCACAAATACTTACAATTGTTTTATCTTCTTGGATCAATCCCTTGATCATTATGTAGTGTCCTTCTTTGTCTCATGTAATAGTCTTTATTTTAAAGTCTATTTTTTCTGTATCAGAATTGCTACTCCAGATTTCTTTTGATTTCCATTTGCATGGAATATCTTTTTCTATCCCCTCACTTTCAGTCTGTATGTGTCCCTAGGTCTGAAGTGGTCTCTTGTAGACAGCATATATATGGATTTGTTTTCTGTATCCATTCAGCCAGTCTATGTCTTTTCGTTGGAGCATTTAATCCATTTACATTTAAGGTAATTATTGATATGTATGTTCCTATTACCATTTTCTTTATTGTTTTGTGTTTGTTTTTGTAGGTCTTTTCCTTCTCTTATGTTTCCTGCTTAGAGAAGTTCCTTTCGCATTTGTTGTAAAGCTGGTTTGGTGGTGCTGAATTCTCCTAACTTTTGCTTGTCTGTAAGGGTTTTAATTTCTCTGTCGAATCTGAATGAGATCCCTGCTGGGTAGAGTAATCTTGGTTGTAGGTTTTTCCCTTTCATCACTTTAAATATGTCCTGTCACTCCCTTCTGGCTTGCAGAGTTTTTCTGAAAGATCAGCTGTTAATCTTATGGGGATTCCCTTGGATATTATTTGTTGCTTTTCCCTTGCTGCTTTTAATATTTTTTCTTTGTATTTAATTTTTGATAGTTTGATTAATATGTGTCTTGGCGTGTTTCTCCTTGGATTTATCCTGTATGGGACTCTCTGCACTTCCTGGGCTTGATTGACTATTTCCTTTCCCATGTTAGGGAAGTTTTCAACTATAATCTCTTCAAATATTTTCTCAGACCCTTTCTTTTCCTGTTCTTCTGGCAACCCTATAATTCAAATGTTGGTGCATTTAATATTGTCCCAGTGGTCTCTGAGACTGTCCTCAATTCTTTTCATTCTTTTTTCTTTATTCTGCTCTGTGGTCATTATTTCCACTATTTTATCTTCCCCGTCACTTATCCGTTCTTCTGCCTCAGTTATTCTGCTATTGATTCCTTCTAGAGAATTTTTCATTTCATTTATTGTGTTGTTCATCATTGTTTGTTTGCTCTTTAGTTCTTCTAGGTCCTAGATAAGCGCTCTTGTATTTTCTCTATTCTATTTCCAAGATTTTGGATCATCTTTACTATCATTACCCTGAATTCTTTTTCAGGTAGACTGCCTATTTCCTCTTTATTTGTTTGGTCTGGTGGGTTTTTACCTTGCTCCTTCATCTGCTTGCATATTTCTCTGTCTTCTTATTTTGTTTAACTTACTGTGTTTGGGGTCTCCTTTTCTCAGGCTGCAGGTTCATAGTTCCCATTGTTTTTGGTGTGTGCCCCCAGTGGGTAAGTTTGGTTCAGTGGGTTGTGTAGGTTTCCTGGTGGAGATGACTGGTGCCTGTGTTATGATGGGTGGTGCTGGATCTTGTCTTTCTGGTGGGCAGGGCCACATCCAGTGGTGTGTTTTGGGGGTGTCTGTGAACTTAGTATGATTCTAGGCAGCCTCTCTGCTAATGGGTGGGGTTGTGTTCCTGTTCTGCTAGTTGTTTGGCATGGGGCATCCAGCACTGGAGCTTGCTGGCCATTGCGTGGAGCTGGGTCTTAGCGATAAGATGGAGTTCTCTGGGAGAGCTCTTGCCAATTGATATTACATAGATCTGGGAGGTCTCTGGTGGTCCAGCATCCCGAACTCGGCTCTGCCACCTCAGAAGCTCAGGGCTGACACCAGGCCAGAGCACCAAGACCCTGTCAGCCACACGGCTCAGAAGAAAAGGGAGAAAAAAGAAAGAAAAAAATAAGTAAATAAAAAAATAAATTATTAAAATAAAATATTTTTTTAAATAATAAAAAAAGAAGAGAGCAACCAAGCCAATAAACAAATCCACCAATGATTACAAGTGCTAAAAACTAAACTAAGATAAACATAAAAATCAGAAACAAATCAGTCACAGGCAGCCAACCCCAAGTCTACAGTTGCTCCCAAAGTCCACTGCCTCATTTGGGGGACGATTCGTTGTCTGTTAAGGTATTCCACACATGCAAGGTTCATCAAGTTGATTGTGGGGATTTAATCCACTGTTCCTGAGGCTGCATGGAAAAATTTCCCTTTCTCTTCTTTGTTTGCACAGCTCCTGGGGTTCAGCTTTGGTTGTGTCCCCACCTCTGTGTGTAGGTTGCCCTCAGGCATCTGTTCCCCGCCCAGACAGGAGGGGGTGAAAGCAGCGGCTGAAGGGGGCTCTTGCTCATTCAGATCAGGGGGAGGGTGGGATACGGTAGTTATAATTGGAATGTGGGGCAAGCCTGCGGCAGCAGAGGCCACCATGACTTTGCAACAGCCTGAGGGGCACCGTTTGTTCTCCTGGGGAAGTTGTCTCTGGATGACGGGATCCTGGTAGTGGTGGGCTGCACAGGCTCCCAGGGTGGCTGTGTGGATAGTGACCTGTGCTTGCACATAGGATTCGTGGTGGCTGCAGTAGTAGCGTTAGCATTTCATGCTTGTCTCTGGGGTCCGAGCTGATAGCCGCAGCTCGCGCCCGTATCTGGAGCTCGTTTAGGTGGTGCTCTGCCTTCTGTGGGCAGATGGGGAAGGAATCCCCTCTCCTTGTGCACCCAGAAACAATGGTCTCTGCCTCTTAGGCAGGTCCAGATCTTTTTCTGGACTCCCTCCCAGCTAGCTGTGGAGCACTAGCCCCTTCAGACTGTGCTCATGCAGCCAACCCCAGTCCTCTCCCTGGGATCTGACCTCCGAAGCCCGAGCCTCAGCTCCCAGCCCCCGCCCACCCTGGTGGGTGAGCAGGCAAGCCTCTTGGGCTAGTGAGTGCTGGTCGCAGCAATCCTCTGTGCGGGAATCTCTCCACTTTGCCATCTGCAGTCCTGTCGCTGTGCTCTCCTCCGTGGCTCCGAAGGTTCCTCCCCACCCACCCCCATCTCCACCAGTGAAGGGGCTTCCTAGTGCGTGGAAACTTATCCTCCTTCACAGCTCCCTCCCAGAGGTGCAGGTCCCATCCCTATTCTTTTGTCTCTGTTTTTTTCTTTTTTCTTTTGCCCTGCCCAGGTACGTGGGTATTTTCTTGCCTTTTGGGAAGTCTGAGGCCTTCTGCCAGCATTCAGTAGGTGTTCTGTAGGAGGTGTTTCACATGTAGATGTATTTTTGGGGGAGGCAGGTGATCTCCATGTCTTACTCCTCCGCCATCTTGAAGGTCCCCCCTTATAAGTTCTTTAGGTTCTTCTTTTTCTTTCTTTACACATCCCTCTTTGTAAATTGTTCTTCACATTTTTCCTTTCTTTCAAACTGGTTGGCTCAAGACCAGATACATCTTATAATCTGTTTTATAAGCTTGACTAGATGTACAGATGACTTCATGATCACATTATGCTCATTTGTTAAAAGTTAACAACCCTACACGCTATTGCTGACTTGTATTCATTTGAAGCAGGCATCATGCAAAGTGAAACCCTGTATAAATATTTTTAAAAAATCATTCAGGTTCCATATCAAAAAGCTGAGGTAATTTAGATAATTTCTGAGACTGTTGCTAATTCTCCAGGGCTATGACTCTTGAACATGTTTTAGAGCCTATTTAGGATCAAAGGCAATAAAATCACCTCTATTAATCTGTGGTAACCAAAAACCTGGAGAGTATAGATAACAAAATCCCCAGACAATTCTTAAAATTAATTTTAATCTATTTCTTACTCAATCTTTTACCAAAACCTTTGAGAAGAAAATTTGACAAATTTTTGTTTCATCTCTCTTTCCCTTCTCTTACCACTACAGGATAGATATATTAATGTGAAGTGAAATTCCCAAAAAAATGATGGCAAAGAAGTGTAGCTGCACCAAAAGAAATAGGTCCTCTACATACTGGATACAGATAATGAGTAATCAATAACAAATTACTTTCCTGCACCATATTAGAGGGCTGACCATGTGCTAAGACAGTGAGTCATGATATTGGCGTGCATCAAAATTACCTAAGGAGCTAGTTAAAAACAGAAAAGGTCAATCTCCAGGAGATTTCATATAGTAAGTTTGTGGGGGGAGGGGCTTAGCTATCTATTAGTTTAACAAATTCTCCAGGTGGTTATGATACAAATCAAAACTTAGCTGCTCTGCTAAGTATAATGATCAGTAATAGCAGATTTCATACATTTTAGCTATTCAACTCATGTGCAGGATTAAGTAAGGACAGAATTTCGATCTGATTTTACAGACTCTATTACCAGACTGAACTACTGAGTTGTTTGAGTTTTGTTTTTGTTTAATAAATTTTCACTTATTGTTTAGTTCCATCATGATATTTAAATTTAACTCTGTTCCATAGAGATCTATAATGAGTTTGGAAATTTTTAAAATAGAGGAAACCTACTTCTTTCTTTTCTTTCTTTTTCTCTGGGTTTGTAGTTCATATTTTCTAAATAGGCAACCCTCAGTCAAGAAGCCAAAGGGAGTAGTTGCAGGTTTTTCAGAAGTTTCCTGTGCTGCAAAAAGAACACAGCGCTATGCCTTCCTTGGGGATCATAATGGGTTTTCAAACGGGACCCAGTCATTGATCAGCTGTCTCAAAGATTGCACCAGGAACAGAAGCCTGAGTGAAAAGAATCATCACTATTGATAAGTCCCTTATGTTCAGTAAAAAGCAAATTGTGATTTTCAGTTTGTATATTCCAATGACATGTATTGAACATCTAAGCAATGAAGTGAATCAAATTGTACACACTCAGCATACTTGCCACCAGGCAGGTATAATGCTTTAGAGTATACAATGAAGAAAAGTTTAAAATGGAATTTCAGAGCAACAAAATCAACAACTAACTGCCAATTTTCTTAAGAATGGCAAAAGTGCATCCCATGATGATACACTTGAGTTTGGTTTCCAAGGTAATTTTCCAATAACCAGTTTACCTTTGCAGAGATTTTAATGATATGTTTTTACTAAAATGAAAGTCTAGAATTAAGAATAAAAATAATCTATTTTTAAAAGGAAATATGGTAACTGATGAAGAAAAAATATTACATTAAATAGGACTGCAAGTCTTTTGCCTTTCTATGTAAACTTTAGAATCAGTTTATCAACATTGACAAAATAGCTCCCTGGAATTTAGATTGGGATTGCATTAAACCTATAGATCAAGATGGAAAGAACTGACAGCTTGACTATATTGAGTCTTCCAATCCATGAACACAAATATCTATCTATTCATTTACTTCATCTTTAATTTCTTTCAGCAGTATTTTGCAGTTTTCTACATATAGATTCTATATATATGTTGTTAAATTTATGCCTAAGTGTTTGACTTTTTGATACTATTGTAAATGGTATTTTTTTAAATTCCAGTTTTTCATTACTGGTACATAGGAAAGCAATTGACGTTTATATACTGACCTTATATCCTGCTACTCACCAAAACTGCTTATTAGCTCTAGTAGGTTATTTTAAAGATTCTTTGCATTTTCTACATAGACAATTATTGCATCTGCAAATATAAACAGTTTTATTTTCTCCTATCCATTCTGTATATCTTTTGTTTCTTTTTCTTGTCTTGTTGTACTAGTTAGGATTTCCACTATGTCAAATAAAAGGGTTGAGTGAAGACATTCTTGCCCTTGTACTTTTTTTTTTTTTTTTGATGTGGACCATTTTTTTAAAGTCTTTATTGAATTTGTTACAATATTGCTTCTGTTTTATGTTTTGTTTTTTTGGCCATGGGGCATGTGGGATCTTAGCTCCCCAATCAGGGATCAAACTCACACCCCCTACATTGGATATCAAAGTCTTAACCACTGGACCACCAGGGAAGTCCCTGCCCTTGTACTCTTAATGTTATAAGTACATTTTGTTTCAATTCTGACATATTATTTTATGCTATAATTGATATGTTTTATTTACAATAAATATAACAAAATTTTCTTTTAGTATTTAATTTGGTTTTTTGGAAAGATTCTGTTTTGTTCTAGTAATCTTTATATGTGTACCTGTTACAATGCCCTTAATTTTCTTTTTTCTTAAAAAACCTTTTCACTATCTCGTCTGTCAGTTTTAAATGGTACTCATTGACACTCATATATACAAGTCAGTTATCTTTTTCAAATTTCACCCTTCTCCCTTTCCTCTCCTCATATTTTTAATGGAATTCTTTCCACATAGTCAGAACATATAACATTTACACACTATTCTCTCACCCATTACCCTACTCTTGTGTTAGTGTTTGATTTATAATTAAATGTATTAAATAACCACCAGCAATCCATTTACCAAGGTTTACTCAGTATGTGCTGTTTACATGTACTCATTCTATAGCAGATTCCTCATGAATGACTCACAGTAAAATAGTCTCTGGGTTATTGCACAGCTGAAACTGTTTACCTATAGACTTGATACATTAAAGACAGTTTGGCTGAATATGAAAACCTTGGTTAACTTTTATCCTATGGAATATTTTGAAAATGCAGCTCCACTGTTTTTTTTGGTTTTTTTAATAAATTTTTTTAAATTTAATTTTTTTTTTTTTTTGGCTGCATTGGGTCTTTGTTGCTGCGTGTGGGCTTTCTCTAGTTGTGATGAGTCGGGGCTACACTTCGTTGCAGTGCGCAGGCTTCTCACTGTGGTGGTTTCTCTTGTTGCGGAGCACAGGCTCTAGGCATGTGGGCTTCAGTAGTTGTGGCACATGGGCTCAGTAGTTGTGGATCGCAGGCTCCAGAGCACAGGCTCAGTAGTTGTGGTGCACGGGCTTAGTTGCTCTGCAGCATGTGGGATCTTCCCAAACCAAGGCTCGAACCCGTGTTCTCTGCATTGGCAGGCAGGTTCTTAACCACTGCGCCACCAGGGAAGTCCCAGCAGCTCCACTGTTGCTTTGCGTTGTATGTTACTCTAGGGAGGCTGGTGCTAGACTAATATTCTTCTCATTATAGATAATTTGATTATTCTGTTTAAAGGTCCTGATTATTTTCTTCCTTTAAATGGAATCATTTTACTAGCATATTTCTCAAAGTCATTTGTTTTTTACTTATTTTCCCAGGTACAAGGTAGGTCCTCTCAACATGTAAATTTACTTTTTATTTCCATAGTTTTCTTGCCTTACAGATTTAAATATTTATTTCTGCTGTGTTTATTTTTCCTTTCCAATAACTCTAATTATATAAAGAGCAGATTTTCTTTTTCTTGCCTGCATCTGCAAAGTGGCATTTCATCCACTTTCTCCTTAAACTTTTTTACTCTTTTTTAAAAATCTCAAATGTACTCTCTTGGTTGTTTTCCTGCCTTTGTTCAAAGTCCCTTATTAAAATTTTATTCTACTCTATACTCTCTTGGGCACCCTCTAATTTGTTCTTCATTTCCTGGTTGACTTTGTCTTTCTCTTCAATTCCTCTCCTGAGCTTGAGTGACTTTCATTGCATTTTTTTTCTTCTGTTCTGTCCTTTTTTGTCATCAGTTTTTAAAATTTCTGATTTAAAGCATTTTTAAAATTGTTTTAAAACTATGGCTTGTTTAAGAATATTTAACTCAATTTAGAAATTCGTTACAGTGTTCTTCTGCTCCCTTATTGATTTTTGGAAAGAATATCTATCACAGGAAATATTTTAATTTGAATTTTCTGTTTACTTTTTTGTAGTACTTTATGTTGAATTGAGTTAATGTTTTTTAATCCTAGGCCTTTGGTTGATAATTTTCCTGGCTCAAGACTGCCCTCTTCTACCAGTATTTTAAAATGCATTTTAAAAATCTGATTATGTTTCTCATGATAGGGGTGGAGGCACAAAGAGCAGAGAGGTGGTTTGTCATGTTTGTCTTTAGTTTCTGTGGGATTCTTAACATTTACTTCTTCTTTTTTTGTTTTCTTTCTTACTTTTCACTGCCATCCCTTCTCTGTTTGGCAGATTCTTCCCCCAGAAGTAATGCTTCCCAAAGGCTAATACCTACAGTTTTGTTTACTTTCCAGCCCAATTGTTGTAACTGATGCTGGGAACTGCCAATTCTTCAACTTGTGTTTAGCATTTTGGTACTTACTGTTGTAATTTCACTTCCTGGAAGTGATTTTGCCTGTCTTTATCTGCATCTTCTGTTCTACTTTTCTTTTTCACAGACTCTCTTAAGTTTGCCTTCCCTCACTCTTCATACCTATAGACTTTTACCAGCCATGAGAGCTTGTTGGGATTTGTTTTTCATGTCTCTACTTGTAAGTAATTAAAAATTCATGGTATTCTCTGTCCCTTAGCATATCTAAAGAATGGCCAATAGTAATTTCGTGTTCTTTATTTGTGTTGTTTTACTTGTCATTGTTGATCTTGTGGTTTTTAGAAGGTTGTATCAAGAGATTCAGATTCAGGTGGTCACCATTAAACTCTAGCTGGACACTTTCCCAGGCAAGGTTTTAAGCAAGAAAATGGCCATTTTAGAAGCTGAGCAGAGGCACTACTGCAGGATTGAAAGAATGGAACTGGGAATCAACAGCAGTTGTTCTGGTTGGTGAAGTGACTCACAGTAAGAAGTGGCAGTTGAGTTTAGAAGTGAGGATGGATTCAAATTGCACTCAAAACCATAAGGACTAATTGTCAATTTCTTAAATAAATAGTCTCTTTTAAAACAATTGTTACGTATGGACTAAATTTTCTCTTCATCAATCGCAAAGTAATTTGTTCATGGATTGAGATGGCCTCCTACCAATGTACAGTAAAGATATCTACTGGTCACTGTCCTTCAGGAAAATTCCAAAGGAAGCACTATTAAAAACGATTGTAATACCATAACATCATCATCTCTTGAATCATCATGCCAAATTTTCACTTGATATTCTCATTTTTGACAGATATTTTTTGGTTTTGATTCAACTAACTTAGTTTAATATAGTTGATTGAATTGTTTTATTTTTGTTTATAATTTAATTATTATAGCACTTAAAGACATAAGGCATGATGGAGTTTTTCTACTGAAAAAGTAAGGTGATTTGGCTTGAACCATAAATAATGTAAACTGCCACCAATATGAATATTTGGAGAATTAAAATAACCTCCCTGAGTTATTGTGAGGATTACAAAATTATTAAGCATAAAATGCTTGGAATAGTGTCTGGCACATTTTAACTACTTGATAAATATTACCTACTGTTGCGACATAAGCTGTACTAACTTTGATTTTGTTTAACAAAGTATTTTTGCAGGTCATTTCCATTTGATTGTGATCAATAACATCAAAAATATCTCCAGAAATCTCTCCATTTTTAGAATCTAACATCCAAAGCTGAGACAAGTTTCCCAAAGCATTCATGGGTTTTGTTTAGAAAACGGGAGCCATTTTTGAACAATGGATTGTGACCAAAAAAGAATATAACTATTTCATACAAAAGATAAACATGCAAATGCTTCTAAATTTTGTCATTTCAAAATAATTATTTACTCAAATATATGTTTCTTAGCCCACTGAATTAATTATTGATACCTTCTTTGTTCTACTGTGATATAACTATGAAGACAAAAAGGTTTTCTCCGGTGGATATTGGGCTTAATATTTACACTTTCATGTTTACTTAAATGGTCCTATCCTGGATCTTTGCCATCATACCCTGTCAGGTTTTAGTGCTTTGTTAAAATCTTCTGTGTGGTACACATGCGCGTACACACACACACACACACACACAATATACACACACACTCTCTTTCACTCTTTCAGGGGGCTGGGTGCAATAAATAATCTGAGTATTGGGCTACAATGTATTTAATAGGACTGACTTAATGATTGTGATACCATCACCAGAAGATGTAAAAAATAGTAGGACAGAAGCTTAAACATTAGATTCTCCTTCTCTTCTCTCTCACTTCCTGCTAGTTAGCCAAAAGGAATAAATGAGCTTAAATGCATGTTAACAGCTATTGATTAGAATAAAAACTGATACAATCAAAGAAGATAAAATCAGTGGACAAATTTAGAAACTCTTGAGTTCTGAGAGACCCCAAAATCTATGTCCAGCATGAAAGCCTGTTGGTCCAAGTTCAACTTCAATATGCTCCAATTAGAGAAATACGTATGATATTAGCTCCTACTTGAAAGATCTGTTACCTTTTAAAAGTTTTGGGAGAAGAAAATGGAAAGAGAGGTAGAAGAAAGGAATAAGTAAGAGAAAGATATACAAGGAAGATGCATCTATGAGCCATAATCTGGATTTGAACCTGCCTATATTTCTGGGTAGGAGAAACAAGATGCTGGCCACTGGGAAAAAGTAACTTATTCTTTAGTTTACACAGTGTATTTGTAAATCCTCCAGGGAGCACCAAGGACTAGGAATGTTATCTTTGGTATTGAATCATAGACCTTGTCGTCTTGGTAAGTTTGTGCTTACTAATTGAGAAATAAGAAGGATATCACCTTCCACTTTCTGCCTCCACAGAATCCCAAGAAACTCATCCATAAATATCCAAACCTGCTTCCCTTTCTTGCAGAAGAAAGGAGAGAGCTATACTGGGGAGACATAAGCACAGCAGGCTGTACATGGAGGCCCATTTTCATTAGTTGCTGCCCTGCCAATGGTGCACATATTTCTAGGTGCTTCCTAACGTCTATGGGAGTTCTACAGACCTTAATGACTGGTAATAAACGGTAATACATATTAAAAAGAAGTTGGGAATCATGCGTGGTATTAAAGCTAAAGGCTTTGGTAATTCTGCTTTGTAGGTGATGGAGTGCTAAATATGGATGTCTTCAGATCATCATCCTGGGAAAATGCAAATAAAAGAAAACGCTGGAATGGAAAACAAAAGTGAGCAGATCACTTACTTGGCAAACAAACCATATTTGTGACTAAAATAAAAATATACAAATCATGTTCAGTAAAACCTTGTTATAATGTTCCCATAAAAATTTATTAGCTGAATATCAAATTCTATTTTTGCTTTTAACATCTTTATTGAAGTATAATTGCTTTACAGTGTTGTGTTACTTTCTGCTGTATAAAAAGTGAATCGGCTATATGCATACATATATGACAATATCCTCTCCCTCTGGCGTCTCCCTCCTGCCCTCCTTATCTCACTCCTCTAGGTGGTCACAAAGCACCGAGCTGATCTCCCTGTGCTATGCAGCTGCTTCCCACTAGCTATCTATTTTACATTTGGTAGTGTATATATGTCAGTGCTACTCTCTCACTTCGTCCCAGCTTCCCCTTCCCCCTCCCCCTGTCCTCAAGTCCATTCTCCACGTCTGCGTCTTTATTCCTTTCCTGCCCCTACGTTCATCAGAACCTTTTTTTTTTTTTGATTCCATACGTATGTGTTAGCATAGGGTATTTGTTTTCTGACTTACTTCACTCTGTATGACAGACTCTAGGTCCATCCAACTCACTACAAATAGTTCAATTTTATTTCTTTTAATGGCTGAGTAATATTCCATTGTTTATATGTGCCACATCTTCTTTATCCATTCATCTGTCGATGGACACTTGGGTTGATTCCATGTCCTGGCTATTGTAAATAGTGCTGCAATGAATGTTGCAGTACATGACTCTTTTTGAATTATGGTTTTCTTAGAGTATATGCCCAATAGTGGGATTGCTGGGTCATATGGTAGTTCTATTTTTAGTTTTTTAAAGAACCCCCATACTGTCCTCCATAGTAGCTGTATCAAGTTACATTCCCACCAACAGTGCAAGAGGGTTCCCTTTTCTCCACACACTCTCCAGCATTTATTGTTTGTAGATTTTTTGATGATGGCCATTCTGACCTGTGTGAGGTGATACCTCATTGTAGTTTTGATTTGCATTTCTCTAATGATTAGTGATATTGAGCATCCTTTTTTTTTTTTTTTAAGAAATTCACGTTCTTTTATTTATTTATTTATTTATTTATGACTGTGTTGAGTCTTCGTTTCTGTGCGAGGGCTTTCTCTAGTTGCGGCAAGTGGGGACCACTCTTCATCGCGGTGCGCAGGCCTCTCACCATCGCGGCCTCTCTTGTTGCGGAGCACAGGCTCCAGACGCGCAGGCTCAGCAATTGTGGCTCACGGGCCCAGTTGCTCCGCGGCATGTGGGATCTACCCAGACCAGGGCTCAAACCCGCGTCCCCCGCACCGGCAGGCAGACTCTCAACCACTGCGCCACCAGGGAAGCCCTTGAGCGTCCTTTCATGTGTTTCTTGGCAATCTGTATATCTTCTTTGGAGGAATGTCTATATAGGTCTTCTGCCCATTTTTGGATTAGGTTGTTTGTTTTTTTGTTATTGAGCTGCATGAGCTGCTTGTATATTTTGGAGATTAATCCTTTGTCAGTTGCTTTGTCTGCAAATATTTTCTCCCATTCTGAGGGTTGTCTGTTCGTCTTGTTTATGGTTTCCTTTGCTGTGCAAAAGCTTTTAAGTTTCATTAGGCCCCATTTGTTTATTTTTGTTTTTATTTCCATTTCTCTAGGAGGTGGGTCAAAAAGGATCTTGCTGTGATTTATGTCATAGAGTGTTCTGCCTACGTTTTCCTCTGAGAGTTTTATAGTGTCTGGCCTTACCTTTATGTCTTTATACCTTTACGTCTTTAATCCATTTTGAGTTTACTTCTGTGTATGGTGTTAGGGAATGTTCTAATTTCATTCTTTTACATGTAGCTGTCCAGTTTTCCCAGCACCACTTATTGAAGAGGCTGTCTTTTCTCCATCATATATTCTTGCCTACTTTATCAAAGATAAGGTGACCATATGTGCGTGGGTTTATCTCTGGGTTTTCTATCCTGTTCCATTGATCTATATTTCTGTTTTTGTGCCAGTACCATACTGTCTTGATTACTGTAGCTTTGTACTATAGTCTGAAGTCAGGGAGTCTGATTCCTCCAGCTCCATTGTTCTTTCTCAAGATTGCTTTGGCTCTTCAGGGTCTTTTGTGTTTCCATACAATTTGTGCAATTTTTTGTTCTAGTTCTGTAAAAAATTCCATTGGTAGTTTGAAAGGGATTGCATTGAATCTGTAGATTGCTTTTAGTAGTACAGTCATTTTCACAAGGTTGATTCTTCCAATCCAAGAACATAGTATATCTCTCCATCTGTTTGTATCATCTTTAATTTTTTCATCAGTGTCTTATAGTTTTCTGCATACAGGTCTTTTGTCTCCTTAGGTTTATTCCCAGGTATTTTATTCTTTTTGTTGCAATGGTAAATGGGAGTGTATACTTAATTTTACTTTCAGTTTTTTCATCATTAGTGTATAAGAATGTAAGAGATTACTGTGCATTAATTTTGTATCTTGCTACTCTACCAAATTCATTGATTAGCTCTACTAGTTTTCTGGTGGCATTTATAGGATTCTCTACATATAGTATCATGTCATCTGCAAACAGTGACAGTTTTACTTCTTCTTTTCCAATTTGGATTCCATTTATTTATTTTTCTTCTCTGATCGCTGTGGCTAAAACTTCCAAAACTATGTTGAATAATAGTGGTGAGAGTAGGCATCTTTGTCTTGTTCCTGATCTTAGAAGAAATGGTTTCAGTTTTTCACCATTGAGAACAATGATGGCTGTGGGTTTGTCACATATGGCCTTTATTATGTTGAGGTACGTTCCCGCTATGCCTACTTTCTGGAGAGTTTTTAACATACATGGGTGTTGAATTTTGTCAAAAGCATCTATTGCGATTATCATGTGGTTTTATCCTTCAATTTGTTAATATGGTGTATCACATTGATTGATTTGCATATATTGAAGAATCCTTGCATTCCTTGGATAAAGCACCCTTGATCATGGTGTACGATCCTTTTAATGTGCTGTTGGATTCTGTTCGCTAGTATTTTGTTGAGGATTTTTGCATCTATGTTCATCAGAGATATTGGCCTATAGTTTTTTTTTTTTGGTGACATCTTTGTTTGGTTTTGCTATCAGGGTGATGGTGGCCTCATAGAAAGAGTTTGGGAGTGTTCCTCCCTCTGCTATATTTTGGAAGAGTTTGAGAAGGATAGTTGTTAGCTCTTCTCTAAATGTTTGATAGAATTTGCCCTTGAAGCCATCTAGTCCTTGGTTTTTATTTGTTGGAAGATTTTTAATCACAGTTTCAATTTCTGTGTTTGTGATTGGTCTGTTTATATTTTCTATTTCTTCCTGGTTCAGTCTCAGAAGTTTGTGCTTCTCTAAGAATTTGTCCATTTCTTCCAGGTTGTCCATTTTATTGGCATATAGTTGCTTGTAGTAATCTCTCATTATCCTTTGTATTTCTGCAGTGTCAGGTGTTACTTCTCCTTTTTCATTTCTAATTCTGTTGATTTGAGTCTTCTCGCATTTTTTCTTGATGAGTCTAGCTAATGGTTTATCAATTCTGTTTATCTTCTTAAAGAACCAGCTTTTAGTTTTATTGATCTTTGCTATTGTTTCCTTCATTTCTTTTTCATTTATTTCTGATATGATCTTTATGATTTCTTTCCTTCTGCTAAATTTGGGGTTTTTTTGTTCTTCTTCTCTAATTGTTTTGGGTGTAAGGTTAGGTTGTTTATTTGAGATTTTTCTTGTTTCTTGAGGTAGGATTGTATTGCTGTAAACTTTCCTCTTCGAACTGCTTTTGATGCATCCCATTGGTTTTGGGTCGTCGTGTTTTCATTGTCATTTGTTTCTAGGTATTTTTTGATTTCTTCTTTGATTTCTTCAGTAATCACTTGGTTATTTAGTAGCATATTGTTTAGCCTCCATGTGTTTGTATTTTTTTAATTTTTTTTCCCTGTAATTGTTATCTAGTCTCATAGTATTGTTGTCAGAAAAGATACTTGATACAGTTTCAATTTCCTTAAATTTACCAAGGCTTGATTTGTGACCCAAGATATGATCTATCCTGGAGAACATTCCATGAGGACTTGAGAAGAAAGTGTATTTTGTTGTTTTTAGATGGAATGTCCTATAAATATCAATTAAGTCCATCTTGTTTAATGTGTTATTTAAAGCTTGTGTCTCCTTATTTATTTTCATTTTGGATGATCTGTCCATTGGTGAAAGTGGGGTGTTAAAGTCCCCTACTATTATTGTGTTACTGTCAATTTCCCCTTTTATGGCTGTTAGCATTTGCCTTATCTATTGATGTGCTCCTATGTTGTGCGCACAAATATTTACAATTGTTATATCTTCTTCTTAGATTGATCCCTTTATCATTATGTAGTGTCCTTCTTTGTCTCTTATAGTAGTCTTTATTTTAAAGTCTATATTGTCTGATATGAGAATTGCTACCCCAGCTTTCTTTTAATTTCCATTTGCATGGAATATCTTTTTCCATCCCCTCACTTTCAGTATGTGTGTCGCTAGTTCTGAAGTGGGTCTCTTTTAGACAGCATATGTATGGGTCTTGTTTTTGTATCCATTCCACCAATCTATGTGTTTTGGTTGGATCATTTATTTCATTTACATTTAAGGTAATTATCAATATGTATGTTCCTATTACCATTGTCTTAATTGTTTTGGGTTTGTTTTTGTAGGTTTTTTCCTTCTCTTGTGTTTCCTGCCTAGAGAAGTTCCTTTAGTATTTGTTGTAAAGCTGGTTTGGTGGTGCTGAATTCTCTTAACTTTTGCTTATCTGTAAAGGTTTTAATTTCTTCGTAGAATCTGAATGAGATCCTTGCTGGGTACAGTAATCTTTGTTGTAGGTTTTTCCCTTTCATCACTTTAAATATGTCCTACCACTCCTTTCTGGTTTGCAGAGTTTTTGCTGAAAAATCAGCTGTTAATCTTATGGGGATTCCCTTGTTTGTTATTTGTTGTTTTTCCCTTGCTGCTTTTAATATTTTTGCTTTGTATTTAATTTTTGATAGTTTGATTAATATGTGTCTTGTTGTGTTTCTCCTTGGATTTATCCTGTATAGGACTCTCTGTGCTTCCTGGACTTGATTGACTATTTCCTTTCCCATGTTAGGGTAGTTTTTGACTACAGTCTCTTCAAATATTTTCTCAGGCCCTTTCTTTTTCCCTTCTTCTTCTGGGACCCCTATAATTTGAATGTTGGTGCATTAATTGTTGTCCCAGAGGTCTCTTAGACTGTCCTCAATTCTTTTCATTCTTTTTTCTTTATTCTGCTCGCTGGTAGTTATTTCCACCATGTTATCTTCCAGCTCACTTATCCATTCTTCTGCCTCAGTTATTCTGTTACTGATTCCTTCTAGGGTATTTTTAATTTCATAAATTGTGTTGTTCATCATTGTTTGTTTACTCTTTAGTTCTTCTAGATCTTTGTTAAATGTTTCTTGTATTTTCTCCATTCTGTTTCCAAGATTTTGGATCATCTTTACCATGATTACTCTGAATTCTTTTTCCAGTAGGTTGCCTATTTATTTGGTCTTGTAGGTTTTTACATTGCTCCTTCATCTGTAACACATAATTTTGTCGTTTCATTTTTTTTTTTTGATGGGTGGTGCTGTACTCCTGTCTTACTGGTTGTTTGGCCTGGAACGTCCAGTACTGGAGTTTGCAGGCAGTTGGATAGAGCTGGGTCTTGGTGCTGAGATGAGGACCTCCGGGAGGCCTCAGTCTGATTGATTTTCCCCCGGACCTAAGGTTCTCTGTTAGTCCAGTGGTTTGGACTCGGAGTTCCCACCACAGGAGCTTGGGCCTGACCTCCGGTCTGGGGACCAAGATTCCGCAAGACTCATGGCATGGTTAAAAAAAAAAAAAAAAGGAAAAAAGAAAGAAAAAAGGAGCAGTACAATATCAAAGAATAAAAAACAAAATAGAATTAGAAAGATAAAAATTATATTAGGAAAAATAAAAGTATAATTGAAACAAGTGCAACAGGTAAAATAAAACCACAACAGAGAAAAGAAAAAAATAACAAGGGGGGTGGGGAACAAGCCAAAAGGAGAGAACAATAACAAAGTATAAAGAATAAAATAAAATTTGAGAAATAAAAGATTTATTAGAAAAAATAAAAATATAAAAGAATTAACAACAATGAATCAATACGGTAAAACAGAACCCCAATCTAAAAGAGGAAAGAAGAAAAAAAAAAGCCTTGGCTATGGGGGTGGAGTTTAGGCAGGGGTGGAACATAGGCAGGGGTGGGATTTAGTATGGGGTAGGGCCTAGTTGGGTGGGGGATTGACGTTTGAGCGTGGGGCAGGACCTCTTCTTAGGATCTGCCCAGAAGGGGAGAGACAGCAGGTCAAAAGATGGGCCTCTGTAGTGTGGAGTTCCAGAGTTTGGAAGTAGGGCACTGAGTGAGGGTGTGTGGGTGGGGTTTAGGCCCAGTGCTTTGGAGAGCGTCTCCGAGTGTAGAGGTGGGGCCCTGGGTGGGGGTGTAGGGGTGGGGTTTGGGCTCTGCGTGACAGGAGGGAGGCTCTGAGGGCAGAGGATTAGGCCTGGAGCCCAACAGGCTTCCCAGTGCCTAAGTGGACAGGGAAAGCACTGGCCCCATTCCTTTCTGTTCCTTAGCACCCCTCCCCGACCGTCTCCCCCAGGGTCTCCCCCATCGCCACTCGACCCTAACTGTAGGTGGGTCTCTCTAAGTGTAGAAACTCCTCCCCTCCCCCAGCCACCCCTCAGGGGTGCCAGTCCCATAGGTCCGGCCTTTACTTTTGCTCCCCCTTCCCTCCCTCCCATTCTCTCAGGACCTGAGCGGCTGGAGGGGGCCTAGGTGGGCAGAGGATCAGGCCCGGGATGTTAGAAGGTTCCCGGGAGCCCAAATGGGCAGGGGAAACCTGGCCATGCTCCCTTTTGATTCTCTACCCTCCCAATGGCTCCCCAATTTCCCCCTTTTCCCCTCTCCCAGCCACCTCTCAGGGGCACAAGTCCAGTCCCGCCTTCACTTCTCCTCCCCCTTCACTCCCCCCACACCCCATATCCTACCCAGTCACTGGGGGTTCCTCCCATCCCCTTAGGTGTCCGTGGTCCCCCTCCAGTGTCTGGTAGGTGCCTTAGTTGTGAGGAGACATGAATTCCATGTCCTCCTAATATGCCACTTTGACTCTGCCCTCAAATTCTATTTTTAAAAACATAGCATGAAATCTATTTGGATTTAAGGAATTTTTAACTATCGAATATATAGTTGGTTCCTTATAGGACAATGTAGCTCACATTACAAGTTCAATTTAAACCTTGAATTTGGAGGTAAAGCACATAAGAACATTGCAGAATGTCATCAATCACCACTTCCTTGCACTTTGGGGAAAGAAAATCAGAAGAGGTGGTGGGTGGGAACAGATGCTATGTAAGTAGAATTCTACATGATCTATTTTAAGATGTAAATCCTCTTCGATCTGAATTTTTGATTAATTTTCTGTTCATATGCTGTGATATTGTTGTAGTTGAGAAACAGAAGTTTGGCCAACAAATGTTCAGAGTGAACTGTATATTCTTTTTGAATATGCCATTAGCTAACCAGTTTTTGATAAATTGCCCAACTTTGCTAAGCTTCATTTTCCTTCATTTGAGATGGAGATAATTCTTGCCTTACTTCCTTAACATATTGTCATAGAATTCAAAATGTATCTACTATACATTTGAACTTTCATTGAAACATTTTGTTTAAAGGCCTAGTAATATAATATGATATCCCTCATATGTGGAATCTAATTTTTTAAAATGATCTAAATGAACTTATTTACAACACAGAAACAGATTTTGAAAACAAACTTATGGTTACCAAAGGGGAAGGGGGGGGAGATGAATTAGGAGTTTGGGATTAACATATACACAGTACAATATATAAAATAGGTAATCAAAAAGGACCTACTATATAGCACAGGGAATTCTACTCAATATTCTGTAATAACCTATATGGCAAAAGAATCTGAAAAAGAATGAATATATGTATATGTATAGCTGAATCACTTTGCTGTATACCTGAAACTAACACAACATTGTAAATCAACTATACTCCAATAAAATTTTTTTAGAAGTTCTCTTTTACACATTTATCCTTGAGTTTGTGGATTTCCCAGCACACATCTTTCCTGCTGCCTATTACATTTGAATAACTACATCTTTTGAACACAGCCTTCCAAACTACAGTGACAGAATGCAATCACTTTTAATAGCAAATTTTTGTTGTTTATATTTTTAAATAAAAGTCTCAAGATATATGATACAAAAAAATAAAGTCCTAATAATAAAAACTGAAATGTAAAGGTCAATGTTACCCCAACTACCACAAAGATAATTACTGAGTTAATTTATTAGGACACATAATCATAATCATGGCTATTGAGAAAAGCCATTTGCTTTTATTAGGAGTATTATGAGGTCATAGAACTAACTAGGTTTGAGTAATAAATACAAAAATAATAATTTACAGAAAGGTCAGTGAAGCTCAAATATAGAAGTAGAAATCCAAAAATGTTTTCAAAAAGGCAAAGAAGTAGTGTTCAATTCTATATAAGCATGTAGAAAATACGGGAAAGGACCAATTTAAGGGCTACGTGATAGAAAATTTTGAAAAACTAAAATTATACAGTAGAGAGTACAAGATATTGAAGACTCTATAATATTAAATTTATTAAATCTTGAAGAGATTTAAGTTACCGACAAAATTCTTGAGAAATATAGGCCCAGGATCTTAGAAGGTTCCCGGAGGCCCAAGTGGGCAGGGGAAACCTGGCCATGTTCCCTTTTGAGCAGAAATACTGTAGATGCACCAGACAGGAAAGAGCCCAAGAACATGAAAATCAGCTGAGTGGAATCATACGTATCTGAATATGAGCTAATGAAGGGTCTGTCCTTGGTAGATGGCTATGGAAATAGAGACACACTTGGATAAAGAGACTGAAGAGGTTGCAGACATATCTCAACCTGGGTAGTAGATGTATGGTATCCTATAATTGAAGAGGTGCAGAGAGAAGGAGTGAAAAATTAAAATCAATTTGGTTTAGGTGATGTAAATGAAAACCATTTCATTTGGACTTTAGATTTTAAGTTAGGGGTAGGAAACAAAAGTGAGAATGTATGAAAAGCATTTGGAAAGTCAAGAAGTAGGTCTCTTAAGTGTTTCTGAATACCCTGGACTTAGTGATATAGGCTCTTTATAGAGAAAGCAAAATGTTTTATCAGCTATGTGAGTCAGTGGTAAATTTGGCACATTCAATAAATATTTATTTTGCAGCTATTTTGTATTGGGGCCATGCAGTCTCTGGGCACAATATGAACTATTCAGTTTTTCATTTTTGCCTTTCCATAGGCTATTCTTCTTGCCTGGAATGTCCTTTCTTTGGCATTTCCCTTCTCAAAACAACAACAAATTGTATGATTACATGGGGTATAAATTTCAGTCTACAACTTCATATCTGTAAAAACTATATTTTATTTCTATAATTTTTATTTCAAGCTAGTATTCCAACAAACCGTGTGGAAATTTAACTTCAGTAGTTCTTTTGTGCCCCATGTTCATAACATGAGGTTCTGTGTCAATTTGTAGTGTTAATACACAGTGCAAAGGTGTAAGAAAGGGGGTGAGGTTGGGAATCTAGTTATTGCCTAAAAGAAATCAATTTATACTTGAATCATATGGTAAAACTAAACTTTAAAAATGAATATTAAATAGGTTACAGTGAAAAGCATATTTTTATTCCAAGAGTGCTGTTTTACAGCTGATAACAGAGAAGAGAGAAGTACTGAACTTAGCTACATTGGTATATAAATAAAAATGCAGTCTATAGACCAAAATAGATCCAACCAGGGAGGCTTGTGTATATTTTTCTGATGCTGGAACTAAGTGCTGTTTCATATCAAGTTACATTTTCCAATATATATTTCAGAAATTCCAGTTGTCCCTGTTTCCACTACTCCTTGTATCTTCGTGGGTTCTGTTCCCTCACTTTAGCTGAATGCATTTAATTGTTTGTCACATTAGTTATTATGTGTGTGTGTGCATATATATATATATATATATATATATATATATATATGCATCTTTTCCCAAGATGAATTAAAGCTGTACATTCTGCAAAGACAGATGAGACTCAGTAAACTCAAAGAAACTTGAACTCTGTATTTAGCCAAGATTCATTTAATTTTCTCACGATGACATATACACTAAAATACTCCAAATTTTTTGATGAATGACAAATATACACATTTTCTTTATAAATTACAACTGACAATATTTGCTTCTTTAAACTTTTAAATGCAAATACTGCCTCTATGCCTACTTTCTGGAGGGTTTTTATCATAAATGGGTGTTGAATTTTGACGAAAGCTTATTCTGCATCTATTGAGATGATCATATGGCTTTTAATCCTTCAACTTGTTAATATGGTGTATCACATTTGTTAATTTGCGTATATTGAAGAATGCTTGCATCCCTGGGATAAATCCCACTTGATAATGGTGTATGATCCTTTTAATGTGTTGTTGGATTCTGTTTGTTAGTTTTTTTTTTTTTAATTACCATATTTTTTTTTTTTAATTTTTATTTATTTATTTATTTTTGGCTGTGTTGGGTCTTCGTTTCTGTACGAGGGCTTTCTCTAGTTGCGGCAAGCGGGGGCCACTCTTCATCGCGGTGCGCGGGCCTTTCACTGTTGTGGCCTCTCTTGTTGCGGGGCACAGGCTCCAGACGCGCAGGCTCAGTAGTTGTGGCTCACGGGCCTAGTTGCTCCGTGGCATGTGGGATCTTCCCAGACCAGGGCTCGAACCCGTGTCCCCTGCATTGGCAGGCGGATTCTCAACCACTCTGCCACCGGGGAAGCCCTGTTTGTTAGTATTTTGTTGAGGATTTTTGCATCTATATTCATCAGTGATATTGGTCTGTAATTTTCTTTCTTTGTAGTATCTTTGTCTGGTTTTGATATCAGGGTGATGGTGGCCTTGGAGAATGAGTTTGGGAGTGTTCCTTCCTCTGCAATTTTTTGGAAGAGTTTGAGAAGGATGAGTGTTAGCTCTTCTCTAAATGTTTGATAGAATTTGCCTGTGAAGCAATCTAATCCTAGGTATTTTTTTGTTGTTGGAAGATTTTTAATCACAGTTTCAATTTCTGTGTTTGTGATTGGTCTGTTTATATCTTCTATTTCTTCCTGGTTCAGTCTCGGAAGGTGGTGTTTTTCTAAGAATTTGTCCATTTCTTCCAGTTTGTCCAATTTATTGGTGTATAGTTACTTGTAGTAATCTTTCATGATCCTGTGTATATCTGCAGTGTCAGTAGCTACTTCTCCTTTTTCATTTCTAATTCTATTGATTTGAGTCTTCTCCCTTTTTTTCTTGATGAGTCTGGTTAATGGTTTATCAATTTTGTTTATCTTCTCAAAGAATCAGCTTTTAATTTTATTGATCTTTGTTATTGTTTCCTTCATTTCTTTTTCATTTATTTCTGATCTGACCTTTAAGATTTCTTTCCTTCTGCTAACTTTGGGGTATTTTTGTTCTTCTTTCTCTAATTGCTTTAGGTGTAAGGTTAGGTTGTTTATTTGAGATTTTTCTTATTTCTTGAGGTAGGATTGTGTTGCTATAAACTTCACTCTTAGAACTGCTTTTGCTGCATACCATAGGTTTTGGGTCGTCATGTTTTCATTGTCATTTGTTTCTAGGTATTTTTTGATTTCCTCTTTGATTTCTTCAGTAATCTCTTGGTTATTTAGTGGCATACGGTTTAGCCTCCATGTGTTTGTATTTTTTACAGTTTTTTCTTTTTTTTCCTGTAATTGATATCTAGTCTCATAGCACTGTGGTCGGAAAGGATATTTGATATGATTTCAATTTTCTTAAATTTACCAAGGCTTGATTTGTGACCCAAGATGTGATCTATCCTGGAGAATGTTCCATGAGGACTTGAGAAGAAAGTGTATTCTGTTGTTTTTGGATGGAATGTCCTATAAATATCAATTAAGTCCATCTTGTTTGATGTGTCATTTAAAGCTTGTGTTTCCTTATTTTTTTCATTTTGGTTGATGCGTCCATTGGTGAAAGTGGGGTGTTAAAGTCCTCTACTCTTATTGTGTTACTGTCGATTTCCCTTTTTATGGCTGTTAGCATTTGCCTTATGTATTGAGGTGCTCTTACGTTGAATGCACAAATATTTACAATTGTTTTATCTTCTTGGATCAATCCCTTGATCATTATGTAGTGTCCTTCTTTGTCTCTTGTAATAGTCTTTATTTTAAAGACTTTTTTGTCTGTATGAGAATTGCTACTGCAGATTTCTTTTGATTTCTGTTTGCATGGAATATCTTTTTCTATCCCCTCACTTTCAGTCTGTATGTGTCCCTAGGTCTGAAGTGGGGTCTTGTAGACAGCATATATATGGATTTGTTTTTGTATCCATTCAGCCAGTCTATGTCATTTCGTTGGAGCATTTAATCCATTTACATTTAAGGTAATTATCAATATGTATGTTCCTATTACCATTTTCTTTATTGTTCTGGGTTTGTTTTTGTAGGTCTTTTCCTTCTCTTGTGTTTCCTGCTTAGAGAAGTTCCTTTAGCATTTGTTGTAAAGCTGGTTTGGTGGTGCTGAATTCCTAACTTTTGCTTGTCTGTAAGGGTTTTAATTTCTCTGTTGAATCTGAATGAGATCCCTGCTGGGTAGAGTAATCTTGGTTGTAGGTTTTTCCCTTTCATCACTTTAAATATGTCCTGTCACTCCCTTCTGGCTTGCAGAGTTTTTCTGAAAGATCAGCTTTTAATCTTATGGGGATTCCCTTGGATATTATTTGTTGCTTTTCCCTTACTGCTTTTAATATTTTTTCTTAGTATTTAATTTTTGATAGTTTGATTAATATGTGTCTTGGCATGTTTCTCCTTGGATTTATCCTGTATGGGACTCTCTGCGCTTCCTGGGCTTGACTGACTATTTCCTTTCCCATGTTAGGGAAGTTTTCAACTATAATCTCTTCATATATTTTCTCAGACCCTTTCTTTTCCTGTTCTTCTTCTGGGAACCCTATAATTCAAATGTTGGTGCATTTGATGTTGTCCCAGTGGTCTCTGAGACTGTCCTCAATTCTTTTCATTCTTTTTCCTTTATTCTGCTCTGAGGTCATTATTTCCACTATTTTATCTTCCCCGTCACTTATCCGTCCTTCTGCCTCAGTTATTCTGCTATTGATTCCTTCTAGAGAATTTTTCATTTCATTTATTGTGTTGTTCATCATTGTTTGTTTGCTCTTTAGTTCTTCTAGGTCCTAGTTAAGCACTCTTGTATTTTCTCTATTCTATTTCCAAGATTTTGGATCATCTTTACTATCATTACCTTGAATTCTTTTTCAGGTAGACTGCCTATTTCCTCTTTATTTGTTTGGTCTGGTGGGTTTTTACCTTGCTCCTTCATCTGCTTGCATATTTCTCTGTCTTCTTATTTTGTTTAACTTACTGTGTTTGGGGTCTCCTTTTCTCAGGCTGCAAGTTCGTAGTTCCCATTGTTTTTGGTGTCTGCCCCCAATGGGTAAGTTTGGTTCAGTGGGTTGTGTAGGCTTCCTGGTGGAGGGGACTGGTGCCTGTGTTCTGGTGGGTGAGGCTGGATCTTGTCTTTCTGATGGGCAGGACTGCATCCAGTGGTGTGTTTTGGGGTGTCTGGGAACTTAGTATGATTTTAGGCAGCCTCTGTGCTAATGGGTGGGGTTGTGTTCCTGTCTTGCTAGTTGTTTGTCATGGGGCATACAACACTGAAGTTTGCTGGCCGTTGGGTGGACCTGGGTCTTAGCATTGAGATGGAGCTCTTTGGGAGAGCCCTCACCAATTGATATAATGTGGGGCCTGGAGGTCTCTGGTGGTCCAAAGTCCTGAACTTGGCTCTGCCACATCAGAGGCTCAGGCCTGACACTGGGCCAGAGCACCAAGACCCCATCAGCCACACGGCTCAGAAGAAAAGGGAGAAAAAAAGAAAGATAAATAAATAAATAAATAAACAAAATAATAAATAAATTATTAAAATAAAAAATAATAATAAAAAAAGGAGAGCAACCAAACCAATAAACAAATCCACTAATGATAACAAGCTTTAAAAACGAAACTAAGATAAATATGAAAATCAGAAACAAATCAGTCGCAGACAGCAAACCCCAAGTCTACGGTTGCTCCCAACGTCCACTGTCTCAATTTTGGGACGATTCGTTGTCTGCTAAGGTATTCCACAGATTCAGTGTTCATCAAGTTGACTGCGTGGATTTAATCTGCGCTCCTGAGGCTGCACAGAGAGACTCCCCTTTCTCTCCTTTGTTTGCACAGCTCCTGGGGTTCAGCTTTGGATTTGGCCCCACCTCTGCATGTAAGTCACCTGAGGGCATCTGTTCCCACCCAGACAGGATGGGGTTAAAGCAGTGGCTGATTAAGGGGCTCTGGCTCACTCAGTCCTGGGGGAGGGAGGGGTACGGTAGTTATGATTGGAATGTGGGGTGAGCCTGCAGCAGCAGAGGCCGGCATGACGTTGCAACAGCCTGAGGTGCGCAGTGTGTTCTCCTTGGGAAGTTGTCCCTGGATCACGGGACCCTGCCAGTGGTGGGCTGCACAGGCTTCCGGGGAGGGGGTGTGGATAGTGACCTGTGCTTGCACACAGGATGCCTGGTGGCTGCTGCAGCAGTGTTAGCGTTTCATGCCTGTTTCTGTGGTCTGAGCTGATAGGCGCCATCTCTGGAGCTCATTTAGGTGGTGCTCTGCTTTCTGTGGGCAGATGGGGAAGGAATCCCCTCTCCTTTCACACCCTGAAATAATGGTCTCTTGCCTCTTAGGCAAGTCCAGAGTTTTTCCCGGACTCTCTCCCAGCTAGCTGTGGTGCACTATCCCCCTTCAGGTTGTGTTCCCACAGCCAACCCCAGTCCTCTCCCTGGGATCTGACCTCCGAAGCCCGAGCCTCAGCTCCCAGCCCCCGCCCGTCCTGGCAGGTGAGCAGGCAAGCCTCTCAGGCTAGTGAGTGCTGGTCGCAGCGATCCTCTGTGCGGGAATCTCTCCACTTTGCCATCTGCAGTCCTGTTGCTGCACTCTCCTCCATGGCTCTGAAGCTTCCCCCCCACCCACCCGCAGTCTCCACCAGTGAAGGGGCTTCCTAGTGTGTGGAAACTTTTCCTCCTTCACAGCTCCCTCGCAGAGGTGCAGGTCCAGTCCCTATTCTTTTGTCTTCACTTTTTCTTTTTTCTTATGCCCTACCCGGGTACGTGGGGATTTTCTTGCCTTTTGGGAAGTCTGAGGTCTTCTGCTAGCATTCAGTAAGTGTTCTGTAGGAGTTGTTCCACATGTAGATGTATTTTTGATGTATTTGTGGGGAGGAAGGTGATCTCCACGTCTTACTCCTCCGCCATCTTGATGCCCCCCACCCCGCACTGTATTTTTATCTGTCCTTTTCCATTGGACAGGAAGCTCAGATAAGTGGTTTATTACTGAGGATATTAAAGCACAGGAACCAACAGCCAGATGAAGAGATTCATAGGGTGAGGTCGAGAACAAAGAAACTTCAGTCCTCTTGGAGTGTGGAGCCCAGCCCTAAATAGCTTTTAAATGAAGATTAGCAATGTTAGTTGTATACAGCAACTTCTAGAAAAGCAAACTGCCATGTGTATAATAACCAATAATGCTGAATCATAATATTTCTGTTGTCTGCATTTCAGTAATATAGTTAAACATATTTCTGAAAGAATATGTGCAAACAATATAAAGGGCCTGTTTTCCTCCAACCACGTGCATCATAGAAGAAGTCAATTAATAAGGATCTGTTCCTTATTTCTTTCAACTCTGGCTAATTTTCGTTTCTAGCTACTAGTTTTTCTCTATATTACTCTTAGTTTTTCTAGTTCTCATTATACTAGCCATGCAATGAAAAATGTTTATAAAAAACACTGCAATGAATCAGAATAAGTAATAAGTTAATGCTGCTTCATTGGGTAAATCCTTTTATATGATACAATTTCTTCTTTTGTAATATGCATAAATACACTGTATCTTATGAAAAATTTCATAAAACTGCTTGAGCATTATTAAATATTTTAAGAAATTATTTATTTGCTATTCTTTTTATGGAAAATATGTTAATTATGAACATAGATTTATTTAATAAAAACTACTGGTAAGATCACAACACATACAAACATCCCTGAAGACCAAGGTATGTATATATGCAAATAATTTGCATATGTTAGTAACTGAAAAACAATTTGCTAGTGTCAATAAAAGCTGTAAAAATAACAATTGGGATCCTATATAAAATCTGCCATATGAAAAGAGATATGCAAGGAAGTATAAGCTATTAAGCTAATTAAAGGGCAATTAAAAATTATTAGTACTACCATTGAAAGGATTTTATAGGTTCCCTTTCCTTTTGCTGTGTGATTACAATCTCTGAATGTGAGAGAGCTGCAGATTAAAATAAAAATCCATTTCATCCTTAAACCTTTTAAAAGACCATTTTTAAAGGGAAAGAACACATTGGTTTCACGTTTATAAATAATTCTTAAAACTACCAAGTTTTGAGAGGCATTATTTTGTTTTTTCAAAAATGTACACAAATAAACTATAAGCAAACTAACAAATAGAAACCTCAAAAACCAATGGGTTTATTTAAACTTTCAGTGCTTTAGTTAAGCTGAGACCCAAAAGAATTATCAATTTGATATAGATGTTTTGAATAATTGAATATAAAACAGTGAATTCTGTGTGAAAACCTAGAATATTAAAGGTAGTAAACAAGATATGATATTCAGTGAGTACTATGAAAGCGATTTAGAGGTGCCTGCATCGTTCCCTTGGAACTTAGGAAGTATGTGAGCAGTGCAATATAAAGAATATTCAGTTTAGTTGTGTTTGGTAAGGATGCAGTTCACAGATTAAGTCAATAGTACTGCAATTTTGTTATCAGGATCCATTTCTAATCAACAATAATCATGCAACAAATTAAGCATTGATACTTATTTGATTGTGAGAGCCCTGCATCTGTCACAGGGTACACGGAGAAATATGAGCCTCAGTTGGTTTTCATCTTAATGAATTTTGACTCGTGTACACCTGTTTCTCATTACCCAGTAAGAGAATTATAGCAACTCTGACAGACAGAAAGAAAAACAAAAAACAGTCAACTTTGCTGCAAGCTAAGAAGTAGGTTGCAACTCTCCAAGAGCTTTACAAAAATTTCATATTTGTAATAGAGAAAGCATCGGTTTAGAGTATTTCCATTTGCCAATGCAAATGTGAAATGAACGGTTGAAAGCATTGTGCTTGAGAGCGTCTCAAGTATTAAAAATATCCTGTCAATAAGTAAACAAAATGATTTTCAAAAAATTTTGTAGCACAAAAAAGAATAACAGAATCCAGCAGTAATTTTTTCCCAAGTACCATTCTGACATGTTTTTAGGAGTCTTTGTACGTATATATTAAATTACCTAAGTTAAATTCCACATTGACCTTTTCTTTCCTTACATGCTATTGAATTCTTAAAAGAAAGTTACATTAAAATAACCTAAATCACTTTTTCAGCCAGGTAGGTAAATTCAAATTCTCTATTTTCTTATGAATCTTAATATAATTCTTTTAGGCATTATTTATTGAATTCCTATTGTGTGCCAGCCACTGTTACAAATACTTAACAGGCATTATCTCATTCACTTTCACAATAATTCTGTAAGGTAACTACAATTATGTACATTTTACGGATGAGAAAAATAAAACTTAAATTATTAACTTGTCCAACGTCTTAGAGGTATTAAGCATCATACCCAGCGTAGTAACCCAGATCTATTAATTCCAGAACTTTCCTTCTTAACAACTGTACCTCTCTATAACATTTACTCAATTGCTGATAATTTAGGTATTTAAAGAATACACTCCAAAATTTTATTATTTGTAGATAATAGACCAGAGCTCTGCTCATGGCTTTTCAAATTTTTTTGTGTACTTGGACAAAAGTCATTTTTACTGTCAGACACTATGAGAAGCAGCAAATATCTGCTTTGCCTACTTTCCAGAGTTGGTTTAAAAAAAGAAGGAGTGAATGCATGTAAGAGCACATTAAATGTTGTAAAATGTTATGAAAATTTATTGTATGTAATTGTCACATATTAAGTGTTTCTACGTCATTGAAAGTAGTTATTGGCTTAAATTTCTTATGACTTAAGACCTCAGCAAAGAGAATTTCCTGCTTGTTTCAGGAGACAAACCATAATACAGACAGGTCATTATACTGTACACTAAACCCAAGAGTCTTCCCAAAGTCCTGGGGCTTTTCCTAAAGTCAGAGCAGATGAATGTATGTGGCAATCTTAAGTGTTCATGGTGAGGAGTGTGGATTCACAGGGCCTCCGTCGTTCCTGAGTATAGGCTTTGTAATGCTTATATACTCACATTAGATTAGTTGTTTTATGGTACCTATTTCTGAGCTCATTATATGCAGAAGCAGAGATAAACTACAATGATCTACAAACTGACGTTTCTTGATGCCATCTCCTAGAAATCTCTCTATATACCCTTTGGAGCCTCCAGGTGACATCCAGGGGCAGTTTTTTTTTTTAAGGAATTCCTTTATTTTATTTATTTATTTATTTATTTTTGGCTGTGTTGGGTCTTCGTTTCTGTGCAAGGGCTTTCTCCAGTTGCAGCAAGCGGGGGCCACTCTTCATCGCGGTGCGCGGGCCTCTCACTATCGCGGCCTCTCTTGTTGCGAAGCACAAGCTCCAGATGCGCAGGCTCAGTAGTTGTGGCTCACGGGCCTTGTTGCTCCGTGGCATGTGGGATCCTCCCAGACCAGGGCTCGAACCCGTGTCCCCTGCATTGGCAGGCAGACTCTCAACCACTGCGCCAGCGGGGAAGCCCCAGGGGCAGTTTTTATATCTCAAACTTTCAGAGCGGGATTTGCAAACTCAGATGCCAAGTGACATGCAAAACGAACCAAGTATAGGGATTAGGGTGATGTAAGCTTCAGTTCATTGTTGACATTAAGGAATAGGGGTTCACTATTGCCAGGTCCTCCAATTTAAAAAAATACATGTTTTTCCAGCTTTATTGAGATATAATTGACATATAGCTTTGTATAAATTTAAGGTGTACAACATGATGATTTGATACATGTATGTATTGCAAAATGTTTACCACAATAAAGATAGTTACATTCTTTACCTCACTTAATTACCATTTTATTGTTATACTGTTATGATGGGAACACGAAAGCTCTACTTGTATCAAAAGAACTTTCAAATATATAAAACAGTACAGTACGGTTAACTAGTTAACTATCATCACCATGCTGTACTTATTCATCTTATAACTAGAAGTTTGTATCCTTGACCAACATTTTCCCATTTTCTCCACCCCTCAGCCCCTGGCAACCACCATTCTACTCTCTGTTTCTATAAGTTCTATGTTTTTAGATTTCACATATAAGTGAGATCACACAGTATTTGTCTTTCTCTGTTTGGCTTATTTCACTTAGCACAGTGCCCTTACAATCCATCCATTTTGTCACAAATGGCGAGAATTTCTTCCTTTTTATGAATGAATAATATTCCTGTGTGTGTGTGTGTGTGTGTGTGTGTGTGTGTGTGTGTGTATCACAAATTCTTTATCCATTCATCCACTGATGAACACTTAGGTTGTTCAGATCTTCCCACTTTTTGGAGATGGCAGAAATTGAGTGAAACCCTCCCAATTCTTAAATGTTAGAAACTAACTTAAATTAAAACAAGGCAAGCAGGAAGGACAAAACAATTTTGTTTGTGGGATTCATTTTGCAGTCTCCTGATTCATAATGTCTATATCCATTTTTTATGGTACAGTTCTTATGTTATTCTCCATAAAATATTTTCTCATTATCATTTGAAGCTTATTAACATCATGTATTTCTTCCCATTGAAGGCAACCTTGAAACATTTTCAAGAGGACACAGTTCAGCAGCTATTCCCAATTATTACTATCAAAGGAATACTTTATTTCTGGTTCTGGAAGAAGTACCAGCTTTTAGGTTCTGTACAGAACTCATGCTGCCTTAGGGACTCTCTCTCCACTCTTTCCCTCCTCTGAAGCCTGATTATTATGTGTAGATATGGCTGGAATTTTGCATGTTCAAGGAGTAGGTGCTTTGCTGGGAAAAACTTCAGTTAAACAGGGTCCAGAGATGCTCAAGGATACTTGGCCTTTGCTGTGGTAGAGAGTTACACTTGTTTTCATAAGCTTCTGTAACAAAGCCTGAGACTCTCTGGCAATTACGTAGACCAAATGCTTGTGCAGAGTGGGATCTTCTTACTAAATTTAGAATGACACAGGACCGGCTTCTCTATAAACTGCCTGGTGCAATGTGACCTCTCTTACAATAGAAATGATACTTTATGTCCCTGTTGAAATGATTCTGTGAAGAAGGGGGAAAGGGAGATAAAGCTTTTGAAATATATTGGGTTCCATAAGATATAAAACTGTGATGTGAATCCAGAGTATTAGTATCAAATGACAGAATAATGTTAAGGAAATTTTCTACCCCCTTTCCCAGCTCTGAGATAGCCATTCTAAATTTAACTTACTTTTCAAACTCGATTCCACACACTAGACTTTTCACTGATGGGTCATCATGAAAAGACTGAGGCAATTTCCATTGGAATTTTGATTACCATCTCTGTGTGGGATTTCCCAGTAGGAGCTAGGAGAGGAGCATATAAAGAAAACAGAAATATAGTCTCTTGAACCCATGGTCACTGCTACTAATTTTCCAATTTCCACCTTGGAAGGTCTTTGCAGATTTTACCATCATGCCCCTTTGAAGCCCTTTGAAAGAAACTTGATGCTATATTAATTGCAAAGATGTCACTGGTGGTGTTGAAGTTTCAAAAACCAGGTCAGCATTCCAACATATACTATGCTTAATGTTTCTTTCTGAAGGTTAAAAAACCTTAATTAGTTTTGGCAAAGGTCAGTTTTAATGTAGATTGACAATCCAAGGTGGAAAACTATAAGCAGACCTCCACTTTCAAGGGGAAGCTTAAATTGATTTGAAAGATGACAAATTTTGAATACAGCACATTTATTAAAAATCTGTTTAACCCTCAGCAAACACACAACCCAAGTCTATAATTGGATAAACATAATTTCCTTACAAGAATGAGAAAATCTAAATAACCCCTCACAACAGAGTGCCTAAAAGAAATATCATTAGTGACTCATGGATTAGAAAAATATTATTTTCAACATAATTTTGTGGCTTTTCAGTTTAAATTACCTCCTTCAAAAAATTTAATTTTCAGAAATGGAGGTATTTGTAATGAGGTGGATGGAGTTAGAGTCTGTCATACAGAGTGAAGTAAGTCAGAAAGAGAAAAACAAATACAGTATGCTAACACATATATACGGAATCTAAGGGAAAAAAAAAAGGCCATGAAGAACCTAGTGGCAAGACGGGAATAAAGACACAGACCTACTAGAGAATGGACTTGAGGATATGGGGAGGGGGTGGGGTGAGATGTGACAGGGTAAGAGAGTGTCATGGACATATATACACTACCAAATGTAAAATAGATAACTAGTGGGAAGCAGCCTCATAGCACAGGGAGATCAGCTTGGTGCTTTGTGACCACCTAGAGGGGTGGGATGGGGAGGGTGGGAGGGAGAGAGATGCAAGAGGGAAGAGAAATGGGAACATATTGTATATGTATAACTGATTCACTTTGTTATAAAGCAGAAGCTAACACACCATTGTAAGGCAATTATACTTCAATAAAGATGTTTAAAAAAAAAATTTAATTTTCAAAAATATTTAATTTTCACTTTATGCAGACATAGCAGAAGGCAGTAAAGCAATCTCTTTATAATTTTTGTGTATTCCTGTGTATATCTATGTTTATACTGAGAACACATGGTCGTCAGATTTTAATTCCATTTTGGGAAAAAGACATCAGGTCCCATAAAGATAACTACCGAATGTTGGAGTCAGATGTACCAATTATTAATAGATCAATGTTACTCTTTTTACCTCTAAATTAAATCTCAAAATCTTTACCAAGTGATATTTCCTTTCAAGGTATCTTGGAAAAATAAGTATGGACCATTTTAAGTTCTATTTTTGTTAGTGTGTCAGCCCTATTTATAACCCAAATCTATGTTTTAACTCTTAACATAAGAACCAAGGGAGCATGAAACCTAGAATATATTCTCTAAGGTACTTCTAGGTCACACTAGAATATCAATACTGCTCTTCTTATTTTAGATTCAATATTGTTTTTCTGATAGAGCTTTAATGGAATCTTTTTTCTTTATTATGCAGTCAAAGAAAACAAATACTGTTTATAGAGATATTTGTTTTGATTACATAAATATACACAAATATGGAAATACAATGATATTTCCCACAGTATGTTTGTGGTGCACTAGTTCTATCATGAAAAAGAAAATAAAGAATTAAAGAGTTTTGCACAGTGAAGGAAACTATCAACAAAATGAAAAATCCTACTGAATGGGAGAAAATATTTGCAAACAGTATGTCTGATAAGGAATTAATATCCAAAATATACCAAGAACTCACACAAATCAACATCAAAAAAACCAACCCGATTTTTAAAATGTCTATTTGAATAGATATTTTTCCAAAGAAGACATAAAGGGCTTCCCTGGTGGTGCAGTGGTTGAGAGTCCACCTGTCAATGCAGGGGACACGGGTTCGAGCCCTGGTCTGGGAGGATCCCACAGGCCGCGGAGCGGCTGGGCCCGTGAGCCACAATTGCTGAGCCTGTGTGTCTGGAGCCTGTGCTCCGCAACAAGAGAGGCCGCGATAGTGAGAAGCCCACGCACCGCGATGAAGAGTGGTCCCCGCTTGCCACAACTAGAGAAAGCCCTCGCACAGAAACGAAGACCCAACACAGCCATAAATAAAAAAATAAATAAATTAAAAAAATAAAAAAGATATCTTACAAAAAAAAAACAAAAGACATAAAGATGGCCAACAGGCATATGAAATGATGCCCAACATCACTAATCACCAGGGAAATGCAAATCAAAACCACAATAAGATATCACCTCCCACCTGTCAGAATGGCTATTATCAAAAAGACAACAAATACCAAGTATTAGTAGAATGTGGAGGAAAGGGAATCCTCTGCACTGTTGGTGGGAATGTAAATTGGTGCAGCCACTATGGAAAAGAATATGGAGTCTTCAAATAATTAAAAATGGAACTACCATATGATCCAGCAATTCTACTCCTGGGTATTTATCCAAAGAAAAAAAATGCTAATTAGAAAAGCTATAGGCACCCCTATGTTCATTGCAGCACTATTTACAATAGCCAAGATATGGAATCAACCTAAGTGCCCGTTAATAGATAAATGGATAAAGAAGATGTGGTATATACGTGTACAATGGAATATTAATCAGCTATAAAAAGAATGAAATCTTGCTCTTTTCAACAATATGGATGGAGCTAGAGGATACTATGCTAAGTGGAAAAAGTCAGACAGAGAAAGACAAATACTGTATGATTTCACTCATATATGGAATCTAGAAAATAAAACAAATGAATAAACATAATAAAACAGTAGCAGAGTTATAGATACAGAGAACAAACAGGTGGTTGCCAGAGGGGACGAGAGTAAGGAGAGGAAAGAAATAGGTGAAGGAGATTAAGGAATACGAACTTCCAGGTGCAAAATAAATGTCACAGGTATGAAATGTACAGTGTGAAGAATATAGTCAATAATTACATAATATCATTGTATGGCGGCATACCGTAACCAGACTTATCCTGGTGATCATTTTGAAATGTATAGAAATACCAAATTATTATACTGTGTAACAGAAACTAACATAGTGTTGTAGGTCAATTATAATTCAAAAACGAACAAACAAATAAACTCAAAGGAAAAGAAATCAGATTTGAGGTTACCAGAGGTGTGGGCTAGGGAGAGAGTGAATTGGATGAAGGCAGTCAAAATGTACCAACTTCCAAGTTATAAGATAAATAAATCCTAGGGATGTAATGTACAACAGGGTAAATATAAGTAGCACTGCTCTATGTTATATATGAAAGTTGTTAAGAAAGTAAATCCTAAGAGTACTCATCACAAGAAAAAAATTTTTTTTCTATTTTTAAAATTTTGTATCTATACGAGATGATGGATGTTCCCTAAACTTAGTGTGGTCATCATTTCATGAAGTATATCCGTCAATTCATTACTCTGTACAGCTTAAACTTACACAGTGCTGCTGTATGTCAATTATGTCTCAATAAAGCTGGAAGAAAAAATTTAACTTAATTTTTAAAAAGGAATTAAAGAGAATTCACAATTCACATTACTACATTAAAGGCTCTGAGAAGTCTTGCAGCGAATCAATCTGTTGCTTTCATCACTGATTATTTCACAACTGTAGGATTGCTTTGTGAGTATGTGTGTAGTGTAACATGGAATGAATGACTTGTGTTAGGGAAAAACAACTGAAGGCCAAATAATTATTTAGATGATAGAACAAATATAGGTAAAATAGTGTTTTCTAAACTTTTGAACAGGAGTAGAACTTAAGAATACATTTTTAAGGGATTTTACAGGGGAAAGAGGGACTACTCCTTTGCACCCAGGCAATTAATCTAAAAAGTTCCAAATACCTCTCGTAAAGAAGGGAGAGAGGAAAGTAAGATTTTTTTTTCTTTGTAGCGAATTAAATACTGAAAAAAGGGTGTTGGAGATCATTAAAAAACAAGACAACAAACCCAAAATGGAGTCATTTATGCTAAGCCCCATGTCACCAAGCTGAGACTTAATTATACTTTTGGCTCTCCCAGAAATGGCATCTGAAACCAGTCAATCAGGAATGCCTGGCAGCACTAGTTAGGTAATCTGCCTGACAGACGTCTGCCATCCCCTAAAGCAAAGTAACCTTCAATAACCAACCTGCTTTTTTGTCTAATATAAATTCCTTGTTCCTGCTCCCTTCTGCCTATAAGTCTTTCATTTGGTACAGCCCCTAGGAGCTCCTTTCTATCTGCTACATTGGATGCTGCCTGATTCGAACTGATTTTTGTTCAAATAAACTCAAAATTTTTAATATGCCTCAGTGTATCTATCTCTTAACAGGATGGAGTTTTTGGTGTTTCTCAGGCAGTGGCCAGGGAATTCTGAAATCAAGTTAAAGATAAGAATCTTATTTTGAGAAAATTCGAGAATGAAAAATAAATTGGAAAGGAGATAATATTGAAAAGTGGATATAAAGGAAACCAGAATGAAGTCTGAGAAATAGGAGTGAGTTGGAGGAATGGGTTTTTAGAAAAGGCCCAACACTTTCGATTCATATTAATGTCTCTCGCTGCTCCTCTGGCCAAACCTTGGGATCCTCATTGGCAAAGCCCTGTTGACAGTTTGAAATTCATGTAGTGCCATTTATTAGATGTGTGATCTTGACAAATTTACTAAATTTTTATGCTATCATTTTCTCAACTTCTAGAGAGGAATACCAAAATTTACCAGTAAGGCTGATCTTATTTTGTTTGTAAATTTTGTTTAGTCATCTCCATTCCCCTGACTATTAAGTCCTTTTCCTACCTACCCTTGAATTAACATTTTATCTACGCCATCACAATAGAGCTCACATTTCACCTTTTCCAAACCACAAAAATCATTTTCTTTTTCTTACACCTAGTGTGTGTGTGTACAGCATGAGCTAGCACTGATGCATATATTTTTTAGTGTTCTTGACTTAGCTCACTGTTGTAAATCTCCCTTCTTTAAACAGTCTGAAAATGCCTTAAAGTTAGTTTGAGTACTGTCTCTTTCTGAAAAAGTGCAGTCAGTACAGTAAGGAGTGAAAATAACTGGAGAGGTTTCTTAAACCCTAGTTTAATATCAAGGGTGATTAAAGGTAGAATATAAGGACTTTCTGCCTCGTTTCACTCACTGGTACTCAATTAACTTCAAAAAGTGTTAAAGTTGAAAAAACTTAGTAGAGTTGAACTAAAAGCCAATGGTTGAATTTATTTCATTTCTTTTTAACAAATATAAAAATATGAATACAAGAGCTTGGATCCTCCTGCAACTAACTGAAAAGAAATAAAGATATTTTCTGAAAACACTACTAAGGGATCTATTTTCAGAGTGTGTGCCTGCAGGTAGGGCTTTAAAGATACAGTTATGCTGCACTTAAACAATACTAGAGAATTTCTAGTTTCTATCACTTCTGCAGTCTCACGGCAGAACAAGTGACCACTACCTTTTTGGATTTGCATTCCAGCATCTAAGAACAAAAAATAAATGAACAAACAATAAACAAAAAATCTATAGTAGCAAGGTTCACTTTCATGTTATTTATCTAAGATCTATTTCTTCATTGCTTCTTCTTATAAAGGAGGAGGTAAAAAACATCTAGAAATGTTGTATGGCTGACTTGTGGTGGGATGACTCTATTACACTCTATTTTATAATCATAAGATTCCTGAAAGTATATGCAATTCTGGAACATATGCATAGTCGTGACTTCATAGGTCTAAATGTGTAAAAGGTTAATTATAAAGTTTAATTTCTCCTTTCTATATATTTTTTTCTCTTAAGAGAAATGAGTTAGAGGAAGTCATTAAATCAAGTGCAAGGCTTCTACTCATGAGATTAAACATTATGTAATACCAAGTTCTCCCTCTTTTAGTGTAGATGTAGACAGCACTAGTAATGAAGTCACAACTTCCCTTCTATACTCGACCAATCTAATATCTGAGCAAATCCTCTATTCCATTCTCTTTTAAAATTATTTTGATTCTGAACAACCTCCTCTTTTTTTGTGTGTGTTTAAGCTGTATTTAAAATATTTTATATATGTACATATACATGTACGTATTTTAAGATTAGAGAGCAAGAGTTTTGCATGGCATTTTGGACCAAATTTTGGCCAGGTGGACAGGGATTCCATGACTTATATTCTTATATATTTGACAATGAATTAAACTTTTTATACACATCATTAGCAAAAAGATGGCCTACTCTTACTAATGGCAACCTGTTTTCATTCCAGTCATTCAATCATTCAGGAAAGTATTTTCAGTAAATCATTTAAATAGTGATAATGACTACAAATATTCAATATGGCTGAACTTTTGCAAAGGAAACGGAAGAAATTACTGTCTTGTTCAGAATTTATAAATGTTGGTCTTTAGTCAATATATAGAGTAACATAACAAGGATGGCAAAACCAAATAGTTCTACTTCCTATCCATATAATGTTTTAATAATACTAACCAAGAAAAGAAACATAAATATCTTATGACTTAGATATTTATATGTGTTATATCTAAAATTCATTTCTTGATCATCTAATTCCTATGTTCTTTTCCTTTCTTTTAATCTAAAACATTCCTTTTTTCTCTGAAATAAATTATAGACTGCATTAATCCCAATATATTTCACGAATATATTGTCAAGATCATTTGTCTGTAGTAATTTGCTTCAAACTCATTTTTAGAGGATCTACCACTAAAAATTCTATTCATCATTCAGACTGGGCAATAGGCATGAAAAGTCAAACAAGTTTCCCAGGTGATTCTAATGTGATGGTTTAGCAATCGCTTCTCTGGATAATTTAATTTTCCTAATTTGTTCCTTGGCTGACTTTTCACTTGATTTTTACAGTTTTGGAGGTGGTTTGGTTTCTTTAAATTATGTGGGTTACAAGCTAATCATAATCAGATTATTTACCTTGTCCAGCTAGATCATCACACTACTAAGGCATAGGTTATAATTAGAGCCCTATTCTGTAACCATATTTTGTCCACCAATTTTTCACCAAGAGCCTTGTAAATAAGCTGTTTATAACCAAAGAAAGCACACTAAAAAGTATGGTTAGTATTCGGGTAAATTCATGGTTACTGATGGACTAGTAGCTCGGAGCACATGTTTAACCTAGGTTTATAAACCTGTTTCCCGAATATTACCTTTAAAGTCTTACCATGTCCACAACTCACATACATTATTATCTACTCATTATATTCTTTAAAATGACTCACTTTCTAAACTCAAATAATACATAAAGAAAACTTATATCACTACTATAAAAAGAAAATAGTAACATTGCCAAAAATAGAAGATAATTTTAAAATAAATGCAATAACACAAAAATTATGCTTTTAAAACCTAACTAGGTACCGTACTGCTGTTTGATCCATTCGGCTTTAAGCTTGGCACTCTCTTTCTCTTTATTAAAAACAAAGAATTGCAAGCAATGAAAAGTGTTAAATGTATACCAGTACAAAATAAACTATCTAATATAAAATGAGCCACCTAAAGTGCCCCTCACATAATTCATAGTGGTGATCAAACTTGAATTTTTGAAGCATATTAAAGTGCCTCAGAATCTGGATCTGAGAAGCCAGTAAGATTACACTACAGAAAAAAAAAACACCTTTTTTCAGGGAAAGAGACATATTGCTCATTGTTCATAAACATGAACATTCACAGAGTATCTGTGATGGATTTAGGATGATAATCCATATTTCTAATGTTTATTTCCATTAATTCTTTGGATCACAATGAAAAAAAATAATGTGATCTTCAATTTCTGGCTATATGGGTAAGTTAGAAAGCCTGAAAAACTTTCTTTTAAAAAAAACAGAAATTCTTAATAAGCTAGTACAAACATTTTTTTAAATGCCTAGGTGAACTTTTGAGGAATAAAAACAAAATCCTAAGTGGTAAAAAATAAAAAGGAAAATAATCTGAAAGAGTAATAGAAAGCTAAAGCTGATACAGCAAGTTGTCTCATGATAGAAATGAAATAAGACCTTGGGCCAAGCAATATGGTGAGTTAAAACTGAGACACGTGCATGAAACCAAGACTCTCTAGCAGACACTCCCTCGTTGGAAGACACACTAGAAAAAAATATTCCCTCCGGCAATTAAAAATAAGATAATTTGTCTGTCTTCACCTCAATTATATCTGGAAGAAAAATGTCCCAGTCTTACAGAAGTTCAATAAAGAATAACTGAATATGAGCTCACAATCCAAAATTATCAAACACACTAAGAAATAAATCACCATGGGTAAGTCAGCAGAAACAACTATCAACAGAATTAACCCACAAATATTTCTGATTTTAGAAAGGTCAGAAGGAGCATATGAGGAAAGTATGTTTAAAATTGAATGGGAACTGAAGGCATGAGCCAGGAACAAGAGACTTCTAAAAGCAGTCAGATTTTAAAACCAAAACCAAAACAAAACAAAACAAAACAAAACAAAACACACAAATAGAATGTGTGCAATAAACAGACACTCATTGAAATTAGTGGATAACATAAACCCAACTGAAGATAATTAGTAAACTGAGATATTAATCTGAAGTCTAGGGAAGCAAAGGAACAGAAAACATGAGATATTGAAATTTAAAAAAGAATATCAAATGCTTTTCTTTTCAGAATTCTAGAGGGAGAAATTAGATGTGAGAGAAACATTCGAAGAGAAAATGGTTAAACATTTTCAACACCTGAAGACATGAATTCTCAGATTCCGTAATCTCAACAAAATCCAAACAGGGAAAAAAAGCAGACAAACAAACAAATATTGGACACATCATGGTGAAGCTGTACAACTCCAGAGACAAAGATAGTATATTAAAAGTTATGAAAAAGAAAAGACAGATTATCTGCAAACAATCAGCATTTAGACTGACAGGCAACTTCTTGACAACAATAGAAACTGATGTTAACAGAACAATATCCTCAATTTGCTAAAACTTAAAACTTAACTTAAAACTTTAAACCTACCTTAAATTATATTTAAGAGCAGGATAAAATACATATTTAGATAAAACTAAGAAAATTTACCTTCAATAGAGCCTCATTAAATACACTTCTAGTAGATGTACTTCAAGAAAAAGAAAGTATTTAAGAAAAGTTTAGGATGCAAAACAGAAGAATGTGCAAAAATATTGGTAAATATGTGGATAAATCTATATTAACATTGACTCTATAAAAATAATAATTATTTATTTGTGGTGTTAAAAATAGAGAAAAATAAACGTAAATACCAGACAAAAATACCATATAAGACAGAGGAAATGTTTGTGTTAAATAATTCTAGCTCCCTTGTGTTGTTGGATGAGTAGGGTAGAAATAATGATTAACTTTAAACTTTTTTGGAGAAAAAGAGCACAAGTAAAAGGAGTTCACCAAACACCAGTAGGAGATTTACTATTGCTAAAAGTTCTAATGAAGTTTCCTTCTCATACCTTTTTTGCTGGGTTGGTGACATTAGAATTTTGACTCTGTGTGCTGATAGAAATCATCTGTTCCTGCTTTCATTGGCTGTAGCCAATAAGCCCTAGAACTTTTCCTGTTGGCCACTTCAACAGCCACTGAAGAACAAAGCCTTAGTACTTACAGGCTTTCAGATTTCACAGCATAAAATTTTAGAGGAATATGTTGCTACTTTTAGACAACAAGGGTAGAAAGTGTTTAGCTACTTTTGATTTTCTTGGTGTAAAGACCAGTTTAATCCATGAAAAAAAGATTATTTTTAGACTTAAACATTTGGTTCCTTGTTGTGATTTGTGGTAGGCTGAAGTTGTGAAACCAATGAGCATATCCATTCATTTCCTCTTAATTATTTTCACCAAAGAGCACTGCCAGTGAATATCTCAAATCTTCTCATCTCAGAGTTACTAATCAGAGACTTTGGGGTTTGTCCTTCAGCCCAAGGAAGGCACACAGAGTGGAGTGTGAGAACCTGGTTTATTCCTTAAACTAAAAAACTAGGCTCAAATAAAATCAATTTCCAAAAGTAGTAACAACACTATTTTTTGCACTGACCCTGGTAAATTATTTTCCTCATTACCCCCTTCCCCCAAGAAAGCCTACAAGTGATTTATGTTTCCTGCGTGTGTAGATCAGTTTGACAAACTATTTTCAAAAAGTAAGAGTGACAGAGTGTGAC
This sequence comes from Balaenoptera physalus, assembly GCF_965194825.1. Classification (NCBI taxonomy): domain Eukaryota; kingdom Metazoa; phylum Chordata; class Mammalia; order Artiodactyla; family Balaenopteridae; genus Balaenoptera; species Balaenoptera physalus. The sequence goes on from NC_138885.1 coordinate 57,302,438, forward strand.
TCAAGAGAGCCTGCCAATTTCATGGACTGCTTTATGATTAAGTCTAGCAGACCTTTTATTCAGAATATCAGAACTACATTGTTGCTGGATCATTTTGGATGATGAAGGGACGGAAACCAAAATCTGGGCTTCATGAGTGTAAACATATATACAAACAGAATCTATAAAAGGCAGTGTTGACCTTTGGTGCCAATGGAAAGAACCCCAATTGAACGATGCTCATTTATAGGCTGCTATATAAATATTTGGCACAGCAAGAGAAATAGTGATCCCAAGGATTCACAAGGCTCTTCTTTCTGAATAGATCTTTCTTTTTAGCCTTTCCTCATCACCTAGCTACAGAGGGAGGAAAGCCATAAGTGCTGACAGGGCACAAAAAGGGACAAGCTAAGAATAAAGTTTCTTGAAATACATAGGAGCATGTGATGGCCAGAATTTCAGGCTAGATATAATATTGAATGAATTAGGTTCTCATGAAAAAGGCTTCTTATAAAAATATATGTGACAATTTCACAGGCAGCTAATGAGAGAAGAAGAGAAAGGCTGAGGAGAAGGAAGATTGCCCTTTGGCCAGCAGCCAGCCATCACTGCAGCAAGCCTCTTGTAGCAGGTGAAAGTGATGCAGCAATAATTAATGCCACCAACGTTATTGGGCAGAACTGGTTTTCCTTACGCTGGAGGGGTGTGGGGAATACGTGGGGAAGATAAAAGGAAAATAGAGTTACTTTTTGCTTCTCTCACAGTTAATTAAATTAAAATGAAAATAAAAATTTAAACCATATTAATGCTTGAATTCTGTCTTGCTGGCTGTCTGAACACAAAAAGCCCTGCTCTGATTTTCCTATAATATGCAAAGTGTGTATTGTTTTCACATACATACAGAAAGAAATGGGTTTTAATGTCCAAATATTTTCAAAGTAAATATGTTGTGTAAAGGTGAGTTCTTACTTTAATGTGTCTATGGAATATTTTAAAGAGGGTGAGGGTTTTTTGTGAATTACAGATCTGGAGTTAGATTGATCAGTGTATAAGTTCGCATACATGATTTCAAAAAAATTGTGCTTACCTAGTCACTGGGGAAACAAACACTCCAAAAAAAGAGAAGGCTCAGCTCAGCATGAAGTGTGGGAGTGCATGAGCACCACGTGGATGAGGTGTGAGGAGATGGAACCTCATTTCAGAAGCTAGGAGACAAGCTGTGATGGAAAGATACCAGAGGGGTGAGAGAGGGACTGTCAGAGCACCTGTCTGGGGCAGGGAGCGGGGAGATCTTTTGTGCCTAAACCCAGTGCGACACAGCCAGAGAGACAGTCTCTGCCAGTTACTCTGATCTAGTGCAGTCCCTAAGCTATGCCTCCAACCATCTAGATTAAGAACTTTCCCTATTTCTTGTAACCACAAATACTATCAAAGAAAATTCCAACACTAACATTCTTGTCATTTCAAGCAGCATTTCCATTTGATGCTGTATGTCTTCAGCTAACAAGCACCAGACTCAATATTTTACAAAGAAAAGCAAATAAAGCGTGAGGTTGTTAGTGTGATATGGCTGGGGGCATTGTTTACTTCATAAGAAGACCATTTCTGGGTTTTAAATTATTTTGTCCAACTAGAGCTCCCTTTTATTTACAAACATACACACCAGAACCTAGGAAAAATCATATCTCCTGAAAAAGTGAACTTAAGCATAGAATAGTCTTGCTAAACCAATCTAGAAAATAAAACCAGAAAGATGTAGATCCACATCATAGGATACTATGATAGTATCATAGGATACTTCAGACTATACCACAAAACTATAGTCATCAAAACAGTATGGTACTGGCACAAAAATAGAAATATAGATCACTGGACCAGGATGGAAAGCCCAGAAATAAACCCACGCACCTATGGTCAACTAATCTACAACAAAGGAGGCAAGACTACACAATGGAAGAAAGACAGTCTCTTCAGTAAATGGTGCTGGGAAAACTGGACAGCTATATGTAAAAAAATGAAATCAGAACATTCTTTAACACCATATACAAAAATAAACTCAAAATGGATTAAAGACCTAAATGTAAGGCCAGACACTATAAAACTCTTAGAGGAAAACATAGGCAGAACACTCTCTGACATAAATTGCAGCAAGATCTTTTTCGATCTGTCTCCCAGAGTAATGGAAATAAAAACAAAAATAAACAAATGGAACCTATTTAAACTCAAAAGCTTCTGCACAGCAAAGGAAACCATAAACAAAATGAAAAGACAACCCATAGAATGGGAGAAAATATTTGCAAACTGTGTGACTGACAAGGGATTAGTCTCCAAAATTTACAAAGAGCTCATGTGGCTTAATATCATCAAAACAAAGAACCCAATCAAAACATGGGCAGAAGACCTAAATAAACATTTCTTCAAAGACATACAGATGGCCAAGAGGCATATGAAAAGATGTTCAACATCACCAATTATTAGAGAAATGCAAATCAGAACTACAATAAGCTATTACCTCACATCAGTCAGAATGGCTATCATCAAAAAATCCACAAATAAATGCTGGAGAGGGTGTGGAGAGAAGGGAACCCTCCTACACTGTTGGTGGGTATGTAAATTGGTACAGCTACTGTGGAGAACAGTATGGAGGTTCCTTAAAAAACTAAAAATAGAGCTACCATATGATCCTGCAATCCCACTCCTGGGCATATATCCAGAGAAAAACATGGTCTGAAAGGATACATGCACCCCAATGTTCATTGCAGCACTGTTTACAATAGCCAAGACATGGAAGCAACCTAAATGTCCATCAACAGAGGAATGGATAAAGAAGGTGTGGTACATATATACAATGGAATATTACTCAGCCATTAAAAATAATCAAATAATGCCATTTGCAGCAACATGGATGGACCTAGAGATTATCATACTGAGTGAAGTAAGCCAGACAGGGAAAGACAAGTATCGTATGATATTGCTTATATGTGGAATCAAAAACACGATGCAAATGAACTTATTTACAGAACAGAAACAGACTCACAGACTTAGAGAACGAACTTATGGTTACTGGGGGGGAAGGGATAGTTAGGGAGTTTGGGGTTGACATGTACACATTGCTATATTTAAAATGGATGACCAACAAAGACCTACTGTATAGCACAGGGAGCTCTGCTCAATATTGTTTAACAACCTAAATGGGAAAAGAATTTGAAAAAGAATAGATACATGTATATGTATAACTGAATCACTTTGCTGTACACCTGAAACTAACACAACATTGTTAATCACCTATATTCCATTATAAAATAAAAAGTTTAAAAAAAGGTGTCTGTTGTCAGTAATGCCAAATTAGGCCACCTTTCCTTAGTGATTTTAATTCTTAGATAACTCATTTAAATTAATTTCAACATATGCAAGCTTCATTCTCCTGAAGTTGAAAACAAGTCCATATTCAAATTTTCCCTATTGTCCCAATAATGCCTATTTTCCTTTTCTTTTTTTTTTCTTTTCAATCTATGATCCAATCAAGGACCACACATTTCATTTAGTTATTAATATCATCATGTTTCATTCCTTTGTTGCTATTTGTTTTTTATGTGTTTGCTTCTTTTGTACCCTTTGACTTAATTTATTTTTAAATATGCAAATAATTTACACAGTTTAAAATAAATTATTTATATAGTTCCAATGTGAAAACATATCATTGGAAGAGTCTCATTCCCAACCCATTTCCTTCCACCCAATTCCAACCACTCCCTCTGTATAATCATTTTCTTTACTGTCTTGTGGTTCCTTTCTGTATTTCTTTTTTTTTAAATAGGAATTTTAAAAATATGTATAAATACTTTACCCCCCTTTCATTCTTAAACAAAGATCTTACAGCAAATATATTTTTCCAAACTTGTTTTTTCCACTTCACAATATACCCTGAATATAACACAATATTGATTCATAGAGATCATCTTCAGTTTTATTACATCTGCAAAATTGTCCATTTGTGTGGATTTAACATATTTTATTCAACCAACTTTTTATAAATGAGAATTTTATTTGTTTCAAACATTTTGCTATTAGAAATATTGCTGCAATAAATATCTCTGTAAATATTTGCTTTGTTTTGTTTTCTTGAAGATGTATTTTAAAGGTGAATCCCTAGAAGTGAGATTTACTGAGTGAAAGAGTAATTTCATTGGTAATTCTTTTTCAGCTATTGGTAAATTCTTCTTCACAATGGTTTTAGGTTTTTGTATTCCACAAGTCTAACACGCTTCCTTCAAATATATTTGAGCTAGTTACCATTGTGCTCTCTGAGATAGCTCCTATTAGTGGAGCTATCCTTCTGTCCCAAGAAACTCAGTGGTCATTCTGGCCACTGGGTCAAAATGATTCTCTTTTTAATATTACTCTATGTCAGGCTTAATTTTAGGAAAAGTCCTTGACAACAGGAAGTTTTCTGAACAATAGTTCTTGGGTGGATGCACCTAACCCTTATATCAATTTGCAAAAGGAAGCTTTCTGTAATTTTACAAAAAATGTATTAATGAAGGAAAATTTTTCTGAATGGTCTATAACACTTTTTAAGTTTCTGGGAACTGATTACATTGATATACATATGTCTTTCTTACTCTCTTAAGAGAAAGTAAATTTGTAAATCCTGTAATATATCTAAATTCAGCTCTGACAATTTAACTGAATGCCTCTCTTACTACCCTCCACACATATTTTCAATACAGAAGAAACAGAAACTGGAAAGATTTCAAATTTAGTTTGTTTTATTCTTTTAATTTCCATTCTGTATATTTCTAAGGTCAAGAATATAAGATGTAAAATTAATCATGTGATTGTTTGACATCTCAAAAGTGACCTGCTTTTCAGTCCAACTAGATTTGTAGAAATCATATCTCTGTAAAGCTAGATCTTATTTTAACTCGATTTTTATGTATGTCCAAAGTTTTGTATATGCATATGTATGTATAGCATATCTATAGATGTCTATATTGAGCAATGGCTGTATGAGACAGAGATTTAATCTAGGAATATGGTTTCCTGGTAACAAGGATCACATGTTAGTTTTTCAAGGAGCTCCCTCTCTACAATCACAAGCTTTCAGTGTATTAGCAAGGTAAGAGGTTTTCAGAAGCAGCTCCATTTCCTACACAGGACATCTAACAATCAAAATAAGGGTGCAATTATAGCATAAATGAGGGAATAGCCAAATAGATACTCAGGCAGCAAATTTCTTAAGCCAAATAGATACTCAGGCAGCAAAATTCAAAAAAGTCACCTAGAAGGAGATGCCCACAATAGTCAATAATATCATCAAAATGCTGCACATCGTACAGGGCTTGAGAGACTGAAGTTTTATTTTCAGAGCTAGAAGTTAAAAAATGGTTTAATTTCAAAGCGTGGTTAAATTAACGAGACTTGTAAATAAGAAACTGAATCTTGTTCATCTTCCTTTTCTTTTCCCCAGAGGACAAATGCAACTAGTTCTAGATTTCAGAGATAAAAGGCTATTAGCAAGTAATTTTTAAGACTTGTTTTCAGGCTTGATATAAGACACTGGATGCTAAGAGACACAGATTTTTGTCTAACATTTACTTCCAAAATTGCAGTTATTGATTTCTTTCCTACAAAAATTTTCCTGCTCAAATGCAAATAAATTGTTTGTATTCAGCTTGAAGCTGATCAATATTTTAAAATATAAACATGGGTAATAGAAAACAATGAGCCAGAATGCATCTCTTTAACTCTGCCAAGCATGAAGCAATGGAACATTTAGTAGTTAGGATTCCTAAATTCTAATCTGAGCTATGTCAATCAATGTATCTTTACATGCTATTTAATCCTTTCTGAATTTTATTTTCTCATCAAGGTAACTAGTCTCAAATTTGAAGTTACCATCAAATATCCTGTGTTACTCTGTATTATAAAAGGATTACACAAAGTATTTGACTTATACAAAGAAGGGCATTGAGATCTAAAGCAGAATTAGAGGGGATCCAATTAAGGAGATTGCTATGGATTAGTGGAAACAAAGTTCTATTGGGAGGCAGAATATCTAAGTCCAGGACTTGGCTCCCGTAGCCTGCTATCTGTGGATTTCTTTTCTTTTCTTTTTTTTTTGAAAGTCACCATAATCCCTTTAAGATTCTAATTTTATAATCTATTCAATATGAAATGGAGATACTGACACGCTAAATCAGAGGGTAGTTAAGAAAATTAAACCAGGTAAACATATGTGAATTTTGTTTGCAAACTATATTGTATGAATGTGAGATATCCTTAGGGATAATCATTTTTGTGCAATAAATATATAGATCCTTCCCCAAGACATTTACTGCTGCCTTAAATAGGCAAAGTAATTTGAACAATCACAGAGTTAAAATGCAAGAGCGGTATCAATAGATATTAGAAAACATGTTGGCAACTTCATTAAATACTTGAATAAAGATGACTTGAGATTCTTGATTACTATCTTCCAAGGATCTGTCTGTGTAAATTTTAGTGTGCTCATTGCATAATGACTAATATTCTATAAAATAATGACATATCTAATTCTGAGGCTCTTACTCACTTGTTGTACCAACAGTCACATAATTAAGAGGTAATTTGCATGCATATGAACTTAATTTTAGTAAAATATTTTAAAGATCTCCTAGTTCACTAATAATTTGCAAATTAAGAAAATAAAAGTGATGAAAGCGTCTAGCTTCTGGCAATGATAGAAAAACTTATAATGGACTAACTCATCTGCTGCTAGTAATTATAAGCTATGGACAAAACATAAAATATAAATACTTAAAATAACTGGAGAGTAACAGAAACAAGTACAAACTGGAGGAGGTTTAACCCTGAAAGAGTAGAAACATTCTGGGTAAGATCTCCATTTATGTGGTTTTCCCCTGAGGAAACTCTCAAGTCCACATGACATGCCTTTGACAAAACTCAAGAAAAAAAGCTACTGTCTTATTGGTTTAAGGAGTCAGACAATAGGATTCATGGACCTAGGAGTGGATAGAATGTGAGGGGAGAATCCCAGAAAGGAAAGAACCACAGAAACTCTGCATATAAACCCGTCTCAAATCACTGACGCCTAAACTATATATCCACAGAATAAGATATCAATAGACCCATTTAGGGAAAAGAACATCCGGAAGGCTGAAAGAGATGTACTTACATATTAGTAGCTGCCTCTGCTGGGGAGACAGGATTAGCATGTGAATCTCAACATTTTGAGGGAACTGGTAAATATCTCAGGGTCTCCACTGAAACAACATAAGGGTCACACCTTCTGAATAAAGACTGCACCCAAAGACTAAGGAGTTTGCCAGAAGACTCAAAGAAAAAATGAAAATTGACCACTCTAAGAAAGCCTACAAATAATTGTCTCAAAGATCAAATAAACTGCATTGTAGTTTAACTGCATGTTTTTACAAAATACAGCACTTTTCAGAAAACAATAACAGATTCCAGATGCTCTACAATGCATAATGTCAACTACCGAAAAAAAAATCCCAGATATGTGAAGAAACAGGAAATATAATTAACTAAAAATAAAACCACATATGACCCAGATTTGGAATTAGCAGTCAGGACTTTAATATAATCATGATAAATATGTTAAAGGAATTATAGAAAAATGTTGGTAAAATTGGTAAGGCAATAGAAAATTTCAGAAAAGCTATAGGACTGTAAAGAAGAAACAAAGAAAAAATGTAAACTGAAAAAAATTTTGAAATCAAAAATTCTTTGCATATGATTAACAAGATTGCACCAAAGAGGAGAAATGATCAGTAAACATGAAAAGAAGTCAACAGAAATTATCCAAACTAAACTACAGCGAGAAAGCTGACTGAAAAATATAAACAGAGCCTCAATGGACAATATGACAGCATCAACTAGTATAACATTCATGAAATTAGAGTCCCAGGAGAAGAAGAAAGAAAGGTGTAGGAAAAAAATATTTAAAGAAATACTGGCTGAAATTTTTCCAAATTTGATCAAAAAGAGCAACCAAAAATGCAGGACACTCAGTGAACTCAAAACAGCATAAATAAAAAGAAAAATGCACCTAGGCACATCATAGTCAAACTGTTGATAATGAGAGAAAAATTACGTACAGTGGAATAAAAGTAAAAATATTGCTTACATCTTTTTAGAAATAGTATAAATCAGAAGATAATGGAATAATGGTAAAAATTCTGAAAGAAAAAAAAATCTATATCCAGGAAAAATATGTTTAAAATTTCAAGGCAAAAAAAAGACATTTTCAGGTAAACAAAAATTGATAGAACTTATTACAGTAGATATACACTAAAATATGGCTAAATAAAGTTCTCAGGCTTAGGGTAAATGACTCCAGATGGAAATCCTTACATATAGGAAGGAATGATGAATATTATCTCTTTTCTTAAAAATTTTTTGAAGTAAATTGATTATTTTTCACAAATAGTAATAATGTATGTGGTGCTTGGAACATACATAGAAGTAAAACTTATGACAAAAAGCTCAAAAAAATAGGAGAGACATAAATGGAATTACATTGTAATAAGGCTCTTAAAATTATATATGCAGGGATTTAATATTAATTCATGGTATACTATGATTAGCAAAGAATGCATATTGTATCCTTAGAGCCATTTGGAGAAAGACTGTCAAGAGAGACATTTTCTTGCCCAAACTGTTTGAGTAATTTATCATTCTTCCCTATCTTATTCCTATTAGGAAGAACAACAATTTACTTAAGGGGCAATAAATATTTATATATGATGGAAAAGGGCTTTTTACTCAGTTGATCCTTGATAGAAGTCAAACAAACTTTCCTTCCTGTCAATAGACATTTCTAAAGAAGGCCCTGCATGTTGGTCCAAAGAATAAAAGGTGAAGTAAAAAAAAGAATCTATCACTGTCTTCTAGAACACAATATTTTGTACAAATTTTACAAAACAATCAATTACCAATATTAAAAGGGTAAATTCCAAATCTTCAAAAAGAAGGAAGCCTATTTGTTGGAGTACTATAAATAAAGAATACGAGTATAGTGTCACCCCACCACCTCCCTTCATTTACAGCCCTTAGTTGTAAGACAAGGTATTCTCTTACACCATGTTTAGTTCTAAGATAAGGTGTACTGAGTATGGATAGAAGATGAGACACCACCGCACCTCTTGGTCCTCAGCATTGTTACTAATTCAAAACACAGGATTAAAGAGTATAACCAGGTCTCAAAGCATCAAGAAAATAACCATGATGGATTTAAAAATCTTCACTTGCTCTTGTCATCTGAAGCTGGGACATGTCCTTCACTAGATCATATTCCCTAAGGTTCCCCATCTGAAGTAGGAAATTACCTCCAAGCGATTTATTTGTAGAAGTGGCCTTTTCATAAGAAAGTGAGCACAATTAGTTACTGATAGTCTAAATAGCATGTTTTCTGGATTTTCTTTCTTAGGGAACACTTGTTTCAAATATTTGTTTGACAGGAATTGGAAGAGTCAATAAAGAAGGATGAAGCTCTCTGGTCAATATCTAAAGGGCAGAAATTATTTAAATGGTTGAACAGAGACTCCACTTGCTTTAGATAACATTTCATTAAGTAATTGTGTCAACATACATTATTGAAGGTATGGTGCCATTGTACCCTTGAGAGGAGATAGACTGTAGGAATAAGTTCCAAATATTTTCTCAAAATGATCTCTAAAGTTGCCCGAAAACCTGGAGAAGTAGGAATTGAAACCTATAAAATTTTAAGTATAAGTATAAGCAATAAGAAAATCTATAGATGGCTCTAATAGAATATCTTATCTTGAAGTTCACAGATTTTGTTGAGCCTACTAGAATATGTTAGCTGCAAGCTGTAGTCTCAAGTTTCAGCTTCATAAATTGTTGAGTAGACTTTGGATGGAGTGATTTTGTATTGTCTGTCCGAAAACTGGGAAATTCTTGTCTTGAAAACACTCAGTTTTTGGTACAGTTTATGTGAAGTTATTGCGTTTAAATAATTTCTTAAGTACATTCCAACTTTTAAGAATAAAGAAATGTGATTGGTGATTACATTCTTAGGCTCTGTTGGGACATCTTGATCCAATATATTTTAAAACTAAACTAATTTGTTTAGGTATATACTGAGAAGAAGAGATAGGAGTCAAGACACAATTACAACTTATTCCATTTAAAATGATTCATTTATCTTTCAATGAGCCATTCCCACCTCCTCTGATTCTGGTAAAATATTCAGACATAAGAGCTACAGGAAAAAAAATCTGAATCCATAAAGCTTGAAATAGGAGGCTTCTGTATGGATATGGAAATAGAGGAAAGATTATAAATATAATAAAAAGTCTAGTATATCTCTTCAAAGTGAAGATGTGTGTAGAGAAAAGAGGTAGTTACTGATAAATGAAATAACGTGTGATCATCATAAAATGACTTTTGTAACACTGCAAATATTTTTTTCAAAGTAAGACATAATCTTTGTCAACGTTTTGGTGAGGAATCTGCCTAGGGTCTCTTACATGTACACATACACGGTATATCTATAATCTTAAATAATCATAATTGTAGTCAGTCTGCTTTTTAATAATATGTTAATTTCCCAATAATAAATTATAGACATATTTCTACTATTCATTTTCCTGAGTTTTCGAGAAGATGAAACAAGACCTCTCAGTGCTCAGTAACTGAATATTGCCTGACATCTAATAACCATGTGGTAAATGGTGGCTAATAGCATTATAACCTATTGCTACAGAAAATAAGCTGAAAACATTTCAGATAGGAAAAAAATTATTTAATTATTTTAAAGTTTTATTTATCATTCAAATATTTTTATATCTGACGGTTTTTCCAGGCTTCAACTGGGGAAATACTGAAGGTTTAACAAATAATGAGAAATCACTATACAGCTATAAATTTACAAGAAATAATTTAGTTATCATTAGATATTTGTGCTTTCTTGTGTTACCTGAGAGGTGCCATGAAATACACCCCAAATTTCCTACTGAAAATTTTATTTTAATTAGAAACTGACATGGTTTATAAAAGGATATTAACTTAACTATGTTGCTTCCTTTGAGTTTCCTTTGGGAAACTGACTTATAAACTGTTTATTTTCATTTTAAACTACTTAGCAGCTATTGTCACAGGATAACCTACATCCTATTTATACAGAAACAGACCAGTTTTAAACTTCTCATAATATATTTAATATATAGAAATTATTAGTAGAAATTGTCATGACCATTTTGCCCTACATCAGGCAGAGGTTTTCGTCAACAACTGACACAAATGTTGGCAAACTTAAGCATCCATGAGACTTTTATGTGTGAAACTTTTTACTACAGTTTTGTAAATGGTATCCAACTATTCTTTAAATGGCTATTTTATAGTTTCTCTTTTAAAAAGGCCAAGAATATAATGTTCACTCATTCTTTATTTTACTCATCATTCATTCAATTATTCAATGGCTTAATAATAATCATATATTTACTGAGACACTACTATGGACCAGGGATTGTTGTAGATGTTGTGGATGTTAGTGTAAATGACACAGATGTGATCCTTCAGATCACATGTTTAGAGTCTAGAAAGAAATATGGACAAATAAATAAGTAATTAAGTACAGTATGAGAAGAATAGGATATTATGGTAGCACTTATGCCCTGAACAGAATACGTAGTTGGGGACAGCTTCCTAGAATAAAAGGTTAATTCAGTTGAAACCAGATGATCTAGTAGGATTAGTCAAGTAAGAGGAAAATAAAATTCCTCCATGTCAAATAAAAGCATGGGGGAAGAAGTAGAATCAAGAAAAGGGGTTGAAATTAAATAAAAACATTTCTAATGTCTGGGACCAAACAGTCTAGTGGGTAAACAGTGAAAGATGAGACTGAAGTGGTTTGCGGGGTCCCAGGTCAAATGGTCCCATGAAGATACAGAAAGGGATTTGAGAATTGTCAAGATTTATTGACAGCCATTGGAGGATTTTAAGTAATAATGTGATGTGATCTGATCTGTTTTGCATTTTAAAAAATCCGTTCAGCTAAGTTGAGGACAATGATCTTAATTAGGAGATGTTTCAATAAACCGTATGAGAGAAAATAATATCCTGAATACATGAGGCAGCAGTGCAGATGAAGAGAACAGGATGATTTCCACAAGTTGTTGATTGGATGTGGCAATGACCAGCATTAAGACTGGAGACAGCATGATAGTCAAGTATTATGTGAGGATGAAGACTTTTTAAAAACTGAGGCACAATTCTCACACAAAATTAAAGAACCAATTTTAGGAGTAGAGTTTAAAGGATTATGTCAAATGTACACACCCATACAACTACCACTCCAATTGAGATATAGCCCAGTAATTTTCGTCATGCCATTTCTAGTGTAACCCCATACCCAAATGTAACTGCTCTTCTGATTTCACCAGTTTAGTTTTGCTTGCTCTTGAACTTCATAGAAATGGAAGTACATATTATATTATGTAGTCGTTTGCCTCTGGCTCCTTTCACTTAGCAAAATGCTTTTGAGATTATCCATATTGTTGAGTTTATCACTAGTTTGTGCTTTTTCATGCTGGGTGGTATTTATCACATTATCACGTTATCATTATCACATTATCATTATCATTATCACATTATCATTTCATTCTGTTGTTGCTGGACATTCAGATTGCTTTCAATATTTGTGCATTATGGGAGGGGGTAGAATTGAGATAAGTAAATATCTAGGAGAATAATTAGCAGGTCAAAGGCTAGGTGTACATTTAAGTTTATAAGCTAGTACCAGGCACTATTCTAACTACTTAACATGCACAATTTCATTTAATCTTCACAACAATTCAATGAAGAAAATTATTATCATTATCATCATGTTGAAGATAAAACTCATTCATAAAGGTTAAGTTACCTGTCCAAGGTCATATACTAAATAATGGAGCTGAGATTTGAACATAAGAAAACGTCAGGAAGTACATCCATAAAAATATTAACAGTGGTTATTTTTAAATGGTGATATGGGTAATTAAAATACTTTTCACTTATGAATATTTTCTAACTTCTCTGAAAAGAACATGTGGGAGCAAAATGGGGGAAAATAGAAGCCCCAGCTTAGTGCTCCTGCATAATTTTTTTTATACATTGTTGGATTAGATTTGCTAATATTTTGTTGAGGATCTTTGCATCTATGTTCATGTAAGATGTTGGTTTGTAGTTTCTTGTAATATCTTTGTCTAGTTTTGACATTAGGATAATGCTAGACTCATAGAATGAGTTAGGCAGTGTACCCTCTTCTTCAAGTCTCTGGATAATGTTGTAGATTATATGTATCATTTCTTCCTTAGATGTTTAGTAGACCAAACAAGTTCTCAAGGTCCCTTTGTAGGAGAACATAGGGTAGTCAAGCTTACAAGACTCCACACACACCCAAATGTGGTGTTTCATGCAGCAGTCTGCCTTTCTTAAAAAAAAAACCATTTGGTAGAATTCACCAATGACATCACCTAGGCCTTATACTTTCTTTTTTGTAAGATTGTTGGTTTTTGATTCAATTCCTTTCATAGATATGGGCCTGTTCAGATCGTCTATCTATTTGTTTGAGTTTTGGTAGATGTTGTCTTTCAAAGAATTGGTTCACTTCATCTGAGTTATCAAATTTGTAGGCATAGAGTTGTTCATTGTATTTCTTTATTATACTTCGATATCATGGAATCAGTAGTGATGGACCTTCCTACATTTCTGATATCAGCAATTTGTCTTCTCTTTTTCTTAATTAGCCTGGGTAGAGGTTTATCAGTTCTATAGTTCTTTTTAAAGAACTAGTTTTTGGTTTTATTTACAATATTCCTGTTTCAATTCCATTAATTTCTGCTCTAATTTTTATCATTTCTTTTTGTGTTTTAGGTTTACACTGGTCTTCTTTCTCTTGTTTCTTAAGGTAGTAATTTAGATGATTGATTTTATATCTTGTTTCAATTCTAGTATGTGCATTCAACATTTTAAACTTTCCTCTAAGCACTGCTTTTGCTGCATCTCACAAACTTTGATGTTATCCTTTCACGTTCATTTTTTTTGTGGCTGCCTTAGGTTTTGTAGTATACTTTTGTAGCTAATCTAAGTCCACTTTCAAATAACTCTATACCGCTTCATGGGTAATGAAGAGTATAACAGAGTATTCTCAGTTTCTCCTTCCCATCCTTTACAACATTGCTGTTATTCATTTTGCTGATTCATAAGATATAATCACCCCATACATTGTTACTATAATTATTTTGAAGTTATCTTTTAAATTAGTTAAAAAATTTAAAAAGGTTTTATTTTACCTTCATTTATTCCTTCTCTAATGCTTTTCTTTTCTTTATGTAAATCCGCGTCTCTGATCTATATCACCAAAAGAACTTCTTTTAACATTTCTTGCAGGGCAAGTCTACTGACAACAAATTCCTACAGCTTTTGTTTGTCTAAGGAAGTCTTTATTTCTCCTTCAGTTTTGAAGGATAATTTCACTGGATACAGAATTTAAGATAGGTGAGGTTTTTTTTTTCTTTTAAGACTTTAAATACTTCACTTCACTCTCTTCTTGCTTGCATGATTTCTGAATAAAAGTTCAACGTAATTCTTCTCCTTGTTCCTCTGTAGGTAAGGCTCCCCCGTACCCCATCTTCTTTCAAGATTTTCTCATTGTATTTGACTTTCTGTACTTTGAGTATTATATACCTAGGTGTACTTTTTGGTATTTACCCTGCTGGGGTGTTCTGAGTACCTGAATCTTTGTTTTGATGTCTGTCATTAATTTTGGATAATTCTCAGACAATATTACTTCAAATATTTCTCGTGCTCCTTTCTCTCTTTCTTCTCCTTCTGGTACTCCCATTCCTATTCTCTTTTTGTAATTGCCCCAGTTTTCTTGGATATTTTATTACTTTTTATTTTCATTCTTTTTTCTGTTTGAATTTCAGCTTTAGAAGTGTTTATTGACATATTTACAATATTACTGATTCTTTCCTTGTCTATTTCCAGTCTACTGTATTGATTAGTCCGTCAAAGGCATTCTTCATTTCTGTTACAGTGTGCTTTATTTCTAGCATTTCCTTTTGATTCTTTCTTAGAGTTTCCATCTCTCTGCTTAGGTTACCCATCTGTTCTTGCGTGTTGTCCATTTTTTTTCTATTACAGCCCTTAGCATATGAATCATAATTGCTTTAAATTCCTGTTCTGATAATTCTAAAATCTCTGTCATATCTGAGTCTGGTCTGATGTTTGCTTTGTTTCTTCAAACTGCATTTTTCCTTGCCTGTTAGAATGCCTTGTAATTTTCTGTTGACTGTTGGACATGACATATTGTGTAATAGGAACTGAAGTAAACATGCCTTTAGTTAGTGGTTTTATATTTATCTGTGTAGGAGTTAGGCTGTGTTTAACGTTTGCTATAGCTAGCTGTAGGTGTCAGGGGTTTCAGTTCCTCTGGTGTCCTCATATTTGTTTACTCTGTTGTGTTTGGGTTTCCCTAGTAACTTCTTAAAGGAAGTCTATGTCTTACAACTCTCTTAGATGTAATCTGCTACAATTATACAAGAGCCCTGATGATATGGTATGAAGTATTTGAGAGGGGAAGCATTCTTAATCCTATGATTAAATCTTCATTTGGGAGAAGAGGGAGGGCAGAATCCCTGGACTGTGACCTTCAGAGAAGTTTCTTAGCCTTTTTCTTTCTCAATTTATATGAGACAGGAAGGCTTGTGGGCGCTAGAGTTGCCTTAGTGCCCTTCCCCAGGTCAGGTGAGGCTCTGGTAAAGTAGTTTCACTTGAGGATGGACCTTTGTTAGAGAGATCAGAATGCTCTAGGTGGATCTCAAAACGGTTACTTTTCGTCTCCTCCTGCCTGAGCACAGGAGGATTTTTCTCCAGTCCATTGTGAGAACCGGGTAGGGTTCCAGAAGGTAAAAATAATGAAAGTGGGTGGGCCTATGACTGGGCCCCTAGGTGTTGATTTTCAGTTTTTCTGTTTTCTTCTTGCTGTGAGCACGGGAGTAAAGATTCCAAGCTCTTTACATGTCAGGGTATAAAATTGTTATTTTTCATGATGGAGGAAGAATAATAATCTGCATGTGGCCAGCTATAGCCATAGGGGTGGGGCCCCTGTTTCCCAACTTTGAAATTCTTTTATGAGAAGCTTAAACTTTTAAGAAAACCCATTATTACTTTTTGATGGCCTGATATAATACAGAGAAAACTGAAGAAGTTAGAGAGCTCAGAGGAATGGATACTTAATGAATCCCTGTACCACCTCCAAAACATTAGCTAGCTCAGGTGAACATTTGGCAAGTATTAAATCACAGTCAATTCATGATTCAATTCTGTGACAAGTGTCTAAAATGATAATATTCATGTACTTCATCAGAGAGATCCATATGCTTTAGATAACAGATATGCAGGTGCAGATTTGGCACTCTGTTGAAAAAATGTTAAAGTATTTCTTGTGTTCTTGCCCAGAAGGGACTTTCTATATGGACACACGGCAGTATGCATTATCAGGAAAAGGATGTATGAACCAGTCACCTTGCAAGTTCTTATTTATTATGGCAGGTGAGCATGCAGCCAACTCATATAATATCCATAAAATCATATATATACATATACATAGATATAGATATATATCTACTTTCAAAACAAGGGCAAACACACACAAACTTTGATTCTAATCAAATATTTCATGAAATGTTTAGTTTCCCAGAGGGTCTAAACCAGCCAATGTATCAGAGTATTAGAGTACCAATTGGAATTTCTTAAATTACTCATATCTGCCTTATATTCCAGGGGCAATGCAGAACTTTTGAGAGTACCACACTTAAGAACTTATTTGTGGCACTATTTATCCAAAAGTTGAAGCTCCTCTTTCAAGTCATAACTAAATCATGATGCTAAGCATTCATTAAAAGCATAGAGAAATGTGAAAATAATGCTCACATTCGTAGAACACACTTGAGTAATTTCTTACACATAACTTTCATGACGCCTTATCTCATTTACTCCTTACGACAGACTTTGAGGGTAGATATTATTTTCCTCATTTTAAAATGGAAATAATTAGTATCAGCATGAAAAGATCAGCATTTTAAGCTTGGTATCCATAATTTCTTTCCATGGAATGGAATGTTGAAAGATGGTACATTATGTGAAAGTTCTCATATTTTTCTTGACCAATTTTCTGGTGAGAAGAAAGTTAAATATAGCCGTGTTCAAAGGAGAACAATAGAAACTAAAAGCTTGCATGACCTTCACACTTGAAATATAAACACACCCATGAAGGCAATATGCATACCAGTTAAAACTGCAGACTTTAAACCCAGACTGATCTATTTTTGAATTCTGGTTCTGCCTATACTTGCTTCATGACCTTGGCCAGATTACTTAACCTCTGGAAGTCTCTATTTTCTCATTTGTCAAGTAAAGCTAATACAAGTCTATTTTCTTATTTGTCAAATACAGCTAATAGAGTTAAGGTGAAAATTAATGTATGTTAGTTGCCATTTATATACTAAGATTGATAAATAGAGGTTATTAATATTATTGATATAGAATCTGGTAAATAATACTTCTTTCATCCTCCAGGCTGGGTGAATATACTATTTATACACTTTTTATTTCTTTTTATTCATTATTTGATAGGTATTAAAATTACAGGTAAGTTAAGACAAAGAATAGTGTTATGTCATTTCCCTAGTTGTTCTTTATAGCATTTCATCCTTAAATACCACAAAACAAAGAAAAAAACAGAATTGCTCTATTTGTTATTCAATGCTTTTTATCTCAAGAATTCAATACTACCCTGAATTTAAAAACAAGCTACAAAATATTATGGATTAGGATGTCATAAAGCTAATTTCTTTTTCTAATTTTTTAACCAAATGAGGTGGTTGCTTTTATTTGTATATTCAGAGAATTCAGGTTCTAGTGCAAGCATTTGATTTTCTAATTGAAGAATATGTACTTAATTTCTGATGCATTTATTGTCTCAATATGTTCACTAAGGTTACCAAAGAAAAAGCTTAAAAAATCTTTGTCTCAGCTAAAAAATTAAATCACTATACAAAGATCACTAAACTACTAAGCAATCAATTGAGGAAATTACACAAAATATTAAATTGACTCTGATTCATCCATTTTATTTGTATTGAATGAATAGTCCTTTTTCTTATTTCATGCCATAATATAGACAAATCATAATATGCTTTAACGAGCACAAACTCTATGTTAAATATAATAAATAAGAAAAACTAAAACAATATTTCTTGTTGGTCTCCAAATCAAAAATCCTAATTTGACAAACACATTTTAAAGTAAAGGATGAAGTTCCAAAGTGATTTAATGAAAATAAATCATGCATTAAACTTTAACACCTTAATTATTTCTTAGACCCAATTGGAAAATAACTTTAGTTTAACATCAATAGTTACCTTGTATTTCTCTGTATAATCAATAAACATGATTTTTCAATATAATTTTAATGTAACTGATGAGATTTTAAACTATTTAATTAAATTGCATCATGTATGCAGTTTTAACTTGCTTCTTTAGTCACCATTAGATACGAACTACTTTAAAATTTAGTTTTGCCTTATGCTAAAACACCACAGCATAATCAATAAATATGTCTTCCAATATATTTGGTTATTAGAAAATAAACTTTATAATGAGAGCAATTGTTTATAAGCATTGAATGTAGATTGTCTTTTAAATTAAATTATTACATTTCTTGTTTGTTATTTGTGTAGCTAAATCAAGTTAAAAAGAGATGTGATGAAAATAATTTGCTGGTACCACAGAGAGAAGTAAAAAAATGAAAACCTAGAGGAAAATGTGGTATCTATAGCAACAGACTTTGTATAAATTAGAAGAGTCCTTTCTCCTCCAATTCATCAAACAAAATTGTGCATACAATAATCAAACACCAATGGCAACAACAAACATGTATCAGTATCTACTGTATGTGAGACACAGTACTAAACACTACCTGACAATCTAGCTGGGGAAAGAAGACACACATGTGGCTTGAATGAAGAGGGCATAATGAAGAGCAATGAGATAAAAGGTAAGAAATGTTGTATGAAGACCTATTGTGGAAGAATTTGAAAGAAAAAATTAACACTTACTGAGTGCTTACAATGATCCAGGCACAGTGCTGAGCCCTTGAATTCACAAGGCACATCTTCAATTGATTGCTGAACTGATGGCTTAAGTGATGTTGTACCAGGGCGTAACATCTGGAGGCAGATGATGTTCATCATTCTCTCCTTTTGTGATATTAATGTTATCACTCAGCTAAGATGATGCTTACTTTCTCCTGTAATTCCTTTTGCAACAATTAACCAATATTTGGAAAGACAACTTAAGATAATACAAATATCTTACACCTCATCAAAATTTTCTTCTAGATTTAGCATCCATTGATTTCTTTTTTTTTTGGCTGCGTTGGGTTTTCATTGCTGCACATGGGCCTTCTCTAGTTGCGGCGAGTGGGGGCCACTCCTCGCTGCAGTGCACGGGCTTCTTATTGCAGTGGCCTCTCTTGTTGCGGAGCACGGGCTCTAGGCACGCGGGCTTCAGTAGTTGTGGCTCGCGGGCTCTAGAGCGCAGGCTCAGTAGTTGCGGTGCCTGGGCCTAGCTGCTCCGTGGCATGTGGGATCTTCCGGGACCAGGGCTGGAACCCGTGTCCCCTGCATTGGCAGGCGGATTCTCAACAACTGATCCACCAGGGAAGTCCCCCACTGATGATTCTTGCCTGAACTAATCTTTGCTATGATTACATGGTTTATATACATAACTTTTTGTGGTTACAAAATGATGATTTCCTAATCCCAGCATTCTTTCTATGTTTGCCAATTAGCTCTTCTGTAATGATCTTTTCCTTGTAGAGCCATACCACAAGAAACTGTAACAGATTTAGTAGTGGTATGGGTAGACTGGTATGATAGCTGTAAAAAAAGGAATGGTGAATAAAAAAGTAAACAGGTGGAAAATAAATAGAAGAGCAAAGTATTAGGATGCAGTTAGCCCTGAGAAATGTTTATAATTAAGAAGAAGAATGAAGTGCTGGAGACCTCAAATAAATGGATATGCTATCTACAAGATGGGAGGAGAATCAAGGTAGTGATCACAGATTTCACAGCACAAGGAAGGTTCACAAAGGAAAGTTTGGTCAATAAAATATAGTCCACAGGTCTAGGCAGACAAGAAGTGTCATTAGAAGTAGCAGTAAATGGAATATTGGAAAGTGAGCATTTTTCAGAAGAGTGGGGTCAGATGTAAAATTGCAGAGGTTACAGTTGATAAAAAGAATAAAAATGTTGGAATATTGACACATTTTCAGTGAAATAAAAGATAAAATTTGGTAACTGGGTATAAGTGTGGAGGGGCAAAGGAAGGATTCATTAGTTTTTGTTTATTTGTTCTCTTAAGAGAAGAAAGAAATACTATGTATTAAAGGAGGAGGAGTTGCTCAAGACAAACAACAGTGCAGAATCAGGTAAAGGAGCACAGTTTTCCGATGTCAGGAAATGATGAGACCAAAGGCAAGTGATTATGGATTACAAAGACTGCTACACCTTCTCCTGCAAATATTTTTCAGAAAATGTGAAATTAGGTCAAGGAGAATGGATCTAAGAGTCCCCATTCCTTCAGTGAAGCCAGAGGTGAGTTCATCCACAAATAGTGCAAGTGTGAAATCAGTGAGTCTAGAACTTAAGCAAAGGGTATAATTATTTGGGGGTCTTCGGCAGTAAATTAGCAAGCATAAGGGCTGCTGCTCAGCTGGTCTCTGTACTGCATGAAATCTGCATGGTTATCTATCTTCCTCTGGGATTACTTTGTGATTCAGAACAAAAACAGAGAAAGCAAGTATGAGATCCAAAGGACAAAGGTTTAGAAAAAATGTAGCAATAAGAGGAATGAAAGAGAGGAACATGAAGTTCAGGCTGATGATGAAGTCTCAATTATCTGAAAATGAGTAATCAGCAAAATTCAGATAATTTGAGATATAAGGCAGTCCCTTACGATTTACGTGGTTATGTGTGTAGATGGCTTTTTACATTTATAGTGTGTATGGTTGTGTAGGTATACATGGCTATATAAACAGCTAAATAATGTAATGAGTTCAAATGCTCTTTATCTCTGAAATTGCACTAATGCAAAGTACTGTGCTACATATTCTGAGAAAAGGTTAATTTTAAGCATTGACAGCTGAGTCAGTGATACTTATAGCCATCTCACCTCATCTTCACTTTCCTCCCTATTCTTTGCTGGTCTTTCATTAACCCCCCGTCCAGAAGAATGGCAGGAAGACCACTGCTGCCAGATTGGAAGCCACTAATTGGGAAATCTTGTAGGTGACTTTTGCACAGAAGGTCTCTTGTATTACAGCAGGAATAATGAAGTTGGAGTGGTGAACATACTATCAAACACTAGAAGCTAGAGTTGATTGGTACTTCAAATAATAATTGTTTTGGAAAGACCTGGACTCACCATAGATTTGTTACACGATGATGAATGTCATTACCTCATTTGGAATAGCAGCCCACTAATTTTATTTATGAGTTAGAAGAAAACAGATCAGAATCTCAGTTGGACAGAGGGACATTCAGCATTTTCACATATATTGAAAGAAATAGGTATTTAGATAGGCTAAATTAGAAATTAATTTTAGCTATTAAAAGTATTAGATAATTTATATGAAAAACACTTATTTTTTTCTTTTTTCCCTACCATGAGGTAATATCTTTATTTGGTAACTAAGTAGTTTTTTAAAAACTCTAAGTAATTTTTAAAAATCACAAATGTAAAATATCTTTAGTCCTTCAAGTACAAAGAACTTCTAGATATGAAGTATACTTGCAGAAAATCCTTAAATATTATTATTTAATAGTTGCTACTTGGTTAAACTGGAGAAATGGTATGGGAAAATTTAAAGTTAAAATAAGTCATAATATCCCCATTATCATGCAGGGAATAAAACTGGTCCTGTGGAGTTGATGAGTTAATGAAAAATTCCTGATTCAAGCAGCATCCCTTCTGCCTACACCCCCATCTCAAAGACAAGAATAAAATTAAATCAGATCATCACATACAGGTCCATCTCATATTCTAACAATCTAAAACCAATAGAACTGGCATTGAAGAAAGAGTATTTGCATACCATCTAGTGGTAGCTTTAAAAAACAGCAAAAGTTTTTCCCACAATATTTTTAAAAAATAGGAATAGTAATATATAATTTTACTTGCCTTGAATATAAATAACAAAACCTGTCATTTCACATGTTCAAAAAATAAGGTGAAGAGTGCTTTTGTTCATTCCTGACACACCCACAAATACACTGCCATCATCTAAAAATAATTATTTCATACTTGTCTAACATTATTAAAGGTATCAAATATTGTGACTTTGCAATTGCTGCATCCCTTTTGTCTGATGCTTATGTTTGTTCTTGAGCTCCACCATACCATGAAAAGGGAATGTCCTTACACCGAGTTAAAAGTTTAAACAAAACCTCATTTTTTAAATAACGGCAGACAAGAAAATACAATAGCCAAATCTTTTATGCTCTTTCTGCAAATCGGGATCATGTTGAAAGTAAAAACCTTCACATAAAGACTTCCTCTGAAGCACAAGAATGGAGACAGAGGCTAAATGATCTCCAACTTCTTGCAAGTGGTGTCATAATGCAGGTCAGTCACGTGGCTTATCCCTATAATTTTGAAAAATAGGTAACTGCTAATCATTTAAATACAGAATGAGAGGTTTGGGAATTCATATTTTTCTTAGAAAAATCAGAAGTGTCAGACATTAGACTGCTGCTGATTCCCAAAGCCAGTGCATAATAATCCGGCAAAGAAGGCAGGAGGCATTGCTTCCTGAAGCGCGTGTGCAGAGTGTGTGGTGAGGGGAAGGCGCCTGTGGCAGTGTGGCTGTCAGGGACAAGGCCACGTGTGTTCAGCTGCCCACAAAAGTCAAAGGGGACGGGAAATTCCTAGCACGTTCACATGGACTGGATCCTGCTAAGAAAGGGAAAGAAAGGGGAGCTGAATTTCATGATGAAAATAGAATGGCGCACATGAGCAAAGTCCTCAGTTGGGGGCCTACATAATTGAAAGGGGAGTCTGCCTTAAGGCTAAGGCTGTGCGGGTAAAACGTGAAGGCAGAGGTGTTCTCTCTTTTTTTTTTTTTTTTTTTTCCCCTGCACAGAGCTCTAATTAGGAGAGATGGGAAGAACATAATACTAGGCTGTTCTTACAGATTGGTGGTGTAGGTCGTAAGCAATTGAAACTTGGTCTCTACTCATTCTGGTTTCCTTCAAAGCTGGAGGTATATGGCATTCACTTCCTTCCCTAAGGTGTTCTGGTTCAACTATTAATATTTGGAGTTGATAGTACATAGTAACGGAATTCTTTTTTAACATAGAGCCAACTGAGGCATTTAAGTTACACAAAATCAAAGGTTTATAGTTCCCCTGTGTTCACCTAGGCTGTCCCCAGAAGGCAGAGTTTTAAAAGAGGGCTTGTATACAAGTGGCTTATTTTGGAAGTGATCCCAGAGAACAAGAGTAGGAGGTTGGAAAGAAGGAAAAACAAAAAGGGCGGTCATTACCGGCGTGTGTTCTTGAAATGGTCACCACTGTAGGCAACTGGCCCTCAATCCTACTGGGGGCCTCTGAATTGTCTTAACAGAATCTGTCTCAGAATTTTCCACCTGAGGGACAGAAGAAGAGAGCATTTTCACCATCAGTGAACTCTGACTCTTTAGAGTAAAGGAAGAGAAGAGAAATTTAGAGCAGGGAAGACCAGAGAACTCAACTGTGCTGAAAAGAGTGTGAGATGGACACATCTCTATGCACTGAAAGCACCCACTGGAACAATTTTCCCAACCTTCCATGTTCTTTCTGACGCTACCCTTCATCTCCATTCATACTTGACTCTTTCTATTTCTCAGATGACTCCTCTCCATATTAGTCTATTTAGGAGAGAGTGGAGGAAATTAGATGAGTATAGGGTGCTGTATTATTTTGCTTCCCTCTCTGTTCCCCTGACAAACGGTAGCTACTGAAGAGTTTCATGAATGAAGAGATTAAGACCTAATTCCACCATAACACATCTTCACAACATTGGCTACTTAACCTGAGTCTGGTTCCCTATCAAACTGTGGAAAAATAAAATCTATCCTGTAGATACGAGGTATAGCAAGGATAAAATCAGATAAAAATATATGAAAGCACTCTTCAACTGATAAGTACTTTTCAAATATAAGTAAGTATGCTCTTAGACCATTTCAGCCTTTTGGTATCTCATGTCCTTGATGCACAAGTACTTTCTGCAAATTGCAAGAAAGGGACCCTTTAAAATGTTCTTCTAACAGATATCATTTAGCCAGGAACCTCAGGGCTTCCCAGACTTCAATCACAATCCACTTTTTCTTCCACTATGCTCAATAGTAATTCATTATACAATAAACATTAAAAAGCAAACTGTGGCTTGTCCTGATAAAGGTTACTATTTTCTTCCAGAACAAAGCATTCAGGGGCCATTTGGGGGGTTTCCTTGGCACCCAGGCTGGATGTGTGACAGACTGAAAAAACTGCTCAACGCCCACGGTGCTGAACACTCCACGTTCTAAATATATAGCTGGAAAACTTCCCAGATTGTACATCTGCCTCTCTAATTTACACCTCCAAAGATGAGGGTGAGCAAGAAAGCGGTGAGAAGCCTTAATGAACTACTTGGAGCCTTTGCATGTGCTGTGGGAAACTTCCCAGCACACACCAAAACCTGGCAGCAGGGGCTAGGTGGTAAACAAATATTTGAACGTTGAGTTTCAGTGATGTCCATTACATTTCAATGGTGACCTTGCCTTCAAAGAGTAAACAAGAATCCTTTTCCCTCTTTTTTCTTATTTTCCATCCGTCCTTCCAATCTGCATCCTGGGTCACAAATTGGACATTCGCTAAATTCTTTCATTCGGTCGGTTGCCAAAACGCTGGTCCCAGCATGACTGGGGACTCTTTCTATTATCACATTTTGGGTCTTTTTTTTTTCCAGACTATAGATGCTGCTCAGGTAGAAACTATGCCATTATTGGGATCAAATGTTCACTTTGTAATAAAGCTATTAAGACACTGAAATCTGCAGGACAGTGCTGGCAAGAGGCTGGAAATTCTAAGTTGGCTGTAGTGAAAGAGGAACAAACTTTGTAGAGAGCAAACTGCTTACTGTTCGGTCTTAATTGATGGTGCTTCTCAGCAGGCCATCTTGCAGTCCATGGTGTGAAAATAATAATCTGCTGCTTATACTTTTGGGAAGGAGTTTTTATTGTGATAAAACTCAACATAACTCTCAATAAGATATTCCCCAAATCATAGCATAGCAGGTTATGCCGCCTTGTCCAAAGCATAAATGCTTCTTCATTTTTTCAGGGCTTCTTAACTTGGGGTCCATGGACTCCAGATAGACCATGGATAGAATTCAATGCATTTATGAATGTGGATGGAAAAAAATTGTACTTTTACTTTTGCTAACCCATAACTGAAATTTAGCATATCTTTCAAAAGTAAATGTAGTAGGGACTTCCCTGGTGGCGCAGTGGATAGGGCTCCGTGCTCCCAATGTAGGGGGCCCGGGTTCGATCCCTGGTCAGGGAACTAGATCCCACATGCATGCCACAACTAAGGAGCCCACCTGCTGCAACTAAGACCCAGCACAACCAAATAAATAAATAAATAATTTTTTAAAAAAGTAAATGTAGTATACAAACTTTAGTATTATTAGCAGAACCTGTGACTTTATCATCAACAGAAATCACAAATATTTTCATAGCAGGTTACAGTTTTTGCAGGTGTCTCAAATAACATTTAGACTCTTCAACTCTTTGAATTAGCGTAACTATTAGAACCAGCAATAGATCTTGTTATTTTATGCATTAATAAAGAAGTGCACATATTACTACAAGAAAAAAATGCATTTTAAATACCTTCATTTCCATACAGTTAGTTTCAGTTACATTTCTATGTATTTTCTTTTAGGCATTTAAAAATATTATTCTGTGACAAATTCATCAGACTGCCAAAGTGGTCTGAATGAAAAATATGCTAACCCCTGTTAGACCTACATCATACTTTTCTGCTCTATGAAACCTCCACAACTCCCCAGGGAGGGTTCAGCATGTCCGTTTGTGCATTACTGATTTGCACTTAATTTGCAAATCATAACTGGCACTTCTCATGTCCATTCATGTATCCTGCTCATCCCTCAGACCATTAGTTTATGGAGGCAGAGCCCCTCTCTCGAGCATAATGGCTCTGGAGCTGCACTGCTTGGGGTCCAGACCCCAGATGCATCACCTAACTCCAGATGCTTCAACTATTAGTGCTGTGACACTGGACAAGTTGCTCTAGTTTTCTCAACTATAAAATGAAGATAATTGTAGCCACTTCCTACGTTTGTTCTAAACAGTAAATGAGTAAAACATCTAGAGCAATGCCTGGGAAATAGTAAGCACTCAACAAATGTTAGCAATCATTATCTTCATCTTTATTATCAGCAGCATCACCAATTGCTGTGTCATCTTCATTAGAGGTGGTCATGGAGGATGTGGTAGAGGAAGTAACAGCACAGTACCTGCCTGGCACATAGTAAGCATTCAATTAATTTTTTTTTAAATAAATGAAACAATTAATGGATTTTTTGCCTTCAGACAATAAATAACTGGATAAACCTGTAACTCCAAACCTGAGAACATAATATATATACATAAAATTATCAGTCAACAGGTAATTGATAAAGTCTCTGCTATGTGTTCAGTACTGTGCTATGTGATCCCAAGTCCTTTTACAACTCTAGGGAACTCATGATTTTGCAAGCTGAAGAGAGACAAAGTTCTCTCTCTCCCCCTCCCCTTTTCCTCCCCCACCACCACGCACAATGTATAAGATGCTAAAGTACGAAGTCTTTTGAGATGCCTCCTTGAGGGGAGGAAATGACTGCTGACTTTTTATGAAAAAGCTTGAGTTCAGCAGCGTCAAATTCCATTCCCTGGACTGTCCTCCTACCCCCACTCCCCAGATGCACCATCTCCTCCCTCACCCGTTCCGTAAGCATCACAGCTTCCCACCTGACCACTCCTTGCTCAGAAAATTCTCTCTTCTACCTTGAGGGACTCAGACTGTGAAGAAGGAAAAGGAGATAACTCCCAGAGCAGGTGTTATGCAGAGGGAAACAGAAGGAAAAGGAACTATAGAGGAAAGGCTCTGGGGGAAGAATGTATTTGGAATCTGCAGTCACCTGAGAGGAAAATGTTACTGACACTTACTCTGTCATCTTAACTAAACATGCCTTGGGATATTTAGTAGAAAAGTCCTTTGGTAGAAAAGTTCTAGTCCTGACTTCGTCACTAACTATCTTTATGATGTTTATAATCCATGATCACTGTCTTTTGGAAAATTCATTTACTTTGAATCCGAAATTTCTCCACTGTAAAATAGAGTTCTAGATGATCTCTACAGTTTTTTCTGTTACTAAGCTTTAAGTTTATGTCTCTTTGTTCATTTTATTGTATCTTCTATGCAATGATTCTTCAGTTTCCCTTGTTCTTTTAATATAGAAACAAACTTATACTATTTACTTGTCTACATATAAATAAATGAGTGTAAAACAGTTGCATTACATGTACATGTAAGATTACATGTTACTTAGACTGTAAATTGTTTTGATATCATTTTTCTTTCCTAAGACAAATTCCTTTGGATAATTTCAAACTAAGGTAAAGAGATGAAATTACTTAATATTTATAAATATGTATAAAGAACCTCTCCACTGAACAGTCCTGGCAACAGTAGAACCTACACACCACTATCTCTGTTCTATAAAGACATAAAGAAAAAAATAGAGAGAATATAAAACTTTACCAGTTCCTGATATTTTAAGAATGAATTACATCAGCTTACATCACTATTTTCCTGTTTTTTTAATACAATATTTCCTTGATTCCATATACATGAATATATATTTTCTATTATGTTTACACCAACCTTTAGGCAGAAGAGAAAGATATACTGCTGTCTTTGCATACATCTATATCAAATGTGCATAAAAAGAAACTGAACAGATTGTCACCTAGGTTATTAGTACTGATAAAATCACATACAGTTTATATTTATATTTGTACACTTAAAAGTCATTTAAAATGTCCTTTAAAAGTTTTCACTATAATCAAGTTTTAAAACAAAAAGGACATAAAAATATAGTTATGAAATTTAAACACCTATTACTAGAGAAAAACTACATTTCTATGTTTTCTTGTGAAGAAACAACCAAGAAACTTTCAGAATTTCAAGATGCAAGATATTCACAAATAAATAAAGTTGTGTTTTATTTGTCATTAAGACCTATTGTTTAGGCCAAAACTTATTGTTTTGTCATTGATATCTATTATCAAAATAATTGTTTGCCACATTCTAGGCAATGCAATTAAAGACCATACACACTGCCAGATCTCTATCACAAGACCATAGACTTCACAAAGCAAAAAAGAACTTATGATCCATTTTGCATCATGAAGAAATATCAATCAGGTGACATATTTCCATTCCTTCAAGGTTTGACTTTCAGAAGATTCTACATGACTTTCAGTGATTCAATGAAGAAATTCATGAAGAAAAAAAATTAACCTCAAATTTAACTAAAAAAGAAATAGATAAATATTGTGTCAAATATACCTCAAAATATTACTGCCAATCTTAAAGCTGTTAAAAATATTAATTTCAAAAAGTGCCAGTTCTGAAATGAAGTGCTTCACTCTGAAGCTATTTATTGCTGCTCCTACCATCTTGTATGATTACAAAAGACAAGTTACACAAAATGTGTATATTTATTTCTCAAATATATGATTATACTTGCATGAACAGTGAATATAAGATTTCTGTGCTGATACAAGACTGCTAAATCCTACTTGAATATTTTTACAAGAGATGTTTAGTTAACACAACCAGTCCATAAATTTTTAATGAGTTCTGCAAACAATCAGTTCATCCAATCACCTGAAAATAAGTTTAGCAGAATGTGCTATGACATAGTTTTTATTCCTGAGAGTACAACTAACCACCTTCAAGCCCTTGAGGTAAAGCATTTTAGAGAAGGCCTAAGGCAGTGGTTCTACAAGCGTGGCTCCTGGGCCACAGCATCAGCATTACCTGGGGACTTGTTAGATATAAATCCTTGAGCCCAGACATTCCGAATGAGAAACTCTGGGAGTGTGCCCTAGCAACCTCTGTTTTAACAGCCCTCCAAGTATATCGGATGAATACTAAAATTTAGAATCAGTTTTCTAAGGAAAGAGTATGAAATCTATACCAGGTTTTTTCTTCTGCTGCCTTATGGTAAGATTAAAAGGACATCTGCACCAAAGCTTGCATAATGAGATCATGGTAGAAATAAAATACCCCAAATAACTGAAAAACATCAATCTTTGAAATGGTGCATCAGAACTGAACATGATAAAAGGACATTACTTTGTAGGAAAAACTTTACAACTCTGACCCCAGAGTAATTCAGAAAAACTTTAATTCAGAATGTGAAGAAGCTCTAGACTGAAACTTAGATGTTTCTATTGAAAAAGAAAGTAGCATTTAAGTCTAGGAATAATTAAATATTATAACTGGTTAATAATTGTATGTGAACATTTAATATGTTTTTTCTAGAAAATCTATTTATAAATTATGACATAATAGACATCATATAACTGATTGTGATAGGAATTAAAAGGCATCAAATCTATATTAAACATATATAGATAAGAGTGCTTTACTGCAAGAATTTTCAGAAACTTTGACACTATAAAACTCATTGTAAAGTTCCAAGAAGTTCATAGACTAGTTTGATTTTTAACTCTTGACCACTGAGAATTATTTACATAAAATTTGGTGGAACCCTGGTTTCACTGAATATTTTTGGTAAATTTGCTTAGATAAATAAATAACAGATTTATTATGGGTTATTATTAAGAGAGGCAGGGAAATCAGAGATAGGGGTAAGGCACATTCTTAACTACCTAAGCTTTTTAGTTTGACTTCAAATAAAACAAGGATAACCTCAACCAAATTTTTTTTCCTTCATTGTTTTTTCTGTCAGGGATAGAATTTTGAACTGGGTGGAAAAGAGACGAATTCAATTTGACTTGTTAAATTTGTGCTAAAACTGTGAAAAGCTATCAGGAGCTTCTCTGGGCAACTGGTACCCTGAACAGGGCATCCCAAGTAGTCTAGGGGGTCCTAAGTAGTCTAGGGACAGATACAGTATTCCAATGCCTGGTCTCCTTGCATGTCTACAGTCCTAGTGAATCATTTATTTCCAGTAGCCCTGAGACAGTCTAAAGCATGCCATGGGGTTAGGCCTCAAATCTTTATCATTTCTCTCGTTCTACTGAACCATAATAATGTCTTAGTTAATAAAATGTTTGTTCATTAGTTAACAATACAAACCAATTTGACTGAAATATCCAAAGTATGGTAACAGGAAAATCATAAAATATTTTCAGTCTACTTATCAGTTGACAAATAAAACAGAAAAAATAATGAAAAAATAAACAATGCATTTAAATCCTTTAATAAATATCTCATCACTGTCACCAACAAATAAAACAAATCTGGAAAGCATATCTTTGACGATGTTTTAGGTGATGTAGACTGAACTATGCTTAATGCTATTAAATTTCTGGAGTAAAAGTTTACTTATGAAACTTTTATTTTCATGGCATTACAATGACATCCAGTGGCTGCCTCTTTAAATAATATATATTTAGATATTAGACTTTTTGAGTAGAGGGTAATTTAATCTTGTTCTGAAACTTGTTCTCTGTGCATTTCTAGGCTCGTATATAAGAAATCTATACTTTCAAGGGTCACCCCAGAGGAAAGATAAAGTTTGAATAGGAAGATTGTATAGTGAGCAAATTATTCCCAGCTTCTTTCTGTCTTAATAGTGAATTCACCCTGAGGGATGAATATGACAATGTAGTTTAATTTCCTCATTTTTAGTTCTCCTTGAGGCTACTTTTCTTTGTGGGTACCTAAAGGGAACTTCAGAAGGGCTTTATCCTATGCTGTTTTAATTTCACTTATACAGGCCAATTTATTTTTCACCTATGACTAGGTCTCAGTTTAGGTCCTAGTTATTCTCCTTACTGTCGTTTATTGCTGCCACAAAAATAGTCTTAGAAAGACTTGGGACAGCCTTAACTTATCTGCCCTCAAAGAATGTATTTTTAATTTTTTTCTATTTAGAGACTAAAGGTGTTACCTTAGCAACTGCTGCAATGTACATATTCCACTGGGATTTTGTTAGTCTGACTTTTTATAGCAATGTAATGTTAACAGAGCACAAGAATGTGGGCACATTTCTTTATAAAGCAAACTTTCAATCTAGGTCATAGATATGTTTCTCAGAGAAATGGTCCTTTTATGACTTCACAGTTTTTTCATAATCATTATTCACTTAAAAATAATTCCACATAAATCTTACCTCTTTTATAAATAAAGAAGTTGGGATTCAGGAAACGAATGAGTTGACGGAAGGGATAAAAATTGTAGCTTTTGTTAAAATGTAAAAAGTAGAATAATAAATTAGAGGAAAATTTCTAAAATGATGTCTAAGATTCATGATTATGTGTTATGTGACTCTTTGGGAGTAGAAAAAGAATGTTTAAATAAATAAATAAATAATCTCAAGTGTTTAAAAAATCATGCAATTTTAAAGTACAAATCTGGTGACTGTATTTCGATAGTTTGTTATCTGAGCAGCTGATAATATATACAGTAAGACCTTATTTATCTACTATTGCTGGAAAATGTGGTATTCTCTACAAATAAGTTTTATAATTAAAGTTTGGTTTGCTAAGTGCCAAAATGATGTGTGTGTGTGTGTGTGTGTGTGTATGCAGTGGGAACTTCACAAATATATTATACATATTCTTGCTTTGGTCTAAAGTCATTAGTGCTTGCTGTCCCTGTTAGAACTTAGTCAGATAAAAATAGGCTCCTCCGTATCCCTCCCTTTCCATGGCCTGAGTGAGCAAGAAAGCCCTAATCAGCCACTGCTTTAATACCCTCCTGTCTGGCCGGGGAACAGACTCCTGAGGGCAGCTTACATGCAGAGGTGGGGCCAAAACCAAAGCTGAACCCCAGGAGCTGTGCGAACAAAGAAGAGAAAGGGAAATCTCTCCATGCAGCCTCAGGAGCAACGGATTAAATCCTCATAACCTTCTTGGTAAACCCTGCATCTGTGGAATACCTACCTGAATAGACAATGAGTGTTCCCAAAAGTGAGGTGGTAGACTTCGGGCGCAACTGTGGACTTGAGGTTTGCTTTCTGCGTTTGATGTGTTTTTGGTTTTATGTTTATCTTAGTTTAGTTTTTACTGTTTGTTTTCATTTGTGGGTTTGTTTATTGGCTTGGTTGCTCTCTTCCTTTTTTTTTTTTGTGAGTGTGTGTGTATACGTTTCTTTGTGCAATTTTGTCTGTTTAGTTTTGTTTTTACTATTTGTTTTGGGGTTCTGTCGGTTCAGTTTTTTCTTTTTCTTCCTTTTCTTCTGTGTGGTGTGGCTGGCAGGGTCTTGGTGCTCCGGCCGGGTGTTGAGCCTGAGCCTCTGAGGTGGGAGAGCCAAGTCCAGGACGTTGGACAACCAGAGACCTCTCAGCCCCATGTAATATTAATTGGCAAGAGCTCTCCCAGAAATCTCCACCTCAACACTAAGACCCAGCTCCACCCAACAGCCAGCAAGCTCCAGTGATGGACGCCCCATGCCTAACGACTAGCAAGACAAGAACACAACCCCACCCATTAGCAGACTAAGTTCAAAGACACCCCAAAACACAGCACCGGATGGAGCCCTGCCCATGAGAGGCACAAGATCCAGCCCCACCCAGCAGAACACAGGCACCAGTACTGCCCAGCAGGAAGCCAACACAAGGCACCAAACCAACCTCCCCAACTGGAGGCAGACACCAGAGGTAAGAGGAACTATGAACATGCAGCCTGTGAAAAGAGACCCCAAACGCAGTAAGTTAAACAAAGTGGGAAGACAGAGAAATATGCAGCAGATGAAGTAGCAAGGTAAAAACCCACCAGACCAAACAAAAGAGGAAATAGGCAGTCTACCTGAAAAAGAATTCAGAGTAATGATAATAAAGATGATCCAAAATCTTGGAAATAGATGGAGAAAATACAAGAAATGGTTAACAAGAACCTAGAAGAATTAAAGAGCAAACAAACAATGATGAACAACACAATAAATGAAATTTAAAATTCCCTGGAAGGAATCAATAGCAGAATAACTGAGGCAGAAGAACGGATAAGTGAGCTGGAAGATAGAATAGTGGAAATAACTACCGCAGAGCAGAATAAAGAAAAAAAGAATGAAAAGAATTGAGGACAGTCTCAGAGACCTCTGGGACAACATTAGATGCACCAACATTCGAATTATAGGCTTCCCAAAAGAAGACCAGAAAAAGAAAGGGACTGAGAAAACATTTGAAGAGATTATAGTTGAAAACTTCCCTAACATGGGAAAGGAAATAGTCAATCAAGCCCAGGAAGTGCAGAGAGTCCCATACAGGATAAATCCAAGGAGAAACACGCCAAGACACATATTAATCAAACTATCAAAAATTAAATTCAAAGAAAAAATATTAAAATCAGCAAGGGAAAAGCAACAAATAACTTATAAGGGAATCCCCATAAGGTTAACAGCTGATCTTTCAGCAGAAACCCTGCAACCCAGAAGGGAGTGGCAGGACATATTTAAAGTGATGAAAGGGAAAAACCTACAACTGGGATTACCCATCAAGGATCTCATTCAGATTCAACGGAGAAATTAACACCTTTGCAGACAAGCAAAAGTTAAGAAAATTCAGCACCACCAAACCAGTTTTACAACAAATGCTAAAGGGACTTCTCTAGGCGGGAAACACAAGAGAAGGAAAAGACCCACAAAAACAAACCCAAATCAATTAAGAAAATGGTAATATAAATATACATATCAATAATTACCTTAACTGTAAATGAATTAAATTCTCCAAACAAAAGACACAGACTGGCTGAATGGATACCAAAAAAAGACCCGTATATATGCTGTCTACAAGACACCAACTTTGGACCTAGGGACACACACAGACTGAAAGTGACGGGATGGAAAAAGATATTCCATGCAAATGGAAATCAAAAGAAAGCTGGGGTAGCAATGTTCATATCAGAAAAATTAGACTTTAAAATAAAGACTATTACAAGAGACAAAGAAGGACACTACATAATGATCCAGGGATCAATCCAAGAAGAAGATAAAACAGTTGTAAATGTTTATGCACTCAACATAGGAGCACCTCAATACATAAGGCAAATGCTAAAAGCCATAAAACGGGAAATCCACCATAACACAATAATACTAGGGGACTTTAACACCCCACTTACACCAATGGACAGATCTTCCAAAATGTAAATAAATAAGGAAACACAAGCTTTAAATGACACATTGGACCAGATGGACTTAACTGATATTTATAGGACAGTCCAGCCAAAAACAATAGAATATGCTTTCTTCTCAAGTGCACGTGGAACATTCTCCAGGATAGATCATATCTTGGGTCACAAATCAAGCCTCGGTAAATTTAAGAAAATTGAAATCGTATCAAGTATGTGTTCCAACCACAACGCTTTGATACTAGATATCAATTACAGGAAAAATACTGCAAAAAATACAAACACATGGAGGCTAAACAATACTCTACTAAATAACCAAGAGATCGCTGAAGAAATCAAAGAGGAAATCAAAAAATACCTAGAAACAAATGACAATGAAAACATGATGACCCAAAACCTATGGGATGCAGCAAAAGCAGTTCTAAGAGGGAAGTTTATAGCAATGCAATCCTACCTCAAGAAAAAAGAAAAATCTCAAATAAACAACCTAACCTTACATGTAAAGCAATTAGAGAAAGAAGAAAAAAAAAACCCCAAAGTTAGCAGAAGGAAAGATATCATAAAGATCAGATCAGAAATAAATGAAAAAGAAATGAAGGAAACAGTGGCAAAGATCAATAAAACTAAAAGCTGGTTCTTTGAGAAGATAAACAAAATGATAAACCATTAGCCTGACTCATCAGGAGAAAAAGGGAGAAGACTCAAATCAACAGAATTAGAAATGAAAAAGAAGTAGCAACTGACACTGCAGAAAATACAAAGGATCATGAGAGACTACTACAAACAACTATATTCCAATAAAATGGACAACCTGGAAAAAATGGACAAACTCTTAGAAAAGTACAACCTTCCAAGAATGAACCAGGAAGAAATAGAAAATATGAACAGACCAATCACAAGCACTGAAGTTGAAACTGTGATTTAAAATCTTCCAACAAATAAAAGCCCAGGGCTAGGTGGCTTCACAGGCGAATTCAATCAAACACTTAGAGAAGCGCTAACACCTATCCTTTTCAAACTCTTGCAAAATATAGCAGAGGGAGGACCAGTCCCAAACTCATTCTATGAGGCCACCATCACCCTGATACCAAAACTAGACAAAGATGTCACACAAAAAAAGAAAACTACAGGCCAATATCACTGATAAACATAGATGCAGAAATCCTCAACAAAATATTAGCAAAGAGAATCCAACAGCACATTAAAAGGATTATACACCATGATCAAGTGGGATTTATCCCAGGGATGCAAGCATTCTTCAATATATGCAAATCAAACAATGTGATACACTATATTAACAAATTGAAGAATAAAAACCATATGATCATCTCAAGAGATGCAGGAAAAGCTTTTGACAAAATTCGACACCCATTTATGATAAAAACTCTCCAGAAAGTGAGCATAGAAGGAACCTACCTCAACATAATAAAGGCCATATACGACAAACCCACAGCAAACATCATTCTCAATGGTGAAAAACTGAAAGCATTTCCTCTAAGATCAGGAACGAGAGAAGGATGTCCACTCTCACCACTGTTATTCAACATAGTTTTGGAAGTCCTAGACATGGCAATCAGAGAAGAAAAAGAAATAAAAGGAATCCAAGTCAGAAAAGAAGAAGTAAAACTGTCACTGTTTGCAGATGACATGATACTATACATACAGAATCCTAAAGATGCCACCAGAAAACTACTAGAGCTAATCAATGAATTTGGTAAAGTTGCAGGATACAAAATTAATGCACAGAAATCTCTTGCATTCCTATACACTAATGATGAAAAATCTGAAAGAGAAATTAAGGAAACACTCCCATTTACCATTGCAACAAAAAGAATAAAATACCTAGGAATGAACCTACCTAAGGAGGTAAAAGACCTGTATGCAGAAAGCTATAAGACACTGATGAAAGAAATCAAAAATGACACAAACAGATGGTGAGATATGCCATGTTCTTGGATTGTAAGAATCAATATTGTGAAAGTGAGTATACTGCCCACAGCAATCTACAGATTCAATGCATTCCCTATCAAATTACCAGTAGCATTTTTTACAGAACTAGGACAAAAAGTCTTACAATTTGTATGGAGACACAAAGACTCCAAATAGCCAAAGCAGTCTTGAGGGAAAAGAATGGAGCTAGAGGAGTCAGACTCCCTGACTTCAGACTATACTACAAAGCTACAGTAATCAAGACAATATGGTACTGGCTCAAAAACAGAAATATAGTTCAATGGAACAGGATAGAAAGACCAGAGATAATCCCATGCACCTATGGTCAAATAATCTATGACAAAGGAGGCAAAGATATACAATGGAGAAAAGACAGCCTGTTCAATAAGTGGTGCTGGGAAAACTGGACAGCTATATGTAAAAGAATGAAATTAGAACACTCCCTAACACCATACACAAAAATAAACTCAAAATGGATTCAAGACCTAAATGTAAGGCCAGACACTGTAAAACTCTTAGAGGAAAACATTGGAAGAACACTCTATGACATACATCACAAAGAGATCATTTTTGACCCAGCTCCTACAGTAATGGAAATAAAAACAAAAATAAACAAATGGATCCTAATGAAACTTAAAAGCTTTTGCACAGCAAAAGAAACCATAAACAAGACAAAAAGACAATCCTCAGAATGGGGGAAAGTATTTGCAAATGAAGCAACAGACAAAGGATTAATCTCCAAATTATACAAGCAGCTCATGCAGCTCAATATCAAAAAAAAAACAAACAACCCAATCAAAAAATGGGCAGAAGACCTAAATAGACATTTCTCCAAAGAAGATTTACAGATTGCCAACAAACTCATGAAAGGATGTTCAACATCACTAATCATTAGAGAAATGCAAATCAAAACCACAATGAGGTATCACCTCACACTGGTCAGAGTGGCCATCATCAAAATATCTACAAACGATAAATGCTGGAGAGGGTGTGGAGAAAAGGGAACCCTCTTGCACTGTTGATGGGAATGTAAATTGATACAGCCACTATGGAGAACAGTATGGAGGTTCCTTAAAAAACTAAAAATAGAGCTACCCTATGACCCAGCAATCCCACTACTGGGCATATACCCTGAGAAAACCATAATTCAAAAAGAGACATGTACCACAATGTTCACTGCAGCACTATTTACAATAGCCAGGACATGGAACCAACCTAAATGTCCATCCACAGAGGAATGGATAAAGAAGATGTGGCACATATATACAGTGGAATATTACTCAGCCATAAAAAGAAAGGAAATTGAGTTATTTGTAGTGAGGTGGATGGACCCAGAGTCTGTCATACAGAATGAAATAAGTCAGAAAGAGAAAAACAAATTCCGTATGCTAACACATATATATGGAATCTAAAAAAAAATTGTTCTGATGAACCTAGGAGCAGGACAGGAATAAAGACACAGATGTAGAGAATGGACTTGAGTACACGGGGAGGGGGAGGGGAAGTAGGGATGAAGTGAGAGAGTGGCATGGACATATATACACTACCAAATGTTAAATAGATAGCTAGTGGGAAGCCGCCACATAGCACAGAGAGATCAGCTTGGTGCTTTGTGACCACCTAGAGGGGTGGGATAGGGAGGTTGGGAGAGAGACCCAAGAGCGGGGTGATATGGGGATATATGTATACATATAGCTAATATACTTTGTTATACAGCAAAAACTAACACAACATTGTTAAACAATTTTACTCCAATAAAGATGTTAAAAAAAAAAAAGGCTCCTGAAGAATAATTATTCCCATAGCCAAACCCTGGTTGTTTGCTGATTTATTTTTTTATTGAAGTATAGTTGACTTTCAGCTGGTTCTTTTTATAAGAATGAAAAAGTTTTCATAAAAGAAATTTTTAGAAATAGGCATTATAACTAATGAACATATATTATACATAATATATTTTAATGTATTATATATGTATATATAAATTCTGATCAGTCTTATATTTTTCAATCCTCATCCCACACTACTCCCACTGCAATCTGAATAAACATTGAAGAATTTATTGAACATATTTGTAATGTATTCTCTTATGATGTGATTTCACAAAAATACAAATCAAAGGCAAGGCCTTTAGGTTATGTTGATTTCTTAATGATTCTTGGTCACAGCTTTCACTATCAACAATGTCCATACTGGAATACAGTGATCCCTTGATGAGTTATTAGGTTGTTGGGATGACCACTTGTTCCCTATACTTGATTATATAATTGCTTGGTTTTTAAAGTATTTATTGCTGTCTTTCATAGTTATTCTATCTTGTTACTTTTGCTATTGATTATCACTTTTCTCAGTCTGCCACTAGCAATGTCTCCCCCCTTAGTTCTCTAATTAATTATGTTATCCTGCTATAGACTGAAAAATCATAATAAATCTGATTTTTACATAGATTTAATAAATATTTGTTAAGCAGAATTTTTGTGTAGAGCACTGTAGTAAGGCATTAACAGAATATCAAGATGTCTAAAATGAAGATGCCTGATATATAGCCTCTTTCTTTAGATATTTTTAAGATTATATTTGTAGCAGTTTCAGATTCATAGCAAGATTGAGAGGAAAGTACAGAGGTTTCCCATGTACCCTCTGCCCCCACACATGCATCACCTCCCCCATTATCAACATCCCCCGCCAGAGAGGTACATTTGTTACAATTGATGAACCTATATTAAAACATCATAATCATCAAAAGTACACAGTTTATATTACTATTCACTCTTGGTGTTGTATATTCTATGGGTTTAGACATTTATCCATGTATAATGATATGTATCCATCATCATCATATCATACAGTGTATTTTCACTGCCCTAAAATCCTCTATGCTGCACCTATCCATCCCTCCTCCATTCCTCCAACCCCTGTCAACCACTGATTTTTTTTTACTGTCTCTACAATTCAGCCTTTTCCAGAATGTCATATAGTTGGAATCAAGTCTATGTAACCTCTTCAGATTGGCCTCTTTCACTTAGTAATATGCATTTAAAGCTCCTCCATGTCTTTTCATGGACTGATAGCTCACTTCTTTTTAGCACTGAATAATATTCCATTGTCTGGATGTACCACAGTTTATTTATCCATTCACCTACTGAAGGATATCTTGATTGCTTCCAGAATTTGGCAATTATGAATAAAGCTGCTATAAACATTTGTGTGTAGGTTTTTGTACAGACATAAATCTTCAACTCCTTTGGGTAAATACCAAGGAGGATGACTGCTGTATCATGTGGTAAAAATGTTTAGTTTTGTAAGAAACCACCAAACTGTCTTCCAAAGTTCTTGTATTCTCTTGCATTCCCAGCAGCAATGAATGAGAGTTCCTGATGTTTCACATCCTCACAATCATCTAGTGTTGTCAGTGTACCGGATTTTGGCCACCGTGGTATCACATTTTAATTTGTATTTCACGGATGGCATATGATGTGATCTTTAGAATTTTACATCTATATTTCTCAATATGTTGATTTCAATATTTCTCTTTTGCTCTCTCATCTCTCACTATCTCTACATTTCCTTCCTCAGAATCACATTTAACTCCATTGTTTCAGCCATCTCTTTCATATGTAAGAACACAAAATTTTGAGCACATGTAACAAATTCCAAGATGGTTAAAAAATACAAATTTTTTAGTCAACTAGGGGATTCCAACTTGGGGACTTCCTAGGATATTGTCTTTTTCATAAATACCAGTTGGGCTGGTTATTAACCAATTGGCTGAAAAATCTTTGAATCATTTTGAAATCTATGATCTACCTCAACTTTCAAATCTAATCAAATCTTGTGGAATCATGTTTATAATATCTTTTTTTTTTGAATTTTATTTTATTTTATTTCTTATACAGCAGGCTCTTATTAGTTATCTATTTTATACATATTAGTGTATACATGTCAATCCCAATCTCCCAATTCATACCACCACCACCACCACCACCCCATAACTTTCCCCCATTGGTGTCCATAAGTTTGTTCTCTACATCTGTGTCTCTATTTCTGCCCTGCAAATCAGTTCATCTGTACCATTTTTCTAGGTTCCACATATATGTGTTAATATACGATATTTGTTTTCTCTTTTTGACTTACTTCACTCTGTATGACAGTCTCTAGATTCATCCACGTCTCTACAAATGACCCAATTTCATTCCTTTCTATGACTGAGTAATATTCCATAGTATATATGTACCACATCTTCTTTATCCATTCATCTGTCGATGGGCATTTAGATTGCTTCCATGACCTGGCTATTGTAAATAGTGCTGCAATGAACATTCGGGTGCATGTGTCTTTTTGAATTATGGTTTTCTCAGGGTTTATGCCCAGTAGTGGGATTGCTGGGTCATATGGTAATTCTATTTTTAGTTTTTTAAGGAAACTACATACTGTTCTCCATAGTGGCTATATCAATTTACATTCCCACCAACAGTGCAAAAAGGTTGTCTTTTCTCCACACCCTCTCCATCATTTGTTGTTTGTAGATTTTCTGATGATGCCCATTCTAACTGATGTTAGGTGATACCTCATTGTAATTTTGATTAGCATTTCTCTAATAATTAGGGATGTTGAGCAGCTTTTCATGTGCTTCTTGGTCATCTGTATGTCTTCTTTGGAGAAATGTCTATTTAGGTCTTCTGCCCATTTTTTCATTGGGTTGTTGGTTTTTTTAGTATTGAGCAGCATGATTTGTTTATATATTTTGGAGATTAATCCTTTGCCCATTGATTTGTTTGCAAATATTTTCTCCCATTCTGAGGATTGTCTTTTCATCTTGTTTATAGTTTCCTTTGCTATTCAAAAGCTTTTAAGTTTCATTAGGATCCATTTGTTTATTTTGTTTTTATTTCCATTACTCTAGGAGGTGGATCAAAAAAGATCTTGCTGTGATTTATGTCAAAGAGTGTTCTTCATATGCGTTCCTCTAAGGGTTTTATAGTGTCCAGTCTTACATTTAGGTCTCTAATCCATTTTGAGTTTATTTTTGTGTATGGTGTTAGGAAGTGTTTTAATTTCATTCTTTTATATGTAGCTGTCCAGTTTTCCCAGCACCACTTATTGAACAGGCTGTCTTTTCTCCATTGTATATCTTTGCCTCCTTTGTCATAGATTATTTGACCATAGGTGCATGGGATTATCTCTGGTCTTTCTATCCTGTTCCATTGAACTATTTTTCTGTTTTTGAGCCAGTACCATATTGTCTTGATTACTGTAGCTTTGTAGTATAGTCTGAAGTCAGGGAGTCTGACTCCTCTAGCTCCATTCTTTTCCCTCAAGACTGCTTTGGCTATTTGGGGTCTTTGTGTCTCCATACAAATTGTAAGACTTTTTGTCCTAGTTCTGTAAAAAATGCTACTGGTAATTTGATAGGGATTGCATTGAATCTGTAGATTGCTGTGGGCAGTATACTCACTTTCACAATATTGATTCTTGCAATCCAAGAACATGGCATATCTCACCATCTGTTTGTGTCATTTTTGATTTCTTTCATCAGTGTCTTATAGCTTTCTGCATACAGGTCTTTTACCTCCTTAGGTAGGTTCATTCCTAGGTATTTTATTCTTTTTGTTGCAATGGTAAATGGGAGTGTTTCCTTAATTTCTCTTTCAGATTTTTCATCATTAGTGTATAGGAATGCAAGAGATTTCTGTGCATTAATTTTGTATCCTGCAACTTTACCAAATTCATTGATTAGCTCTAGTAGTTTTCTGGTGGCATCTTTAGGATTCTGTATGTATAGTATCATGTCATCTGCAAACAGTGACAGTTTTACTTCTTCTTTTCTGACTTGGATTCCTTTTATTTCTTTTTCTTCTCTGATTGCCATGTCTAGGACTTCCAAAACTATGTTGAATAACAGTGGTGAGAGTGGACATCCTTCTCTCGTTCCTGATCTTAGAGGAAATGCTTTCAGTTTTTCACCATTGAGAATGATGTTTGCTGTGGGTTTGTCATATATGGCCTTTATTATGTTGAGGTAGGTTCCTTCTATGCTCACTTTCTGGAGAGTTTTTATCATAAATGGGTGTCGAATTTTGTCAAAAGCTTTTCCTGCATCTATTGAGATGATCATATGGTTTTTATTCTTCAGTTTCTTAATATGGTTTATCACATTGGTTGATTTACGTATATTGAAGAATCCTTGCATCCCTGGGATAAATCCCACTTGATCATGGTGTATGATCCTTTTAATGTGTTGTTAGATTCTGTCTGCTAGTATTCTGTTGAGGATTTCTGCATCTATATTCATCAGTGATATTGGTCTGTAATTTTCTTTTTTTTTAGTATCTTTGTCTGGTTTTGGTATCAGGGTGATGGTGGCCTGGGAGTATTCCTTCTGCTGCAGTTTTGGAAGAGTTTGAGAAGGATGGGGGTTAGCTCTTCTCTAAGTATTTGATAGAATTCAGCTGTGAAGCCATCTGGTCCTGAACTTCTGTATGTTGGAAGATGTTTAATCACAGTTTCGATTTCATTACTTGTGATTGGTCTGTTCATATTTTGTATTTCTTCCTGGTTCAGTCTTAGAAGATTATACCTTTCTAAGCATTTGTCCATTTCTTCCAGGTTGTCTATTTAATTGGCATAGAGTTGCTTGTAGTAGTCTCTTAGGATGCTTTGTATTTCTGCAGTGTCCGTTGTAACTTCTCCTTTTTCCTTTCTAATTCTATTGATTTGAGTCCTCTCCCTCTTTTTCTTAATGAGTCTGGCTAAAGGCTTATCACTTTTGTTTATCTTCTCAAAGAACCAACTTTTAGTTTTATTGATCTTTGCTATTGTTTTCTTTGTTTCTATTTCATTTATTTCTGCTCTGATCTTTATGATTTCTTTCCTTCTGCTAACTTTGGGTTTTGTTTGTTCTTCTTTCTCTAGTTCTTTTAGGTGTAAGGTTAACTTGTTTATTTGAGATTTTTCTTGTTTCTTGAGGTAGCCTGGTATTTCTATAAACTTCCCTTTTAGAACTGCTTTTGCTGCATCCCATAGGTTTTGGATAGTCGTGTTTTCATTGTCATTTGTCTGTAGGTATTTTTTGATTTCCTCTTTGATTTCTTCAGTGATCTCTTGGTTATTTAATAACATATTGTTTAGCCTCCATGTGTTTGTATTTTTTACATTTTTTCCCCTGTAATTGATTTCTAATCTCATAGTGTTGTGGTTGGTAAAGATGTTTGATATGATTTCAATTTTCTTAAATTAACTGAGGCTTGATTTGTGACCCAAGATGTGATTTCTGCTGGAGTATGTTCTGTGTGCACTTGAGAAGAAAGTGTAATCTGCTGTTTTTGGATGGAATGTCCTATAAATATCAATTAAATCTATCTGGTCTATTGTGTCATTTAAAGCTTGTGTTTCCTTACTAATTTTCTATCTGGATGATCTGTCCATTGGTGTAAGTGAGATGTTAAAGTCCCCCATTATTACTGTGTTACTGTTGATTTCCTCTTTTATAGCTGTTAGCAGCAGTTGCCTTATGTATTGAGGTGCTCCTATGTTGGGTGCGTATATATTTATAATTGTTATATCTTCTTCTTGAATTGATCCCTTGATCATTATGTAGTGTCCTTCCTTGTCTCTTGTAGCATTCTTGATTTTAAAGTTTACTTTATCTGATATGAGTATTGCTACTCCAGCTTTCTTTTGATTTCCATTTGCATGGAATATCTTTTTCCATCCCCTCACTTTCAGCCTGTATGTGTCCCTAGGTCTGAAGTGGGTCTCTTGTAGGCAGCATATATATGGGTCTTGTTTTTGTATCCCTTCAGCGAGCCTGTGTCTTTTGGTTGGAGCATTTAATCCGTTCACGTTTAAGGTAATTATCGATATGTATGTTCCTATTTTCATTTTCTTAATTGTTATGGGTTTGTTTTTGTAGGTCCTTTTCTTCTCTTGTATTTCCCACTTAGAGAAGTTCCTTTAGCATT
The DNA here is from genome assembly GCF_965194825.1 of Balaenoptera physalus. Classification (NCBI taxonomy): domain Eukaryota; kingdom Metazoa; phylum Chordata; class Mammalia; order Artiodactyla; family Balaenopteridae; genus Balaenoptera; species Balaenoptera physalus. The sequence goes on from NC_138885.1 coordinate 57,346,829, forward strand.
TGTTGTAGAGCTGTTTTGGTGGTGCTGAATTCTCTTAGCTTTTGCTTGTCTGTAAAGCTTTTGATTTCTCCATCAAATCTGAATGAGATCCTTGCCGGGTAGAGTAATCTTTGTTGTGGGTTCTTCCCTTACATCACTTTAAATATATTGTGCCACTCCCCTCTAGCTTGTAGAATTTCTGCTGAGAAATCAGCTGTTAACATTATGGGAGTTCCCTTGTATGTTATTTGTTGTTTTTTCCTTGTTGCTTTCAATAATTTTTTTTTGTCTTTAATTTTTGTCAATTTGATTATTATGTGTCTCGGCATGTTTCTCCTTGGGTTTATGCTGCCTGGGACTCTTCACTTCCTGGACTTGAGTGGCTATTTACTTTCCCATGGTAGGGAAGTTTTTGACAATAATCACTTCAAATATTTTCTTGGGTCCTTCCTCTCTCCTTTCTCCTTCTGGGACACCTATGATGGGAATGTTGTTGTTTTTAATGTTGTCCCAGAGGTCTCTTAGGCTGTCTTCATTTCTTTTCATTGTTTTTTCTTCATTCTGTTCTGCGGCAGTGAATTCCACCATTCTGTCTTCGAGGTCACTTATCCGTTCTTCTTCCTCAGTTATTCTGCTATTGATTCCTTCTAGTGTATTTTTCATTTCATTTATTGTATTGCTCATCTCTGTTTGTTCTTTAATTCTTCTAGGTGTTTGTTCTTTAATTCTTCTAGGTCTTTGTTAAATATTTCTTACATCTTTTGATCTTTGCCTCCATTCTTTTTCTGAGGTCCTGGATCATCTTCACCATCAATATTCTGAATTCTTTTTCTGGAAGGTTGCCTATCTCCACCTCTTTTAGTTGTTTTTCTGGGGTTTTATCTTGTTCCTTCAACTGGTACAAAGTCCTCTGCCTTTTCATTTTGTCTATCTTTCTGTGAATGTGGTTTTCCTTCCACAGGCTGCAGAATTTAGTTCTTCTTGTTTCTGCTGTCTGCCCTCTGGTGGATGAGGTTATCTAAGAGGCTTGTGCAAGCTTCCTGATGGGAGGGATTGGTGGTGGGTAGAGCTGGGTGTTGCTCTGCTGGGCAGAGCTCAGTGAAACTTTAATCCACTTGTCTGCTGATGGGTGGGGCTGAGTTCCCTTCCTGTTAGTTGTTTGGCCTGAGGCAACCCAGCACTGTAGCCTACCAGGCTCTTTGGTGGGGCTAATGGCGGACTCTGGGAGGGCTCACGCCAAGGAGTACTTACCAGAACTTCTGCTGACAGTGTCCTTGTCCCCACAGTGAGCCACAGCCAACCCCCGCCTCTGAAGGAGTCCCTCCAACACTAGCAGGGGTCGGGTTCAGTCTCCTGTGGGGTCACTGCTCCTTCCCCTTGGTCCTGATGTGCACACTACTTTGTGTGTGCCCTCAAAGAGTGGAGTCTCTCTTTCCCCCAGTCCTTTCTCTATCGAAGTCCTGCTATCAAATCCCGCTAGGCTTCAAAATCTGATTGTCTAGGAATTCCTCCTCCCATTGCTGGACCCCCAGGTTGGGAAGCCTGACGTGGGGCTCAGACCCTTCACTCCAGTGGGTGGACTTCTGTGGTATAAGTGTTCTCCAGTTTGTGAGTCACCCACCCAGCAGTTATGGGATTTGATTTTATTGTGATTGAGCCCCTCCTACCATCCCACTGTGGCTCCTCCTTTGTCTTTAGATGTGGGGTATCTTTTTTGGTGAGTTCCAGTGTCTTCCTGTCAATGATTGTTCAGCAGTTAGTTGTGATTCCAGTGCTCTCGCAAGAGGGAGTGAGCACACATCCTTCTACTCCACCTCCTTGAACCAATCTCTATAATATCTTTTACACCTATATCTCATATGAATTCCTTTATTTTTATTCCCAATTGGAGAACAGGCAGAGATGATGAGACTGGACAAAGTATGACAGCTGATGGGGTTCAAAGCTCCAGCCATTTGTCCACATGGCCTTACTTTAAAAAATTCCAGCACCTCAGAGCTCCTTTTCATTTTTCTTTGTTCACATCTATTGATAATTTCCAGAAAGTCGGACTTTGGCACATTGTGACTCCTGGATAAACTCCTTATTGTTAGAGTTTCATAAGGAAACTGAGGCTCACCGTTCATATACGTGTAAATTTACAGGTATTATATAAAATTAATAGGCCAGTTAAGGAAATAGTGTATAGAATTAGTGAGAAGTGAGTTGTCTATACAGGCTTCTCCTACTATCCAAAAGTACAGCATTCCTAATGATGTAAAGCAAAGAAGTTATCACCTTAGGATCCATCTTGCTAACAGATGCATAAAATAAATGGAGATAAAGCACAGATGCTGATAGATACAGTTCAAAGCTATGAAGGCTTGATGCTGAGATGCTAAATGTAGTTTCAGAGGAAAGAGCTTGGCAGTGCCACTGTTACTGCTCCAGTGCGTGCTGCCTCTATAATGGCTTGCTGCAAAACACAGGCTGAATGCTATTTTCTCTTTTTGTCTTTTTCATAAAAATGAAAATACTCTTCATATTTCTTTCAGTTAGCAAAAATAAGTACTAATGTAGGTAAAACGTATTTCCATTTTAAGTTCTTCCCTGAGATTTGTGTCCTGAACTGATAAAAGGAAATACTGCTATTCATATAATAGTGTATCTACCCTCCTCAAGCTAACCTCCACCTGTTTCTCCATTCTCGTCTTTCTTGAAATCCCTATGCACCACCTATAGCTAAAGTGAACATATGACTAAACATTTGCTAGTCCACAGTCCCTGTCCTTTCTTACCTCCATGGTTTTGCTCATGCTGTTCCTTTACTTGAAATTAATACTTGATCAATCTACAAACCATCAAATTCATTTTTCTAATTTCAGCCTTTTCTGATGTCTCCAGCCCTATTTTCTGCTAAGTGCCATCATCCACATATGTCTTATCTTTATTCCAAGGATGAATTACTTTTTCATGAATAAATATTTGTATTGAACAATATTGCCATAGGTTTTCATAGGCATTCTTTATTAAAGTAATAACTTCCTAGCCCTAGTTTTCTGTGATTTGGGTTTTTTCCACAAAACCATGAGTGGGCATTGAATTATATCACATATTTTTCTGCATATTTCAGAAGATTACATAATTTTTCTCCTTTATTATGTTAATGAGGTATATTATATTATTTATTTTTCAAACTGTTAAATCATCTTTTATCCTTGAAGAAAATAATTGGTCAGGATTTATTATAATTCTTACATTTTGCTTGACTTGGCTTGCTAGTATTTGTTTAAAAATTTTTCATCTATGTTTAGGGAAATTAGCCTAGAGTTTTCCTTTCTAATTATCCCTATCTTAGATGTTTATATCAAGTTTTATACCCTCATAAAATAAGTTGGGAGGAGTTCACTCTTTTTCAATTTTCTGAAATAGTTTGCTTAACACTAGTGTTTTCTCCTCCGTAAATATTAGGAATAATTCTCTATCAAAGCTTTTTGTACTTGGGAATTTTCTTAGTTGACAGATGTTAATTACAGATTGCACTTCTTTAATAGATATAGGACTATTCAGATGTTCTCTTTCCCCTTATGATAGTTCTGGTAATTTGTGTTTTATAAAGAATTTGTCCATTTCATCTATATTTCAAAATATATTTTGAGGGAGTGTCATAAAGCCGTTCACAAAACCGTGCTATAATGTGTGTAATGTCTGTATGATCTAGACTGCTGTCTCCTATTTATTTCTTTTTTTTTTAAAAATTATTAGCACCTTTAATTATTATTTATTTATTTATTTGGCTGTGTTGGGTCTTCGTTTCCGTGCGAGGGCTTTCTCTAGTTGCAGCGAGCGGGGGCCACTCTTCATCGTGGAGCGCGGGCCTCTCACTATCGAGGCCTCTCTTGCTGCGGAGCACAGGCTCCAGATGCGCAGGCTCAGCAGTTGTGGCTCACAGGCCTAGTTGCCTGGCGGCATGTGGGATCTTCCCAGACCAGGGCTCGAACCCATGTCCCCTGCATTAGCAGGCAGATTCTCAACCACTGTGCCACCAGGGAAGCCCCTCCTCTTTATTTCTGATATTGGTATTTCATACCTTCTTTTTTCTTAAATAATCTTTTTAGGGGCTTAACAACTTTATTACTTTTTTTCAAACAACCAACTCTTGGCTTTGAGGTCTTTCTCTATTCTATGTTTGCTATCTATTCAATTATTTTCTGCTCTTGTCTTCATCGTTTTGTTACTTTTTTCTTTGGGTTAACTACTTTTTCTAACTTCTTGAGATGGATATTGAAATAGTTAGCTTTTCAGTCTTTTTTTTTTTTTTTTTTTGGCTGCACCTGTGGAATCTTAGATCATGTTTCCCTGACCAGGGATTGAACCCGCACCCCCTGCAGTGGAAGCAGGGAGTTCTAACCACTGGACTGCTAGGGAAGTCCCTCTTTCTACTTTTCTAACATATGCTTTTAAGACTATGAATTTTCCTGGAAGCATGGTTATAGCTTTTCTTATTTGTTAGGTTATAACTGCATTCCCTAAACATTTATATGGTCTATTTACATAGCCATTCAGTTCAAAATATTTCCTAATTGTCCTTGTTATTTCTTTTTGACCCATGGTATATTTGTAGTATATTTTTTAATTTCCATATATTTAAAGCTTTTCTATTTATTTTTATTATTTATCTTAGTTTGATATCACTGCTTTACAAAAATACACTGTGTGATTTCAGTTCCTTGAAATTTGGGTGGGTTTCCTTTATTCCTTAAGTACTTGGAATAATGATTAAACTGAATATATTCTGTGCCTTAAAGAAATTTTGTCTTCAGCTGTGTCTTTCTGCTGTTAGGTCATATTTTGATTTCTTAAATTCTGTTGTATTTTTTACAATTTACAAATCAAATACAGTGATCTTCTCTAGGTATGTTTCTATTTTCTGTTGTTCTTTTTTTTTTCCTCTTGATATTTTTCATATAATTTGTCTTCTCTTATGCCTAGTAATTTTGATTTAATGCCAAAATTGTGCATGGAAACGGTATTTTCATGCTATAGATGATGTTTTATTCTTTCAAAGAACGTTTAATTTTGTTTCTGGCAGGCTAGGTTAGGGGTGAATAACCTTAAGCTTTAACCTTAATATTACCTAGAGGCTGTTATTTGTGAATGCTGGTCTATTTTTCTTCACCTGTACTCCTAGGTTGTATCCCTTTGAGGTCTTCAACTAAAAGCCTGAAGTGTTTGCCAAACATCCTCCTCCTCGGTTGCTTTGAAACATAAATTTTTTTCCCATCAGCCTCATGAAATGACCAGAAGCTCTGCCTGATTTTTTTAGGCTCTAAGCTACCATTTGCTTTCCACCTTTTCAGCCCATCAGATAGTACATGTTATTGGTAAATATGTCAAGGGAAAAAACTTACACTAAATATTGGGTTCACCTTTCTGTGTTTCCCTTTAGTCCTGATACTTATAACTATCCATAGCCTGAATATATCCTGATGATTGGTCTGCAAAAACAGAAGAAGAAAATGATTGATAGTTTCTTGAGGGCAGATTTCAAGTGTGCCCTAAATTCTCCACTTTAGCACAATATCTTGAATATAGCAGGTGCTCAACAAAAGATTTTGAATGCTTTTCTACAGTAATAAGTAACCATTAGTTAATTAATACTTTCCTATTGAAATGTTAATTAAATAAATATTGTGTGATAACTGTAATGAGTGAAATAATGTAAGACAGTATAAACAATTAATGATCTCTCTAATTACTTAGCTGCTTAATCTATTCATAATTAAACCAATGTTAATAGCCTTTATATTCCTTCTTATCCTGTGTCCATCCAAAATTATGTACACATATATGCACATATACAGACTTTTGGTTTGTTTGCTTTTACAAAAATGGATCCTTTTTACTCTCACTTTCTTTTCATACATAAAATATATCCTGTCTTCCCTTTACATGAACAAAAAGAGATTTGATCCCTTTTTTTTAAGTCACTCTTAACATTATATAATATGAATGATATAAATTTCAACACACACACAAACCAATCCTGCTATGTTTTCCTAAGACAATTTCATATTTCTATTTCAGGCTTCTAATAATATTTTTCCTTATAATATTTCTCAAATGTTTAAACAGTCCTTAAATCTCTTATTTCAAAAGCATAGTCATTTTAGATAGGTAGATAGGTGGATAAAGAGAAAGAGAGAGAAAGAGATTTAATGCCAACAAAATTGTCTTCTCCTATTGGTCACCACTTACTTTGAAATCTCTATTTTAGTTGTCATTTAATTATAATAATCCCCTGAGTATCTTTTTAGATAAGGTAGATTGGCAGTAAAATCACTGAATCATTTTCCACCCCCTTCGTTTTACCTTTTCTAGAATATCATTATCCTAGAAAAAACTTAGAAGGGTATGGAAATCAGAGGGCTGTGACCAAACCATCCTTTTGCAAAAACTCAAATTGGTGCTTTCCCTTAATTTATGGAACGTCATCTCCATCACTTCTCTCACTACAAGGATAGTTTCCAATGGGTTCTGTTTAATTATACAGATGGTCCCCAACTTTAGATGGTTTGACTTAAAGATTTTTCTACTTTATGATGAAGCAAAAACAATACGCATCCAGTAGAAACTGTACTTGGAATTTTGAATTTTTACCTTTTCCTGGACTAGATCACACTATATGCAGTGCAATTCTCTCTCGTGGTGCTGGGCAGCAGCAGTGAGCCACAGCTCCCAATCAGCCATACGATCACACAGGTGAACAACTGATACACATACAACCATTCCTTACCCATTCAACCACTGCGTTTTTCACTTTCAGTACAGTATTCAATGTTGCATGAAATAGTCAACACTTTATTATAAAATAGGCTTTGTGTTAGATGATTTTGCCCAACTGTAAGCTAATGTTAAGTATTGGAAGTATGCTTTAAGGTAGGTTAAACCATGATGTTCAGTAGGTTAGGTGTATTAAATGCGTTTTCAACTTCTGACATTTTCAAGTTAATATGGGTTTATCAGGACATAACCCATACTCAAGAAAACTCTATCTCAATCAGTTAGGGGTATTTTCCCTCTGTGATTCCACTCCTAAACAAGTCTCCATCTGTCTAATTAGAGATGCTTATAAATAGGGCCACTTCTAGGCCTAACCTCTAGGGTGAGCAGAGCATCAGGCACATATTTTATGAAGGGCCCTTTCTATGTCAACAACATGATTTTAAAAGGCATAACAGGGCTTCCCTGGTGGTGCAGTGGTTAAGAATCTGCCTGCCAATGCAGGGGACACGGGTTCGAGCCCTGGGCCGGGAAGATCCCACATGCCACAGAGCAACTAAGCCCGTGCACCACAACTACTGAGCCTGCGCTCTAGAGCCCATGAGTCACAACTACTGGTCCCACGTACCACAACTACTGAGCCCACACGCCTAGAGCCCGTGCTCCGCAACAAGAGAAGCTACCGCAATGAGAAGCCCGCGCACCGCAACGAAGACCCAACTCAGCCAAAAATAAATAAATAAAATAAATTTTTAAAAAATTAAAAAAAATAAAATGCATAAGAATATTCTTGAGTCTATATGAGGTATAGAAATTTTTTTTTTAATGCTATTCTTGTCTGCTTACATTCTTTTTTTTTTTTTAATGTATGTATATATGTATGTATGGCTGTGTTGGGTCTTCGTTTCTGTGCGAGGGCTTTCTTTAGTTGCGGCAAGCGGGGGCCACTCTTCATCGCGGTGCGCGGGCCTCTCACTATCGCGGCCTCTCGCTGCCAAGCACAGGCTCCAGACACGCAGGCTCAGTAATTGTGGCTCACGGGCCGAGTTGCTCCGCGGCATGTGGGATCTTCCCAGACCAGGGCTCGAACCCGCGTCCCCTGCATTGGCAGGCAGATTCTCAACCACCGCACCACCAGGGAAGCCCGGTATAGTAATTTTTAATGAAGCTTTTTTTTAATAGTCTGCAGAGACAATGCTCTTATGTATTTATACATTTATTGGCACACATGATGATTCTTCACAGTGTCTAAGCACACTCTCTTTCTGTTTAGGTTCATGCATTATTTTTTTGGTGTTCTATGTTGTCAAAAAGCTGTTCCTGGCTAGCTTCATATTTCCAATATTTAGCAAAAGGAAGTACCATTGTTATTAATTACAATGTTATGGCTCTTTGGAACTTGTTTATATGTAAACAATATAACCTTGCCTCTGCAGTGTCTTAATACCATTTATTTAATGCTGGTTACATTGTTACTTATGATGCTGCAGCATCCATTATGCTGCCCATGAATACTAGTTTTTAATAGCTCTCTAAAAGTTGTAACTGAGCATCATTGATAATTTTCCAGTGTATGCAAGAAAATGTGAAAAATAATTTATTTTTTGTTCATGTCAAATTTCCTATCGGGGATTTCATAGCATAAACTACACATCTTCCATCTATGTCTTCTCTGCATAGGCTATAATCACTGCATTTCTAAAATATGATTTCATTCAGTGCTTTCCCCACAAGGCCTTAAACAGAGGATATGCCAGGGCCCATAGGCAGAACAAAAAGAGCATTCTGTTTGCCCAAGGGATATCCATGCTTTTCTGGAACAGCTTATGTCCAAACCAGGATGGCATGATGTCACCCACTGTTGAAGGCAAGAGATAAATTGTTTTGAAAGGTCTCAGAGAGGATAGGTGTGGTGACCTCCAGAGGACTACCCAACATATAAACCAGAGCCAGTGGAACAGATGGAGTGATTGTCACAAACTTTAAATATAAGGACACAGATCAGTTGAAAGTGACAGGATAGAAAGACTTGCCTGCAAATAATAATGAAAAGTAAGTGGTGTAGCTATAATTAACATCAATGAAGAATGTAAGGCAAGGCGAGTTATTTCATAATGATAAAAAAGTTAATTCAGTGAGGAAATATAGCAATAATAAATATGTATTCATCTAACAAAATACCTTCAAAGAATACTTGAGCTTTGGGATTATGAGTAAAATATGCAAATATAGATTTAGCACAGAATATATCCATGATGTTTTTAAAAATAATGTGTTAACTTTGACCTTTTAAGTATTTTGAGAAACACATTATCTGCTACTCACCTTCCTCCTAATCTGATTTTCTAACCCCTTAAGTGAGAACCACTGGCTTAAAAGAACACGTCCACTTTGAGTCACTTTGAGGCTATGGGCTGTAATTCATAAAACCGCCACGAGATGGTAGTCGTTATCTGTTTTAAAGCGTACACTGAACAATTAAAATCTCTCCACAAATGGCAATAGCAAAACAAAGGTATGGAGAAAGTCAGTTACTTCCTCTTTGAAACCATAACCTAGTTATAGTGGTGTAGAATATTTTATCTAGCAAATATTTTAAGACAATAAATGTTGATTTTGAGGAATCAAGAAGTGATACAATTCTTGCCTTCAAGGAGATTACGGACTGGTGGGACATACTGGTGAGTCCACAGGGAATGACAGTACTGTGTGATGCACAATATAAAACAGAAGTACAGGATTCTGTGTGCTCACATAATATGAACATGTAACCCGACTTAGATCAAGGAAGGCTTTCTAGAAGACATGGTTCTCCATAACATATAATCACCACCATCTGATAAGATGAAAAAAAAACTAAAGAATGATCAAAGTTAGCTGGAAAAATACATGAAAAGAAAAGTACTCCCCCAAAAGAAATAGCATGTGCAAAACCCAAAGTTTTTTTTGAAGTACCAAAAAATTTGTTTTTTTTTTTTAGTACTAAGGCTGAATTCAAAGAACTAAAAAACCAAATAATTTAATTGAGTTATATGGAAATATAATCTGAAGACATATTTAAAAGAATCATGACACCCCCCTCCCAGGCCTACACTGTTTTGCAGGTGAGTTTTACCAAACATTTAACGAGTGAATAATTCTTCCTTCAAATGGAAGGGCGGAAAAGATGCTGGAATAGCTAACTAATTTTATGAGACTAGTAAAATCCTATTACTAAATTAAATATAAGAAAAGAAAAACGTTTATAGATTTAGGACTCCTGGTTTCCAGTCAGGCATGTAAAGAGTTTATAAGTCGCCACTTCATCCTAACAAGTAAAAACTGAACAAATTTAAAAATCAACAGTTCTTAGATTCAGCAGAGAAGTGAGGCCACAGGACAAACCACTGCCCCCCAAATTAGAGACAGACAGGCAGATACAGAGAATCACAATTTCCCGGGAGAGAAACCCACCAGCAGAAACCTCCCTGGGAAGGCTGAACTGCAATTGACAAATTACTGGAGGTTCAGTGTGGACAAACCTAGGAGATAAAAATTCCAGGGAGGCCCAGTCAGAGGGACTCAGACACATTTTTATGAGTTTTAACTCCTGGAGCTCTAACTGGTTCACTGTGAGAACCTGTGAGCTCAGAGAAAAATCGCTTTGGGTTTCCAGCAGGAGGAGGGGAGAAGTAACCACTTGCGAAATACAGGAGAGGGCTCTATCCTTAACAAGGCCTACCCTTAGGAGAAACCTTTACCTATTTGGGTTTTTTCAGAGCCTAAACCACCTGAAGGAAGGAAAATGGAACTCCAGCACCCTCTGGCCATTCTGTACTAAGGGGATGAAACAAATATGCTGAGAAGCACTTGAGAAGTTCACAGATCAGGAGCACAGGCCCACCAAAAGACTGAGACCTAACCACAGGACTACAGAATGCTTCCCCTCCCTCTACAGCTTATCACTACACCATTAAAAGCCTACTTACCGTAGTTCTATTTATGTAATTCAATATGTCTGCTTTTCAACAAAACATTATGAAGACATACTGAAAGGCAAAACACAGTCTGAAAAGGAAGGACAAGCATCAGAACCAGACACGGCAGGGATGTCGGAATTTTCAGAATTTAAAAGAAGTATGATTAATATGCTAAGATCTCTTAACAGAATAAGCAGTCAACAAGCAAAAACAGATAAATAATGGAAGCAGAGAGATGGAAATTTTAAGAAAGGAAAAGAAACGCTAAGGATCAAAAACACGGTAACACTGTAACAGAAATGAAGAATGCCTTTGATGGACTCATTAGTAGACTGGACACGGCTGAGGAAAGAAGCTCTGAGCTTGAGGATATGTCAATAGAATCCCCAAACTGAAAAGCAAAGAGAAAAAAAACGTTGGAACAGAATATCCAAAAACTGTGGGACAACTACAGAAGATGTAACATACATGAAATGGGAATACCAGAAGGAGAAGAAAGAGATCAAGGAATAGAAGAAATTTTTGAAGCAACTATGTTTCTCTCCCAACTCCTCACTCGGGGACTCAAATCCTAGTCTTTATTCTCTGCTGCTCCAATCAAGAGCATATTTTTAATTGATAAATTCTGCAACTATTTTGAAATGTTTCACCAAAGTATTTCAAAGGCAGAGTCACCTTCATGTTTCATTTATTCAAAAATATCTCATGTGGTTTGAAAAAACCCTTTCTAATATGTGAATTGAAGTATGTGAACATTTTCTCCAGGAAATAAATGTTAAATGACTATTGATTACTCATTTCATTAATTGCCTTTAAAAAAAATAAAATTGCTTAACTTGGGCTTCTCTTACACATTTGCCAGAACATATGATCTTTATACTTTCTGTATTTGAAAAAATGTTAGACATAACACGGCATAACAAATAGCATTGAGAAGGGGATTGGAGAGGGAAAAGAAAGTTACTTAATTAATTTGAACAGAAAATAAAGTTTTTCAGAGCAGTAAAAACTTGACAGGAACAAATAAGGAGATTCTGACTATAGCACTCATGGACACATTCTTCCTATACCCACATCACCTTTGCAAAAATCCTCCCTTATATTCAATCCTACAGAGGCCACCTTAAATACCAACACCCAATTACCACACCATAGCTGATTGGTGGAAGGTATATTTGGAATTACTAGTGTATTTTATCCATGTTTCTTTGCCTGGAATATATAATCACCTAACCACGATTACAAGATTCCATACATGTGTCTACCTAAAATATAATCCAACTCCAACTATAGACACAGCTTCAGAAGTGTTCATCTTAAAGACACAGCCCAAGGATTTGAGAAATGAAGGAGCAACATTTCTCAGTCTACAAAGTCCAGGTTACATTCATTCTTCTTCAATTTTTTTGGTTGTTTTTTGGTTTGGGGTTTTTTTTTTGACTGGATTCATGAAAAGGTTTCACTATCAAACTCTGAATTAGAATTTAGTTACCCCAATACAGGGAAATTACAATAAGAATTAGCGTTTACAGAAAGTGAATAAAGAAAGAGACTTCTTAGAAAGAAATGAACATTGATAATGGGACTAGAACAGATAGCACATATTAGAACACAGAAAATTTAAGGCACACGATAGGATCGACAGATTTTCAGGTGAATGCATTTATTCAATCACTGCCTCGAATGAGAGTGAATTCCTTGGTCTGCAAATCTGGCTGCTCCAGGTTCTGCCTGGCGGGAGGGCTCATCTCTACTCTTCTTTGGGAATATATCCTGTGAGGAGCGGGACGCTTTGAACTACTTGCATTCTTATATTTTCTGTACACCAAACACTGTAAATCCTTGATTTGAAGGGGGAAAAACCCCACATCAATGATGATAAAGCTTGAAATTTTTCTCTGTAAAACTGAGCAGGTGCTTGATTCCACTTAGGGGATTCTCTTGGCTATAAATCTGTGTCAGAGATGTTGTCTTGAATAACTTGTCCCGGGATGTCTTCACCACTAAGAACCGTTAGAGCTAACAGACCCCTTCTAAATTTCTGTTGCTTTGCAGCAACCAGACCTGGTTTGATTTTTCTCTTTTAATAGAATTTGCCTCAGTGTACTGACTGAAAAATGTTTCTAGGATGCTCTTATTCCCTAATATGTCTTAAAATTTTATTTGCCTGAGGATGCATTATAAATTCCAAACCCAGACTCACAATGGTAAGATACATCATGTTTGTAAGGGGTAATTCACGGAACACTATCATTTGGGTCTGTGCAAGGCCCTTGCCATGTTTTCTCTAATTTGATTCATTGTTCTCTTTACCCCCATCCAAGCCCAAACTCCAACATGTTTAATATATGAACTTACAGATCTTTGTATCCCTACCAGAATATAAGCACCATGAGGATAGCAATTGTATCCTGACACATACTATATATCTACTATATGTTAGTTTGTTTGCTTGTTGGAGAAAGAGAGAGACTGTCAAAATCTTATGTATAATGGCCACATCAATTTACACACCTATCAGCAGTTTCTCTTCTCAACACTTGGAAAATAACTTCTAATTTTTTTGCCAATCTGGAAGTATTATCTCTGATTGTTTTCTCTGATTACTAATGGGCCTGAGCATCACTTCAAACACCTGCTAACCACCAGGTTTAATTTCTGCAGTTACTATTTCTATTTCTTGCCCCTTTTTTTCCTAATGAGTTCCCTATAATTTTCTAGTTGACTTGAGAATTTGTTTATGCCAACTATTAATACTCTTCTGATTTGGAACATTGCAAATATCTTCTCTCAATCTACATGTGTTTATAGTAAAAAGAAATCATTGTTTTTAATGTAGTCAAACCCATAACTTTTCCCATTATATTTTCTGTTTTCAGGTATTATATAAGACATCTTAATCCACCGCAGCATTAGAAGACTATTCCAATTATGATTTTAACAGTTTTATAGTTTAGCTTTAAATTTAGGTCTTTAATCCATTTGGAAAATTTTAAATGATGTAAATTAGACATCCCAAACTAATTTTCTCCATGTAGTTAGAAAGTTTTCCATCATTACCTGTGAGAAAGTCTAGACTTTCTTCACTTTCTTTTTTGCCATGTCTCTCGTATGCCAATTTTCAATATCTATAAAGGTCTACTCACGGAATTTCTTTCGACTTGTCTTTTTATCAGGTCTTTCCCAAGTACAAAATTGCATTTACATATCGTATGTAAGTTTTAGATTCATTCAGTATGGAGTACAATTCCTTTCGGTTTGCTTTTGCTTTTCAAAAGTGTTTTAGCTATTCTTAGTCATTTATATTTCTGTATTTATTTTAGAATGTTTATTGAGTTCTTTCAATATCCACCAGAATTTGTATTGAGATTGCCTTATATTTACACAGGTTAATTTACTAAAAATATTAAATAGTTCTATTTAAAAATATAGTGTATTTCTCTGTTTATTCAAGGTTACTTTTATATTCCTTTGGTAGGCAGAAAAATGTTCCCCCTCTCAACCATATCCATATCCTAACCTCTGGAATTTATAAATATGTTGCATTATAGGGCAAAAGGGAATTTGCAGATGAGGTTAAAGTTACAGACCTCAGTTGAGATGGAGAGATTACCTGAATTATCTGGGTGGGTACGAACTAATCACATTAGTTCTCTTTTTCACGTTTTTTTCTTTTTTTTCCTTGTCATGTCTTTCCTTTTTAAAATTATTAACTGAAGTTCATAGTTTATGGATTGTTTTTATCTAATATCCTATTTCTACTCCAGGATACCACATTATATTTATTTGTCATGTCTTCTTAAGTTCCTCTTGACTGTGACAGTTTCTCTGAATTTCCTTGTTTTTATGACCCTGACAGTTTTGAGGCGTATTGGGCAGGTACATGTAGGAATCTGTCTGATGTTTTTCTCATGATTAGCTTGGGTTATGGTTTTTTGTGGAAAAGATCACAGAGGTTAAGTTCCACTTTTACCACATCATATCCAGGGCATATAATATCAATAAGATTTGTGACTGTTGATATTGACCTTGATCACCTGGCTGAAGTACTATGTATCAGGTTTCTCCACAGTAGAGTTACTCTTTTCACATGTTTCCATACTGCACTTTTTGGAAGGAAGTCACAATGTACAGTCCACATTTAAGGAGTAGGGAGTTAAGCGCTCCACTTTAGTGTGGAATAACTACAAAATTTATTTGGAATCAATCTTCACAGATCTGTCTGGTGTGCCTCATTTATTCAATCATTTATTTATATCTATGTGGACTCATGAATATTTATTTGATGCTTTGGGCCATAATCTATTTATTTTGTTACTCGGATTGCTTCAGCTTTCCCATTGGGTGCTCCTTCTGTTGGCTCCTGTGTCTCTTTGACAACGCTTCCCATCAATGTGAGGGGGTTTGTTTGTTTAAGCACTTTTTTACTTTCTGGCACAATGGGATGCTCCAAGTTCATCTCGTATATTTCCTACCCCTGTCCTATTTTCAGCTACTTCCCTCAAGGAGCATGGTTCCATTTACTGGAGAATGGTATTAGAAACGAAGATCTGGGTATTTGGTGTGCTTGTTGCCACTGCTGTGATCATTTCTTTTAGGACTGCCCAGCTGACAGAGCAAATAATTATGTTTGTATGCTAACTTGTACATATACACATATCTATAAACATATAGATATAATTTACAGATATGAATGGAACCTATAAGAGTAAAGGCAAAATAAACTACACATCAGTACCATACCCTGGTTGATAACATTGGCTCCCACAGGGGTACAGGTTAATAATTCTTCTACTGGTATATAAGGACACTAGGATTGAACAAGTCAGTAAATAGCTCATGAATGGCAGCAACTAGGTTTATTACAGATCAGCAAGGGATTGATCTATGTGGTAATAGAATAGTGTTGGAGACATCAGTAAGAATTAATGTTTAACTTAATGTGGATATTGATGGTTATATCTAAAAATATTTCCTCCCTTTTTTATTACTTTGAATTTATTTTCTTTCTCCTTTTCAATTTTTCTGATTTAAATACTTAGCTCGTGTCTTTATTTTTTCTTGTTTTCTGATATATATTTAGAGCTTTAACTTTCATTTTTAAAAATATTACTTTAACTATGACCTAGGAATTTGGCATTGAGCTGTCAGTAATTATTTCCTTTATGACTTCTTTCCCATCCCAAGAATATTCTTTATTTTTTAAAATTTCTGAATACATGGTATTTTGTATTGCTTTTGATTTTTACTGTTTTTTAAACTTTTATTATTTATTTTTTGACTTTATTTTAGAGCAGTTGTAGCATTACAACAAAATTGAGAGGACAGTTCAAAGATTTTCCATACACTCCTGCCCTGCATATGCACAGCACCCTCCATTATCAGCATCATTAACCAGAATCGTACATTTTGGATGAGCCTACACTGACACATCATAATCACACAAAGTTCATAGTCTACTTTAGGGTTCACTCTTGGTGTTGTACAGTCTATGATTTTGGACAAATGTATGATGACATATATTCATCATTATAATATTATACAGAGTATTTTCACTGCCTTAAAAATTCTCCATGCTCTATTCTTCTCTCCTCTCCCTCACTACCCCTGACAAGACTGATCTTTTTATTGTCTTTATAATTTTGTCTTTTCCCAAATGTCATATAGTTGGAATTATACAGTATGTAGCCTTTTCAGATTGGCTTCTTTCACCTAGTAATATACACTTAACATTCCTACATATCTTTTCATGGCTTCGAAGCTCATTTCTTTTTAGCACTGATAAATATTCCATTGTCTGGATATACCACAATCTATTCACCTACTAAAGGATATCTAGGCTGCTTCTAGAATTTGGCAATTATGAATAAAGCTGCTATAAACATCTGTATGAAGATTTTTGTGTGGATATAAGTTTTCAATTCCTTTGGATAAATACCAAGGAACATGACTGCTGGATAAGAGTATGTTTAGTTTTGTAAAAAAAAAAAAAAAAACAAAAAACTACCAAACTGTCTTCTAAAGTGACTGTACCATTTTGTATTCCCAGTTGCAATAAAAGAGAGCTCCTGTTGCTTCACATCCTTGCTAGCATTTAGTGTTTTAACAGTGCTCTGAATTTCAGCAATTTAATAGATATGTAGTGGTATCTCATTGTGTTTTAATTTGCATTTCCCTGACGACATACAATGTAAGACATCTTTTCATATGCTTATTTGCTGTCTGTATATTTTCTTTGCTTACTATATTTCTTAACAAAGGAGAATGGCTCAACCATGCCACCTTGGTGACCTTGCATGTATACATATAAGCAAAGGCTTGAGCTGCAGCTTATTTGAGTCTTGGGAGTACACCTTATGATCTTCCGGGGACAAGGGAGTGTGGGAGGCCTTTAAGGGGCTTCTATGAGGTCACTGCCCATTCATCTCTTTATCTATCTCCTCTGGAAGGCTGTTATGAATCAGTTTCTCATCGCCTCTTGAGTCAGATGAGTTATGGGGCTTTCTGCCCCACCCCCCTAAGTACACAGCTACAGAATATAAAACTACATAGCTGCAATCTAGATTTGGTTCTGCGGCAACATGATATTCTACAACTTGCACTGCAGTCATTCATCTCCTTTTGTTTCAGTGTTGAACGTTTCATTGCGCTGGGCAGGGACTCAGGGAGCTGGCACCTCTAGCTTATTCTTCTTTCTTGCTGTCCATGTAATTAATAAACTCTCTAAATCTAAAAGTGGCTCGTTGTATCTTTACCAGTTGAAATTGCCAGGCTTTGCCTTGTCTTGTGTTTGTGAACCTCCATGATGTTATCTCAAATTTAATATTTTGTATAAATCCATTTTTGTCAATATTTGTGTTACTCCAAATGAATACCAGATGTAAATTCTATAGATATTAGTTTGTGTTTTTGATTGGAAATGCCTGTCATCCAGAATTGACATCTTTGTAATATTGAGAGTTCTAATCCATGGACATTTTTCATCTCTCCATTTATATAGGACTTCTTTAATTTCTCTCAATTGTTATTTGTAGTTTTGGATGTAGAGGTCTTACATACTTTAATTGAATTTTTCCTCAGTATTTCATGTTTTTGATGTTATTTTTAAAAATTTCATTTTCCATCTGCTTTTTGCTGTTATTTAGAAATGTAGTCGATTGTTGATACAATTTACTTTGTATTGTGGTACTATGTACTGTGCTACATCTAGCTACCTTGATAAGAATCTTTATTTTCAATGTATACCATTATGCCATTTGCAAAACTGATAGCTTAATTTCTTGCTTTGCAAACTAATGTCTTTTGTCCTTGGTTTCTTGTATTGCTAGGATTCTGATACTTTGTTTTCTACAAGCTGTAATAGCATGCATCCATGTCCTGTTCTTGATCGCTAGAAAAAACCTTTCAATAATTCAACATTAATTATGATATAGGGTATCTTTTAAAAATACACTCTTTATCAGACTAAGAAAGTTTCTTTCTATATCTTGTTTGCAAAGAAAATATTTTCCAAATTCAACTGCATTTCAAAAAAATGACTGAATATTTGATAATAAGAAATTATTGTCATGGGGGTGTGTGTGATAAATGTATTATTACATTTTATAAAATTCCCTATACTTTAGTGACACATTCTGGAACATATACAGATGAAATGATGTGATGCTAAGGATTTGCTTTGAATTAATATGGGAGAGGGAAGTAGACAGATTGTAGTTGAGGCAGGATTGCCCATAGGTTCATGTCAGTTGGGGTTCATTTTACTGTTCTACTTTAGTATGTTGAAAATCTTCTATAATAAAAAAGGCCAAACTGAAAAAAATTCGAAATTAAATTTTCAACACGTATTACTCAAAAGAAATGTATTAACTTTAGTTCAGTGTGCCTGAATTTCTCCGTTTACTTCTATCAGTGGTAGCTGATATTTCTTCACCTTATCTAAGATACTCTGCAAACAGTTTTATTTCTCATGGCAAACGAACAACACCAGAAATAGAAAATACAACCAGTTGTTAGCCCTAAATTTAATTTAACCCTTCTTATATAGAAACTGAACATACCACTGACTACTAGCTCATAATATAAATTTAAAAAGACTAAACCTGTAATAATGATGGTAGGGACCAATTAAAGCAAACCTGTATGTGTGCACATTTGTGTGTGCCACACACACAAATGTATGTGTGGGAGAGAGGCAGAATGAGTGTGAGTTTATAATACTTTAATTCAGTTTTAAGCTTAATGTGTTAAACTTTTAAAGCCTTATTGTCTTCATTTATAAATAGGTTATAAAACCTTCATTGAATTATAAAGATTAAATGAGACACTGTGCCTGAAGTTTTAACATCATTTTTGGCACATTTTGATATGTGACCAATAAAATTGGTCTTTAATTTACTATTGAGAGTATTCTAAGCTTGGCTTTATTTTTTTTAACACAAAATTCATCACTCAACTTGGTTTTAAATCAAAACATCAGAAAAAAGTTTTTCTTTTGTTGAATATGAAGAATCCTAGTAACCTGTAGCTTTCTCTAGAATTAAAAATGTTTGAATATAGATAGTATGATTAGCTATAGTAAAGTCTCTTTTCAGGTATAGGAAATGCCCATTTAGTTGTGTTTCAAAATCTCAGGCAATCCCTCAACGAATCTCAGCTTAAGATATCAAGGCTTTGGGAGGATCCAGGGAATTGAACTCAGAAATTTAGCCCTCTTTGTCTCTTTAGTGCCACTGATCCAAACTTGAAGCCTAGTTGGGAGTAGAGCTTGGGAGGAGACAAGACCTTCAGAGGCACACTACCTTTTCTGTTACTGTCCCCAGTTACTGACCAAAACACAGAAGTGGTGTGGGTGCATAGATTTTTTAAAAAATCAAAATATCCTCTTCAAGTTCATTTAAATATATTTGGAGATATATTCATGTTTAATATAAGTAGTCTTTTTTTCTATATGCTTCAGTTTTCACTGATTCTCTTAACTCTACCTCAAGGTAAAATTTTAATTCACTCAGGCTCAAATGGGCTTGGGAATATGGTAAAGTGTTTGAGAATAATAACATTTTAGAGATGTTAATTCAGAGATCATCTAGTCCCAATACCTGCAATTATAAGTGAGGAAACCGTAGCACAGAGAGGTTAAGAGCTTTGTGCAAGGTTGCACATCAAGTTAACAACTAATCATAGAATTATTAAAACAGAAAAGTTGCCACTATTTTAAAAGTCATACTTAGAAAATTTAGAGCTGGATTTGGCCTTGGAAATTGCTTTGTTATCCTTTCTCATTTTATGGGTAAAATAACTAAGGTCTAGGAAGGTTTCAGCAGACCTGGGATCTGGAATCACACTCCTGACCACCAGTTCCCTCGTCCGTCCATGCTGTGTTGCCACTACTTTCTCAGACATGTCTGTGACACAATACTTTTAGCTGGGAAATATAATGTATATGGTGTAGTACATGACATAACTAATTATATCCATAGCTATTTTATTAGTATTATTGTTTTAGAGGAATAAATAATATTTTATAAAGATATTTTAACTAAAGAACTACTTCTGCCCTATTTACTTGTTTGGCAAGTTTATTCTCATTTTTGTCCAACCTCTTTTTATTTCTGTTCTTCACCTTACTCTTCCTTTGAGAAATTCCCCTTTATATGGTTACCATGGAAATTGCTCTCTTCCCCTTCAATTTTCCCAGTTATTTGAAACTATTTATTTTATGGGGCATATACAGAGCATCTTCAATACTTCAGGGAGACACCCACCTTAAGAGTTAAGGTGTTAAGAGTGAATTTATATTTTGCTATTTCTTGTTATATTTGATACATTTTCCTCACACTAAAAGCTTACCACACCCATAGAATCTTGATTTTAGCTGTATGTCATTCATTACACACAATCTCCGATAGATGTCACTATACACCATGTATTAAAACAAGAAACCTTAAATGCCTTTTATTCAACAAATAGATTTTTTGATAAAAGTATGTTGCTTTATGGCTCATCAGATTATGACACTCTATGGTTCCACATATAATGAGGCCTAGGCTGATGTAGAAAATTTACAATGACATTAACAAAACAAATGACTAACACTGCGATTCTCACTGTCTAATTAATGTATACACTGCCTTTTATCCTGATATTGTACTAGGCAGCCACATTAGAGAGTAAAGAAATATAGGAAGTTATAAACTGCATTTAAAACAGAGATACTCAGTATTTGACTTTCAGTGGCATGTGCCTCTTTTATAAGAAATCTCATTGGATTATTTCAAATTAGACTCTGAAAGCAAAGCAGTGGTGAATGGTGAGTGTCCTACGGCTTTCACTCACATAACAGATTCAAGAAAATTATTTCTGTGTGAAATTGTGGAAGGTACATTCAAGATCTCATTTAGACACTTCATTCTAGGATTGAGAAAGTGATGTTAAAGATGATAAAATACCTGGCCAAAGCCACAAAGCACGGTATAGGCAGAACTAGTATTTTTCTGTTTTTCTTAGCATTGAAGAGCTAAGCTGACCAGCCTAACTAAGAAGCTAGAGCAGATAGGAAGGAAGATGTGCATAGCAAGCCTTGTACAACAATGACGCTGGCAAACAAAACCATAAAAATATCTACCATTTAGGGAGCACTTTATATGACTGTTGTACATGGATAATCCTCACAAGTATATTACATGCTCCTATTTTTCTACTTGAAGAATGAAGTTATGTGGTAGTAGTTATAAAGCATTGTTGCTATGGTAGTGAGAGAAATTGTGAATGTTCAGAGACATAGAATATTAATAACGATAATAATAATAACACTAGCAATATTTGTCGAACACCTACTATAGGCCAGGCAAAAATAATAATGAGTAATATTTATTGATCACAAACTATATGCCAGACATTGTGCTAGACTCTTTACACAATCACATATATTTGTTATCCTTAAAACAACTTTGAAAAAAAATACTGCTATTAGTATTATTATACAGGGAGTATTAAACAGGGAGAAACGAGAGTCAAGAAGGCAAGTAAATTGCGTCAAGTTAGGTACCCAGTAAGAGTTGGAGCTAGCATTTTAATCCAAAATCTAGGATGGCACTAGGCCTGCAAGAAATGTGGGGTGGTAGGCATATATTTATACATATATACACATACACATATACATGCATATAAAATGCATATATATACATACATATTTACTTGTATATACACATACACACACACAATTCAATACAAAATTTAATATGTAACTTAAGTAAATAATTCTAGAACCAGGTAGTTGATTGTAGGAAGAGAAGTAAAAAAAAAAAATTATTAACTAAGCATCGTAACACATAATTTCTTTGTTGGTCCTAGAAATGAACCACTCTGAAGGAAGGAAAGAAAAGAATGATTCCTCCTTAAAAAATAAACTTGTCAAAGGCTTTCATTCTTCAGTGAAGGATAACAATGAATGTGGGAGGGGAAATAGGAAAGGAGGAACAGCTATCTAAAAGTCCAGCATTTACTCTCATGTAACAAAAGTGATGATTCTGGAGCCTCTGGGCAAAAGTCAAAGTTGATTAAAAGGATGAAGGTTAACAGAAAGTGGCAAAATGCTTATTTTACATCAGCCATCTCAGTAACCTAGATTAAGTCAGCTATATCACAAGTCACTACACAGCACAATGGTTAATGCCACTTAAAATTGCTTTTTGGAAAATCAGTCCTTTTCAGTGTTGTGTACCTTAAGCAAATTAGTTAATGCCTTTTTTGGGACGCAGTTTCCTAATCCATAAAGTCGGGGTGAGGGACAAGATTTTCTCTAGTGTCTCTTCCAAACTTCAAAACCAAGAATTTTAAATAGTATTGTTGCAGTTGTTATTTAATGTAAGAAAATTATGGGCATTGAGAGATTGACTTAAGCAATTGTCCTCCAATTGTTTAAATCCCAAAGCAACTGGTTTCTACTCCCTTTGAAGTATTGATTTTCAGGATTTGTAAATATTGTGAAGATGTGTCATTGTTTGGGCTCTCTCATCAGGAACTACCACAGCACAGAAACAAAGGAGCGGATTAGGACGATTCAAAAGCACAGCAAAAGTTTAGGACAAACTTGCATTGAAATGCTAATATGTAGCCTCAGAATACACTAAAGGAAAACCTTAGAACTATGTACTTTGCTTACGTCTGGGCTCTGCCACTTGTTGATTTTAACTGCATCAACTTTCTGTGCCTCCTTTTCCTCCTGATTAAAATGTTAATACTATCTATTTCATAGAATTGTTGTGACGATCTAGCTTTGTCAGGACTTAGAACAATGCCACGTGATCATCCTTACCATTACCATTATTTTAAACATTATTATCAATATTACTGCTAGCTTACCACACTGTTTTTGCTTATCTGGATATGAGGTGCCTATTTTTAAACCTCATCTTTGATATCCAATTACAGTGATCTCATTTTGCCCTAGTCTGTTTGGTTTTTCTTTTTTTTTTTTTTTGAGTCATAATCTCTAGCAGTTGAAACTTTTAAAAATCTTATGGAAGCACATTCAAGAGAAGGATGCTAGAGTCGATTAGATTTATTCTGTATTTTTAGACAGTACTTTATTTGTATTTTATGCTGCTAATATATATTCATTTTAACTTAGTTCACTTGCCAAAGTCCATGATTACAGTACTATGCCAAACTAATCTAAATATTTTTCAGAAACACGTTTCCTCACAAGAGTGGGCATTATGGAATTCTTTGTCTTCTTTCTATTACTGTAAAGCGATTGTGCACCTCTAGTTTTTCTTCTCCCCTCTCTCCTATTTTTCCTCCTCTCCTCTTTCTCTTCTCTGTATTCTCTATCAAAGCTTATCACTATACTTGAGTCAAAGGCACTGGCATAATCTGGGCCACCTCATCAGAGGACAAAATCAGGTGGCTGATTCTATTTAATTTCTGGAGTTATTCCCAAAAAAAAAAAAAGATCTTTATCTCCACCTGAGTACATCTTTTTCCCTTCTCCTAACGAAATTCCAGGATTAGAAATCCATTTCTCTGTGTAAATCAATAACCTCTCCAGACAATCTCTTTCAAAATGAAGACACTCAAGGGAGTGTTCATCATTAAGCTCTTAACACCTCTGTGTGAAGGATTTTCATCAGCTTTTTCCCACTGTGAAAGGACAGCTTGACCCTGCAAGCCAGGCTTGGGTTCTGTGGGGCTGTACAGACACTTAGGCTGAAATAAAAGGGGGGGAGATCAGCTTCAGAAATGGAGAGGGGTGACCAATTTGCATACAGTTCAAATGTTTCTAGGGCAACCTCCAGAGGAGCACACTTGGGCACGTGGAACATACCTTTTCTAACCAAAGTGCCCTTAAGGTGCAAAGGAAAGTTATAGAGAGTACAGTTTGTCCCCACCAGCTACTCCAACGTTCCCTCAGGGCAAATAAATCCACGGCAGCAAAAATTGGTGGTGACTGACTGAGATACTGGGGCCAGATATGAAGACAGTAGGTGAGTGATGAGGCCTGGATGTGGGTAACATATTGGGCAGGGGGCTGGGTGAACAAACAGGAATCCAGGTTCCTGGAGCTAAATCTTCCAGTACAGACGGGAGACACTCAAGAGAGGGAAGTTTTAGCCACATGTGTGTAGGCATAGTTTTTAGAAACCAACAGCAGAGCAGGTGCAACACGAAGAACATAAGCTGCTCTGAATGCAGACTGCCCACGCTGCAAGGGGACACTTAAAGAAAGAGCAACAACTGTCTGTTTCTATCTCTACGGTATTCTAACACGACTGTATTCCTTTCCTGCATGCTACAAAACTTGCCCTGTTCTCAAGTTTTCACAAAAACAAGGTAGAAATTCTAGCTTTATAGTTTCTAGGAGACAACTTATCTATTCATTGTCTCCTTGCTTCTGCTCCAAGGAACCCGAAGTGTTTACTCGGGCACAAGCAACAGGGCAACGGGGCACTCGGCCTTCCCTTTGATCTGCATCAACCATGCAAATCAACATTCTCTCAATTTCCCAGGACCTGAAGCCAAGCCTAGTCAACAGGAGGCTGGAGGACTGTACATCTGCCCTCTTTTCCATTGTGTTCTTGGTTGTTTTTCCTGAGAACTTTCAGAGAAGGCTGTGTGAGCTGCAGTCAGATGTCTCTGTTCTCTTAGCTGACACAGCACAGAGAAATAAAATTGGGCAAAATTAGAAAGCACCAAGGCAAATTTGATTTTCATCTGCTGAAAATTTTCTCAAACCGACACACTAAAAATTTTATTTTTCACATTTGTTCTAAGTTCAAGTATTTTAAGCCCTTCTTTAGGATGTTACAATTGAAAATAAAGTCAAAATCTTACCTCCAAGAGTAACTATTTAGTTCTAATGACATTTGTGCACAAACTCTGCAGAATTACTTCTAAGGGCTTATCCAGGAGTTGCAGAGGTTGTTTCCAGATCTACTATCCATTTCTGATTATTCCTAAGAGGCTTTTCAGAAAAAAATAAGCTCATCGTTTATTATTACAGCGCCACCTGTGAGCTCAGCTTTTTCTCTCTCTCGTGTGTAGATAAGTACTTCATATTATGGACATAATCTTGCCCCATTTACCTTGAGTGAGTAATGTCCGAGAGGTCCGGCCTCTGGGCAAATGAAAAACCCCGTTGAAGCAGTGAGAGTTACAGTACAACCAACCTGTCTTGTCAAAGAATAAAAGCACTGGAGAAAGATTATGTGATCTTATCCCATAAGATTTTTAAAAATGCTACTTGAGCATAAATAATACAATAGTTCCAAGCCATGTTCAAACATATATTCCTTAATTCTGACTCTGAAAGGGTATAAAAATATTCAAAATTAAAGTTAGTTTCATTTTCCTGCTAGACTGGGCAAAATTTGAGCAAGAGAATCATTGACCAGAGATGTCTTTAGATTGTGTCCTCCTTTTGGGCCTCTTTTAAAAAAGTTTAGGAGCAATAAATGCTCAAAAAAAAAAAAAAAAAGTCTATTCGCTAAGTCTAACTCATATGGTTTAAAAATAAGAATAAATTTTTTTTCACTGGAAATTTCACAGAAAGATTCTCATTCAAGCAGAAAGAAAATGGATAGTTTGTTTGTATATCACCAGACAGTTTGCCAATGACTTACATGCTGTGTTTCT
The DNA here is from genome assembly GCF_965194825.1 of Balaenoptera physalus. NCBI lineage: Eukaryota > Metazoa > Chordata > Mammalia > Artiodactyla > Balaenopteridae > Balaenoptera > Balaenoptera physalus. The sequence goes on from NC_138885.1 coordinate 57,372,664, forward strand.
CAACTCTCTGAAGTTGGCAGGGCAGGGTAGGTACAGTACTGTTTTCTCCAGTTTATAGCTAGACATAAAACGGGGGTTCAAAGAGATGACATGAGAGGCACAAGAACATACAGCTTGTAACTGGTGTAGTCAGACTTGAACGCTGGTGTCTTGAATGTCTCCCAAGTTTCTGGTGAGTATGTAAATGCTGTTTCATTTTCAGAATGTAAGCATTCTTCTGAAGAAATCTGTCCCACACTGAGCTGCTCTCTAACACTAAGCTGCTATCTTTCAAATGTTACAACAGTGTCACGATTTGATCCTCTGGCTGGGACACCAAAAGTATCTCTTTTATTCCACATCATGTAAAAGAGAGAGGACCCGGGAATTATGATATTCCAGAGTAGTGGCATAGGGCCTGCCATGACCTTTCCGTGAACTTGAGCCTGGGCAGCAGGTTGGGGAGCCCCAGAGTGGTCAGGTGACCACATTGCCATCTGCAGTTCTGGACTGGTCATCTGGCCAGTGCTGACCTTTTGGAACATGATCCAGTGAAATCCAAACCCTGAGAGTGGCTGGCAGGCAAAATCTGCTCTTCAATGTCAGTTTCACTGCTGAGTCATTTAACTGTCCTCTACAACTTGTAGAGGGCCCATTAGGCTCAGGTCATGAACCTCCCATTTAGTATTAATGGATAATCAAATCTTATTTGATTGGAAATGCTTCTGTCGTAATTGTATTTTCTTCATAATTATAAATACCTAACACTTTAGTAACATAAACATTACTAGAACATAAACTTTATCAGACTCACTTGAAGAGACTAATACCTATTTTTGAAGCTGCTCCATCAAAAAAATGTAATTTTATTAAAATTATATCCCCAAACCAAATAATAATGACATGTATTGCAATGGTGTTCCAGTATATTAATATAGTAGATTTTAATAATTTATTCTCTGGCAACATTTTAAAAAACAAAGTGTAAATTTTTTTTTTTGCATGAAATAGATCTCTTTCCATCTCAAATAACCTGAAAGTTTACCAGACCTTTACACAATGATCGTGTGTTCATGCATTCTTTCACCAAAAATTTATTGAGCATCTGCCAGGTGCTATACAGTGCTATGTACCAGGACAACAAAGATGAATAAGACCCTACTCACGAGGAGTTTGCAACTCAGCTGGGATAAAAGACCTATAAAGATATAATTATAAAACAACGTGGAAAAGAAACAGGCTTTGGGGGCATATGGGATAACAGAATTATGAGGCTGATACCTTCAAGAGAAAAAAGTTAAGGAAAGCTTAGAACGTGTTGAGTTTAAGCTACTAATGAAAACCCAGGAGGAAATGACTAGAAGGCAAACAAATCTCAGGAGTAAGGTTAAGCTCTTGTTATACATGTTGGAATGAGCTTCATATACTCAATAACTGAAGCCATAGATGTTTATGACAGAAAGAAAGACGTTCAAGAGGAGACCATTGAGGAAAACCTTCATTTAAAGTATAGAAGAAATTAGAAATAGAGAAATAAAATGAAAACCCTGACAGCACACTATCATTGCCACTAAGGGAGGGAAGAGTTTGAAATGTAGGAAAATATAACAAAGTTATCATGATACTTGAATAACTAACAGTAATAACATTAACCAAAACCCATACAAGTTGGAAAACCCATTGGTCTTGATTTGAAGTTGAATAGCTTGGGTCCAAGGTACTGACTAGTATGAATTTCTTTTGGGTCCAGAAGCAGTAGTTTATTTAGACCAGACCTAACTTACCCCAAATCTAAAATAACTATAGGATGTGAAAGTTCTGACTAGCTCCCTTTTCATGAGGTATCTGGGTAAGTTTTCTGGAAAAAAGCTACTCTGTTAATTTAAGATATATCATTGTTCTAAGTGGCCCATATCTATTCATAAGACTAAGACTGTTGGAAGTGAAAACACTGATCTAAATAGCCAGCAATTATTTTATTACATGACAGTCCATAAGTTATATATATCTGCACATAACATGTTCTTTAAAAAAATGTACCACATAACTGTAAGGTAATTCTCCAAAGAGGCTATTAGTCTATTGTGTCACAGGATATTATGTTATTAATAATACACAGATGAAAGAAAATTGTCCAGTTAATGTGGTTAGTTGGAGACACAAATTGAGAGTCAAGATTCATTGGTTCTATTTTGAGCTCTACCACTGACTCTGAGTTTTCAGAAGTCACATATTCTTCAAAATAATATTGATCCCTCACAAGTGTACAGGATTTTAAAACCAGATAATTTTAAAGTTCTTTGAGAGCTTCTGAAGCAAGAGCAGTAATTTTTTTTCAATTAGCAGAGGGTTTTAAAAGTTTTCAAAAGTGTATGTCAAGTGTGTTCTATTATGTACCCACATTGCAGAGAAGGGCTTTGAAATATTTTACATTTAGATAGAGGTGTTTTTAAAAGATAAATTTGCTAAATGAGGCATGAATTAAAATATCATGAACATGATCTAATTTGCACAAGGGCTAGGATTTGAAGAAGATATTTAAGCAACAGTTCTAATAAAAGGTAACAAATATATTACATGTATGTTTTAAAATAAATACACACATTAAATGAAAATGTAAAATATTAAACTAATGTTATTTTAATCTTGAGACAACTTACAGTATCAGACTGATGTCTCTGTTTTCAAATTTAATCAGGACTCTAGTATATAGAACTTGAATGACTGACAAATTCCCTACGAAGCTGCCAATTAGAGTCTCGTATGGGTGGGCGAAGGCTCCAGGAGTTTTCATTTTACTTCTGTTTCTCTGTTGGAGTTCCTTTCAAGCTGTCGGAGCTTGGGAAGAACCTGAGCTTTGTTTTTTTTTTTTAATACATTTCATTTTCCTACATGTAGTCAAGTTTTGAAAATTTAAACATGATAAAACTCCATGGGACATGACATGATTCAGTTAACATCTTGACTGGGTAATGATCCACAACTTAATACTAATAAGAAATTAAGATAGAAAAGATGATTATCACTAGCAAAAATATTGTAGTGTGAGGTACGGATAGCCAAAGAATGGCATCTCTCTCTTAAGATTAGTTGCATTAGGGTTTCTTAAAACTGCTTCAAAGGAAATGGACGATAATCCTTTCTGTGATTTATGTTAGGGGGTGTTACCAATAGTAATAGTATACATAAAGCTTAAAATTATATATTATATATAACATATAACAGATATATACAATTATATATAGATGTTTCATATAATCATAATCTTATATATGATTATGTAAAATTATAGGTGAATAGATAGATCCCAACCCTGTTTTCTCTTGAACCAAAAAGAATTTACATATTATTAGTTTTAGAGTCTATTGAGAAAGTTTGGTGAGAAAAGACAAGGAATATGAACACAGTATCATCTAGAAGATCATTATGGCAGCTATGCTAGTACTGTTGATATTAGCAATACATCGGATATAAACTGTATCCATCTATATGAGATGGGTTAAACAACGGCACAGAGTAGGATATTATTCAGTTTTATAGGGAACTTTCATAATACTGAAAGTAAGGTAAAGACCAGTGTATATAAATATGTGACGTTTTGTATACTAAAAGGATTAAACTCCTAAATCACATTAACATTTTCTTGCATTTGCATAAATAAATGATAAGGATAAGAAATAAATTAATAAAATTGATCACTTATGGGAGTAGATAGGGATGGGGCAGTAGTGAGACTTCTAGATCTTATTCTTGAGCCATGTGAATGTATTACCTTTTAATAAAAATGCAGAGAAGCACTTAACAAATGTTTGTTGAGTGAGCAAATGATTGAATGAATTAACTTAAATTAAAAGATTTCAAAGTTAGTTAGGCTGACAAATTAAAAATAGCTTAATTTCCCTAGCTATTGCCACCGTACTCTGAATCATTACTTCCTTAAAACTCAGTGGACCAAGTTCTCATTAAAATACACAATTCATTCAGAGCTCTACCTTGTTCTGAAGCATCTTTAATGCCTGTACTTTATTTGTATTCTTTAAATAGAATTTAAGCTACTGTAGAGTAGAAACAATCTTTTGTGTTTATTTCTATTCTTTCTTCATCATCTCATCTGAGGCCATGATAATAATTAACGTTCAATAAATCATCAACCTCTATAAATTCTACTAACGTGTCATATAAGTGATGCTTATTATAAGACATAAAATTTAGATATCTTTTATCTTCATTCAAATTAATCGAGTCATATCATTTTACAATGATATGAGTCCTGGTGATATGTCATATATTCAGAAATAGTGGCTTTTGGATGTGTTCCAGGTTACAATAAATCCCTAAGTTCCTCTAGATGACCAATTCGAATATGTGAAGATAATTGATAGTACTTTGGTGGGCCTCAGTCCTCATACAACTATTACGGATCTTCTCTCAGAGTAATACGCTTTCATTTTCCTTCCTTTCTCTTCATGAGACTTCACTAGAAGCATCACTCCACCACTCATCAAAAACACACAAGCAAAAAACAAAAAAAATTAACTAACTACCTTCGGCCAGTTATTAAAACTCCTTTCTAGCATAAGATGTAGTGTTTATTTGATGAAAAGTTTCTGGGTTTCTCTTTAAAGTCCTTTGCTTTGCCACCTGCCCCAGGAGCTTTCTCTCGTGCTGTCTTAGGATCCAGACTCATGAGAACACCTCAACGTAAGGCCTTTTTTTGATTTTATCTTTGGGAAAGGTCCCTTTTATTTACTTATTTTAAAAATTCTGACTTCGGCTTTAGAATTAAGAGAGATACCCACAGTATTTGCTTTTAATTAGGGTAATGTTAAGCAAGTAATAGGCACTCAATAATGAATAAACAATAAGGTTCCAATAGTTTAATTTATATATGAAGGCTAATTGCATATAATACACTTAGTGATTAACAAAAATTATTATTGAAAGTATTATCTTCACATATTTAAGCTAAAGTCTTAATAGATATTTCTATGTGAAGATGAATAATCCCTTTAGTAATATGTGTTAAATATACGGAGGTGGAAAAGATGTTTGGGAGAAGTACCTGAAAAGAGTACATTTTCAGACGTTTGGAGAATAAAGTTCTCAAATGCTTTATGGGAGAGACAGATTTCTACAAATTTTATAAGAATTTGGCAAACTTTATAAAGATATGACAACAGAAAAGATGGAATGGCCGTTTTATATAGGGTTTTCTGTAGCTTCACCTGGATGGTTAAATGAATCAAGCTGAAAACCACAGTGGAGCTGACAAAGAGAGAAGTGTGATTTAGAGGGCACAACTGAGAATCAGATCTAAAATAGACAATACAAACCTGAAGCCACAAGTGTTTCATTAAGCTCACCCTGAATTAGTTCCAAGTCCTACAAACTGGAGATTTTACGTAAGAATCCTATTTTCATCTCCTTTTTACAAAGCACAGGGCAGCGCTGGGAAGCTTGCCCTCCTGACAACCACTACAGCTAATTAAAAACTATCCATTTTACATGGGGTGTGTTTGCTAGAGTTCCCCTTAATTCCTGTTTGGCCAGTTTTTTTTTAATTTAAGTTACTTGTGTGGGCCCTATAGACACTTGAGTCCTGATGTAAAGGACTTTATCTTCCACCAGCTAGATGGTATCAGTATCCCTTTCTCTCTAAATCTATGTGGTTTCTGAGGCAGGACAGTAAGCAGTATCCAAACCAGGATAAACATCATTATCATCAGGAGAGCTTGTTAAAATTGTGGATTCCAGTCATCTCCCTTCAGTAGGTTTAGTGGGGAGCATGACAGACGTATATTTAACAAGTGTCCAGATGATTCTAATGAATCTATTCCCTGACAGACTTTGGAAATTACTGAATGGGGATAGAGCAGGAGGTACATTTAGTCAGTTCTTGAGTGTGAGAAACTGAGCCTAAGCTGTTTCTAATTTATTCACAAAAGTGACTGTAATAGCTTTGGCTCCTTGCCAGTGGTCCCGGGGCTCTTGAGTTATCCCATTGGGTACTCTGATAATGGATGTTATATGAATACTAAATATAAAATTTAAAAACCCTTATAGTATCATTTAAAAATACCTATCCTCTATGCACCAAAAGACAAATATCAGAGGAGAGCTATATCATTGTAATTAAGCACCACTGTCTATTAAGTCCCTGTCATTAAGAATTTTCATGACGGAGATCTAGTCTCAATCTTTTAAATGAGGAAATTGAGGCCCAAGGAAGTCAAGGACTGATTCAGGGTCACACAATTCAGTAGTGGTAGGGTTGGTCTGAAACTCCAATCTTCTGGTCTTTCGATCTTTGTTCCACCTTAGTGATTCACATGGGGTACAAAGGATAAGAGGATGACTTGTACGTTCTAGGAGACCAGGGTTGTTTAGGGAGGAGGGTTGAGCTCAGAGTTACAGTGATGTGCATTACAGGTGCTCTTAACACCTTCTTCCACCCCCCACCCCTTTCAGGCATAGGAAGAGCCCAGGTCTGCAACTTAGCCAACTTTTACTAACTGAATATATGAACTTAAAACTTGTACATATTAAAGAATAAAATACATAACATATTAGTTTTCTCCATAAGGGATGAAGAAAATATTTTAAATAATTAAGACTAATTTACTAGTACAAAGGCAACTGTGTTACTAAAATAGAAATATATTTAGAGGTTAAAATTGGTAGATTAAAGTAACATTCCCTATGAGCCACAAGATGTCACTATTATAGGCATTATGCATCACCTTATATTAAGATTCTTAGGGATTTATTTTCAAATAATATTAACAATTTTGAGTTCATGACCATTGTGTATATTTTGCAAAACATTTTCATATTTTTATAAAGCGTATTCCATTATTGCTTTATAACTCTTGATATATAGAAAGAAACTGAAATCAAGAAATAAGAAAGATTGTGCTCAGACTACATATATGAACCTGTGTAAAATCATCTGAGAAAGATAAAACACTTGTGAAAGTCCAGTTCATCCCCCCAAACTGACAGTTTAAAAAATTATGTCTTTGTTCAGAATTAGAAATCTAATGCAGTAAGTTATTTTACAATAATTACTTCAATTAAAATTTAAAACCAGTTATTACAATTTGCAGGAGTTTAAGTAATTGCTAAAAGGAATAAATATGAACAGGACATGAAAGTTTCTATTGAACTTAAAATCCATTAGAGATGTAAAATTTTAAATATATGGAAATGAAATGGAAGGAGGGTGCATCATTTAAGTTAGATACTGAAAAATTAGAGGTATTTTAAAATAAATTTATTTATGTAATTTATTTATTTTTGGCTGTGTTGGGTCTTCGCTGTTTTGCACGGGGCTTTCTCTAGTTGCGGCGAGCGGGGGCTACTCTTCGTTGCAGTGCACGGGCTTCTCATTGTGGTGGCTTCTCTTGTTGCGGAGCACGGGCTCTAGGCACATGGCCTTCAGTAGCTGTGGCTTGCGGGCTAAGAGCGCAGGCTCAGAAGTTGTGGCGCATGGACTTAGTTGCTCTGCGGCGTGTGGGATCTTCCCGGACCCGGGCTCGAACCTGTGTCCCCTGCATTGGCAGGCAGATTCTTAACCACTGTGCCACCAGGGAAGCATTGAAAAATTAGAGTTTTTTTAAGAAAAATGAGGGAAGGAAGAAAAAACATAAAAAAGACAGTTGCGCAACTTCATAGTACATTCAGGCAGGCAATTGCGTGACTGAAGAGTAGGAAGTATGGTGAGTAGTAGTAGGTCCTGAGTCTGGGAAAGTAAGTTAGGTCTAACTGATGAGCGATTTTGAATGGGCATACTGTTCTTTAATTTTCAAATCATAGGGATCCACCTTATTAATAATTTTTGATAGAGGAAGTCATATGATCTAATTATTATTTTGCAGTCTGTGGCCATATGACTGTAGATCCACGGATTTGGAGGAGCGAGAAATCAGGGTTAGGGAAGTCATTGAGGAGGCTCATGAAATGATGAAGGCCCTGGGTCGGAGAAAAATGGGGACATAATAGAGAGTAAGTGAATCCCATTGAGAGTTATAGAGACTATGGAACCGTTGTGCAAATTTTGGCCTTTTTAAAAGTTTCTCTGGGGCTTCCCTGGTGGTGCAGTGGTTGAAAATTCGCCTGCTAATGCAGGGGATACGGGTTCGAGCCCTGGTCTGGGAAGATCCCACATGCCGCGGAGCAACTGCGCCCGCGAGCCACAACTACTGAGCCTGCGCGTCTGGAGCCTGTGCTCCGCAACAAGACAGGCCGCGATAGTGAGAGGCCCGCACAGCGATGAAGGGTGGCCCCCGCTCACAGCAACTGGAGAAAGCCCTTGCACAGAAACGAAGACCCAACACAACCAAAAATAAATAAATAAATTAATTAATTTAAAAAAAAAAAGTTTTTCCACCAGCCTTTATAGGAGGGCTGTTTTAGTAAGCTTGCTAAATTCTGTCAGAGATGGAACTGGGGACTTTTTTTTTAATTAAAAAAAGTCTACGTATTTAAAGGGCTTAAATGCTCTAAAGATGTGTGTGATTATTATTGCTACTGTTATTATTAATAAAATATCTGCAGTTTTAGGACATCTAAAACTATCCTATAGAGATAGTATTAGAGCACTGTAATTCTCATAAACTGACTCCAAAGGCTACAGATCAACTAGAATCAGCATTCAAATGTAAACAACAAACTTGATTGGCATGAATTCTTAGGACAAAACTGAAATACCTTTCTTCCTCAAAACCTATCTCCAGCTGTCCCCTCACAACGCCTGAACTACCCACTTCCCACCCCACTAAAGATTTGATCTCCTTAATTAAGGTATTACATTTCTAGGACTGCATTCATCCGTGCAACAAACATTGATTGCTGACCGTGTGTCAGGACTCTGCAGGTGATACAAAGACACATGAAATGAGATCCCTGTGTTCAAGGACCTCATAGCTTTATGAGACAGACATGTAAATAGTTTTCATAAAACGTGAAGTAGACGCCTGTTTCTTGGGAACACAAAGGAAGAATGTACTAACTCTGGAGGAAGCAGGTAGTTAAGAAAAGGTGCCTAAAAAAGTGATGCTTGAGGTGTCTTGAAAAATGAGAAAAATCCTCAAAATTATGATAAGCCTAGAGAGCTGGCACCATATGGAATAAGGGGCCCATAGCAAGCTATTAAAGCGGCTCATCAATTTATTGCTGAGATAGATAAAGTAACTATCCATTTGTTTCCCTGAGACAGTCCTAGTTTTGACTTCCTGCCCCCCCTTTTACCTTTAAAAAAGTGCTAGTTTGTATAATAATTTTACTTATATGACAAAACATATAAATAAAGCTGTAGTAAAGGCAGCTGTGATTGTCACCAATTGTCATCAAGGGTGGTAGGGCAAGTAGATCCAAGGGGCAAGCTACAGTTATAATGACAGAATTGGCAAGGAGCCAGTGGCTAGGAAAGCCAAAAGAAATGGAATAAGGATCAAGGTACGGAAAATAACTACTCACCTGAAACATGAAGAAAGTGTTGGCATATTTTTCTAATTATATGTGGGGAAAAAAAGAAAGATTTGTAAGTAATAAAGTGCAGTGTTTAACTTTGGAGAAAGCATGAAAGGCCTTATGTATCTTACTAGGACTATAAAATAACAGCTAATATCTATTCAGTGTCTACTGTGCTCTAGGTATTATACAATCACTTGATAAGAAATAACTTCATTAATCCGTACAACAACCACATGAGGCATGTGGTAATCATTAGGATGTTTCACTGAATATTCCAGGTTCTCCAACTTCTGGGCACAGAGTAAGATTTTCCTTTATGACCTCCAGGGGTCAGCTAGGGTCATATGACCAGTTATGGCCAAGAACTTTTGAGCAGAAGTATAGTTGTTACCTGTGGGCTGAGTATTTAATTCCCTGTGTAAGACTCCAGAACTCTCTTTTCCCTCCATCTCAGCAGCCAGAAATTTATATGGTGGTCAGTCCATCAACCTAGGCCATGCAGTGAGGTATGAAAGCAACATGGAGCAGAACCCCCAGCTGATCCTAGGAGACATTAACGTGAGCAAGAGATATCTTCCGTGGTTTTAATCCCTTGAGATCTGGGGTTGGTTTGTCACAGCAGCTTAGTATAGCCTATCTGGATTAGTACAAGAAAGGTATAATCTTTATATCCATGTTACAGATGAGGTAACCCATGCTCAAAGGATGAAATAACTCTCCTAAGGTTAGAGATGGTGAGTAGATGAGCCACGATTAGCACTCAGCAAGTCCAGACAGATGTAAGACTGCACACCCTACTACTACACAATATTGAATCTAACAGACTTTAGCCTTAATCGTTATTCTAAATGACTCATATTCTGATCACACCCTTTCTCCTTTTGTTTTCATTCTTAAATTTGGTCATTATATCCCCTTTACCCAGCACAGACACAGAAAAAATACTCCAAGAGCAAGCAAAAAAAGAGGAAACAAACTTTAGGGTATTTGTGTGTTTTTCTTTACTCGGAAGTGAAGCTCAGACCTCTAATGGACAGGCAAAATGTGGTAGGTACACACTGTGAACATTATGGAGCAGTTAAAAACAATGAACCAGTGTTCTACCTAAAAACAAGGATGGGTACTAGAAACATAGAAGACACAAGTAGAAAACAGTGTTGTGTAACAGTATCATGTATGTTAAAATACATACACATAATACAATACATATTTTGCAAGAACACAATGTAACAAAAAGCTGCACATCCAAATGGTTGCCCATTCAGGGAGCGACAGGTGTGGTTAAGGGATGAATAGAAATTTTTAAAAATTAACAAATCAACAACCAACCAATTCACCAAGGTAGGGGATTTGCATATACCCAGGACGATAATGTTCTGTGAACTGGTAATATGAATGGCTCAACATTGTTTACCTCAAGTTTAAAAACAGAAGCAAAACCAAAACTTTATAAGAGCTGGAGTACTAGCCCTTCCCCCTCAGGAGTTTCTTTTTCAGTCAACAATCATTTTGGAATAATTTCAAATAAGCACACTATTTTTAAAATGCAAAATTTCTATGAAGAACAAGAAGCACGGATATACAGAATGAAGAGTAGAAAACCTTGGCAAACACAAACTACCTCTCCGACTTTTCAAACTGGCTCGGACCCTAGCTGTCAACTGACAGATCAGAGCCTCTGAACAGCATAAAAATCTCCACAGAAACCCTTATTTATCCCATGTACAAATACATCCATTCCTCCTGCCTTAGTGCTTCATTTATGTCCATAATTTGTCTTTCTTTAGATGTTATTTGCAGGCTATGTAGAAGCTTTGTAGGAGTCTGGCAAACTTAAACATCAGGGAATTGAAGTTACAGTCAGATGCATCCCAATGGCATTGGGTAGTTTTTGCTCCAAGGTGATATAAAACTGTGACAGGAGCTGTGACTCAAGCTGTTTGTCTGGCCAGACCTGGAGATTTGGGAGGCTGGTACCTGCTTTTATTTATTCATATGGAGGGTTATGGAATACAGATGCCAATGCTGACTGTGAGTTAAAGAGAAGAGAGGATAAGAGCTTAGGCTTAACCTACAGGGGACCCGAGGAATAAAGAGTTCCAGAGTCCAGTGTGGAGAAGAGAGAAGAAAGGGGAGGAAGAAAAAAGACAGAGAGATCAGGCTTAATGAACCTTTTCCTGAAGTCAGTGAAAATGGGGAAGTGGAGCCTCAGAGAGCAAGACCATCCCCAAACAAAGCAGGGGTAAAGTGGATCAGCCACAGTGTCACCAAATTTGTCAAGAGTTCAAAACCCAGAAAAATCAAAATCTGCAGTGAGAAAAACACTCATGCAGAGCCATACACTATCCTTACCATCAAGGTGAGGATATGACAGGAAACAGACGGCACATACACATACACAAACACACCTGCACACACATGCACATACACTTATATCTGATGCTCACTCTGAGAAATCTAAGTATAGATTTTATTATATTGTGGGGTGACAGTCTAACTTTATGTAAACAGAAAATGTGGTTAGATATTTTCTTTTAATTTCTATGACTGAAAATGACGAAAAGGCTTTATCCTATTATGAAGGAGTTAACAATAAAACTAGAGGCCCATTGATAGCCTTCTTTCCTGAAAAGTGCTGAGGAATAAAGTTACAGAAAACGCCGGGCTTGGAAGTTACCTCAGGAGAGCAGAAACTGAAGGGAACCTGGGCAGTGCAGGTGAAAAATCTCAATATTTACTGTAAGTGTGAGGTAAATGTACACATTCACCAAGGGCCAGCTAAAACAACCTCACTTCCTGTGCAATTTTGATTATTGGGAATTGCCAGCATACCACAAGCAATTTTAATTAGGGGAAACATATCTTCTTGTCATATTTGATTTGTAAGCAAATGTTGGGGTTTTTTTATGAATATAGTGTTATGACCAAATAAATTATCTTCCAGCTACACTTGTATTGTAAAAAAAAAAAAAAAAAGTGACCATTTGACTCTCCAGACTCACTCTTACTTTATAAAGCATGACTCATTGTGGAAATAAAATGCCTTTTTCTTTTTTACAATCTCTCTTTCCTAAATTGTTTCTCTAAGTCTTTGTATCTGATTAAACATTGCACTGGCCAAGAATAACACATTTTTTTGGTATAAACTAGGATTGAAATGTTCCATCTTAAAAACTTTCTAATACCAAAGAGGCACACTCCAAGTCCTGACACACAATGTTGCATCAGTAATGTTGCATGTGAATCTCCTGAGAGACAGGATAGAAGTAGCAGGCCCAGTAATGTAGAGGCCAAGAGAGACTTCAGAGATGGCCACATCTGAGCTGGACTTCCCTTGAGTTATTTGCTAGCTGTCTCAAGTCACAATAATCTTGGGGGATGGCGAGCCTTACTTGCTTCACAGGCATGTGCTTAAATATAGTCCAGTAGAAGACACCTAGCACAGGAAGCAGGAAGACCTGAGTTCCAATGCTCACCATTCTCATTAAGCAAATCAGCTGAAGGAAATCACCCAATCCCTTGAGAATTGTTTTCTCAACTATGAAATGATTTCTAGTAATGGTCATCTTTAGATTTAATATTCAATGGTTTTAGTTGTCTCTATTTCTTTGCACGTCTACGATAATTTTTAAAGTTTACGTTAAACTTATATTAAAGGCTTCCCTGGTGGCACAGTGGTTAAGAATCTGCCTGCCAATGCAGGGCACACGGGTTCGAGCCCTGGTCCGGGAAGATCCCACATGCCGCGGAACAACTAAGCCCATGCTCCACAGCTACTAAGCCTGCGCTCTAGAGCCCGCAAGCCACAGCTACTGAGCCTGCACGCCTAGAACCCGTGCTCCCAACAAGAGAAGCCACCACAATGGGAAGCCTGCACACCGCAACGAAGAGTAGCCCCCGCTTGCCACAACCAGAGAAAAGCCCGTGTGCAGCAATGAAGACCCAAAGCAGCCAAAAAAAAAACCAAAAACAAAACAAAACTTATATTAAATTTTCAGAAAATCACATCAGGGTAATAACATGTCCCCTGTGACTCTGTGTTAGAGAATGGAAGTCTGGGATTGCATAAGTGCCCTGGACATCACACATTTTGAATTAAATACTTGGAATTTGATATTTGGTAGAAATCACCTTTATGCTGTGTTCCATTCCTCCTCCCCACCCCATAATAACATTTTCCTAGTATAAGAGGAGCCTGTCATAGATTTCAAAGGGATAGAGAACAAAGGAGAGGGGATATTTCCCATTACAGGCAGAGACACCTGGAAAAATGCCTGGTGGAGTCTTTAGCCACTGCTCCTCCATCCACATGAAAACACTTAAGTGTATGGAGACCAGGAATGCCAGTGGTGTCCCAGGAAGTCCGTGCATCCATCATAAGAGGCTTTATACTTTGAAGGCTAAAAGAATCCCTGTACCTTAGGGAAATGGACATCTTTTTGTAGCTGCTATTGTTTAAATATCTAAATAACATTTGAAATAACTGAATTAGAAACTGGAAAGGGGGATTGATAAATTGGCTTTGAGAATTTGCTAATAAAAATTATGATGAGAATAGCTGCCATGAATTTAGTAGCTTCCATATGCAGGGTCCAGGCTCTTTACAAATGTTATTTAGAAATGTCATTTCAAAAACATTTAGTACCATTTAGAAATGTTACTTCTAATTCTCATTAAAACCCAATAAAATAGAAATCTTGCCCTTATTTTATAGAAGGCGAACCTGAAGCTCAGAGAAGTTCAAAAACTTGCCCAAATTTACAGAGATGATAGAAATTAAACCTTGATTTAAACCTGCTTTTTCTGACCCTGGAGTCCATCCATGGTTTTTCCATTGGTCCACATTGTCTTCTTCCCACAAAATTACAGCTACATTTTATTAATAATATCTTTGTGGCAGAACCCTAATAATCTAATGTTAATATGATAGATCAACACTTCAACATTTTTGTACTAGTAAAGATTAGTTGTCCTCAAAATAATAGCAAGTGCATTTCATTTATTTCTTCACTTACTCAACTAATAGTGACTACATGCTCTGTGCAATGTGCTACTATAGCCATAGTGGGAGTATCAAATAGGAAGTGAGCAGAGCCTAGAGTATTGTAAGAAAAACTAAACATTATTACACCAGTTATAAAGAATAGGTAGGTGGCTATATGGAACTTCATAAAAATGAGCAAACAAAAAATCAAAATAGGAATTTAGGGTAAAATGCTCCAATACAGAAGGTGAACACCAGGGTTCTGAGGATGGGTAAATTACTAACGTGGACTGACTAAAATAAACCAAATTACTCACTTTCGATTAAATATTAAAAACTATGCTGTGAGATATGAAAAGAGTACTTTGAGAAGAAAATGTTAAGAAGAGACTATCAAAAACACAATAGGCAAATTAAAACCACAATGGGAGCAATAATTAGATGACTGGTATATACCTAGGTGTAATGTTAGCTATCCTCTTTCATAAAAAATATTTTTATAGTTATTGCTAATTACTTTCCATGAAAGCTGATGAAGGAGAAATAGAAAAACTAAAAATTATAATTTTCTAGCTTTTTCTATTTGTGTAGATTGAGATGCCAACACCTTTCCTTCTTTGGAGTATTCTAATGATATGTAGAAATTTTTTATTTTCTGTGCATAAAACACAAATATCAAATCTAAATATTGTATTTGAGATGTATGAAACAAACATTTTCTAACAAGAGCTAAATGTTCTTGTGTTATTGGATAGACAAGGGAAATTTTTATAACCAACCACTTCTCTTGGCTACCTCTGCACTTTTATTGTGTGAATGCCATTTTTGTAAGTATTAATTATTACGAATTATAGCAAATGAAATGATTATTTGCAAACTGATAAATGAGTACTTGGGACTTGGTTTAGAGGCCCCAAGCATTTCTCTTGCTGCACACAGCTATGGATAGAAAGGATATTTCAAAATTTGGAAGATGAAATAGTACCAAAACCTAGAAATTGATTTTAGAAAGCTGTCAGAACCCTGGGGTGCGGGTAGATAAAGGCATCGCCTGCATTTTAGGTTACAATGTTCTGACATCTACAAGCATCTGACTTAGCAGACTTTTTTTAAAGTGGTGCTTAAAAGTGTTGGTATGGAACATAAGTAGATAATGCAAATATGTTACTGACCCCTACCAATAGTTGCAATTATGCAAATTTTAAAACCTTCATCTTTTGTAATTAGGTATAGTGGGCTTATGTAGTTAAGTTCTCCACTGGCTAGTTCAAATTCCCTAACCTGCTGAGAGCTTTCCTCCTAAAAATAATGTACTTCAAAGACACAAAAATATGCATTCTGCAAAGGAATGACAGAGATGTTTATGATGAAAAGGAAAGACATGACATCCTGAATAACTGCTAGTGACAAATTCCTTGTTTGTCATTTAAGAAATGTGCTTTTATGAAGAGCTGAAATTCTTTGACAATAATTTAGTATATTGTTGAATTGGTCATAAGAGTAATGATTTTTTTAATTAATATACTCCAACTTGCTAGAAATAAAAAAATTCTGACTTGAGTGCTAGAAGGGAAGAACGTTGTCTATAGCAAATTTTACATAGAATCAAAAATTATCCTTATTAGATAGATAATATGTCTTAGTCATTTCCTAATGGACACTATAAGAATGTCATTATCCATACTACTGAAGACATAGAATGTATAATACCATTACCTGCACATCCCACAACCACGAAAACACAAAGTTTTCAGTAGAATTATACATATATGTTCTATATATGTATATATACATACACACACATTATACATACACTTAAAACATATTTTAAAGTTTACATGTAATTAAACATTGTAATATATTGTGTGTGTGTGTGTGTGTGTGTGTATATATATATATAAAAAACACTAACACTTTTGTTTCTTTATAAAAAATAAAGACTCCAGAGTCATGTTGGTATGTCTAAGTTTTTAATTAAGCAGTTAAACTGAATTGAGTAGTTAGAATAGGAGCACTCTGCATTTTTTTCAGGGGTAGGTCTAGTATCTTGGTAGGTTACACTCTAAATAAATTATGTATGCTATCTTTATTTTCTAATTTAATACCAGGCTATGTTTAAGGACATAAAGGTCATTCCACAAGAGGAAAAGGAACGTACAAAAAGTCAATTCAAGCTTATTTTCCCTTAAATGAATCAGTCATTGAGACAAGGGAAGATAGGAAAGAAGCAGCTGCTATGATTTTATAGGAAGAAAAAGTATTCAATGGAAAGCATCCACAGACTTGTAGGCCATGAGACAATTTTGGATAGCAGCTTTAGAAATAGGGCTTGCAGCTTATTGTCTACATGATCTTCCCCAAGCATTTTATCTGCTAGCTCCCCAGGGATTAATAGAAGACGATCTAATTTGGCTGGTGATTAAAAACAGTAATCAGCTGTTGGTTCAAATAATGAAGGCTAAAATGAAAGACTTGCTGAAGATAGATTTGATCTGTCCCTATTTCAATTATTTCCAAAACAGTGAATTCACAAAATTTTTCTATTAAAATATCAGTAATTTATACCCATTTAAAAAATAGATGTAAAAAAATAGAAACTACCCAATGCAAATTAATTGTAGTGTTTTATTAGGATGTGCGTACCCTGGTCATGTACCTTCTTTGATTACAAATTCTTTAAAACAACATGCTTTGTTTAGCTCTACCCTTAGATTCAGTACAGAATCCATCTGTTCCGAATACTCCTTTCCATGACCTGAATGGATTGACCACATTTTGGTTAAAAAATAATACAATAATTTGCGACAGTGCGGGCAGAAAAGTTGACTAGTGGACAAGCATTATTTTTAAATATTTGTTTGCTACATATTTCGGTACTTCACTAATCTGAAATTAGGGCAAAATCACCCATATTTACTTCTATATGTGGTTTAGCACCAGGAAAATTAGTCTTTGAAAACAAAACAAAACAAACACAAAACAGAAAAACCAGATCATCAACACAAGGTGGCACTATGGACCAGTCTCTTAAGAGTAAGAGTTTGTGTTTAAGCAATTTCTCGCTTATCTCTCCAAGATTGATTTATATAATTCAACCTTTTAATTTTGTATCTAATTTTTCTCTTACAAATCTGGCAATTAAATGGGGAATGGGGTTTTCTTAATTTAAAGAAAAATGCAAATTTGGAGCCTGCCAGTGGGTATTTTTATATAATCAGTTATTACAAATTAAACCTCTAGGTATCCCTACTGTCCTGACAACACACACACACACATATATATTCCCCACTTTTCTTCAAAATGTACACCATTCACGTATTCCTCTTACCATCTCGTGAATGGACTCCTTATCTGTACTGATATGACCATCTCCCTATTCTGTTTCACCTAGGATCCGATTTCTTCCTATTTTAGTCCATCATATACACCGTCATAATAATCATTTTACTTAAGGCCATTCTCATGTCACCACTATTTCTATGAAGTATTTTCTATCGATCAACATCTTCCATGGACATCCCATTATGTATTAGTTTAAATATAAATTCTTAATTTGATATTCAATTCCATCCCCGTCTTAATTCCAAGACACTGGTGTATGTATCCACGCACACACGCTGCTATACACACATGCTGCTACTTTTTCTCACTTCTCCAGCCAGACAAGTTCCATTATCTATCATTTAAAAATATTATGGGAATTCCTGTCATTTGTAAGGCCTTTTTCCTAATACTTGTGATATCTGCCCCCCAGAACGATTGTTCATTGGTGTTAATCAATTTCTTTAAATTCCTTCCCAGCGCTCATCATCTTAAATGAGTCTAAATCTGTGTTCCTCCAGCACATAAGCCGACATTCTGTGGCACATTCATAAACATTATTCTTATGTGAAATATTCATAAAATATTTAATGACAGATTATTATTTACAATTGTCTACAGTTGCTCGGGGGCCTGTTTTTCTTTTTGTAAGAATATTATAGCTTTATTATTTTGTGCTTTCCAATCACTTCAAGTATATGGTGTAATACATTTAGTTAGTATTTGACACAAGTTCAGAGAATAAATGTGTGAGCCTAATTTTTCTAATAACTTAAAACTGGTAATACTGAAGAATACAGACACACACATGTACAAACATATATATAGGAAAAAATTTAATTATGAAATAAGTATATATTAATAAAAGTACACTTATTTAATGCAAGCTTCAAAAGTATATTTAAAGATAGAGTACAAGAGTCAATATTGTTACTTAATATTTATTGAGGTTCTTAAACATGAGCTGTACTCAGCAGAATACAGAATTAGATAAAAATCTAGTGGGGCAAGTTTCCTAATTTCACTTCCGCTGTTCAAACAATGAGAATAGCAGCTAAAGATAATAACAACTTCTAAGTGTTAAATATTTAAGATTATACTCACTTAAATTTTATATATCATAAACTGCATAATTAGCACATATAACCACAAAAAGTTTTGGATATAAACTTTTAAGATTATAAATAGAAAGTCAGATGTCTTTTTGCAGTGTTTCTTTTAAATATTTAATTACAGATATAAGTTAGTGCCACGTGCTGAAAACGATATTTTAACTTAGGAACATTTTCTCTCACATTCCATGAAACAATTTTATTTAAATGCTTGTTATGCATCTTCAACATCAATTGCTTTGTTGTCAATTGAGTTGGATCTTTGTCATTTGGAAAGATTTCCTAGAAAGCTTTATCTGTTTGTTCAGGTAGTTTATTTGATACAGAGAGCTTTAGAATCAATATATGATGCTGTTATTGGAGCTTTTATCCCAAGTTATAACTTCCCATTTGTATAACATTAGGAAAGTTTCAGATTTCTGTTCTTGCTGTCATTAGTTTTCTTTGTTTATTTTTTTAGTAATGGAGTTTTATGGTATGGGATCTCTGTAACATAATCAGTCACCCTCTTGTTTTTTAAAGTGATCTGTAAAAGATTTATGTAAAATGGCATCTAACACAATTGGGAGGTTTTTGTCCCAAAGATAATAAGTAAACCTATGTTTAACCCCTTAAAAAAATGTCTAGAGATTATAGGTAAGCTCTTTAATCATCCAAAATTAACACTAATAATGAAATAACTCAATTATAAGGTATGTTCTCTCTTTTAAAGGAAAAATTGGGGGAAAAACTTTTTGTTCTTGGACACATATTATCTTATTCAACCAGTTCCTCAATTGTATCCAGATAATACATTCCAAAACAAATAGCATGCAACTTATGTTGGCTGAGAATGGAGTTCAGCTTAATATAATATTATATATACATACACTATTATTATATATATAGTGTATATATGTATTATGTATATAACATATAATATATATAATATATATAATACATAGTGCGTGTATAGTATACTATATATATACACTTATGTATATAGTGTGTATACACTATTCATTTTCAACAACTTGGAAATACGAAAATAGGTGGGGCGATACATGTAAACAGAGAAGTAGCTGCTTCTTGAGCAGAGTCAGTGCAGCATAGTGGTTCTGTGCACTTACTCTGGAATCAGCCTGCCTGGATTTGAATATCACCTATACCATTTACTGCTGTGTGGTCTTGGGCAAATTGTTACCTGCTCTGTGCATCAGTAGTAATACCAATGCCTACCTGATAGAGTTACTTAGAAGATTACATAAATTAATGTCATAAAGTACCTAGCTAGTGGCCAGTACCTGTTTATAGTGAGGGCTACAAAACTGTGTACTAAAAACAAAAACAAAAGAAGAATAATTAAATGAGCAATGCAGTTATCTTTTGTGTCTGCACATGCTTTTGTTTTTTTCTTTTTAAATTCTGTATAGTAGAAAAGATGTCTATTTTTGGAGACATTTGGAGAGTGGCCCTCTTTAATCTCATATGCACTGTATCTCATCACTTTGTGTATTGTAGGTCTTGCCTTCTTTTCATGTCTTAATTTCTAAGACTTTTGCCCTTTTTATGTGGCCATCTTTCTAATGTGACTTTATGTTGACTTTGCTGTTTGGGGCATTTTGTTTTCCTGTTTCTACATTTAATTCTAAGTTGCAAATTTTTCAATTTAAATCTTAATATGCAATTTTATTGAAATAGTGGACGGGGGCATGTTTTATACTCTTTTAAGAGTTAGTAAATATTAAATATTTTAAAATTGATTTAAAGCATAATTCTGACTCTGTTCTACTTAATCATTGACAAAATATTTTCAAATTCTGCTTAAACTAAATTCATTTTAAGGAAATTTTTAAATATGAAAAAATCAAATTCACCTTTCTAAGGCTCAAGGTAATTTTAAACATTTTCTGAAAATATAATATATTTTGGCATGAAATTCCCACTGAGAATCCTTCATGCTCTAGTACATTCTAAAACTCATCCAAATTATTTTCCAAATAGTTAAAATGGTAGAACAGGTTTGAGCTGAAGAGAAAAAAATATCTTAGGGCTATAAAAGTGGTTCAACACATCCTTGTTAAAATAAATTCAGCATATAGATAATGAATAATGTTTCTTTTCTTGATGTAACAAAAACATGAAGAGTTTTTTGTCTGTATTATAATTACTAATGTCCTGTTTAAACAAACATCTAATCAGGACAATATGTACTTTAGACAGATAAAAAAGATCACCTTTGCTTAGTTTCATTATGATCTAGCATACTTTCTAACTAGCTTCTGAAAGCACTCCACAATAACTCTCTCTTGGCTATTTCCTAGGTGTTCCTTTGTTCATAGTGTTGTCTGGATTCCACAGATTTTAAAAAACAATGACACTTTTGGTTTATTATCTGCCAACAAACATGCCTGTCAAACAACTAGGGAAACCAGTGACATTCTTCTCTGACATGCTTAGATTCAAATTGTTTGATATGGCTTATAACAAAGCCACTAAATATTCAATGTTGGATTACATTTGTAAATGGGCTATTAAAGTGACAGGAACATTCAATAAACAAAACCAGGGAGTTAGGGATATCCAGTCTTCCAGTTCTTTTTCAAGAAACTCAAAGTGTTTACTTTGTCTCTTATTACTTAGATGCTAAGAACTTTCTTTTATTTTACCCTTTAGTGCAGGGTAAGTAGCCAGAATCCTGGAGCAAGAGAATCCCATCAGACAATAGACTGTTTTTCACCTGAGGTCAATTGGCCCTTTCAAGGCACTAAGGCCACTAAAGTGGCCTATACCATATAAAGCTGCTGAAAGGGAACTAGAGTGTCAGCCACGTGTCCTGAGTCCACAGTAATGCAACTGATTGGCTGCCTTTACTGCTTTGGCCTATCCTCCTAGGCCCTGTCCTCACATGGGCCAATTTACCCAGAGGGATGGATAGATGTCTAGCTAACAACTGTTCTTGTATCTGAGTCATCATAATTAAACCCTTAATGGCAATCATGAAAATCTCCTTTCACTGGTTAGGTAATTGCAGACACAAAGAATAAAAGCTTAACTATAATTGTAGGCCTTGTTGCCAGCTGAATATTGAAATGTGTTAGTATTGTGATTAATTAATGTCCCAATGTGGCTTGTAGCCAATGCTTAATGTACACTCTAGAAAACCATAACAAAAAGCATAAACAAAGCTTAATTCTCTAATAGGATTTTAATTCTGCTTGCATTGAGAATATATAAGCTTTGCCATTTGGAACTTAAGCCATGACAAAGGGTAGATTCCTATAGAAACTAAGTTTGAACGGAAGATAATGTGATAAAGCTTACCCACCTGGAAATAAAATCATCTGCTTCTATGTCCGGCTCTTGCCTTTGGCAAGTAACTTTTATCAGAGTCCATTTTGTTACCTGTTAGGGATGTATCAATCAACTATTCCTGCTTAAGAAAACATCCCATAACTCAGTGGCCTAAAACAGCCATCATTTATTCTTGTCCCTGCAACTGCCAAGTAATAGTGCCACCTCCCTCTGCCAACAATTCACTTTGAGAGTGGAGTAGAGGTCATGGCACAGGGGTCATGGCAAGCAAAGGAGAGCTAGAGGTTTCCAGATTCTAGGACTGTGATACTTGAACAATTAAATGTGGAAGGAAGTCATAGGAAAGTGGAGAGATGGAACTGTATCATTGCCGTACTCTTTTCTGTTCTAATATTATATTAGAAGTGAATTGAGCTGAGGAAGAGGTGATAGTAACAGACAATTTTAACAAACACTACATTTTTATCCTTTTTGTTAAGTAATTTGTAGGCTTGTGGCAGAGCTACAGGGTTCTTCTTCTTCCTGGGAATACATCTAGAATACATTCCCCAGAGTCTACTGCAGTTGTTGCAGTGGTGTAATGGATTTCTGGCCAATGGATTGTGAGCAGAGGAGATATGTATCATTTCTGAGACCAAGGCAATTAAAAATGTGTTTACTTTCTACTCACTCGCTTTCCCATCTAGCCATTTAATACAGAAAAGAACAAAGTCCTCAAAAATGGTTGAGCCACATAAGCCTTCTATTTCTGTGAAGCAGACCTCTACTGCCAACCATATTGGATTATGATGTTTGAAAAATAAACCTTTAGTGTTTAAGCTACTAAGAATTTGGAATTGTTATTGCCATTAACATATGCTGACCAAAAGAGAAGATGATGCCGAGAGTGGGATGTTAATATAAAATATCCAAAAATATTCAGCAATAGGCTTAGTGAGTGGGCCATGTGTAATGAAGAACCAATCAATATTGGAGGCCAATAGGCTGGAGAGCCTTGATATTCCTTGGCAAAATATTTGGTAATACTGCTGGCATGATACTTTGGAAGGCAGACCTTGTGCCATTGAGTAGACAGCTCTAGGAAAATTGGAAAGAAGCACTATATTAGCATGTATTAGATGACTATTGGTGACTTTGGCAAGGTATTAAATGAAATGGATTAGCTATAGAGAATAATTGGTGAACAGTAACAAAACTGAGCTAAGAAGATCAGAAGTTTTGGAACTTGATTCTAGGCAGCCAATAATAAGATATAGTATGGAAAAAGATTGAATAATGAAGATTTAGAGGTATTAACAGTTGAAGACAGCCATTCAGCCATGTGGTAAAGATAACAGTTTGATTCTAGATGGCCTCAAGTTAGCACTGTTGAGGCAGAGAAGCAGGAGGGGAAAAGAACCAAGAAATAAATCAGGCTTAAGAACTGTCTAGGAAGGAATATAGTTACCGGCACATGGATTTAATTAGAAGTCAATGAGTCTTAGTCCTACCATGTTTTTGTGAAAACTCTCTCAAACAACAACAATAACAAAACCATGAGCCCAGGCTAAACAGAGCCTTGGATTGTTCAAGCTGTGAAACAAATTGTGGGCACCCAAGCTCACCCCATTGGAAACAGTCTGCAAAAACTGCACAGTCTCCAAGGAGGGCACACACCACAATGCCCACTTCAGATGTAATATGGAGAATAACTGATGAAGAACAAACTTCCAGAGGTAAGGGAGAAGGGACACCAATAACAATGGGTAAATGAATCCCTTCCAGAGAGTAGCATGAGCCAAACTAAAGCACCAACTTCTCAATTGCTAGGGTGGGTAACATTAAGCATGTCTGCCCATTGGGTATGGAAGCAGGAAACTTATCTGTTAAGTACATGTGTCCACAGACAATGAGGAGCCACAACTGGACTGATGGAGAGTGCTGTCCATCATGTGGATAGCTCAGGCTTAGCACTGGATGCAAAGACTGGATTGAGTGTTCAATCCTGGAAGAGGGATGTATTTGCTCTGTATGTTGAGAAAAAGAGATAATTAACATTTCCTGGTTAGAAAGGCTGACTCTGGCAGAGGTTGCTAGTTCTCATCACTAAATGTGTTTGTTCTCTCCTTCTTGGCACCTCACTGGACTCAATTTTCCAGATTCCTTTGCAGTTATGTAGAACCATACAACTGAAAAGAAAGAGGAGAAGTGATATATCATCCCCAGGTTTAGGTGGTAAAGAGTGAATATGTCTTCTACATCTTTTTCTCATCCTTACTATTAAATACAGAGAAAAATGAGGACCTAGGAGATGTTGGATCCACAGGAGGTAAGGATCCTGAGCCTCTCAATGATGGCAAGGAACAAATCCACATTGAATGATGACATGGAGAGCAAAAAATTTTAACTGTATTAAGACACCGAGAATCTGGTTTCTTTTGTTACAGTGGCTTGAACACCCTGCTTTAGTATCTATAAAGCATTATTTTTATATTTTAGGTTGATATCTTTAAAATTATAAATGTGCTTTAAATATTGGATGTCATTTTATTACATTAAATACATTTTGTAGCATCTTACTAGTTACGTTTATTTTGCAACTTTGTTTTTTTGTTTTTTTTTTTGGTTATTTACGACTTCCTTCCCATCAGATTAATTTCTCTATACTGGAATTCTATGTAAGATATCATAGGAACAGTGGGGTTATGTTATTAAATACCAAGCTAATCAAAGCCAGGATGCTAGTTTGATATGTATACTGCACTGTGCCATTCCACTTAAAAGTAGGTAATCTATTTGTATGGTAAGCATAATTTTCTAATGCATAGTAATTTCTATCCATTTCTGTGGAATACATCTTTACCTAGAAAGGGAGTGTTAAAATTGGAGGAAGAGTGGTTGTTGAACTAAGATGGTATTGCTAAGTAGCCAGTGGGCACAAAACAATTATTTTTAATAACATAAGATGTTCATTGCATTCACAATTTGGAATGGAACTCACTGACCATTCTAATGCCATATCTAGTACAACCTCTTCATTATTCAAATAAAGAAACTGAGCCATAGAGCTGTGAATTAATTTTCCCAGTTTCACAAAGGTAGAAAACCAAGAGACAGGCCCAGGAACCAGATCTCCTAATGCCTAACCCACTATTCTTTCCACTGCAACAAACTTCAATCTACTATATATTATACATCACAGGAACACAGATTTTGGCTTTTGGGAGTTACGCTACCTATTTAAAGATATTATTATAATATTCTTCTAAAAGTAATGTATATATTTAATAAGAATCCAATAAAAATTCCAAAGGGATGATTTTAGAACCTGATATATTTTATTAGAAAGATTAAATAAACATTAATAGTTAAGAAAATGGTAAAAAAGAAAACTAATCATAGGGTATTTGCCATACAAGATTTTAAACTTTACTATAAAATTACACAATTAAAACAGTGTGATAATAATATTAGAATAAATATCATATTAATAAGATAGAATAAAACAGTCTAAAAACAGACTCTGCAAAGGAGTTGATATATTACAAGAGATGGTATTATAAATCAGATGAAATAAATAGTCTGTGACTATCATCTACTTTTCATAAGCAAGTCTGACCAAGATCTAAATGCTGCTTTTCTAACGAGTAGACTGCATTGAGGCAGGAGAAAACCTCTATAAAAGCTAATGTTCAAAGCCTCTTTGTTTAAAGGTAGTACAGGTTACTCTCTTTGATTCTGTGAAAGGCTAGAGAAAACTTTGGTTTCACTCAAAAGTTCAGAATTTTCATGAAATGTTACCACAGACCCATAAGTTCAGAAAACCTCCTCCCCACCTCCAAAAAATCGCTAAGAAATAAAAAAAACAATAAGACCTATTTATTAATCCCTCTATAAGCATTCAGAAACTTCTCTCTCACAGCAAGTACAATAGCTCAGAGAAAGGATTCATCCCTAATTTGCATAAATCCTAGGACAATTAGATATACTAAGCTTATAAGGAAAAGAACAAAAACCAAAGCAGAAATATCAATAGCTTTTAGAACATAATCATCAATCTTCTATTTATTAAAATAACATAAAAGCAAACAATCTGGAAAAATATTTACCGATATTTTTATTTAATATGCAAAATAAAGGGTTATATGAAAATACTTCATATAAAACCAACAAGAAAAACGCAAAGCCAATAGGTGAGTAGAGAAAGGATGTGAACAAGAAATTCACAAATGAGTAAATGTAAAGGTTCTAATATGTTATAGAATAGAATGTAAATATTCACAAGATTAATAACATAATATTTAAAATACGTATTGCAAGTTTTTTAAAACATTGAAACGTTTGACCCATTAATGTCCCTTTGGACTCTAACTCGTAGTAAAATTTTTTTAAAGAAAAAAGATTTACACACCTCACAGTATTATTGGTAAAACTGACGTTTTAAATTACTCAGATAGAAATCAACCTGAATTAACCAATGTTGGAGAAATGTTAAATAAATTGCAATGGAATATTATGTAACTCTTAAAATGAGAATTGGAAAGAGTTTTTGATAATTTTTATTTGGTTAAGTAGTATGGAAAATATGGAAATATTCATAAAATAATAGCACAGGCAAGACTGGAAAAATTATGTATCAATATCTCAATTCTGTAAAATGATATATTCATAAAAAAGACTAGAAGAAAATATCTGCCAAATAGAAAAGAGTCAATAATGCTAAACACTAATTATGAGTGAGTGGCAATTTCTTTTTTATACTGCTCCAGATTTTCAAAATGTACATTTATTATTTCAACAATCAGAAAAATTTAATATTCTTGCCTTCCCCCACACAACTCTACACATAAATATTATCAGAGTTAAAAGCTACTGGATTAAATAAAGATTGCTTGTAACTATATTCTACTGACCATTCTATTTTCAGAGTTATTAAGGAGGTATCACAAAATTTTACAAGTGATTTTCTACTTTCACATTACTAAAAACTCTTCTTTAGATGTAACCAATAGTTGCTTTTAAATTAAAATCCTTTCCTCTTTTTTTTTTGTAATTGTACTCTGATTAAAATAGTGTTAATTACCATCCTCCTTACTGAAATACAATGTTTGAATATTTTACTTTTTGTGTCAAACTGTATATCTCAGAATACTCAGTATTTCAATATCCTGTGACAAGCAGTATTTAAATCCACTTATAGCCACACAAGGGGTATGAAACATGTGTTTATCCAATGCCTATTGCTCCCTTCAGTCTTTATCACATTGTTTCAAAGAGGTTAAAACAACTATATTCACATCTTATTCTCACTGCTCTTCCAATTTCCTCAGGTCAGAAAATTTATGTACAAAACCTCTAAACTGCACTGACAATCCACAAAGGAAATCTCCTTCTACTACAGACAACCGAGGCTGGGTTGGAAGAGACAGAAAGAAATTTTTCACACTGGTATTTACAGAAATTTTAATAATCAATATACCTTTAATACTATTTCTAAGACCTCTTGCATGACATTGGAAGCAATAAAAATTCTGAAATTTAGAATAATTCACAGCTAAGTACAATCTCAAGGACAGCTATCTTTTATAAGACAATGTGGTTATTAAGATCATTTATATAAACTGAAGTTTTAAAAACTGCATACCACAGAAAAAATAATTTAGTGAGATATTATCTGTTGCTCTAATGGAATGAAAAGGTGTTAGTTACCTCTTGCTAGGTTAAACAGAGGTAATATTTGTTCTTAAATGTAAGACTTCACACAGCTTTTAATAAGCTAATGTACATCCTAAATCTTTTCCAAACTTAACACATTACCCTCATTCTAAACCCTCATTATTAAGAATCGCCTCAATATGTGTCCCTCAGGAAACAGTTGGGAAATACCTATCCTGAAGATTCTTGTACTACCACTTTTAATGTAAAAGGTTTTTTTGCCAAATCTGTAACTTTTCTCAGTAATATGACTGCAAGTAATCTAAGCTAGAGATCATCTACACCCCTTCCCCCGCACCAAAAGTGACTATGAATATTGTGCCAGTTTTTCCTGTCTCCTAAGAATAGCCATACACTCTGGTCATGGTTTATTGAGAAGATAAATGGGGAAATGTGGAAGAGCAAAACAGATGCCTAACTTGGTTCATGGTGATGGAAACAACTTTCAGAATATACCTACAACCACACAGCCAGGTCCCATGGAGAACTGAATGATCATTTAGAGTAAAAACAGCTCTAGAGAAACAATCTGTTCTCTCAGCACAAGTCACCCTCTCCTCCCTGCTTTAGTGTTGCACACGATGCCAACTCACTCATTCTCTCTCTCTGCACATCTACAGCTCCTGCTGTCACTTGCAAGCTGACCCTCATTATTCTCTTCTCTATTGAGGCTTTTTCTTAACCCTGAGTCCTACATCCCCATAGTTTCTGCTTACTGCTTCTTTTCTGTGTATCTCTCAGCAACTTTACCCCCCTATTGTCTTCAGCCTTTCTTTGAATGTCCCATTCAAACTTCACAAAAGAGATGAAAATCTGATTGGGTCTGTCAGTCTCATCCATTTTAAGGCAACCCAGTTGGTAAAAGTGCTCTCGCCAGGACAATGTACACTCTGCTGACCAGACTCTGTGTGGGTGCCTTTGTGTCCAGCACACACTCTGGGACCAATTGTATATGGTAAAAGTGGTGATGTCACCTGCATAAGGAAACTTTCTGAGGGAATGCAGGAGTAGCAGGGACCTTGGAATCTCCAAGGAAAACCATGAAACTGACAGACGGCTTAGGGTGCCCCCTTTGAGTATTGTTTACATCTTCTTTTGTATTGCATTTAGTATATCCTTATACTAATGAAAAACTTTATATTTTTCATTTGTACATCCTTATGAGGAATTAGCAAATGTTCCTGCTTAAATTTTTACGGAGTATTGATAATGCCTAAGGGAAGAATAACCATAGTAGATGGAATATTCATTGAAACTTCAGTAAAAAATGTAAAACTAATTTGAGACATCTGCTGTAAAAGAAATTAAATGTGTCTCCGAGGTAGATCCAGTTTAGTGAAAAAATGTGAGCCATGAAATTGGATGATCAACCAGTTGCTTTAAATAATGCATTGATTAGGTATTCTTATTAATAAGGCAGGACGTGTTATACCTCTAGTAGTGTTTTTACTGTTGTGAATTGGAGATGTAGAAAGCCAGGTCTGGGACACAAGAAGATCGTTTCTTTCCTTAATCCTTACAGAAGAGTAGATCAGAGATGTTGAGGCTGAGAGGATGCATTACCCTCCAACGCAGGACACCAAAAAGGCATATGCACTGAAATGGGTTGGAAGCCATCTAAGGCCAAGAAAATGACAAGCAGGGAATGTAAAGAGCCTTGTGCTGTCATCAATAGTTTGAATGCTCAAGAGAGGTCAAGATCCATAAAATTAGCCCCTTCTTCTGTCACACAAAAATTGAAAGTCTGGTTTAAATTGTGCTTTTATAATAGCACTATAAAGTAAGGTCATTCTTCCACGTATGCCAATAAGTACATTCTCATCTGCAGCAATTTGTGCTCTGGTAAGCCATAAAAGCAAAAGAAAGAGCACTTGGTCATGTATATTCTTAGGGAACCCGAGTGCCCAGAATCAATGAAACGGGAAAGTCACTGAGTGAGCAAGAACATGTCTTGAAAAAGTGGTCATGGCATTGGAATCATGTTAATTGAGTTACCTCTCTGGCTCAACTTGCACCATTGGCAGTGACATTTCCTCTCAGGGTGCTGGTGATCGATAATGTGACTGACAGTGGTCAGCAAAGGGAGTGTTTCTCTCCTAGTGGCATTAGAGTTGCCTCTGGGGTATTAGTGCTTACATGCTCTGTTTCTCTGAAGCCTGGCAATTCTACACGGTCTCTGCCCTGAACTTAGTCTGTGCACTGTACAGACCCTGATGTGAATTTTAAAAGGTAAGGAGTCATATCAGTTTACCATTGTCACCAAATTAGATCAAATCGATACTCATGGAAAATGAAAAAATGATAATGCAACTCTAAGTAATTATAATTCCAAATGCAACTACCCTAGTTATCTAAATTTGGTAATTTATTTATGTATCAACGAATGAAGGAATGTACTTGGATATATTCCAAAATACATAATGCTTCTGGATATCAGGCTTATTTGGTATTATTCTATATTTATGACAAATTTGACAGACTTTCAGTGCCTAAATTAACTAGCATGTTTTCAGATGACAAGATTTCTTACACATAAACCTAGAAAGAAATATACAAAATATTCTTTCAAGGGCTGAGAAGGAGCTTTCCACAAATTTATTTAAGACATAGTCTTTATTTCTTTAACTCAAGACAACTTATCTGAAATAGCTTCCACATGAGGCATATCTAAGAGACATTTTAGGAGCGTAACGAGTTATTACTCTCATTACATTTGGTCATATTGGAGTCATATTGGAGTGAAGTTCTTAAAGGAAGCAAAAAGGTGACATTTTCAAATTGTTTTCCAGATGACTCTTTATAAAATGAGTTGGCAGCTTTAGCATAATTCAAGCTCAACAGGTATGAAGAACACAAAATAATCCAAAACAAGCAGCATTGTTCCCTGGGATAACAGTCTTTAAAGAAAGTCAAAGCAGTTCTGAGTGAATTGTAAAGAAAAAAAATTCCTTCCAGTGATCAGAACACAGAAGGTTGTGGTTCACTGGCTCTGTCTCAAAGGACTCAGGAAACTGGGACGGGCAACCACTTTCCACACTCCACAGGCCACATGGAAGCTTGGTGAATGAAGAAGAATACCCAGGGCTAGTGACTGGTCAATTACGAATTGCAATTCAACTGTCTCTACAGTTGCCAGAGAAACCAACTTGGGAATTGTAGTACCTTTTGAGACATGACTAAAGAATGGCCATGGCTGGTTAGAATACAGTGCTAAGAACAGTGTTTGATCCATGTGCTGAACAGTACAATACAGGCAATTCCTTGCACTTACCAACTGCTTTATTAGTAAAAAGGGGAGCAAAAAAAATGTGGGTATATCAACATACCACTGCTTCCTAGTCCAGAACTGACTGCATCTGGTGTTAAACTGAAAAACTGATACTTCAGAGACATGAATCTGCCGCATTTCAAGGATATGACATCTACTGAGAACAAAAATGCAAAAACAAAACAATTCCATATAGTTGGTAAACACCTTGACAAATATGAAGACTCAATCATGTCAAACTATTTTTAAAATGTCCACTTTGCCATTCCTCTCCAGATACTTAACGCTTCCTACCACAGGAATAGAATAAACACAAGAGAGAAATCAATACTCTGCACATCCAAACTGTTCAAGCCTGCCATTGCAATCAAACTTTCTTCTTTTTCTCTGCAAAGAGCTCAGAGGTAGTTTCTCAGTTCAAGGATGAAACATTCTCACTGCTCCTTCTCTAAATATAAATATAGATAACAGAAACATTAATTTCCTGAGAATTTAGCTGAAGAATTGTTTTTAGTTGTGTTCTCAGCAGTGGTTTCTCTAGCTAGATGGAATGATTCTTTTATAAATGACCTTGTCTTTAAAGCCCCTAATAATTGGTAACTTTTTAATACTTAGTAACTGGTAGAGAAGGCCTTTCTCATAATTTAGTGAGAAGTAACTTAATGTACAGTTTTTTAAAAGGATTATTTTCCTTCAACTCTAATACCTATGAAAGCTGTTAAATTAGCAGCCCTAGAGGCTGGAAACTTCCACTTAGCCTCGAAACCTGTAGAGTAGGAAAAGCTTTTTTAGAAGCCCTGGAAATGACAATGAGAAACTGTAATCTCCAATCCCAACTGATATAGGCAAGAGAGTTTTAACAGATCCAGTTCGGGCAATAATTTGGGGTTTGGACAGGAATATACCAGTCCAGAACAAGGGCCATCCTTTAACTAATTTCCAAGAGACTATCTAATTATCATCTGGTACCAAGTAATCTTCTGAATAGAATAGGGGTCTCCTCCTCTAACCCACTTCCCAAGTCACTGATGTTTTCCACATTCCTTGCCTCTCCTACACTTTAAAAAGATTTCATTAAAATCAAGCTGGGTTCTTTTTCTCTCTTTGATGATCAGTGCTTCTTAGCATATGGTATTCAGGGCCTTTATCCTCAGACAGCCTTGCAGTCGTTGGACAGTTCCCTCCCAGAACACGCATGAATTCGATGGCTGGCTCCAGAAGGCTGGAACTTCTGAAGACAATATTCATGGTTGGATGGCCTGAAACTGTTAGTCTTTGAAAATAATTTCTTAATATTTATTGATTTCTAATAATGCCAAAAGGGGAAGCTAGAAATATCAGTAATTTGATTTTTGATGGGAAAAAAACATGAATGCAATGTCTAAAGACTCATATTGTCAGTTTCTGCTATCAATAACTGAGAGAATTTTTCTTTGGCTAATTTAAAATATGTCAGTTTTTTTTCTGAATATTTATTATTCTGAAGAAATGGCTCATGAAATTATATTTTAGCAAACTAATTAATATAAGGGGAAAACAACTGTTTGCATTATTAGCTATATTCAGTAACTCCTTGATTCTGCTTCTGGGGTTATACATGGTATATAAAATTTGGAGGTCATAAGAGATAATACATATTTTACTATTCATGAAAAATATAATACAATATGCTTGCTACTGCCTTCACTGACTTAAAGGTTTGAATGTTTTAATTTTCCTTTAAAATATTCTTCACTGAAAACGATCCTGTGAGAAAAGAATATGGAGATTTGTTACTTAATTAAACCTTTTTTAATGGGTCCATTGTATGACTCTACACAGTCGGATTTCTCTCAGAAAATCAAATGCAATTGAGGAAAACATGTTGAATTGATTTACTATGTTGTTCAAAGTCTTATATGCATATTGCCGGGAGAATGATGATGATAATAATTATAAGTAGGACCTAGACAAGAACCTGTGGTTCAATAAACACTGAATCATAAATATTGAAAGGGCACACAAATATTAAGATCTAAGATGGTCATCCTTCCCCTAGTGTGACAGTTACTGAAAAGAAACCTCCCCTTTCTCCCCCTATTTCTATTCAGGCTTATAGTCTATATTTAAAATCTCAAAATCTTAATTTTCTTATGACAAGAGCATAAAATGTGTTCTGGTAAGTGATAGAAAGTATGGCTGGAGAAGCAGACAAGATGTAGTATATTGGGTTAAGGAATTCATGTTACATCTGATTAGCAGTCATAAAAATATTGTGCAAGGAAGTTACATATCCATATTTTTGCTTTAGAAATATAATTTTTGAATCAACATGGAAGGTTGATTAGAATGAGAGGCAATAGGAGGTAGAAATCATCCTACTATAGAAGATAATAATCTAAATCAAAGATTGTAGATTCATAATAATTATAGTCTAAACTAATCAAAGCAAGAGATGATGAAGTCCTGTGATTAAGAATCAGGTATGGAGAGAAAGTGTTTAGAGATATTTGAGAAGAGTCACCAGTCTTGATGATCCAGTAGATATGGAGTTGGAGTAAAAAGATGACTCAAGGTTAAGCTCAGGTTTTGACTTGATTGACCAGATGGATGAGCCATGGAACATAGTGAGAGAACCAGCAAGAGGAGCAGACTCGGTTGAGGGAAGATGATAAGCACCGGAGGTTATGGAGGTTTCAGTGTGAGATACTGGTGGGATATCCAGATGACGGCCAATAAAATACATTGAATGAAACCTTCCTTCTTCATTAGAGAATGAACACATTATTAGGGAGTGCTTTATTGAAATTATCTCCCAATGAGAGTTCAATTTTCCTCCAGCTCAGTGCTGGCACAATAGTAAGATCTCAATAAGTGTATATTGGATCTGGAAAATGAATGAATGCATAAAGGAATGAATACATTTACTTTGGCATCTCCCACACAGACTGCAATTATTTATGCATGTCTGTATCTCCAACTAGCTGTGAATTACTTGAGAAGCTATCCTTATTCCAGAATTTAGCAAGTGACCAGTGGATAGAATATATTCAATTAGTGCTTATTTGTTGACAGTATGAATTAGTGAATTACTGGAGGAATTAATCAGACAGTTTGTCTCAGAGTTTACTATTTTGTGGGGGAGTACGCAAGAACACTTGGGGAAGACAGTATTTCTTTGCAGTCCCTGGGGTACTTTATTAGTTTGCTAAGGCTGCCATAACAAAGAACCACAGAATGGGTGGCTTAAGCAACAGAAATTTATTTTCACACAGTAATAGAGGCTAGAAGTGTGAGATCAAGATATGGACAGGGTTTCTCCTGAGGCTTTTATCTTTTGCTTGTAGATGACTGTCTTCTCCCTGCGTTTTCACATGGTCTTCCCTCTGCATGTGTCTTTGTTTAAATTTCCTCTTTTCATAAGAACACCAGTTATATTGGATTAAGGTCCATCCTAATAACCACATTTTTAACTAATTACCTTTTTAAGACCCTATCTCCAAATACAGTCACATTCTGAGGTAGTGGGGGGTTAGGACTTCAACATAAGGATTTTGGAAAGACACAATTCTGTCCCTAACAGGTGACATTTGGAATTCCTGAGTCTATATGGCCTTCAAACAATTTAAAGACATCTTGAGTTCCAGACTCCATCAAACATTATCAAATAATCTGACTTGTAATCACCTTAATGTTTATACCCTTAAATTTCCCTAGTTCCTTGCTATTCTATCAGGAACCTTGGTGTATCATTCAATTGGGGAATATAATATAGTTCATTAAGATTACCACATGAATTTCTAAACACTTTTCTAAGTACAAATTTAAAGTACCTAAAGATGCAAAATGTGTACTGTGAGGAATGTGTATTCTAATATATTGGAGAATCAAAAATATGAGAATACTCCAGATTCTTCAAAGAATCAATACAATTATAAGACCTGTTTTCAGTATTTCAATAAGGAAATAACTCATATTTTTAAAGACAGTAAATATGGAGTAATTAAAAATACTTCTATTTTTACAGTATTTTCATGTTAATGATGAAACAGTGTAGGACCGAGTGTTTATTCGGAAGAACTCATGCCATTTTTTTAACATAGACCTCAGGGCAGACGTTTTTAGTTAAGTTGAAGTTTTAGATGAGGAGCTATTGTACTGCTTTTGAGACAAGGGTGAGACAGGACGGGAAGAGAAAAATCAGCCTCCGTGTATTTGGGGAAGGCAGGAAGCCCAAGGAGGGATATGACAGACTGGGTGAGCCTACTCCCTTCACTATTCATACCTTGTATTGTGGACAGTGTTCCACTTCTCAGCAGAGGAAACCTGTGGGGCTCAGGAGAGTCATGAAATTTAATCTCTAACTTCTTGGGTTCCATTTTGTCCTTAGTTGCTGATGATTCTTTTCTATTTCCTCAAATGAAGCAATATGAGCTCTTGGAGCCCAGAGTTTTTCCTATTAAGGAATCATCCTACTGTAACTTGCAAATTCCTTGTATCTCTGTAATGAAGAGCTCAAACTTAATTTTTCATTAATGTAAGACTTTTGCATCTAATTTTACAAATAACGTAAGCTTTGGGAGAAGTATTCTCTCCTCTTATTCTAGTTTAACCTGCTCATTGGGCCAACCTAAATTTTTTTTCAATTCTTACCCATTTTACATAAACTACACTCCATGTAGCAGCAAGACAGATCTAAATCAGCATGTATGTCAGATAAGAGAATATCTGTGTAATTTATACAGTGAGCCAGTTTAAATGTCTCATTTAAATTTTATGGAAATGGTCTTGCTTGTCCAGCAGCTGGCTGTGGAATCGGTTAGGAGGAATTTATTTTCTAGCCTCTCATTTTCTCTGTCTCTTTGACACTGTCTAAAATCCAGCCTTCAGCACGCCTCTAACCAAACAACACAAAACAAAAATTAGTTTCAGACTTAGGTAACTTCTTCAAGCCAATACATTTCTCTTGCAGGTTAACTGCCATTTGTTAGAGTAGATCTGGTCTAACATGACTCAAGTCAACTTGTAGGCTGTTCGACATTGAGGGTCACATTGCCACTCCCTGTCCATATTAACTGTCTATTAGGAATTCAGTCTGCTGGGTGCACCGGCAGAATGCAGATTGGGCACCAAGGCTCTGATCGAGTTTTAAAAGCATGAATTTATTTCTGTTTATCTTAGACCTTATCTGGCTCTATAAAGTCCAGTCTTAATTGAAACAGAGGGAAAAAGTCTTGAGGTTCATTTACGTCTCTTCAGTGTACAGATTCGATCATTGATTTTATAGTTTAATAATAACTGGTGATTTTCTCCTCTAATCTTTACATTTTCCATATTCACACAGCTCTTTGCAATGGCTTTTTTGAAATCTTTAAAAAACGGTAAAACATAAAACCTTCTTAATAACTCATTTTTATAAAGTAGGGAATAATCTCTGCTTTGCCCAACATAGATCATAGGGCCCTATGGCATGCAAAGAGGCAGATAACTAGCATGTAGCTGCTAGGAAAGTGGACTCATTGGGAAGTCCCTCTGACTTCGGAGACCCAATCAAAAATGCAACTCACTGCTGAATTTGAAAACATCAGCCAGGTCATTCCCATGCTGTAATAAGGAAGTCTTTATATTCTGATGACCATCCCTGTTAAGCCTTGTTTGTATTTGGTCTTCCTTACAACATTTTCACAATTCATCTTATTAAATGGTCGGGCCAGGTTTAACTCTACACCCACTTTCTCCAGACCACAGTGTTTGATCATAGATTCATAGATCATTTAACACGAGCAACAGCTTGTGTCATTAAGCAGCAGCTACTGTCAAAAGTTCAGGAATAGGCCCAGCAGGATGATGAAAAGAATCAAGACACACTGCCTTCCCAACTGTCACAGCAGCAGAGAGAAGCATCTGGTGTCCAGAACAGCAGGTAGAAAGGGCACCAGCAATGGCTGGCCTGATTCTGTAGGCTTTTTGGAGTAGCTGTCCCTACTTCCCAGCTCTGTCTCAAGGGACAAGCCAAGGAACCCCATAAAACTCCACACAACATAAATTAGTTATTTTACCAGAAGTCCCATAGAATCATCAGTTTCAATCAGAGAAGGTTTTCCTGAAAACTAAAAAAAAAAAAAAAAAAACACGTTGCTTTACTTCTTGAAACCCATGTGCATAATGGAAATGTACAAATCTCTTTTGTTACATATTCATCTGTTATCCTGGTTTGCATCATCTCTGACACTAGCTCCTATCAGAGTGATATTGTGAAGAATAGAGAATGCACAAAAAGTGTCTTGAATTGGGTTTAAAACAAAACAAACCTTCCATAAGTGGTAACATATTTTTATTCTGAAGAGTAAGGAATAAGTTCCCATTAATTTGAATTAAATGGTAATATATTGGCAAATACTAAACTTCCAGGCAATACAGTAGGTCTTGCTAC
This sequence comes from Balaenoptera physalus, assembly GCF_965194825.1. Taxonomy (NCBI): domain Eukaryota; kingdom Metazoa; phylum Chordata; class Mammalia; order Artiodactyla; family Balaenopteridae; genus Balaenoptera; species Balaenoptera physalus. The sequence goes on from NC_138885.1 coordinate 57,410,202, forward strand.
CAAAGAAATAAACTCCCCAAATTTGTTTGAGTCAGTTGGAATGGATTTTTTCACAAAATGTATGGGTAGTGATAAAGCTTCCAGGCTTGCCAACAAAATCATTAGCTTTTATGAATTTAAAATGATGTAATCTATCAGGGATAAAAATAACTCCCTCAAAGATGTCATATCTTTTAGATATCATTGAATAAAAAATAAATGGTGCTGTTAGTATTATGTTCTTTAATTTTGATTCTTGAGTAAAACAGCAAGTTTAATTAAAAACAATTGACAAGGAAGTGAAATCTCTTGTGAAAATTTTACATGGAATACATTTAAGGGCTTTGCTTTATTTTCCATTTAACTATGACACATTATTTTCCTACTTTCATGTATTTCTTTTCCTTTTATCAAAATTTATATATGGGTTTCCTCAATAAAAGAGATGAGTTGTTTAATAACATAAGGAAAGAGTAGTATCTTGATTACAAGTAAGTCTCATGTCTTATTTAATTTTTTAATGGTAGTGCTAGCATACACCTGTAGATTTTATATATATACATATACATAAATATATAATCCATTATATATTTAATATGTATTTTATAATACATATATGTTTAATATATATACACATATATATTTGGTTATGAGCCTTTCATAAAGAAAATTAATTAAAGAATGAGGAAGGCAGAGAAAGATGGAGTGAAAGCTGTTTTTCTTCTAGTAAGCGGGCAGAAACAAAAGACAATAGAGAAGAAAGAAAAGCTAAAATTATATGCATTCTTAACTGAAAAACTGAGAACCACAAAAGTACAGTATTTATTTGATTCTAACATGGGGAAATAAAAGAAATGTTAAAGTTTAACGAACCATATACTAAACAACAGAGAGTACCATAACATCTTGGCAATTTAACAGTTCTATCAGTTAAAGTAACTTGCAATTACAATTAACACCATGGCCACCTTACAAGGACTTAAATCAGGGCTTCTTAAACTTTAACGCGCATACAAATCACCTGGATATCTTATTAAAGTGTTTTTCTGATTCAGTAGGTCTGGGGAGGGTCCCAAGAGTCTACATTTTACATCTTTCCAGATGATGCTGATGATGACTACACTTTAGCAGCAAGAGTTTGAGACACGTTGTATTGCTTAACCAGTATTTGGCATTTATTGTTGACTGGATGAGCAGTCTGGAGTCAAGCTATCCCATGGTTACTTAATGAGTTCAATGTTATCATCAAGAACCCAGAAACTTTACATCCGTCTTTAATACACCCAGCATTTTTTGACTTATTATTTCTTGATCACAGCTACAGCTCTAATCATTATGTTCTCACACAACCACATCCAAAGGTGGGAAGCAGAGTGACATGCATGAGAACTTTATAAGAGTGTCTCTCTTCATTTATCAAGGAAGAAAACTCATTTCAGAAGGCTTAGAGCACATGTCCTCTAATAGCTCAATGGCCAGAACCGATCATATGACAATTTCTATTTACAGGAGAGGTTGGGAAAGAAAGTAGCTAGACTTTTCAGTCTCTGTAGTGAAGCATGGACAGGGAGAAAGGAGTTGATAATAGCTGTTAGGTAATCAATAAACAAGTCATCTGTAGAAGCTTTTATTATGATTGCCCCTTGTGTGGGGTAGATGATCTAAACCTCTGAGTGGAGAAAAGAATGGCAGAGCATCAACTAATTGATTTTATTAATAAATTTTCATTAGTCCATTCTTCATATATCAGTGGTCTGTAGCATATTTCTGGCAGAAGGTGACAGGTGATTTAGATTCATCTATTTTAAATTGCAATGTCTAATGCATTATAGGTTTAAATGAGGTTTATTTAAAATAAATTGGATCTTCCTGGCTTTCAGCTTAAGATCTTTACTCCTTTCCCTTAATCTGTCAATGTACCTCTCTAGATTACCCATTTGACACACTTATACATTGGGAGTATGAGCTGTTCTGTAGCTTATTTATTCACAAGACACAAAACAAAACAAAAATTGAAATCAAGGCATGAAGAGGGTGCACAGTTCTTAAAATAAACAGAACAGATGGTGAGAACAAATTACTTGCTGTTTCAGGTGATTTCATCTCTTTAGGTATTTGTTGAGGGAAAATATATAATGCCTGAAATGTTTCAAATAAATTATTTAATTTTGTGGTCAATAATTTTCTCATCACAAAAAGGAAACTCCAAAGAGAATAGCTTTATACCTGACTAATATCTTTTAGGGGGAAGTATAAAAAGAAAAGAAAACACTCTAAAGAAAAGTGGTAAAAACTTCAAATCATAACAAAGCATCATTTTTCATATAAATAGTTCCACAAAACAGTTTCACATAATAGTTAACGATTTAACATCATTCTTTGAAATAATTTTGTTTGAAGAATTTAAAAACCTTTTAGTGGCTAAAGAGCTACTCATACAGAAATTGTCAATGGAAGCAGAGCCTCTCAAAGTGGTAGAATCAACATAGATATATTCTGATTTTCTCAACTTTGCAGGTCAATGAATCCTCCTTACCAACTGATGAGATTCTAAGAAATTTACTTATAAGAGAGTGATAAAAAGAAGGATGCTAACTTATGTGTTTTCACTGACAATTTTAACTTTCCACTGTATAAAATGCTTATTACACCAATAAGGGTTTACTGACAAGGCAGATATGATGGTTGATCAGATGACAATAAAAGCAAAGATATTTTCATGGTTCTCTCATGATTTCCATGGAAACGAGTATTATGCCTATGAAAAAAACCTGATATCCCTATATTTTAAGATAAATCACTTTTCTGGTTAAATAAATACTTGTGTATTTATTTATACACAATAATAAAACCTGATGCAGATACTGCAGAACAACACTAACAATCTGTTTTGCTTGGCGACCATATTCTAGAATCAGAGTATAAGTTAGGGCAGGCGAGTTTATGAGTGATAACAAACAACCCTAAAGTTTAACCAACCTTCAATTCTGAGTGTGCTGACATCTGCTGGCCCAGGGTCATCAGCTCTGTAACAGCCATCTCTTAATATGTGCCCCCAAAGTAAGATTGGTTATTAGGTTTTACTATTATTAACAATCACATTGATAAAAATAATGTCTTACCTTTGTAAAGCTTTCTACGGTTCAAATGGCAATATCCTACACACTGTTCTATTTGTTCTTTACAACACCTAGGTGAGATGTTAACCAACTTAGATCTGAGTGTCAGAAGTGTTAAATCACTTGCTCTAATTTATTCAGTTCGTAAGTAGCAAGAGAGAAGAAACCAGATTTTCCAAAAACACTACTCTAGTGCCTTCACCACTAAGATAACAATAAAGGTTAAAGTGTATTGAGCACATACTCTATGCTAGGAACTGTGCTAGGTTCTTTGCATGCATTATTGAACTTAATCCCCAGAGGAACCCTGTAAAGGAGGTTATATTAATACCCCCATTGTAGAGATGACGAAACTCAGAACAGCTGAGCACCATGCCCAGTAAGTAAGAAGCTGTTTATGGGACTCTGATTCAAAGGCCATACTGACTCAGTACCCTATATTGATTATATTACTTGACACTCCATTTCAGGTTTCTTGCCAGAGACATTTCTTGACCCATTCCCAAGGAAAAGCAGGAGAGGAAAGAAGTAAAGCAAAACTTAAAGAGTAGCCTGAAGGAGAGAATGAAGAGAACAAACTTGGGGTAAAAACAGCATGCTTGTATTAAGGACTACTAGCTAACAGAGGAAAATGAAGCCAGGGGCAATGCTGTTATCACTTTTGTTTTGAGAAATAAATACTTTGCTTGGCACTTGCCCACTCATCTTTGTTGGGTTTTCTCAGACTTTAAGTACTGCCTTACTCCATCAAATACTCATCAGAATCACCTTCTTCCTTCTAATTTACCACCCAAACATGTTGAACTGGTCAGATCACTTTCTATATGTCCTTCATTTATCTACTGCAATTGACATCTGAATAGATTGTAAGAAGCTAGAGGGCAGGTTCTGGGCTGTTGTGAATAGAACCTAAAACTCTACCATAATTCTCAGAGACAAACAAACATTCCACATACACATGCAAATACAGAAATACACCTTTTAAGTCTGGGGGATGATTCTGATCATTCAATATCTCCCCATTTTCTGCAGAAGACAGTCACGCATATTGTCCCATTCATTGATGTGACTCAGCATAACTCTCCACCACTGTTTGTTCTATTTCCTGAACTCTGAACCTCTCATTCATAGAATATTAGAAATCCTGACCTTGTAAACATTCAATAATTTAATGCTTTCATGACGTTGTCCACAGTTCTTTCTTGGCTTTGAAAACCCTTCCAGCCTTCTTCAAATGTTTGATTTCCACTTATTCTCCAAACTCAACCCTCTAAACTTTTACTCATCTTCCTCAGCCATAATCATTCAATTCCGTTCTCCCGAATATCCATCATACTTTGGTTATATATTGATTACAGAAATTAACATACTGACTTCCACTGAAGTTAATGCTGTACAAATCTTTGTACATAGTTTTTTAATTCAACAAATACTACATGGCATTTCTTGAGGACAGAGACTTTAATCTTACCTGTTGAATCTTTTCAGCTCCTAGATCCATAAAAATATGAACTCTTTGTTTACTTTTGTAATACTACCACCTGACACATTGAATTATTAATTAGAATAACAATATCTGTTATCATGTAGTGAACAACTACCATATGCAAGACATTTTAGCCATCTTATTTCAATATATCCTTAAAAAAATGTTTGGAGTGATAATTACTAAAAATTTTTTATATGTAAAGAAAATGAGTCTAGGAGAGATTAATTTGCCTAAATTCACACCGGAATTAAGTGTCAAATCTGGGATTTCAATCTAGTTCTGTCTTAGGGAAGGTCTGTTTATAACCACTATGTGAATGGTCTCACAAAAAGCAGGTACTCAGCAAGTGGTGAATTTCACCGAATGTTGAGCTTTTAATAAATGGTAATTTGCTATTAAAGCACTGAATAAATTATGAGGAATAAAGCGCTATTTTGGTGCTAATGAGGATAGGCGAAATATCCAATTCCACCTAAATATCGGGTGGGCCAAAAAGTGCCTTCGGTTTTTTAAGTAAAAATAAAAGAAACGTATTTTTCATTTTCACCAAGAACTTTATTGAACAACCTATTCACCCTTTTGTTCTACCTTCTGGCATTTCTCAGGCAACTTCATAATTCCATCTTCCCAAAACTTTTTATCTTTTGGAGCAAAGAACTGTTCCAGGTGCCTTTTACAGTCTTCCAGGAAATTGAAATCTTTTCCATTAAGAGAATTTTGTTAAAGACCAAAATAAATGGAAATCCGAAGGTGCAATGTCTGGTGAATACAATGAATGAATCAGAACTTCCCAGCCAAGCTGTAACAGTATTTGCCTGGTCATCAAAGAAGCATGCGGTCTTGTGTTAGCCTGATGGAAGATTATGCATTTTCTGTTGACTAATTCTGGACACTTTTCGTCGAGTGCTGCTTTCAGTTGGTCTAATTGGGAGCAGTACTTGTTGGAATTAATCATTTGGTTTTCTGGAAGGAGCTCATAATAGAGGACTCCCTTCCAATCCCACCATATACACAACATCACCTTCTTTGGATGAAGACTGGCCTTTGGTGTGATTGGTGGTGGTTCAGTTCACTTGGCCCACTGTACAATGTTCCATTGTACAGTATCCACTTTTCATCGTCCATCACAATTTGTTTTAAAAACCGGAACGTTTTCATTACATTTCAGTAGAGAATTGCATGCAGAAATATGGTCAAGAAGGTTTTTTTCACTTAACTTATGTGGAACCCAAACATCAAAGCGATTCACATAACCAAGCTGGTGCAAATGATTTTCAATGCTTGATTTGGACATTTTGAGTGTGTCAGCTATCTCCCATGTGGTATAACGTTGATTGTTCTCAATTATTGTTTCGATTTGATCGCTATCAACTTCAACCGGTCTACCCGACCGTGGAGCATCGTCCAGTGAGAAATCTCCAGCACGAAACTTCGCAAACCACTTTTGACACGTTCGATCTGTCACAGCACCTTCTCCATACACTGCACAAATCTTTTTTTGCGTTTCAGTTGTGTTTTTCCCTTTCTTGAAATAATAAAGCATAATATGCCGAAAATGTTGCTTTTTTTCTTCCATTTTCAATATTAAAATGGCTACACAAAATTTCACCCATTTTGATAAGTCTTTTTTTTAATGCATGATGATATGACATCTGTCACATACAACCTAACAAAATTGTTTCGAATGAAGTTAAAGACAACTAAGTACGACTAGAGCCATCTTACGGAAAAAACCGAATGAACCTTTTGGCCCACCCAATATATTAAGATTTACTATATAAATAGCCAACTTTCAAAACCAAAGCACTTTTTCTAAACTGTGTACATTTGATCATTACGACTTCTTGACTTTGAGACCCTTTTAAGACAATATTCTAAACATTTTCAGTTGGAAAGAGAATAAGACAAAAGTTGATAATAAAGAAATTGGGGAGCACTAAGTTAAAATGTTAGGAAATAGGTTATACAATCCATACAAAGACTTCAGCTAAAGGCAGAAAAAGCACTCAAGGATTACATTTAGTAATAAGGTTAAGAAGAATGTGGTCTGAAAAAATTGAGTATCTTCTAATAACTATAAGTACATGAGTTTCTAAAATGCCATACATAATATCCATGAAATTATGTTGCATAATGTAATAACACGTTATGCTACCATTAACGCATTATGACTATGTCATTTGGAAAGCTAATTTTTTGTGTAAAACCACTTAACTACATAAAATTGAAAATAATGATTATTGTAACTACTTTCACTTTTCATCTTTAGAAGTTCAGGATTAAATACTCCATATGCAGTTATTTTATGGTGATGTGTATTTTTATGGAGTGCTCATATAGTGTTCTAAGTAATAATTGTCTTAAAATTCCCGAATACATAAATCAGAAGATCTTTTCACACATTATCATTATGAGAAGTCAAGGTAAGTCACTTAACACCTACTTAACAAAGCATATAGAGTTGAGCATATAATTTGGATAAAATCTAAAAAGAAAACTACAAATTTCAAGAAAAAGCTAAATATTAAAAAATATGTGGCCATTATAGCTATTTAATAATAGTTAAGCCTAATTCTCTTGGAAGCATCTATTCCGTTTAAAACACTGATATTCATAAATATTCTAAAATGTTTTTTAATGAACTAATTTATTTTAGAGGAATAATCTCTACCTAGATTGGTTTTGTTAAGATTCCTGAAAAAAGAAAGTAAGAAATAAAAGGGAGGGAAGCTGAGGCTTTATGGGCTAGGAACTAGCACTATATTTTATATGCAGGATTTATCCAAATCCATGTAAAATAGGATACCATTTTCTCCATTTTTAGGAATAAGAAAAATGAGGAATGAGACTTGGAGGTAAAAATCTGCTCAATGTCATAGAGCTAATGTAGCCAAGGAAGGTTTCCAAAGTATTATGCAGCAAACTTCATCTGAGCATTTATTAGATATCAGACATGGCTCTAAATGCTGAAAATTACAAAGATGTTTAGGATAAGGTTTCTATCCTTAAGAATCTCACCATAGAGTGAAGGGAGACAGATAAATAAACATATACTTATAATGGGATAAGTAGTGTAAAGGTCCATTTTAAGATACTATGAGAATTTAATCTATGAAGTCTTCCTGTAATATGGATATCATGGGAGAATAGATTATGGAGAGTAAGGAAAGAAAGAACTGCATCTTTATTTAAACTTGTCTTTAAAGGTTTTTATTTACCTGCTATTTTTCCTTGTCTCTCTTCTACTTTATGGGTATCTAGGCTTGAATACATGACAGAAACTATTCTTTGTGAGCAAAAAACCCTGACAGTATGCATGACATATGGCACATAATACAGTTGTCATTCAAAAAGCAAGAAATTTAGGATTTTTAAAAAAAAATTCCAACGGTTAGCCTTCAAAAATAAAGACGGTGTAAAGGCTGGTGGATACAGTGTTCAAATGAAGATTAGATAGAAGAAAGCCTAAACATGACTCAGTTTGATAAACAATACTCTTACCTTGGTCATCATATCGATCTCTCCAAATCTCAACCACCATGATTTCATGCATCCTCTGTGTTAAGGCTTCCTTTTGAATTGATCATTGATGATCCCTATATTCAAGATATGAAAGCATTACAGATGGTCATGTACATACTCTACCACATTTAAGTTTACAATACTTATTAGTTATATTACTAGCTATATAAATCTTTAAAAGTGTTTATTAATGTATTCTTTTCATGGATTTATGATTGAGATTCATTATATTCTTTTATTTTCCTCTATCATATTTGTCATCTCTTTCTTGTTTTCTTATAGTTCAGATCATATATCAACCCAATATGTTTTTCTTTTTATTTCTTTTTCTTTTCTTTTTTGTTTTTGCATTGGAGTTGGCAACATTTCCCAATTATTATCAGCTGCAAATTTAATTAACATGCTGCTTACTTCTTCTTCCAGATAATTAATAAAGTTGTTAGAGAAAACTTGGATGAACACCAAACACCCCACCAGACAGCTCCCCTAAGTCGGATGCTCTGCCATCTATAATTACATTTTTCTTATGGTCCTTAAGCAAATTTTCAGTGCTCATTCCAGAGCCAATTTAAATTAATTTGGAGGGAACTACTTTAAGAAATACACCAACTGTTTCATAGTCCCTTCTTAGAACTTTGATTCTGTAAAATATTTATACTTTATTACTCATGTCAAGTCTGTATTAATGAAATTGAACATTTAAGCACAAGGAGAGAAAAGTCTGAAAGTTCTCAAAGAGCGCATGGTCTCAATAAACATTTAAAACAAAGTTCTAATGGCATTATTTATGAGTTAAATGAGAACATGAAAGAAGCATTTACTTTTCACCTTTTGTGCCACTGATTTCCCATTTCATTTAATGAAATTACTAGCTGATTTCAACTTTTACTGATCATTTTTCTGGCATATAATATGTTCTTTAGTATTACATTGAAAAATAATCAAATTTTTGTCAAAATTGAAGAAAAATTTCAAGAAAGCTTTGCATTCATATAATTTCAAGAGTTCTCAAGTGTAAACTTTTTGCACTAACCCAGGGTTGTTCGTATAATTTTAGACATATATGAGGCAATACATCCAAATTTAAATATCCTTCTTATGTTTATACATTATATGTTAATATATATTATTGTTGTATGTGTTACCAGCTTTGAATCTTACAATCATAGAAATTTAAAGCTAGAAGATATATAAAATAATACTTAGTAAAATTCATTTGTTTTATAGGTGAAAAAAAGACAGTGAACTTAGAAACGGTAAATAGTTCAGATTGATCCATCTAGTAGTGTGACCCTAGAAACATTTTCTTTGAACCAAAACTTTAGAGATTCAGATCTCTTAGAGACAGATATTTTAAAGTCCTCATTTTCTGAATATGTTGATTATGGCAGCAATCCAGAAGACCATTGTATATGTGCTGTTTGGATTAAGTAATAGACTTACATCTTTTCCAGAAGCCAAGGAGACATCACAATCAGAAGATAGCATTGTAAATGAATGGCATTAATATAATTAGATTGTTATAACACAACAAATCTATATATGTGGAGTTATAGACTGCCTGCTCAATTACTGGAAACGAACAGATATGCCAATGATCATTTGTCATAGTTAAATTTAAGCTAAGGGTATTTATTAATAGAGGAAAAGTTCCAGGAACTCTAGAAGCAGGGCCAATAAAGAATCTTAACAGCCAATAACTCCTTCTTGTGTCGAAGCACAATAGGCAACCAAATATAACCTAGAGGTTTTAGTTAAGTTTTCTCTTGTTAGAACTCACTAAGCAATTATGATTGCTTAAATATCCATAAGAGTCTAAAATATTTCCGAAGGAAAAAGATTTTATTTTCTATTATTAACTTAACACACATTTTTCCACATGACAGCCCAATGTCATAGGTCTGAATGAACCAACTACATAGGACTTTGATATTAAATAGATGGTTTTCTTTAAGTGTGAAATCCACACTTTCCAAACTCTTCTCCTGCATCCCCATTTTCCTAAAAAGGTATTAAGTTTGAGGTCATAGATGAACTGTAGATAATTTTCACTTACAGTTGTATCCCAGAATATACATATAATACTATTAGTTGCAATATTGGATAATGCAAATCCTATTCTTCACAAATATCTGATATCTTACTGGAGATCTATTTCCTTGAAGTGAAAAATCTTCCAAATAGAATTCAAATTATTGTTGAAGTTATTAAGATATAAATCAACCATATGATTCAAGACAGCGAACTGAGCACATATTTTAATGACCTCCTCTCATTAAGACTCACTGAATTTACTATAAAGGAGTATAAATGTGAAAAAATACTTTAAAATTCTGAGGTAGAAGTTATAAGGAAGAGGAGAACAAGAATATCAGAGGATCAATCATTTTGTAAATTTCTTAAAAGTGAAAGCATGTGAAATCAAACCTATGGATAAAGAAGGGTCAGGAAATTTTAAAATTTTATGTAAGTATAATATATATATATATATATATATCTCCCAGAATAGAGTAGGACCTTTCAGTATTGACATATGGCATGGAGTGGGGTGTGGCAACGCTCTTGTCTGCTATATCAAAATGAAGCCCTTCGACTGCTAACAAACTGTAGCTACTCACATTGGTTTTGTGGTCCTTCCTCTTAAATCAGGTGAAGGGACAGTAATAGTAACAGAAGCCCACATGAACTACTACATTAATAAAACTAGTTCTTCATCCATAAATAAAAGGCAATCACTAAAGAATCACAAGACAGAGACAGAAAAGCAAATATCAGAGGAGGAAGAGAAAATGAAAAGGAAAAGGGATGCTAAAAGAATTCCAAAGGTACCTTCTCAAATAGCATTGAGATGACATTGCACCAAAACACAAGAATATGCTCCTATGAAAAAGGAGCAGAGAATAAGAAATAGCTCCTAAAACTGAACAGATTGCTGAAGTAGTAGTAGTAATAATAATAATAATAATAGCAATTTATTGAATTTACTGAAAAACTCTGAATACAGAGTAAAACATCAAAGAGATTGAACAACTGAGCAAAAACTAAAAAGACACGGCAAATAAATTTGGGAAGAACAAATATTTCTAACGGGATTTGATGCATTCATTAGTCAAATGCATGTTGAGCGCTTACTAAGTGCTACATATCAACCTCATGGATTTTGTCATGGTAATGAATAAGAAAGTGACTTTGCCCTCATGGAGTTTACATTCTATTTAAGTAGATAAACAATACTCAAAGCATTTCAAAGATAATAAAAGAGGAAAAAAATATATGAGAAAAAAAGAACCAGTAAGAACCAATAAGAGAAAATAAGTAAACAATAGATAAATATTTTCCAGAGCTTCTACATATGTAGTGAAAGTAATTTTGAATCTAAAATTCTATACTCAACCTGGTGGGAAAAGTGGTATGCTCACTTTTTTTGAGAAGAACCAGCTCTCAAAAAAATAGCCAACCTGATTAGTAGCATTTTATTATTTCTATGTAATAAATACTCCCTCATGACCAATTTCAAGCCACCAAAAGTGAGGTCACAGAATTGGGAAGAAATGCTAAGAAGTCAGCAATTGTGAGCTGGTATGAGCCAACTTCAGCATACCAGTGGGTGGGAGTACAGTGAAATACAGAACATTTTTTTTGAAATTGCAAGGGCACCAGAAGTTCACCACTCATCTACTGCTTTAAAATATTAGAATATTCTAGAAAATGAAAATGAAATGTAAGAAAGAGAAAGATATGAGATCCAAAATATAGTTGGTCTGACCCAGGAGTACTTTAAGTCCTAGAAAGTAGTTTGTCCAAATTTCATGATGCATCCAGTAGTATAAAGAGTATATAGTTCTATTTTTAATGAGAAAATTATATAATTGGAAACTCTACCTGTTCAAGAAAGTCATAGCCCCAAATTTTGGGGTATTGATTGATTGTAAGATAATAAAAGATGTTTGACTTTGACATTTAGATTATGCCTCTTTAAGAGAAATATATTTAGTTCAAAAAAACTGTACTTGCTTTTCTACAGAACCAATGACTACATACTGCATTCTATACTCTACAGAACTCATTATTTTTATAATAATAATATTTCAAATACTAATCATGCAATTTTCAGAATTAATCTAGATACAAAGTATAGAAAACTAAATTATTCTATATAAATATACATAAATTTTATTATACTATGTTATTATATTATATATACTATTATTATATAGTATAAAATTAGATAAAAGAAAAGAAGGAAGGAAGGGAGGGAGGGAGGAAGGAAGGAAGGAAAATAGAAACAAATGACACAGCTAACAAAAGTTGGGAGGGGTACAAGAAAGAGGCATGGAGAAAAAGACAGAGTATCAACATCTTCTTATGTGTAGATGTGTTATATATAACACCAAAAATCTATGGATTAAGAAATAACATGTTAAGAATAGGATTAGATTTTTAGAGGTAACCCATATAACTAAAGATAAAAATATAATTCACAAACTTTGAAGGAGTTTAAAAAGAAGAAAATATTAGTGAGATCAATTATTTTTCTTTCTTAATGAGAAACCAATAGAAGCCACTTATGATTGACAGATTAGTAGAATTGAGAGCTTAGTACTTAGTGTTACGGAGGAAAGCAGTGGAAAGAGTTGACAGGAAAACTCACTTTTAATGTTATGTCTTTCTATACTTTCAAATACTTCTTTTTAAAGTATAGTTACATATGTAGGGGACATATTTTCAAGCCAAGGAAGGAAGCTACATGGAGAAGATGGCAGCCAGTCTTGTGGAATCCTCTGTTCATTAGCAGCAGAATCATATATTGACAATTCACTGTTCCTTTGCAGAATATTGTCAATTTTAGCATATACATTTTGTTGTTTACATGATGTAGCTTGATAAAGGCCCCCCAAAATGTCCCATATCCTAAGAGATGGCTTGTATACAGTGTACAGAAAGTACATAGTAAATATGGATCAAATATTTGATTTCTCCATTACTTATTGCTGCATAAATATTTCTAAAACACAAGCTTCCTACTTTATGTTATCTTAGAGGTTTAATACACACATACACACAAACACACATGCACACACATATTGAGTTTCCTTAAAATGATAGCCCTATCTATCACCTGCACCATGGAATTACACCCAAGAAGAAAATGGAAAAAACTAAGCCGTGTTTTATTTTGATATGTGCTGCTTTGTTATTTAGCCATTTGGAATTTATGCTACATGACTTAAAAGAAAGAACAAATCATAAGTATTTGGGATCATAACAGACAAAGGAGTTAAAACAAATGTAAGTTGAATATCTAACCTCAAGAGAATGGTTAAAAATGAACATTGTGAAACAGATGCACATTATATAAGATTGACATATTTTTAGACTTAAACATTACATGTCATGCTGTTTTGGAGGAACTTTTTAACCTTATTAAAAATGCTAGAAACATGTATGTAATTTGTAATATCAGGAGTCAAAAAACGAAGGCAAGGAGGATGGCCTTGGACTGACTGTATACACTAAGATATTTAGTCATTTCACAGTTGTTTTTTGTTATGCTTAACCCTCAATATAATGTTTAACTTTCAAACAACTTCTCGACAAAATTTTAAGTTCCCAGACAGCAAGTAGTAATAGCTTATTCATTTCCTTAACAACCTCAACATCTAGCAGACATGTACATAAAAGACAGTTAATAAATATTTATTAAATAATTCATTGAGTTCCATACTATGTGGGTAGTATGGGTAGTATAGGAAATATAATAGAAAAATTAAGCCATTTATCAAGAAATTTGATAAAAATTAGAAAAACAGAGAAATCATGTACATGAAAATATTTCTAAAAGAAAAATCTGAGCAAGAATGGCCGGGTACCATCATCAAACAATTTACAAACAATAAATGCTGGAGAGGGTGTGCAGAAAAGGGAACTCTCTTGCACTGTTGGTGGGAATGTGAATTGATACAGCCACTATGGAGAACAGTATGGAGGTTCCTCAAAAAACTAAAAAAACAACTACCATATGACCCAGCAATCCCACTACTGGGCATATACTCTGAGAAAACCATAATTCAAAAAGAGTCATGTACCACAATGTTCATTGCAGCTCTATTTACAATAGCCAGGACATGGAAGCAACCTAAGTGTCCACCAACAGATGAATGGATAAAGAAGATGTGGCCCATATATATAATGGAATATTACTCAGCCATAAAAAGAAACGAAATTGAGTTATTTGTAGCAAGGTGGATGAAACTTGAATCTGTCATACAGAGTGAAGTAAGTCAGAAAGAGAAAAACAAATACCGTATGCTAATACATATATATGGAATCTAAAAAACAAAAAAAAAGAAGTTCTGAAGAACCTAGGGGCAGGACAGGAATAAAGACACAGACCTACTAGAGAATGGACTTGAGGACATGGGGAGGGGGAAGGGTAAGCTGGGACGAAGTGAGAGAGTGGCATGGACATATATACACTACCAAATGTAAAATAGATAGCTAGTGGGAAGCAGCCGCATAGCACAGGGAGATCAGCTCTGTGCTTTGTGACCACCTAGAGGGGTGGGATAGGGAGGGTGGGAGGGAGACACAAGAGGGAGGAGATATAGGGATATATGTAAACATATAGCCGATTCACTTTGTTATAAAGCAGAAACTAACACAGCATTGTAAAGCAATTATACTCCAATAAAGATGTTAAGAAAATAAAAAATAAAAATAAATAAATAAATAAAATGTGTTAAACTGATAAGAGTTTTAGACAATGGGGGACTAACCCATCCATACCTTAAAGGTGAGAATAATTAGTTATGAGGGTGTTGGGGTACAGGGGGAGCTCAGCTCAGAGCAGACCCCTCAAGGCAGGAGCAAGTATCTGTGATTGGCTGGGGGGTTGTATGTTAGAAAATAATAAGAAATCGTTTTTAAGACAAAGTTTGTAATAATTTTCTAATTTTTTCCTTATTAAATAGAAGATATTTTCTGCATGCAGACTGAGATTTCATGGATTCTCATGAACTTTGGTTTTGTGCTTGTTATTGGTCTGTGGAAGGGTTGGTGCTTATTGCAGCATAAATACTGTTTCTTCAATATTTAGCACATCTAAACAATATGTTCATAAGTATACGTTTTCTTTGATTATTTTGAATTATTAAAATCAGCTCAAATTTGGGGAAAAAGAATTTTTGACATGTTTATTCTGGAGAGGAAGCATATGCTAGGACTTAGGGCCTAGACAGTTTATCAGACAACTTGAGTTAAAAATTCCAGCCACTTACTGTGTACCCTATGATTAATAACCTATTTGTGCCTCAGTTTCTTAATCTTTGTAAAATAAGAATAATGATATTCAACTGAAGAGGCTGTAGCGAGGTTTGAATGATTTAATATTTGTAATGCACTTAGAACACTGCCTGCCATGTAAGAAAAGCATATCACAAGTATAAGCTATTATATTTATTTGAAAATAATAATTGTACATGGATAAAAAAAGAAGTTTAAGCAATCAAAAAGATATATATTAAAAAATAACTGTCCCGTCTCTGACTGTGTTCCTTCTCCCAGAGGCAACCAGTATTTCCATACCCCTACATATTTGCATTTCTTCTAAGAACCAGATAGCTCCATACACTTTTTAAGTCTTCTTTTTATGTCTCTCAGAACATGCTACACTTCTAGTTATGTAGATCTGGAATGTTTCTCTTTAGGTTTACTTTTTGGTGTTATATCTTTGTGTTAATATTAAAAATGACAACTAGTCACTCTATTTTCTAACCCAATATATCCTTAGTATGTGAGAAATCTACTGACTTCTGTATAGTAATTTTATGACCAGACTGACCAGCCAATATACTGAATTCTCCTAATGTTTGTGACATGTTCAATTATCCTATATTATTTTTATATTTGGATAGTGTTTTAGCCCCAACTAAAATTCTATTCAGATCCCTAGGCTTCCTAATCATCCTCACCCCATCTGTGGCTGTCTGGAGTGATGGTCTCCAAAGTGGACAAATCATGCAATTAAGATATGGAAAAATATCAGACCTTGTAATAAAATTTTTTAAATCTAGGAAACAGAAAGAAATTATATTTTCTAGACATCAACACTGGTCCAGAAGAGAGAGGCTCATTGCTATATTCCAGCCTGAGGAAAGAATGAGATTCTACAATGTGGTTGAAAGAGATGGTCTTACACAGTTTTTTGCCTTCAGCATATTGTAACAAATTGCAGTCTTCACACTGCAAGACAAAAAGAGTGGGGTTTATTTTCATAAAAGCAATCCATTTAAAAAGTAGAATCTTTAAAGCAGTTTTGAATGACATGAAGAATGCCAAGAAACATGAAGATAACCATGAAATCTTCACTGGTTATCTTATAAGAAAGGTCTTAGAAGAGATGTGTGCTTACATTTTATAAAAAGGCAAGTTTTTAATAATGACAAATGATTCCAGCAGTATGATAACTAGCTGGATTTTTTTCAAATATAAACAGACTCATTATATCCCTTTAAATAAAGGTCTTTTATACCAGTGGTCGAGAAACTTCATTTCAAAAGAAACATATAATGAAAATGAATTATAAAAATAGATATTTAGAGATGATTTGTCATTCTGGAGTTTTGTGGCTAAGGTGACTTTGTCCACTTAAAAAGAAAAAAAATCTTGGAAAGAATTCTCTAACATGTTTTGAAATCTCCCAAATGAAGAATCTCAGCAATGTTGAAGCTATCCATTAAAAATATTAAAATGACACACAATTCAACTAAATGCAAAAATAATTGTCATCAGACAGATGGAAATTTACTATCAACATTCAATTGAAAATATTTGCTTATTTTGGGGAGTGGAATTTAAAAATCACTATAATGATTTCATAAATGCATTTCCTTCATAATAACTCTGTGAGGTATTATTTCCAGCTCTGTTAACAATTAAAATCAACTATCAAAATAAACTGAATCTAGAGCCAGTCTTTGGAAACTGCTATACCACCAAAAGTTTAACCAAGATTTCCAAAAATAAGGAATCATATCCAATTACATATCATTTAGTAAAATATTATAATTAATACCATTACTAGAAACAAAATATATTTTGCCTTATTAATGAATAAATCAAATATTAACATATTTTTATCTTCTCTCATCCTTCTTAATACTCTCTTTATGTGTATTTTAGAATATATATATTTAGTATAGAAGCAGATACATAATTTACACATAAATGCATATGTATTAAGGATGCTTCCTTAAACATTTTACTGATAGAAGAGAGAAATATAAAAACTTAAACTGAGCGTAAGGCACCACTCAATGTGATACTTCTATAATGGGACCCTAAGTGGCTCAAAGAACAAACATCTCTTTCCAAGGACCTAACTTACTGTCAATTAACTCACTTGCTTAGAGAAGAATATAGTTTATCTATTGGTAGGCTAAGATGACATTGTGCTTTACGTCCACAAGCTCAGATTCTGAAGAAAATAAAGAGAACTGAAAGCAGGTTTCCTTACAGTTTTGGTTTGCTAATTTATTTATTAGGTATTTATTCAGGTTCTGAAATATTTGACCACTGAGTGGCAAAGAATATTTTAGATCAGAAAACAAAGAAAATTATATATTTAAAATTTATATATATTTTGAAAAACAGCTGGGATTAAAAGATAAAACTTTATGCTAAAATAAAATTTTATATATGTAAAATTCCAAAGGACAATGACAATAATACATCTACTTTGCTCCCTGGGGTATCTCAGCAGACCTTAATAGAACATTCCATGGTATTTCAAGATCACTTAATAAGAAAATACTGTATTAATTAAGAATTTATTTTTCCAATAGATGTGGATATGCAATGGAAGAATTCCACAAACAACATCAGAAAAAGAGACATTTTTCTCAATATTTTATAACTACAGATAGTGAAATTCTCAAAATGTAACTTTTTAGCAGTAGCAGGTTATATTCATGATATGCATATCATTTATGTTTATAAGCTCATCAATTTCTTCTCTTTCCTCTTAGACTATAAGGCTCCTGAGAGCAAGAAGTTAATTTTTACATGTTGGGTAGCTCTCTACAGAATTGAGATTTGCTTCAAAATCTTTACTGGTTAACCTCTATTCCCCCTATTCTTTTGGCCAGTTGTGTACCAAATAAAGAATTAAAATAGGGTACTTCGGAGTACCAAGTTTAAGAAAGTAAGGATTTCTTGGTGACAAAGTTCCAAATCAGGCCTATTATAATACAGTTGTTACCTCAAATACTTATGATATTATTTGTATTTCTGTTTAGTGTTTAAAAAACACTTTAGAAAATGTACTTATGTGCAGCTCAATTTCTTTGGGGCTTCATAAATTTCCTGGCAGGAAAGATGTATTCCAATCCTCTGCCCACATTGTCAGAATTGGGTTCAGAATTCAAGCTCTCTCCTTATACTATATCCAATAGCAAGAGGTATCCAGGGCGAGATGCAGGTAGATGCTCCCTGATTTCTGCTCTGCTAGCTGTGAAGTTGGCTAATCCCTATCTCATGGCGGGTATCCAGAGGATTAAAAAAATAGATTTTTATAAAGCTCTTTGGAGATTCTTGGATAAAAGGGGCTGCCGAGGCATACAGCATTCTTATCTCCCCAGTTGCCACGGAGCCTGCAATTTCCCATGGCATGTTGCATCAACCCAAGAAAAAGCAAGGGTGAGCTGTGGAAAATAGGAGCATTGGCAACTGGAAGGGACAGATAGCACTAGCCCATGTGAACCACACAGGCTGCCTCCTGGGATGCTAGAAGATAGTCAGGATTGTAATTAATGGATAGGGACGTTGATTCTCTTTCTGGGATAACTGTGGCATTGCAAATTAGTGAAATTACACAGTTTGTATTCTGTAATTTTGTTTGACTAAAAAAAATTAACTAATAAAATAGCCTCTAGGAAAACTCAAAGGAAGCATAACATCAAAATGTGTAATGTGAACAGCTTAGCATTGAACTTGAAAGGTATCCTACAGTTAACTATTTCATTTATAGGCCAGGAATTTCTACCAATCAAGTTAAGTAAGGGTTCTTTATAAAGATCATGCTGGGTTTTGCCTATGGATAAAGATGTTGAACAATGCATTGCTAGAGGGAGAAAAGTCTTTAACTTATGCTGTACATTGTTTTAAGTGTCAAAATATATGCTATATTTTGAATTGTTTTAATTCAAATAAGCGCTATTTTGGCTTCTAAAAGCTATTAATTTCAACTGACTCATTTTATAAATACCACCTCTGAAAAGCACATATTTCTCTTCCCTGCAAAAAACTAATTAAGTATTCCATATTGCTATTATATGACATAATGACACTAATTTCTTATCTGTGTGTGGGTGGGGAAGTAAGGCGATAAGAAGGAATAATCCTTATTTCTTTTTCTCTGATGGTGTTGGAAATCACTGAAAGAAAGTAATATGCAGGAACTAAATAAAAATATGGGGGTCGAGAGAGAAAATCAATAAATATCTAAATTATTAAAGAAAAGCTACTACCCAGTGTCTTACTGTCATGCATCATACCCCGGATCTGAAAGCAGACAGGTGAATTGTCTCCAGCCTGCATTGGTTTGGACACTCTTTCCAGCACGCTCATTAGCAGCTCCGAGTCTAGGCTCCCTGTTAGTAGAAAGGCAGGGATCACAGCAGGGAAGTTATATCTCAGGCTTCTCACATTCCTGCTCTATCTTAGCAAAGCTTTACAAAGCCTTTTCTGGCAGCTCATTAGTAGGTGCACTGATGCATAAGAGACAGTCATTAGAAGTGTTTTTCAACATTGGCTTTTGATCAGGTGACTAGTAGCATTGTGGAGACATTTACTTACATTGTTTTCCATAAGAGATTCTGTTGCTATATTGAGAATGACATACATAAAAATGTTGAAAACTAGCTTGACCTTTCTATGACAAAAAGGGAGAAGAAAAAGAAACTCCATTAGTTCCCTGAATCTTGCCTTTATACTGTCAACTATGACGTAAGAGATGCGTGGACTGCTCCCTCAGCAACTGCTCTCTTTTAGCTTTAAAAATCTAAGCCAAGTTCAAATCTATCGTTTGATTTAGGGTTATGACAAAAGGAACACTAGTGTGAGCAAATACAAATGAAATATCATAAGGTTTATAGGGTCTCTTCTAATGCTAGGCATTTGTTTTTTCACCATAAAGGCTGACTTTCCAAATAAGGGCAAAATCCATCATTCACAGCCTAATAAAGCGTTGCAAAAAGTTAGCAGACAAAATTCAGATGGCTCATTAATCTCTAAAGAGAGCTTCCATTGTAAAAATTTGTTAAGGCTACAGGGATAATTTCTTTTAATAAGTAAAAGCATAAGACACTGTGTGTGGAGAAAGCATATGTGGTCAGGTGAACCCCCGCTATAAAATAAGATTGAATTTGTCATTCCTTTAAGAGTCCATTGTCTATAAAATAAAGCAGGTTATTATGGGTAATTGAACTTTCACTAATACATTTTCTTTGATAATTATCTTTCACTACTGATATTCTCTCTTTTTTCTCCCAAAACATTGACTTTGTCAAGTCTTAGTTTGGTGAGAATTTTTATTTCATCAGTTCATAGAGTACACATTTAGCCTGTGGTCCCTTCTGAACAGAAGAAAATCATGTTAAGCACATACCCTAACATGTAACTCAAAAGGACGAGAAGCTTTCTTTGTCAAACTTTACTGAAACAAAGTGCATCAGCTTAATCAGGTCTGTTCTTGGCAATGCAGGAACATGACATGCCAATTACATAAACTTTCAACTAAGTGAAGACTCCTGCTGACTAATTCAGTGTTGATTGTTTTCCGCTACTTGGCTTTGACTGCTTGTTAAGACTTAAGAAAAAAAAGGGGGGGATGGGAGAGGAGGTAAAAATTGTAGGAATTCTCTCCTTCCATCAAACATTCTTATGATTGCCAGCAATTAGTTAAGCTTCTTGGCGGTAAAATGACAAGATGGAACTTGACCAAATACAATGTGTGGAACTCACAGGCATCTGCCCCAGCTGAAAGACATTACAATGTTTGTTAACCTTACGGGTCATTCCTGATTCACTTCTGCAGACAGAAAACAAGATTTATATAACACAGATCAATACTGCCCTAAGACTTTCGCCATTGAGGATGCTAGATTGAGGCACTTCTCTTTATCAGTTTACCATGACACTAATGTATTTTGCCTGTTTTGCCTGGGCAGTGATGAATCTGTTGGCAAGAAAAAACAAATAAGTTTTGTTGTTGAGAGACATGTTGTCCATGATTTGTCTCAGCAGACATGCCAACTTGCTGGCCAATTCATTTCCTATTTAATTTAAGTGGCATATCTGTCTTCCCCTTTCAGGTATGTCTTTTGTCTACTGCACAACCACACTGGCAGTGCTCTGAGAGAGCTTGCAGTAGATCTCTGCAAAGAGATTGACACAGCAGAGCCAGGAACCCAATCTATAATTTTCAGAAGAATCTCTCTGAAATATAGAGCCACCGTCTAACCCAGTGTCTGGCAGGAAACTTACTATTTACCCAATTTCTGGCATGAAACAATATTTTAGCAGCATTTTATAAATAGTTCATGAATTTTATGCTACGTCCAAAACATAAATATGTAGCAAATGTCCTTTTAAAATCAGAGCTTATTTCTTATATGCAGAAATATTTTGTTTACTTTGTGAGGTCAAGCAAGTATTGTTTAATTATGAAATATATGTGGCATAATATGACAATATTTTATTTTGATGTGTTACATGTGGGTACAGTTCCTAATTTCTTCATTACCTCAATTAGTTTTGCTCAATACTCTTACCTTTAAGGCATCGGATAATATTTAAATAGGAGAGAAACAAAACACAAGGTGATTCATTTTAACAGCAATGCTTATATAGTTTAATTTTAAATGAAGCTACTTTTTAAAGGAAGATAACACACCCTATCACGAGACACACATGACATCTAAGTAAATGTTAATAGAAAAGTCAAGGAAGAAATGACTTTACATTTCAATTCATGACAAAGCCGATGCTCTAGGAAAAATGTGTTGAGTGGTGAAACCATAGCATAGGAACACCTCAAACTCTGACAGTCCTTAAGCAATGGAACAGTTAACATAGCACAGCACAGTCCACAAATGTGCCAGCTAAATCTCTATGTCAGAACACATTAATTATAGCAGTCAGTTTACCTTTCTCCTTCATAACATTTTTGATTAAAATTTCACACATTACAATGATATGTGTCTTTTCTATAAGCTGTGAAATTTGCTCAGCCATCAATGGGTTTGGATTTTGTTCCTAAGAAGCTTATAGTACATAAAAAGTTGACTTATGATCTCTGAATAGTGAAATCAAGGAGTTTCTTTTGGATAGACATAGAATTTTATAACAGCAGTGGTGTCGCAGAGCAAAACATTCATTAGTAATATTGTACCCCCAAAAGCAATAACTTCTCTCTTAATATGTTGGCTCAAAATTTATAACTGCAAGCCTTAATTAAGCTGTAGATTATGTTTTGAAAGGTATAGTCAATGTAATGAATCCCTGAAGATGAAAAATAAACAATAAAAGATAATCAAAACATTTATCTATTTAATGGATTTATATAGTTGTGTTGTAAATGTTATTTAACAGATGTGCAAAGATTAATAGAATAATACAATGATAATTGTAAAAACATTCTAATCATTACTATCTAAATTGACATGCAATACTGCTGTGTTAACTCTTACAACTATGGAATACATGTTTATAAGACTATCAGTTTGAAATCCAATTATTTTTAAGGGTGAAGCACACTGTAGTTTTAGATTCAATACTTTTTCCGATTGGTTATATAACACTGACTATTCTCCACTTAAAAATCAAAGATGTAATAAAATAAACTTGAGCCAAGATTTCTCTAGTGTTCTATCATTTACCAAGTCTAAAGATTTCATCTGCATCAATCATGTTCTGGAATGACTCTTCTAGAGAGATTCTGTTTTTAATAATAAATCTGAAATATGAGTGTGCATGTGTGTGTTCATATATACATGTACATAAACACATATCCAGCTACCCTCCCACCTACACAGACACACATAAAGTTTCAGCTCCCCTGGAACTGCTAAAAAAATTCAAAGATTAATATGTTTTCTACCAAACTTTTCTCTTATTGAAAGAAATTTGTTATTGATTAAACTCCTCAACTCCTTTATTATATGAGAAATAAATTGAAATATAAACACATTTCAACTTTTCTATTGAGTTTAAAAGTTATATGGATTTGAACGTCACTCCTCTTGGACATGAATCCCCATCCTTCCATCATAAAAAGAACACTCTTTTTGATAGAGGAGCTATTTGGAACCTAATCAGTTTTTAAAATTTTAACAATAGTTTTTGCAAAACTCAGTAGTTTATTTTTTTAATGGAAAATTTTTCAAAGGGAGAATAGTCAACGTTTAGAAATGATGGAATGTATAATGGTCAAATTTAGACAAAAAAACACAAAGTTTTGGCTAAATCATAGGTCACTAACTCAAAGACTTCCTAAATTATAGACTGTAAATACCCTTTTAACATACATGAATAACTGGAGTTGAACCATTAGTGAAATAGAACTGGTCACCTACCATAACACTTTGTCATTTATTGAATTTCTAGCAGTGGGAATCCACAGTAACATTCCCAAACCTGGACTAGGAATGAAACACTTAGGCTTCCTTCTTCTCAAGTCACTGCTCAGTTTCCCACTGAAGAAGTCCAGTTTCATTAATTACAAGGCATTCCAGCTAATCCTAATTCCAGGAAGGTCATTCCAGTTAATCTATAGCTTATCTACTGCAATTTAAGCTCATCCTTTTATTCTTGTCATTGAAAGGGATGAACTACTAGTGACTGTAAACTTGAGGTAAAGTGGTAGGATGTCTCTCAGTCTTCCTTCTCTAAATTATTTAATCTGAATTCCCTTAACCTTTCCTCATTAGTCTGCTTTCAAATCCTCTGGTTATTTCCACTTTTTTTTCCTTCATATTGTCTTCAATTTTCTACATTTAGCCTAATGTGAGGATCTCAAATGCTAACACAGTCCCAAGTTGAATACCAGGGTACAAGCATCAAATTGGCCATGGAAATACTGAGTTTAAATATATTAATAAGCAGTAAAACACAAAAGTAAATACAAATAAACCATTATGTCCAATTTCCATATACTTTCCAAATAAAATAGAAAGTGATACTTATTTAAGAGCCAGTATTTATTAAGAATGTTGGAGGTCACCATACACAGAGATCACACCAGTACTTTTATCAAGCAACATAAACAAGATCAAGAATAAGTGGTATTCTTTTCCAAGAAAATGATACATTTGAGTATCATTGAGATGGATTGGGAGAAAGAAGCTGTACATCAGCAAAACCTTTCTTTCTCTGTCTAGACAGCCTTAGAAAGGTATCATTTCCTGACCTTTGTAGAGGTCATTTGGGAGAGAAACATCCATTCTCACTGCTAACTTAGCTTTGCCCTCCTTGGGAAACGTACATAGGCTTCTGCTCTCCCTTACCCTCACCAAGTTTTGCAGGACCTGATTTCCAATGTCCTATTCCTAGAAATCCTGAATGCTTCTTCCGATTGCTCTGGCACCTGGAAGCTTGGATAATGTAACTCAGATCATCAGTTTTAGATGCTCTAAGAACAGAAACAAGCAAGCTTTGGTCTAACAGAATTTTAAGAGACGAAACTGGTTCAAGGACTCTCGCATTAAAGCAGAGGCATTCTCAGTTTATCCAAAAAGACCACTGTGGGCCAGGGATTCTAACACTTTAGAGTGTATCAGAATCACCTGGAAGGTTTGTTAAAACACACGTTACTAAGTTCCAAGTCCAGAGCTTCTGATTCAGTAGGTCTGGGGGTGTGGCTCAAGAATTTCCCTTCTGCCCAGCAAAGGAAATCATCAACAAAATAAAAAAGTGACCTACAAAATGGGAGAAAATGTTTGTAAATTACATATCTGATAAGGATTAATATCTGAAATACATAAAGAATTCATATAACTCAATAGCAAGAAATCAAACTATCCAATTAAAAATGGGCAGAGGATCTGAGTAGATGTCTTTCCAAAGAAGACATACAGATGGATAATAGGTTCATGAAGAGATTCTCAACATCACCAGTCATCAGGGAAATTCAAATCAAAACCATAATGAGATATCACCTCATACCTGTTTGAACAGCTATCATAAAAAAGATAAGAAATAACAAGTGTTGGTGAGGATGTGGAGAAAATGGAAACTTTGTGCACTGTTGGTAGGAATGTAAATTGGTGCAGCCACTATGGAAAACAGTATGGAGGTTCCTCAAAAAGTTAAAAATAGAACTACCATATGATCCAGCAGTCCACTTCTGAATATTTATTCAAAGAAAACAAAAACACTAATTCAAAATTAGTTCACTGTAGCATTATTTACAATAGCCAAGACATGGAAACAAACTAAATGTACATTGATGGATGAATGGATAAAGAATATCTGAGATATTTATCTATATATCTCCATAAACAAGAATGAAATCTTGCCTTCTATAACAACATGGATGAACCTTGAGGGCATTATGCTAAGTGAAATAAGTCAGACAGGGAAAGATAAATACCATATGATCTCACTTATATGTGGAATCTAAAAACAAAACAAAGAAAGAAAAAAAAAACTGAGCTCATGGATATAAAGAACAGGTCAGTGGTTGTGTGAAGCGAGAGGTGGCAGGTGGACAAAATGGTTGAAGGGGGTCAAAAGGTGCAAATTTCCAGTTGTAAAATGTATAAATAATGGGAATACAATGTACAGCATGGTGTCTATAGTTAATAATACTGTATTGCATATTTCAAAGTAAACTAGAAATGGATCTTGAAAGTTCTCATCACAAGAAAAATTTTGTAACTATGTATGGTAATGGATGTTAACTGGACTTATTGTGGTGATTATTCTGCAATATACACAAATATCAAATAAAAAGAGAATTTTCCCTTTTAAGAAGCTCTCAGATGATGTTATTGCATGTGGTTGAGGACCACACTTTGAGAAACACTCGTGTAAGCTATGCCTAAACAGAGATGGAACTTCCAGGGCTCCATGGACAACCAACAAAAATACTGGGAATGAACTGAGTCCATCTCCTCTTTTATCATTTTACCTGGCTTTAACCTATCCTTAGAAAATAATTGGAACTCTAAACACTCAGAATTTTGTCTTCCTCAGGGCTATGTTTTTATAGGCAAGGAGCAGTATAGGTTAGGACCTAGTTTTAGCTAATACAGTCAGGTCTCCCTGTCCTCGAATTCTGCATCCAAGGATTCAACCAATCATGAAACAAAAATATTTTTTTGAAAGTTCCAAAAAGCAAAACTTGGATTTGTCATGCACTGGCAACTATTTACACAACATTTACATTATGTTTACAACAATTTACATAGCATTTACATTGGATTTGATATTACAAGTAATCTAGAGATGATTTAAAGTACAATATGCAGGAGGATGTGCATAGGTTATATGCAGATACTACGCAATGTTATATAAGGGATTTGAGCATCCCAATTTTGGTATCTGCAGGGGCCCTAAAATCAATCCCCCAAGGATACCGAGGGAAAAGGGATGACAGTACTACTTGCCCCTTTCATTGCCTCCTCGTCCCTAGATCTGTGCTAGACTTTTATTCTCAGAGAACCACAGAGGAAGGTAGAACTCAGCAGCAGCATCTCCCATAAATACGTACCTACGAGAACAACAAATCCTTTTCTGGTTCTCCAAATATTTTGGATGACCAAGTAAGCATGACAGTTCTAGCATTTTCTCACGATATTTATTAAACTCTTCCTCTATTTTGCTAATTCTGCAAATTATGAAAGGTACAAAGATACATTTTTTGGTCTTTAAAAATTTGTAGTTTTGGCGGAAGAAACTGAATAACTTCCACTTGTATCACTTTACTATTAAAAATTATTTTTGTATTATCAAACGTGATCTTCAAGACATCTCTGTGAGGCAAGGATCGAATTTAAGTAATTACTAGGATTTGTACATCTTGATTTAGTTTCACCAAATAGGCTCTGAGGCAAGGATTTGAGTGCAAATAATTTATCTGGAAAGTCATCCAGAAAGTACTGTGAGGGAGTGAAAATGTGAGCCAGAAACAGGAGAAAAGCCAATAACCTAAAAGTACATAAATGAACAGGCTCCAACTAAAGTCCATAATCTATGTAATAATTGGTCAAGAAAAGATAACATTTTCTCAGCAAGGAGACATTTGTGTCCTGTATTACATTTATATATTATTTTACCATGACCAAGATCTTTAATATTTCATAAATGCCCCAATAATATTACTTTTGAAAATTCACTATTCTTTTCTCCTGCCAGTTTTTGCATCAAAGCTGACCAAGCTGCTCCTACTCTGGAATTTTAAACAAAATCTAATTAAATCAACAAAGTTCGCTGGATGGGGTTAGGCTGTTTCCTGAATGCACATGACTCTGCCGCTCTGCCTGTAAAGAGCTCGCAGCCTTGTTTTCAGCTGACTTTTTCTTAGGGCTGGCCCTTGATCACTCTTAACGATCCCCAGCTGTATCAGTTCCCGGCCTGCTTTAACCCCAGCTGGCCTGGCCTCACATCTCTGCAGTGTCTGGAGGACAAATGAAGCCAAGCTGACCAGCACCTCCTTAATGTAGTCCTAGATAATAGGTGGTAATAGACATTTAAATCACTTCTTTTGTTCCTCTATATGTGCTATGAAAATTAATAACCTGTGCATTAAAAAAAATCAGGAATAAAAGATAATAATGTGGTGTGTTTGTCAATCTTGTTGCTACTATATCACTATTCCCAACCCCTCTCATCCACTTCGTTATTTTAAAGATGTTTACAAACCTGCCAGCATAGTGCAGAGACTATGGCTGAAAGGTTATGGAAATCTGTTCAGAATTGGCCACAGATGTGGCCTACTTATTTCTAAAACTGACCCTTTCCTGGAGATACCTATTCATGAAAATCACAGACCATATTATTAGTAGGCCATATTAGTTTATTTTAAATTAAGATTAAGAAAGTATCAAACTCGAGTGTTAGGCATGAAGACTGGCAGAGGGTAAGCTTGTCATACTCAGCTGTTAACCTCATTATCAGAAAGGAATCAGGACCCTCTGTCCTATATGCAGATATTAACAGACGTAAACTTAGCTGAAGGCTGGGAGGTTATATGCAGTCCAGAAACTATTAATAAATAAATAGCCAAAACTCACATAGACACACCTTGAATGTTATACATCCCAGCTAATGTCAATCAACTGCCTAACTTTGCTCAATTAGTTTATGCTTGCACTGACACACATTCTCCAGTGTAGGTTCTCATTAGGAATTGTCATTGTTGTTTTTAAGCTCCAATTATTTTTCTTAAAACAGCAACAGCAAAAAGGAAACAGACATGCTTGGTCACTTTCCCAGCTCAGGAGACAGTTTTGATCTGCCAACAGCTTCATGAGTACCGTAATCATCAACCAAGAAGTCAGTCTTTACGATTAGCTTTAGCCACAATGTTAGAACGTATTGACGGAAAAAGGAGAAACCACAGACTTGAAAAGAAATGTTTTCAAGTGTCATCCATTAATTTTCCTAAGAATTTTTGTCAGCATGGGCAATGGTAATATAATAAACAAAACTTTATTTTAAAAAATGTACCTGACAGATACATTTTACTTTTCTCTAGACAACTGAGGACAGATCTTTTGCAAAGTTGAAGATACATATGTGTTTGCTAAAGTCAAGTTTTACTTATATTTATGCTTTTATTCTACAGGGGGCCATACCCTGTGAGTGTGTGTGCATGCGTGTATACACACATTTACACATGGATATGTATCTCTGTTATTGTATTATTATACTGGTTAAGACTGAGTTCCAAGGTGTTACCTGTTTATAGTCACTTGGAAAAAATTTTAGAGATAATCACGCTTTGAACAATGTTTCCAGCTAGATACATACTTATTTTATAATGCTATGTGAATTTATTTTTGGTCCTTTGAGTTATGTGAAAGAAATATGGATCTATTAAATAATGTTATTTGAATTTAATCATTCCACTGCCTTTTCTATGGAAACCAGCTTTTATTTCATGAACTTATGCTCTGAAGTTGATTCTGCACTTTGATATTTATGCCACAAAACTCCTCTGAGAATTGAACCAAAATCACCAAGAAGAGAATTCAGCTTGAAGTTTCCACATAGCTGGCTGGCAGAAAATTTGCTTATTATCTTATGCTTGTGGTGTCACAGTCGGCTTCTTGGTGAAAGATTTTCATGTGAACACTAATTTCTACCACTGAGGAAGAACAGGTGGCTTTTTTGTTTGTATTTGTGTGTGTGTGTGTGTGTGTGTTTGTGTGTGTGTGTGGTTAATAGTATAAGTTGTTTTACTCCTAGCCCCTGAGATTTTATATTTCTGTCTACTTAAGTCAGGTAGTACTATGTAAAGCACTTATAGACTCTGAATTTCAAAGGGCCATGTAAATGCAAGAGTTATTCACTCACCATAAGATGACAAAGGCCAACATCTGAACTTGCCTTGCTGAAAGGATTTTGCACCAAATGGTTCAGAGTGCTCTTCATTTAGGTCTGCTGGGGATAGTGTGTCCAAAGTAAATACCCAAAAGGCCTTCCTTCTACTAAGTTCACTCCCTGAATTATCATTTCTCTGTGAAGGATTAATTTTCTAAATGCCTATGAATTTCAAACTAGAAATTGCATGGCACAAATTAATAAAGAGTTTAGCTGTAGGGCAATCAGTGGCACTTTTTCTAATCAAGCTCAATATGATATGCCCAATGTACTCTGTTAAGATTGTAATAGTTCACCAAATGTATTTGAAGTCACATGGGCATGTCATCACACAAATAGCCTTATTAGAAAAACAATTCCCAAATTAATAAAATCTGAGAATATCATGGCCAGAATGTAAGTATATGACGAATGAGAACCATCAGTGTCTTTGCTGAAAGTATAAGGTACACTTATCACTTCCATCTGCTGAATGCACTGGTGTCAAGGGTGTTCTGAGAATACTGACTTCACTTTTGCTTTGAGTACAAAACTTACCTAAAATAACATCCTTAGCAATTTAGGCAGACTAGGATTAACATGTTTGAGACTCTCTTCTTCTTTCTTCTGCCTCTTCTTTCCTCCTCTTCCATTTTCTTTCTCTTATATAACCTTAGATGCAAGGGAACAAGTTAAACTTTCAGTTCACAATACCTTGTTATCATCCATCTCTGCAACAGTGATCAACAGTGATTTGTTTTTCTTTTTTTTCTCCATTGTCCCCATCTTTCTTACCCTTTTCCTCTTCCCATTAGGTACTCACTCTAATATCAAAGTAAATTTGGAAAATATGTAAGGATCCTTAAAAAGATTGTTTTGTGTATATTTGGATTTTTACTTTTACATAATAACTATTATAATATAGTTCCTGTTTTTACTTTTCTGTTTTTGTTTGTTTTACTTTTTTCACTCAGCAGTAAGTTTTAAGATTTCCTCTTCCTCTGTGTATTTATAGCTTATTGCTTCCTACTGCTGCAAACTATTTCACCATACACATCTACACATTTACTTACCCATCTCCTTATTGATGTACCCTTAGATTGCTTCCAACTCACACACACACACACACACACACACACAACATTGAAATAAGCAACCTTGTACATATCCCCTTATGAACCTAAGCAAGTGTTTCTCTGAATGGCATACATACTCAGGGATAGAACTGCAGAGTCATGGTAGAGACTTTGCACATTAAATTTCACTCAGTACTGTCAAATGTTACTACAGCCAGAGTCTGCTATTTTAATTTGCATTTCTCTCTTTACTAGTAGCAATGCTCTACTTGACCATTTTTCTAGTTTGTTTCCTATCTTCTTCTTCTTTTACAGGAGATCTTTAATTGGCATGAACTACAACCATGTTTTGTATTTTTGGAGTGTGTACAAAAAAATCCATCTGCACTTCAATAGCACAAGGATATGATCCTATTTGATCATATATAACATAAATTTTGAATTTATATAGAAGTTTCAAGACTGACATGCCTGGTTGATAATGTTTTAATACTCTTACTTTTAGACCTTGGAAATTTTATTTGTAAATATTCTCTGCCTTATTTATATTTTATTATTTGGGTCAGCAGCTATTCTATGTCTTTACATTTGGAGATCTCCATTCTAGCACTAACTGGTGACTACTTTTAAAAATTTTACTAACACCTGAAGAACATAAATACTTATAGGCAAAGGATCAATTTCTTAGAAAATGAAATCCAATGGACTGGATATTAGTTCTAAACTCTGTATCTTCCTTCATCTTGTTGGTTACTTTCCTGTTTGCATTTATATATATATATAGATATATATGTGTGTATATATATATATTTCTAAGCCATATATATATATATAAAACCAGACATTATGTCTTAAAGACTAGGAGGGACTAGATGGTGATAACAAGTATAGTTTTATAAAATGATTTTGTAAATAACCAGGAAGAAAATTGCTTTTTTGACTCATAATTTTTTTCATAATGTATAAGAATTTCCTAGGTATGTGGAGTTTATGATTCTTGATTTGAGAAATTTTGTGTTCTTAATGATCTTAATTAAAACTCAAAATCCATACATAAAGACTGGAAGAATAGGATTTGTGACAGTGACTCTGAGTGTTAGATTCACTTTTCTATCACCATGGGTGTAGCAGGGTGGTAGAACGTGATTAGTAAGGGGTTCTCTCCCATAAACTTGAAGCATCTCATCATTACCCTGCTGTGAGATGTGGAAGAGAGTGTGCAGGGCATGTGAACATAGAACACAGAACAGCAGGAATTGTGGGTGAAGAAGATGCTGACTCAGTCTTGAGCATACATGCACTTTGAGTGCACATGGATTTGCTTTGATCCTTCCAAACACCATCACATGTCCTCTCTAGTGACAAATAACATATATGTGCAAGAAAGTTACCTGTAATAAGGGGTGTGATCCATAATCTTTGTGTACAGCAAAGCAAATGGGTCCACAGAGTAGTAGATTCATGACCTTGGATTCATTAGTTGAGTGTTCTCACCAACTGCACAAACAGCCATGGATGGATACATACAGGAAATATGTCCTGCTGAACTTCAATGCCACTTCGCAGTCAGAACTCAACTGTAGAAATTAGCCAGACAATCTGTACACCAGAGAGCATGAAAGAGGGATAGCGATACAAGAAATTAAGGTCTGATTATTCTCAAAGATTTCAGTTCATGAATTTAACACTGACTAGTAGCAGATACAGCTCATAGAATATAACATGATTTGTGGTTTGTGAGTCATTAATTTATTTAAATTGATCATGTAATTCCAGATTCAGTGTTATTCATGAATTATGGATGAAAAGTCATCAAGAAAGAATTTCTTATTAAGAACAATAAGAAAATTGTTCATGAGTAGTTTTGTTTACAACTCAGTAAATTAGAGTGCATTAGAAACTACAAAGAAATAATCAATGTAAAAATATTATGATTTATCAATGTTATGATATTTTACACATGATATAAATATTAGATTACATAAAATAATATAATGCAAATATATTATTGAAATGTAAAATACTATCACTATAGTATCACCTCTTCTTATAAATGAAATTGAACTAAATTACATTATATAAAGTAAATCACAATAAAATACATATCTGTGAAACCAATTGTTGAGCAATGTCAGAATATCTTCTACAAAAGAATAATATAACATACTATATGAATAAATGCACCTTCAGTAAACTACATTTTATTATAGTGACTTAGAAGACAGTGTTATTTGAAGATCAGGCTATATTAAGAATATGCTTTTCAAATTTTCAGGGGTAAAATTGATATTAAATAGTATTGAAAACTGTCAGGCTTTTGGGAAATCTTTTATTATATTATATAGCCTTTATCAACTGGAATGTATAGAAAATGAGGAATTCTGATTTAAACGAGAATGAAATCTGATTGAACCATATTAAATAACCATTTATGTAAGACAAAAATAATCAAATTATGGTTCAATATAACAGTTTTTTCTTTGATCTTTGTCGGCTGTTGGTCACTTTCTTATTACACAAGCATAACTTCTTAATTTAAAAAAACTTTTTCCTTTTCATATGTCTCTCTCTTTAAAAATTAAACATAAAAGAGCAGGAAATGCAGAGAGGCAAGATAGGGGTAGGGGATAGGGGATTAAGAGGTACAAACTACTATGTATAAAATAAATAAGCTATAAGGACATATTGTACAACACAGTGAATATAGCCAACATTTTATAATAACTATAAATGGAATATAACCTTTAGAAATTGTGAATTACTATGTTGTACACCTGAATCTTGTATAATATTGTACATCAACTATACGTCAATTAAAAAAAAAAGACCTTTAAAAAATCCTAAATGCCCAATGTGATGGTATTTGGAGGTAGGACTTTTGGAGAAAAAAAATGTGTGTGTGTATGTATATATATATGAGCAGATCCCAGTTAAGGAAGGGTATGTGGATAAATTGACTCTAACTATAGCTGAGTGTTTAACATATTTAAATCCAGATGGCAACTAAAGAAAACATTTTAGACATTTTCAATATTGTAGAGCAAATATGAAGAGCTGTGCACTGGTATTTGATTTGAATTTTTATTTAATTATTTAAAAGGGTTGAATTTGCAGATCTTCCAAGGTTTTCTAGAATATTAGGAATTCTAATTCTTGGTATTAAAATTTAAAAGTAGCTATACGTATAACACATCTCGATGATGACAGCTGTATAGAAAATATTTTATTATTTTATTTGTGTGCACATAACTGATTAGACATAAGTTTATATAGAGAGCATATATGATAGGTTGTTGGTCAAGCAATGTAAACACAGGAAGGTGGAGGAAATAAGAGCACCTGATTTTCAAAAAGTGACATCTTGCATTATATTTAGTACTGTTCTCTTTCAAATGCTTTTTTCTTTTGTTTGTTGCTTTTGAAGCTTGGAGGTTTGAGGCAAAAAATCATGAAATAGAGGTGTGAAAATTCAGATAGCAGTTAAT
Source organism: Balaenoptera physalus (assembly GCF_965194825.1). NCBI lineage: Eukaryota > Metazoa > Chordata > Mammalia > Artiodactyla > Balaenopteridae > Balaenoptera > Balaenoptera physalus. Next base: position 57,444,454 of record NC_138885.1, read on the forward strand.
TAGTTTAGTTAGACTGTTAACACAAACATAATGGATTTTCAGCTTTTCCCTTTTTTGTCCTCTGACTTCAGGCGATTTATACACCAGCACTTTTTGAACAAGTTACTGTACATGATTTGAGAAAATAGACTGCTTGCACACTTAAGCCCAATCTAATTAATTCAATTTATTTAATTATTTATTCATCTTAAATCCAACTGAGTCTATTATGGCCATCATTGAGCTCATTCATATACTGTCATCTTTGATGTTGAAGTAAGTCACCTATTTTCTTTCCATTGTCTCTAGAGGAAAAATTGTATATTGAGCACTATATAATTTAAAAACACTAACTTTACAAAAGAGAGATTATGTTTATTGATTCTTATCTGCATGGATCTGAAAAGTAAGCCACATTCGGGTCTTGAATTTCATATGAGTATTTTAAATTTCTTTTCAAAATTTTATTTTTTACCTTTTATTTTCCTCTACTCAACACATTGGGAAAATCCAAAAATGGGAACTGAGTAAAATAATCTAAATTTCTCAAAAATAAGACAATAGGGTAAAGATGGGGACTTTGAGAGGTAATTTCTATTTCCTCATGTTATGGGAATATGTACATAAGCTTTCCTGATTCAGCATAAGGGACTCTTATTCCCAAGAATGATAGCTCTATCTTAACTTTGCTTTGTGTTTCTGTATTACAAGTCACTGCTCCACTCAAATCTTTTTGCATCCAGAGGGCTATTATTATACCTGCTCCCTACAGTTGGGTATGAAAGAGTTGCTCCATGATCCCTGAACTTTGGGGAGTCTAAGATTTATGCAACAATCAGGTTTGACATCACTCATTTACTCAACTTTTTTACTAATTATCTAAACTTTCTAGAATTTGGTTTTGGAGAATAGAAATCATCTAAAATATTTCACATACTATATAAATTTTAAAAAAAGAAATGTATAATCTAACTGGGGAAAATGGGCATGACATTTAAATTGGCACAAATATGATAATCTTGCCATCCTACAAGTATCACATAGCTCTGAAAAAAGCAGACCATCCTCTAGGTTTTTGCAGTGATTGCATCAGTAAATTAGAAACTAAAAATCTGCAACCAGCCAAAAGATGAAAAACACGGCCATCCACAACTGAAGACATCAACTATTTTATGAGTGGGTAATTTTTTCTTGGCCTGAATCCTCAAGAAATCTTGAATATTTCCAAAATATACAATAAATACAACCTACCATAGTTAGCCCCAATTCCTTAATACAATTGACCATAATCATCAACTTTGATACAAGCAAAATATTACTCTCTTATGTATTCTCAATATTCCACAGAAAGTATTTTATAACATGGTTAGAGTCCCTAAATGAATTCTATCTCTCACTTTGAAAAGAAATGAGGACCTGGATGAGGAAGGTGGCAGAAGGATTGGAAAGGGGGAAAATGTTTGTTAGAAACAAAAAAGAAACAGCTATGTGACTTTTTGTAGCAGATGACAAAGAATGGCATATTAGAGATGACTCCAAATTTTATCCTACTCAGGTATGCTTATAATTCTCTATTCTCTGTCCCTTCCCTATTCAGTACCAAGCAGCTAAATATAGATCAAACTTAAACTTTTGTTTGATAACATGCAATTGCATTTCCAATTTTTTATATAAGAAAGTCTACAAATTTTACTGAATATGTATTGACTTTGGACTGATGTTGTTAACACTAGGTAAAGACGTCCAGCAGGCAGGATGGAAACTCAGGAGAGAATGTGTGGTCAACTACCAGGTAGAGTTATGAGGGAACAGATGTAATAGTACCTTCAATAGGTGAATGTATTGGCACAATGCCAAAGTTCACCATCACTTTGGGGGTTATTAATTATCTATTTAAGGCTTCTCCTTGAATTAATTTCATGCCAATAACTAACGTATTATTAAAGTGTTAAGGTTTTTGTTTTTAGAAAAAATAAAATATCCCTAAATACTTGACTTCTATGTATAGCTTTGTCCATACTCCTGTTCTCAAAAGTCAGGAAAGACACAATTTGGGAGAGTGTTGATAGTGACAAATTCAGTTATCTCAAAGACATATACAGGCTGCCCAGGTCTTGCAATCTATTACCACATAGCATAATGCTGTCTGTACCGACTGGGCCAGAAATACTTCATTTCACTGGATAACAATCTTATAAGACAAACTTGTCATTTTAATTTGTCACTCTTTGTCTCCTATATCTCATTGAAGTCTCATCTGTTCGGCCATGTGCCATAGGCTACATCGACCAGAAAAAAATCCTATCACACTGAATAGAAAAAGGAAAGTCACTAAAAGAAAGTTTGCGTCTAAAGACACTACTGTAGATTCTATTCCCCCAGGCATAGCAGGTGGTATAAATACAATCTAAACTGAGACAGAAAAATGAATTGTTGCTTCTATTTCCTGTCTCCAGTGTCTCTGGGAATGTTATATCTGCTTCTTCTACTCAGCTATTGATTTGGTATCCCTTATCATCCACAGAGCAAAGAGGAAGGGGGAAAAGGAAATAGAGAGTACAGGAGGGCTAATGTCTGATGCATAGTCTGCGCTTGAAAAATATAGCAATTTTCAATTAATGACTGAAAGTCTATCTCCTTCAGAAATCCTTCCTGCTGATCTAAAAAAGAGGTACCATTTTTTATCAGGGGCCCACTCTATATTGGGAAGTGGTATACAAATATGAGACACTTTTATTTTTGTGGTTTAGCCCCTCTCTCTTAATCTTAGCATTTGTAACATTGAATGAACACAATACAAATGCCGTAGTGTATTCTATTGATCTATTTTGCCATTTTCCTTTATTTAAAAAGGTAAGAACTTTTTCTGATTAATAATGCCTTTCTTTCTCTCTTTGTTATTGTTTTGAAACAGTAATCACAGATGCCGGCTGAGATTCCTGTAACTCCATTAAAGTATGAATTGGTTTCAAAACTGGAGAAGTGGAGATAGAACCATATATATGTTGAATATATGTTCCTTTCTTTACAATTCTTCACTTCTGGTAGGCTTTATTTGAAGACACTTTGCCTTCACAAAACAGGGATTTAATTAATGGCAGCATTTCCCACTTTTTTCTGCAGTGGAGAAGACCACAAAATGAGTACTTACTCCACTGTCCTACCAGGTTTTCTTTTACTCCTCTTCCTTCGTGTGAGTCACTGTTTGATCAGTGAACTCCCACATATTCAGCAGACACAAGATTTTCAACATGAGTGGACACACCTGGGTATTTGCTGGGGCTGTTAAATCTACTTGGCCTTCTTCTCCAACACTTAAAAAAAAGTCTTCAAAATTAACAACAACCAAAAAAAGAAAGCCTAATTTTTAAACTCCCTATATAAATTACTTTGTGACAACCCTTACTTTTCTTTATACCCCTTTAAAACAAAGCCTGAAAAATCCTCATATGGAGCTATAAAAGTGAATGAAGATTAATGTAAAATTAAATGATTCAGTGTTGTATGAATGCCCATTACCATTTTCATAAAATATTAATGACAAGTAAGCATATTTTTAAGAACTGTGGCATAATATTAGAATCATATGTATTTAGTTGCTCATATGCCTTTCCTATATGTTACGTGTTCTAAACTATTTGCTTGAAGGTCAAAGACCACATATGTTTAACCAGTTCTGCATGCCATTAGGTACAGGTAAGATACATAAAAAGGACTTTTTTTGTAATGATCTGATACTAAGAGTAAAAGTGAGTGCATTGTCAGAGAGAAAAGAAACAAACTGGAGCTGATATGAAAGACCAGAAGACAGGATTTAATTCTAGCCACACTTAAGATATGAAATGTATCTTTGATTTCAGGGCTTTCTCTAGCTTTTCCTGTTCTATAGCTCTGCATCTGACACTACTCCAACATTGTTGAGACTTCCTCGAATTTTTATTTTTAGAATATTGCATGAGAAAGTATCGTTACAGCAATTTTTTACCCTATAAGGATGCAAAATACAAAATGAATAAATTGAGTATTTAATATACATGTGCACAGGTGGGCAAAAAACAAATGTTTTCTGATAAAGAAAGCTATACGTTTGCGTGTTCCCTTGCTCAAAGAACTACCGAAGCAACAACAAACACTAGAGGGTGAACTATGTTTCTAAAAATGATGGAATCAATGGGTTGTATAAGAACATAGTTTGAAAAGAGAACATAAAGTTTAAGTTTCCTTAAACTAAGTTTTACCGAATGTATTATGCACTTCTCAGGTGAATCTGTTCACTTGAAAACAATGACATAAACAATTTACATCACAAAATATGGGAAACAAAACAAAACGAATGAGTAGTCATCAAAATTCTGGATCATACAAGTGTTGACTGAAGGACTTAGGTTTCTTCAATAGTCTATTTTACATTTGCTCAAATAAAATACTTGCTACATGTAATAATATCAATGTTCATTTTTGAACAGGTTTATTGAAATAAATAATTTAATTGACATATTATAATAGTCACCCATTGTAAATCACAATTCAGTGATGTTGGTAGATTATTTATAAGGATGTGAAAACATCACCACCGTCCAGTTTTAGAGCATTTTCATCAACCTCAAAAGTTTCCTATGCCCTTTAACAGTTAACCCATGTTCCTACTCCCAAGTCCTAGGCAATCACTGATGTGCTTTCTATTTCTATAATATGCCTTTTCTAGACATTTCAAATAACTGGAACCATAATATGCAGTATTTTGCCTCCTTTTACTGAACATAATGTTTTTTTACATCCATGTATCAGTAGCTCAGTATTGCATTGTATGGATATACCAGTTTATCAATTTATCAGCTAATGAACTTCTGGATTTTTTTCTACACTTTGTTTATTTTGAATAATGCTGCTGTGAGCATTTGCGGACATGTCTTTGTGTGAGAATATATTTTGATTTCTCTTAGATAGATGCCTAGAAAAGGAATTTTTGGTTTATATGATAAATTGATGTTTAATTTTCTAAGAAACTACCAAAATGTCTTCCAAAATGCTGGTAACATTTTACATTCCCACCAGCAATGCTTGAGAATTCCACTTTCTTCACATCTTCACCACCACTTGGTATTATTGTCTGTTTCTTTGCTTACAGCAATTTGAATGGATATGTAGTGGTCTCCCATGATTTTACTTCACATTTCCATAATGACTAATAGCTTTGAGCATCTTTTGATCTATTATGAGTCATTCACCTATTTTCTTTGGTGTATTTTCTACTGATTTCTTTTTCTTTTATTAAATTGAATTGTATGTCTTCTTTTGAATTGTTAATGTTCCTTTATATTCTAGATATGATTCTTTTATCAGATATATATAACTTGCCAAATTTTCTTCCAGTCTGTAGCTTGTCTTTTCATTTTTTAAATCATGTCTTTTGAAGCATGAAGTTTTAATTTTGGTGGTATACAATGTATCATTTTTTTTCTTTATTGACCATGCTTTTGGTGTCACATCTAGGAACTCTCTATCCAACCCAAGGTCATGAAGATGGTTCTCCTGTGTTTCTGTTGAAGTTTTACAGTGCTTTCTCTTACATTTAGGTCTAGGGTCCATTTTGAATTAATTTTTGAATATGGTATAAGATAAAGTGTAAGTTTTGTGGGGTTCTTTTGCATGTACACATCCAACTGTCCTCACGCCATTTTTTGAAAAAGCTAACCTTTCCCCATTGACTTGTCCTTATGGAAATTCAATTGAACTTAGCTGTGAGAATTTATTCGTGAACTCTCAACTCTGTTCCACTGATCTGTTTCTCTATCCTTATGCTAGTGCCACACTGTCCTGATTACTGTGGACTTAATAAGTTTTAAAACCATGTATTGTATGTCTTTCAATAATTTTTGTCTTTTTAAAATTTTTTTGACTCTTCCAGGTACTTTGATTTTCCATACAAATTTTAGGATCAGCTTAACAATTTCTACCAAACGAACTTGCTAGCATGTAATAAAGATTGCAATAAATTTGGGTATCAGTTTGGGGAGAACTGTCATCTTGACAATATTGGGACTTTAATCCATAAAGGTGGACTCTCTCTCTTTATGGAGCTCCTTTAATTTCTCTCACCAATGGTTTACATGAGTCTTGAACATTTTTATTAAATTGTTCCTATGTATTTTGTTCTTTTTGATGCTATTGTAAAAAAAATATTTTCTTAATTCTATTTTCATATTTTTCATTGCTAGTACATACAAATATAATAGATTTGTGTGGGATTTTATATTTACCAGATAATTTCATCTGCAAATACAAATACAGTTTTACTGTTTCCTTTAAAATATTTGGACACCTTTAATTTTTCTTGCTTTATTGTACTAGCTAGTGCCTTTAGTATAATGTTGAATAGAAGTGGTGAAAAACTGAACATGTTTGCCTTGTTTACAACTGTAGGAAAAAGCATTTTGTCTTTCATCATCCAAAATGATGTTAAATGTGGAGTTTTTTAGATGCCCTTTATGAATATTATGAAATTCCTTTCTATTACTAGTTTGTTGAGAGGTTTTATTGTGAATAGGTGAGGAATTTTATTAAGCGTTTTTTTCTCTATTCATTGATATGATCATGTGATTATACTTTTTTAGACTGCTAATATTGTGGATTTCATTGATAGTTTGAATATTAAACCAGCTTTGCATCACTGGAATAAACTCCACTTGATTGTGGTATAATTCTTTTATATTAAACTTTTTATATTGAGGTCATCATAGATTCACAAGCATTTGTAAAAAAATAATACAAAAAGATGCTCGTACCCTTTGTGCAATTTCCACCAATAATATCTTACAAAACTATATTACAGGGCTTCCCTGGTGGCGCAGTGGTTGAGAATTTGCCTGCCAATGCAGGGGACACGGGTTCGAGCCCTGGTCTGGGTAGATCCCACATGCCGTGGAGCAACTGGGTCCGTGAGCCACAATTACTGAGCCTGCGCGTCTGGAGCCTGTGCTCTGCAACAAGAGAGGCCGCGATAGTGAGAGGCCCGCGCACCACGATGAAGAGTGGCCCCCACTTGCTGCAACTAGAGAAAGCCCTCACACAGAAACGAAGACCCAACACAGCCATAAATAAATAAATAAATAAATAAATAAATAAATAAATAAATAAACTATATTACAATATCACAACTAGAATATTGACATTTATACAATCCACCTATCTTACTCAGATGTCCCCAGTTTTAGTTACACTCATTTGTGTGTGTTTGTACGTGTGTGTATATATTTTATCATGTCAATTTGTGTGTCAGGCATCACAGTCAAGATACTGAATAGTTTCCTCACAACAAGGATCCCTTGTGTTACCCTTTAATAACTACACCCAATTCCCTCCCACTTCCCATCATGCCCTAATCCCTGGCAACCATGAATCTATTCTCCATTACTAAAATTTGGTCTCTTCAAAATGTTATAGAAATGGAATAATACAGTATGTAACCTTTTTGGATTGGCTTTTTTACTCAGCATAACTTCCCAGAGATTCAACCATGTTATTGCATGTATCTATATTTCATTCTTTTTTTATTGCTGAGTAGTATTCCATGGTCTATACATAACCTTAGTTTGTTTAACTATTCACGCATTGAAGGACTTCTGGGTTTTTTCAGGTGGGGGCTTTTTATGAATAAAGTTCCTATGAACTTTCATATATAGGTATTTGTATGAAGATAGGTTTTTATTCCTCTGGGATAAATGCCCAAAAGTGCAATTTTTCAGTCTCATAGTAAATGTGCATATAGTTTTACACGAAGTTGTGAAACTATTAACCAGAATGATTTGCAAATATTTTCATCCGGTCTGCAGTTATCTTCTTATTCTCTTGACTTAGTCTTTCAGAGAGCAATTTTGATGAGGTCTAATTTATCTTTTTTTTTATGGATAGTGCTTTTGATGTCAAGTCTAAGAACTCTTTGCTCAGCTCTAGATAATGAAATTTTCTTTTTTTCCTAAAAGTTTCATAGGTTTTCATTTTGCATTCTGTGAAATATTTTGGGTTATCTTTTTGTAAAAGTTTAGGTCAATCTTCTTATTATTATTTTTTTTTGCCCATGGATGTCCAAGTACTCCAGCACATTTGTTGAAATAGGTACCATTCTCTGATGAATTAAATTGCTTTTGTACCTTTGTCAAAATCAGTTGGACATTTGTGGGGACTTTTTCCTGGTTCTCCATTCTGTTTGGTTGGTCTATGTGTCTGCTCAACCACCAATACCATACTGACATGACTACTGTAGTTATATATCAATATTTATGTAAGCTTAATATCACCTAGTGTGATTCATCCCACTTCATCTTTTTTTTTTCAATATTGTTTCAACTATTCCTTGGCCTATGCCTTTTCACATAAATTTTAGCATAAGCTTATCTGTGTATACAAAAGCTATTGCTGGGATTTTGATAGGAATCACATGGACCACATAGAGCAGTTTGGGGAGTATTGACATCTTAACTACACTAAGTCATCCAATCCATAAACATGTATGTCTCTTCATTTATTTAGCTCTTTTGATTTCTTTAATGAGCTTTGAATTAGCAGTATATACATCTTATACATGTGTTAGATTTTATACATATACATTTCATTTTCTTCTGGAGCAACTGTAAATGGTATTGTGTTTTTAATTTCAGTTTCCTCATACTCATTGTTAGTATATAAACAAAGTATTTGATTTTTGTGTGTTGATCTTGTATCCTGCAAACTTGCTGAACTCACTTATTGTTCACAAGTTTTTGTTTTGTTTTGTTTTATAGATTCCTTGGGATTTTCTATGTAAACTATCATGTCATCTGCAAATAAGGCCAGTTTTATTTCTTCCTTTCCAATATGTATGCCTTTTATTTCTTTGCCTTGTCTTATTGCAGTAGCTAAAACTTCCAGTACTATGTGGAATAAGAATGGTAAAAGTAGATATACTTGCTTTGTTCATGTTAAGGGTTAAGTATTTAGTTTTTCATCATAATTTAATGTGCTTGCTATATTGTTTTGTAGATGTTCTTTATTAGGTTGAAGAAGTTATCTCTATTACTCTTTTGCTGAGAGGTTTTATCATAAATAACTGATGAACTTTGGTCCAATGCTTTTTCTGCATTAATTGATGTAGTAATATGATCTTTCTTCTTTAGTCTATCGATATGGTGGATTGATTTTTGAGTGTTGAATCAGTGTTGCATACCTTGTATAAATCCCAATTAATCTTGGTCTATTTTATACATTTATTCATTTTACCATTGCTGGATTAATTGGTTATTATTTTATGAGGATTTTAAGTCAAAGTTCATGAAAGATATTGGTCTCTAGTTTTCTTTTTTTGTATTATCTTTGTCTGGTTTTGCTATCAGGGTAATCCTAGCTTCATAAAATGAACGGATAAATATTCCTTCATCTTCTATTTTCTGGCATATATTGTGTGAAATTGGTGACAAGTCCTTTTTAAACATTTAGTAGAATTCTCCAGTGAAACCAGTAACACCAGAGAATTCTTTTTCAGGAGGTTTAATTGTGAATTCAACTTTCTTAATATTTATAGAACTACTCAAACGATCTGTTTTATATTGAGTGAGTTGTGGCAGTTTACATTTTCTAAGGAATTAGTCCATTTCATCTAAATGAATCAAATTTATGTTTGTAGAGCTATCCATAGTATTTCCTTATTATCCTTTTGATGTCTGAAAAGTCTGTAGTAACATGCCCTATTTCATTCCTAACATTAATAATTTGGGTCCTCTCTTTCTATTTCTTTGTCATTCCTGCTAGAGGTTGGTCAAACATATTGATTTTTTTAAAGAAGAGCTATTTGTTTTATTGATTTTCTTTATTTTTTCCATTTCATTGACTTCTGCTCTTTATTATTCCCTTTCTTTCTGCTTGCTTTGCATCTATTTTGCTCCTAGGTTTCTGGTTTTTTAATGGAACAGCTTAGATTATAGATTTTTTTCCTAGTTTCTCTATGGGAGAGCTTAGATTAGAAATGTCTTCTTTTCTAATGTAAGAAATTTGTGTTATAAATTCCCCTCTCAGCACTGCTTTAGTTGCTGCCCCCAAATTTTGATGTTCTGTGTTTTCATTTTCATTCAATTTAATGGACTATTTTACATTTACATTGAGAATTCTTGTTTGACCTATGAATTTTTTAGAAGTGTGAGTTTTATTTTCTAAGTGTTTGGCAATATTCCTGTTATCCTTCTGTTACTGATATCTAACATTGTGGTCAAAAAACTCTGTATAATTTCAATTCTTTTAAATTGTTGAGATAGATTTATTTATTTATTGACCAGGATATGGTCTATCTTGGTATATGTTCTGAGGACACTTGAAAAGAAGGTGTATTCTCAGTTGTTGGGTGCAGCATTCTATAAATATCAACTAGATCTTACTGATTGATGATGTTATTGAATTCTTTTATATCTTATATTTATCTTTAGTGTTTCTATTATTTGTTGAGAGACAGTGTTGAAATCTCCAAGTATAATTGTGAATTTGGATATTTCTCCCTTCAATTTTATTACTTTTTGCTTCACACATATTGCAGTTTTTGTGTTTGGTGCACTCACATTTAGGAATAATATTTTTTCTTGATGGAATTACCTCTGTCTTTATCTCTTCCAGGTAATTTGCTTTGTTCTGAAATCTACTTTATTTGATAATACCTACTCCTGCTTTCCTTTGTAATGTTTGCATGGTTTATCTGTTTCCATTCTTTTACTTTACCTATATGAATATAGTTAAAATGAGATTATTGTGGATAGCATATAATTTGGTTATGTTTGTTTTGTCCACTCTACCAATCTATCTTTTAATTGATGCATTTGACCATTTTTATTTAATGTAATTACATTAGATAGTATTATAAATTTTCCTTAAATCTAACATAATTTAGAAATTCAAGCAGAGTAGGAAAATCTGTTACATATTTTGTTTCATCTGTTATTTTTTCTTCTTTCCTGATGTCCCAAGGTTCCTTCTTTTATCATTTCCTTTCTGCTTAGAGAACTTCTTTTAGCCATTCATATAGGATAGGGTTTCTCAGAATCTGAGAATTTTTTTATTTACTCTTTATTTGTGAAGGATATTTTAACTGGATATAAAATTCTGAGTTGACAGTTCTTTTCTTTCAGCTCTTGAAAAATATTGTGCCACTTCCTCTGACCTCCATGGTTTCTTGTGAGAAATTCATTATCATTTCGTTTGTTTCTTCCCTCTAGGAATTGCATGATTTCTCTCTGGCTGCTTTCAAGATTTTTTTCTTTTAGTTTTCAGAAATTTGACAAAGATGTGTCTTGGTGTGGATTTACTTGAGTTTATCTTGTTTGCAGTTTGCTCAGCTCTTTAATCTGAAAGTTTATGTCTCTTACAAAATTTGGGACTTCTTCAGCTATTATTTTTTGAATGCTCTTTTAGACACATTTATTTTTCTCCTCTCTCTGGGACTATGATGACACAAATATTAGAGCTTTTGTTATAGTACACTTTCTTAAGGTTCTGCTCATTTTTTCAGTCTACTTCCTCTGTTGTTCAGATTGGGTAGTTTCTATTTTGCTGTCCTCAAGCTAATTCTTTCTTCTGTTCTCTTCCTCCTACTGTTAAGCTCATTCATTGAGTTTTTATTTCAGTTGTTGTGATTTTTTACACAATGTTCTAAAATGTCCTAAATGTTCTAAAATTTCCATTTGGTTCTTTTTTCTTTTATTTCTTTTCTGAGTCTTTCTATGTCTTTGATGTGACTTTCCATTTTTTAATTTGTTTCAAGCAAATTCATAATTGCTAGTTGAAGTATTTTTGGTTAACTGCCTTAAAATTATTGTCAGATAACACTAACATCTGTGTCACCTTGATGTTAGCATCCATTAAGATCATCTTTTCTTATTCATGTTGACATCTGCGTGGTTATTTGTATAAGTAACTTACAGTTGAAATCTAGACATTTTGTGAATTATTATGTAAGACTTTTGATATTATTTTAATCTGTGTTTTAGCAGGCCTCCTACAATGATGTGACAGCAGAAGAGGCAGCGCCACCTTCTTACTTCAGGTCAAAGTACTGGTTCTCCACACTGCTCCAATGACCCCTGGAAGGGAGGGCTCTTTATTACTGCTGGGCACAAGTATGAATTCAGGCTCTCACTAGATCTACATTGATACTACATACTGGGAGGGAGAAGGGCACCGTATAGCTACCTATGTTGTCCTCCACTTACACTGAGACTGGGGGCCTCCTTATCACCCCATGGAGATGAAAGTCCCAGCTCCCTAATAAGCTTTCTCTGATACCACCCCAGTGCAATGGGAAATGAGGTGGAGGGAATGAATGTTGGGGCACCTCATTACAGCTTGTCAAGGGTGAAAGTCTAGGTTCTCCACTTGACCTTTGCTGGCTATGATGGGGATAGTGTTTGGCTGGAGTAGTTTCATTATTGTATAAAAGTATTTTGTCCTACCAGACTTCCCCCTTCTTGCTTCTTTGGCTAGAAAGAGAAGTCTTTTATTGAGACTAAGGTCATTCCATGTTGCCACCTTCTCTGGCACTCAGCCTGAGAGATATGAAGCAACCACATGGGACACTACTATGTCAGTCCTTAGGGCATAAAATCTCTAGGCAGTTGCCTTATTGTCTAAATTTTTCCAAATTCTTATGTTTATTTTATATGTAATTCCTAGATTTTCAGCAGTATGTAGAAGGAGGAATACAGAACAGTATGTCTACTCTACCCTAACCTTGCTTTTATTTTTGAATAATATTTTTGCTGGATATTGAATTTTTGGTTGACAGATTTATGTTTGTTTTTGTTTTCTTGTTTTTAATTCCAGCACATTGTATATGTTATTCCATACTTCCGGCCTCCATTATTTCTGATGAGATGTTAGCTGTTAATTGTCATTATTCTCCCACATAAGTGATGTGTTGTTTTCTCTTGCTGCATTTGAGGTTTCTTTTTGCCTTTATCTTTCAAAAATTTATGATGTGTATATACATCACATCTTCTAATATATATACATCTTACCTTTTTTACTTATCCTTCTTGGGGTTTGTCAATCTTCTTGAGTGTATAGATTATGTTTTTCATCAAATTTAGGGAGTTTGGGTCATTATTTCTTCAATTATTTTTTCCCGCCCCCTCTCTCTCTTCTGTCCTTCTAGGACTCTGATGACTCTGATTATATATACATTGGTATACCTAATGTTGATCCACAGGTCTCTAAGACTGTTCATTTTTCTTTTCAGATTGTGTAATTTCCCTTGATTTACCTTCAAGTTCACTTATTTTTTTTGCTGCCATCTTGAATCTGCTGTTGAGCTGTTTACTGAGTTTTTCATTTCAGTTATTATACTCTTCAACTCCAAAATTTCTAAAGCATGTGTATGTATACTGTATTTCAGTTATTATACTCTTCAACTCCAGAATTTCTAAAACATATATACATATACATACACACACATATTAGATATATACATGTATACATACACCTAATATGTCTGTGTGTGTGTGTATACATATCTCCTTATTGAGAATCTCAATTTAATCAATCAATGATTAGCTAGTATGGCTACTGTTCTCTACTGATAGGTCTATGTCATTTCCAAACTTCAGGCCTTTTTTTTCCAGCTTTATTGAGATATAATTGACATATAACATTGTGTAAGTTTAAGGCATACAACATGTTGATTTGATATACTTACATACTGCAAAATGATTACCACTATAGCATTAGCTAACATCATCACATCACATAGTTACCATTTCTTTTTTTCTGTTGAGAATATTTAAGATCTGCTTAGGTTTTACCTTCTGTGTGGGCTCTTTCAAGTCGCCTATGTGCGTGTGCACAGCCTCCAGGTTGGCCCGGAGTGTAAGAATATCTTGGAGCTTCTCTAGTCTCCACAGAGCATGTTTACAACCTCAACAGAACTAAACTGGGCTTACCTGGCAAACATAGACTAACTATGGTGAATCACTGGCCCTCCCTTTTTCACCTGCCTTTGTGAAAGCATGTCTACTAACAATGCTGCTGGGGATGGGCACCACCCACCACTTCAAATTTAGCTTACTGCAAAGAAGCTCCTAAACCATCTTATACTAGCAGAGGTAGTTGGTGGGGGGGTGGGGGGATGGTGGTAGTATGTATGGATAGGAAAGTAGCCTCAGCCAGAATGCCATAGATTCAAAATAATATTGCCCAAAATTCAGCACATTTTTAAGCATAAATCTTCTCAAATTGTTTTATGGCAACTGTCAATTTTCTGTGTGCTAAAATAGTTGTTTTTATCTAGTTTTATAGTTATTTTGAAGAAAGAATTTAATAATCTCCTCACTTGGCCAGAGTCAAAACCATGTTCTATTTTAACCAAACTTAGGTAAAGTTATCCTTGTATGAAAAATGATACAGTTTCTAAACATCTCACAAGAATTTCTCTGATAATATTTTATCTCCTTTTAAAAATCTGATTTTCTATCTAGTTGCCTGGATTTTTAGTACAATATATTGTTTTATGTGTATTATTTAAAGGCTGAGAAAATGTTTGCAAAAGTCTGAGCTGTTTATATAATATCAAATATTTCAATCAGTTTGTTTTAAAAATCAGTCTATTCAACTAGTTGATCTAATAATTTTCTTTGGGTGGTTTCCTTCAGTGAGGACAAAATCAGTAATATACAATAGATACTGCTTACATGGACCCCAACATGACTTCTTTTTAACAAATGCAAATAATCATTGGAATGCTGTTCTTGGTTAAGTCTATTTTTAATTGTTGTTACTTATCCATGTAATATAAACGTTTATGTTATCATGTCATTTGCTTTTCCCTTACAACTTGGTTTTCAATGGCTGCATAGCATTCCATTTTATGAATTTACTATATTCTGATAAACCAATTCTCTACAGATATATGCTTAGGTTATTTACAATATTTTGATACTGAAAATAATAAAATGATGAAAATTATGTACACTCTCTTTTGTGTGTATTTCAATCATTTTAGGATAACTTCCAGGAAATACGTTAATGGGTAAAGGTTATGCACATTTTTAGGCTTTTGATACATATTGCCAAATCGCCTCCCAAACAGGATATATCAACTTTTGTCCTAAAATCAATAGACAAAGAGAGCCCATTTTCCTAGACTATCATTTATGCTGGGTGTTACATGGGAATTTTTTATTGAATTTTCACATCTTCATAGCTGGCATTGCTATAAAATAACAATAATGCTAAAAGATTCTCAATAATGCCTCTTAAGAAATGCATAAATACACAAAGAGAGAACATATAAAAGCCCTGGGCATCTGCATACCATAGTACATAAGATATTAAGTACTTAACCGTTTGTCCATCTATAAAACATGTTGTACCAGGATTAAACTGTATCCCAAAAGAGACATTAACTAGTATTATACTGAAGTATTTATTATTGCAGCATATGTAACAGATAATATTTGTTTACATTTTTAATTACTTACATTTTCAGCCAAGAAAATCTCTGAGGAGAATGCTTCATTTACGAGAGTGTCCTGGCAAAAGACAACATAATGTAATCACATATTACCAACAATTCCATGACAATGATGCAGTGGTTTTAAAATGACTTCCAAATAAAAGCTTAATTATAGCAAGCTATAAAAAAAATTAAACAGAAGATACAATAATGGCACTAAAATTAAATTAAGGAAAAAATCACACAGTACATAGAGATGTGAATAGAAATGAAGATACTGAAACTAAATATCTGGCGTATTGTCCATTATGTTCTGGATTCCCATTGTTGAAGTCTAATTGCTCGTTGCTCAGAACTCACAATGCTAGATACAAATAAGCCATAGGGCTACACTCAATCAGAATTGATGCAATGTATTGAATAAATAAGGTACATTTTATTAAAAGTCATTTATATTTTTTCTATTCTAGTAAGGTTGGTTGGGGGGCAAGTGGAGCTGGGGGAGCAGGATGACATGAATGAGAATGGCAGGAACCACATGATCTTATCCATTTGTTATTAAACATGCATAACAGTCAGTAAGTGGGCTGAAAATATCTAAAGCACAACCTTTCTTATTGGTTTGGGAACATATTTTCAATTGAATATTTTAATAAATCTGTATCTGGCGCCTAATAGTCCTAAAATTTTAAATAAAGTGAGATAGCCATGGTGAAAACTTCAACTCATAAAAATTTGGTGAGGTACAATCAGAAATATATATTAGATAGAAACCAGAAGGTTGTATCTTTACATTAGTGGCTAAAGCTGTTATTCTAATATGCATGAGATATTTTTGCTTTATGCGTTGTGGAAATCTAGTATAATTTATCTCTTCACAAAGCTGTTCACAATGTGAAAGAAGACAAGTCTTGTTATTCACACTGGATTCAACCACCCGGTGATACATGATATGAGCTGATCTGGCTGCTCTCTATTTATGAGCTTACTCTCTATATGGCATACTCCTTCCAAGTGGAGTCATTAAAGATGTTCATTTTTAAAACATCTCTAAGAAGGTAAAAGGAGGTTTGGGTCAGTATGAGGGAAACTACAGAAGAGGAAATTGTGTTGTGGTACAAGAGGATTCAAGAAAGGGTTATGGATCTGGCTGGATGCATTTAGAGGACGTAACTAAAATGCAAGCACCAAAAGGAGAGTCAAAATTATACCTTAGCTGCAATTGGATTTGTTATTTCATCTCAAAATGCTCGTTATATATATTTCATACCCACTTTTCCTCAACTGGCTGATGACAAAGGGTCAACACAATTATCTGAATAAAATGAAAGGTAACGAAGTGCAAATGACTTCCTTGAGATCTATTATCTTAGTGAAATCAGAACTAGAATATATGTTGCATTTTATTTTAGTATCCAGTGCCATAAGTTTGTGTTTCCTAGATTTCCTAGGGCCTTTGAGGAGCCACTTGTAACTCCAGAGTTGGTATAAAGATGATTTTAGCCTAAAGACATTTGAGATTTAATAGATGCAGGAAGAAGCCTTCTCAGAGCCTCCCTTATCTGACTAGACGCAGAAACTTCTGAAAAATTAGGACTGCTGTGAATCCCCTCTTTGAGGTTGCTTCTACTTTTAGGAGAGAGACTAAGAATAAACCTATCGTAAATCCCTTTACTGGGGGAGTTTTATGGCTGGGAAGACCCTACATACCTGTATAGACAAACATTATCACAAACTTTCTTATCTCCTGTTTGTTCTCCTAAGAAAAAAACATTGATCTGTTCTAAAGAAACGTATTAGTTCTTCCCATTGGAGTCTTTTCTATCTCTCTCTTTCCTCTACTAAGCTAGGTATATTAGTCCCAAATTCTAACCACCTTTTTAAGGTACTCATCACGGACCACTCCATTTATGCATGCAAAAATAATGTTGCATGCATAAATAAATATTTTCTCCTGTTAATCTGTCTTTTGTCAGTTTAATTTCCCATGCCCAGTTACTGAACACAAGAGTGTAAAGATTTTCTGCCTTTACAGGCAGTTATTAAAATATAGTTGCCTGGGACCCAACATAGGCTTATTGAATCAGACTCTCCAAGGAAGGGTTCTGAAAATAAGCATTTTAAACAAAGATGCATGTTATTTTTGTCAAGAAGTTTGGGCAACTTTGTATTGTGAGCCTACTGCCATGAAGATCAATGGTTTGACCCTTAAAGGAAGCAATCTGAGAATCAAAATATATAACTTCCAATTTGAGATGGGAACCCCTTTCCCAAGGTACAGCCTTACTAATAAGACCCTCATCTTTAACTCAGTCTACAAGTCAAATTTTATAAATTTTCCCTGTCCTAACTTAACCAGCCCTACCTATCCAAACAAATATAATAAGAAAACAACATTAAATTTTTCCCACTTTATCAGAAAGAACAACAATACTATTATCATTTACTAAGTATATACTATATGTAAGTTAGCATTCTAATTATTAAACTCATTTAATAATTTAACAACCCTATAAGGTAGGTACAGTTATGAACCCTACAAGGAAACTGAGGTAGAAGTAGGTTAAATAACTTTCCCAAGATCATACTACTAATAAATGCCCAAAGCACAACTTTGAACCAAAAGAGAATGGTGCCAGAGCCATGCTTCTGCTTAAACTTACAATCTTCTATGCACCCAAATAGCCTACATTTTGTGGAGAGAGAAAGAAAAAAAAACCAATGCCTTTTAATTTCTCATAATATGGAGCTTAAATGTGCAAAGAAACATTTCTCTGCAGAGAAAACCAAAAAATGTTTGATAAAATATTAAAAACGAAAAAGGATGTCTAAGATAGTGGGAAAATAAGAGATTTCCTAAGAGGCAAGGAACAATTAGAAGCCAGTTCTATGGTAGTAAGGAAGCCTTGAAGCCTTTGCTTTGGAGGGTATTTGCTGACCTTCCTGGCCAAAGATGCCATCTGAGAAAGCTGGACCGAAGTTAGGTAGAGATCAGATACTATCCTCAAAAAGCTAGAATGCCCGAAAGTATAAAGCTTCGTATAAGTGACCTAAGAAACAACCTATCACTTTAAAGAACACTTAACAACTGTTTTGGCTTTGCTTCTGAGTGAACTTAGAGAAACTGGGGAAGAAAATTTCCCCTGGAAATTTCTAGTCATCACTCTATACTCATACGGTTTGGGAACTGGAATTCAAATTCCAATTTGGATTCCCAAAACCCCAAGCCAAATGTTTAGTTTAAAATGTTACTCAGTTAATTATCCTCCCAGGCTCCTAGTAGAAGCATACAAATCTGCTATGGAAGGTCCATCTTTAACCCAGTCCTGAAAAAATTCCCACGGATTACATTTATAGACACATAGGTCTCATAAATTAAAAAGTCACTAAAACAAACAGAAAAAAAACATTATAAGCAGAAACAAAAAACTTCAAAATTAAACTTACATGGGGCTCCCCTTGTGGTGCAGTGGTTAAGAATCCACCTGCCAATGCAGGGGACACGGGTTCGAGTCCTGGTCTGGGAAGATCCCATGTGCTGCGGAGCAACTACGCCTGTGCACCACAACTACTAAGTCTGCTCTCTAGAGTCCATGACCCATAACTACTGAGCCCATGTGCCACAACTACTGAAGCCCACGCACCTAGAGCCTGTGCTTCACAACAAGAGAAGCCACCTCAATGAGAAGCCTGCGTACTGCAACGAAGAGTAGCCCCCGCTCGCCACAACTAGAGAAAGCCCGCGTGCAGTAACGAAGACCCAATGCAGCCAAAAATAAATAAGATACAACATTAAAGAAATAAAAAATGTTTAAAATAATCAAACTCACAAAGATATTTGAATGAACAATATAGAATACAAAATAAGAATATTTAGCATATTTTTTAAAAACACAGAATTATTCATGTGATGAGGAATTAGAGACTGAAGATTTGCAGAAGTGTGAAACAGAATTTCTAGAAAAGATAAAACATAGTAAATGTAATTAGAAGTCATGAAATAACTAAAAAAAAAAAAAAAATTTAGACAAGGCTCAAAGGGAAATCATGAAATTGGAAGATTTTTAAAGCAGCCAGAGATAACACAGACTACCAGATAATAATAATTGCACAGATAACTGGCTTCTCAAGAAGAACACGAGAAGAAAAGAAGGTGGTCAAATGATTTCTTCAAACAGCAAAATAACTGTACATAATGAATTACATGTCCAGCAAAAAATTCAAAGAAGAAAAAGTAAAGATTTTTTTTTATAGTAAGAAGACTAAAAGAATTAATCTTAAGAGTTCTTATCACAGGGAAAGAATATGTTTTCCTTTTCTTTTATTTTGTATCTATATGAGATGATGGATGTTCACTAAATTTATTGTGGTCATCATTTCATGATGTACATAAGTCAAATCATTATGCCGTGAACCTTAAACTTCTACAATGCTGTATGTCAATTATATATGAATAAAACTGGAAGGAATAAAAAGAAAAACACATTCTGGTGTCAAATGAGAAAGAAGGGTGTTAGTAACACATCTCTCCTATAGATCCAGTTGCTAGAAAAGCTTTCCTTTTTCCTTCTTTTCCCACTTAGGTGTTATCATATAGTTTCCCATTGTTTTTCAAGAAGTTCCCATTTGAGGACCTTTGAACTGCTATTCTCATTTTCCTAGAATATTCTTCCACCAGATAATTGCTTGACTTGGTCCCTCACTTGGTCCCTCACTTCAGGTTTCTAGGGAGAAAAAGGAGGAGGGAGAGGGGGAGAAGAAGAAAACTTGAGAGTTAAAAGCTAAGGAAATCCTGAAGTATGTACTTCTTTCAAGAAGAAGGGAGATCTAAGATGAAAAAAGGAATTGCATGAGGGAAAATGTCAAACCAGACATATTTTCTCTATAAAACTATAATAATAACTACTTTGTGGGGTTGGTATAAAATCAGGACAGAATAAAAATCTTGTACAACAATAGCATATTAGGAAGTGGATGACCAGAGTTTGAACATTCTAAATGCTAGCATTATTTGAGAGAAGGGTAAAGATTTTTAATAAATGTAGATTTTGTTAAATTTATATACATGTTAAAATATCTAAATTAATAAAATAATAACATATAACTCCCCAATTAGTAAAGAAAATATTAAAGTTATTATTTGCAAATGATATGATTTCTCTCAAAGAAAAGCCATAACATACTATTGGCCAATTGTTGGAATTTAAGAAAGAATTTTCTTAGGTTAAAAAATATTCAAGGGACTTCCCTGGTGGTCCAGTGGTGAAGAGTCTGCCTTCCAGTGCAAGGGACACAGGTTCAATTCCTGGTCGGGAAACTAGGATCCCACATGCTGAGGGGCAACTGTGCCCGCATGCCACAATTACTGAGCCTGGGTGCCTCAACTAGAGAGCCTGTGTGCCTCAAACTACAGAGCCCACGCACTCTGGAGCCCACTCTCCACAACTAGAGAGAGAAAACCTGCAGGCCACAACTAGAGAGAAGCCCCCATGCTGTAACAAAGAGACCATCTGCCACCACGAAAGATCCCACATGCACCAACGAAGATCCTGCATGCCACAACTAAGATCCGGCAGCCAAAAATAAATTAATTAATTAATAAAAAATATTTTAAAATTCAATATATGAAGGCATACAAGTACAAATCTATATAACAAAATGACATTAAAATGTCATTAATATAAAGATAAATTTACAAAAACATTAAAAAATAAGGTACCATAAATAAATCTAAAAATGATGTGTAAGAACTTTATGTAGAAAACTATAAAATATTATTGAAAGATATTTAAGAACCTAACAAAATGAAGAAGCATGGCATGTGTATGGGTAGAAATAATCAATTCTGTAAAAATATGAATTCTAGTGAAACTGATCTATATAGATTCAATGCAATTTCAGCCAAAATCACAACAGGATTTTTTTTAAATTAAGGTTGATGATCTAATTCTATGATACATATGGAAGATTAAAGATAAAAAATATCCAATATTCTCCTAAAAGAACAAGTTAGAGAGCTTCCCTATTAGATACCAACATTAACTACAAAGCTAACATTTAAAGCAGTGTCATATTGGTGGAGGAATAGATAAATAGACCAATGCAATAGTTTGAGAGTGCTCAAAGAGCCTGCTGAATACATGTAGATTTAAAGAATGAAAAAGCTAGATATTCAGATCAGTAGGGAAAGAATGGACTCTTTAGTAAATGGTGTAGTTATAATTAGTTATCCCTTCAGAAATAAATAAAAACAAAAAATAAAGG
The DNA here is from genome assembly GCF_965194825.1 of Balaenoptera physalus. Taxonomy (NCBI): domain Eukaryota; kingdom Metazoa; phylum Chordata; class Mammalia; order Artiodactyla; family Balaenopteridae; genus Balaenoptera; species Balaenoptera physalus. The sequence goes on from NC_138885.1 coordinate 57,466,157, forward strand.
CTACTTTAAACCACATACAAAATCAATTACAGGAAGATTAGAAACATATATTGCCAAAGCAAATTTTTTACATTTTTAGAGGAAACTATCATCTGGTTAGGCAGCACAAAACATAAAGGAAAAATAAAATTGACCTTATTAAAATGGGAACTTTATAATCCTTAAATGACAATGTAAGATAGAGAAAAATACAAACTATAACTAGGACTGAAAGAAGATAATTACAAAACACATACAAGACAAAAAATTAGCATTTATAATATACAAAGAATTCCCACAAATCAATAAAAAACGTCAACAGCTCAATAAAATAAAGGACAAATGACATAACAAGCATTTCAAAGAAAATAAAAAACAAATGGCACACTAACAAATTAAAAGTTATTCAATCTCCTTAATAATCAGAGAAAATTAAACCCATAATGATGTATCTCACCCATCACATTGATAATAATTAAAGTATTAGTAAATTCTAAATCTTGACAATGATTTAGAGTATGAAACTCTCATATACGAATGAAAAAATTTTTTTAACGTTTTTATTGGAGTATAATCGCTTTAAAATGGTGTGTTCGTTTCTGCTTTATAATGAAGTGAATCAGTTATACATATACATATATCCCCATATATCTTCCCTCTTGCATCTCCCTCCCTCCTACCCTCCCTATCCCACCCTTCTAGCTGGTCACAAAGCACGAAGCTGATCTCCCTGTGCTATGCAACTGCTTCCCACTAGCTATCTATTTTACATTTGGTAGTGTATATATGCCCCTATATACACTACCACTTCTCACTTTGTTCCAGCTTACCCTTCCCCCCACTGTGTCCCCAAGTCCATTTTCTAGTAGGTCTGCGTCTTTATTCCCATCTTGCCCCTAGGTTCTTCATAACTTTTTTTTTTTTTTTTTAGATTCCATATATATGTTAGCATACAGTATTTGTTTTTCTCTTTCTGACTTACTTCACTCTGTATGACAGACTCTAGGTCCATCCCCCTCACCACAAATAACTCAATTTCGTTTCTTTTTATGGCTGAGTAATATTCCATTGTATATATGGGCCACATCTTCTTTATCCATTCATCTGTCGATGGACACTTAGGTTGCTTCCATGTCCTGGCTATTGTAAATAGAGCTGCAATGAACATTGTGGTACATGACTCTTTTTGAATTATGGCTTTCTCAGGGTATATGCCCAATAGTGGGATTTCTGGGTCGTAAGGTAGTACTATTTTTAGTTTTTTAAGGAACCTCCATACTGCACTCCATAGTGGCTGTATCAATTTACATTCCCACCAACAGTGCAAGAGGGTTCCCTTTTCTCCAGACCCTCTCCAGCATTTATTGTTTATAGAGTTTTTGATAATGGTCATTCAAACCGGTGTGAGATGATATCTCATTGTAGTTTTGATTTGCATGTCTCTAATGATTAATGATGCCGAGCATTCTTTCATGTGTTTGTTGGCAATCTGTATATCTTCTCTGAAGAAATGTCTATTTAGGTCTTCTGCCCATTTTTGGATTGGGTTGTCTGTTTTTTTGATATTGAGCTGCATGAGCTGCTTGTATGTTTTGGAGATTAATCTTTTGTCAGTTGCTTCATTTGCAAATATTCTCTCCCATCCTGAGGGTTGTCTTTTCGTCTTGTTTATGGTTTCCTTTGCTGTGCAAAAGCTTTTAAGTTTCATTAGGTCCCATTTGTTTATTTTTGTTTTTATTTCCATTTCTCTAGAAGGTGGGTCAAAAGGATCTTGCTGTGATGTATGTCATAGAGTGTTCTGCCTTTTTCCTCTAAAAGTTTTATAGTGTCTGGCCTTACATTTAGGCCTTTAATCCATTTGAGTTTATTTTTGTGTATGGTGTTAGGAGTGTTCTAATTTCATTCTTTTACATGTAGCTGTCCAGTTTTCCCAGCACCACTTATTGAAGAGGTTGTCTTTTCTCCATTGTATATTCTTGCCTCCTTTATCAAAGATAAGGTGACCATATGTGTGTGGGTTTATCTCTGGGCTTTCTATCCTGTTCCATTGATCTATATTTCTGTTTTTATGCCAGTACCATACTGTCTTGATTACTGTAGCTTTGTAGTATAGTCTGAAGTCCAGGAGACTGATTCTTCCAGTTCCGTTTTTCTTTCTCAAGATTGCTTTGGCTATTCGGGGTCTTTTGTGTTTCCATACAAATTGTGAATTTTTTTGTTCTAGTTCTGTTAAAAAATGCCAGTGGTAGTTTGATAGGGATTGCATTGAATCTGTAGATTGCTTTGGGTAGTAGAGTCATTTTCACAATGTTGATTCTTCCAATCCAAGAACATGGTATATCTCTCCACCTATTTGTGTCATCTTTAATTTCTTTCATCAGTGTCTTATAATTTTCTGCTTACAGGTCTTTTGTCTCCTTAGGTAGGTTTATTCCTAGGTATTTTATTCTTTTTGTTGCAATGGTAAATGGGGGTGTTTTCTTAATTTCACTTTCAGATTTTTCATCATTAGTGTATAAGAATGCAAGAGATTTCTGTGCATTAATTTTGTATCCTGCTACTTTACCATATTCATTGATTAGCTCTAGTAGTTTTCTGGTAGCATTTTTAGGATTCTCTATGTATAGTATCATGTCATCTGCAAACAGTGACAGCTTTACTTCTTCTTTTCTGATTTAGATTCCTTTTTTTTCTTTTTCTTCTCTGATTGCTGTGGCTAAAACTTCCAAAACTATGTAGAATAATAGTGGTGAGAGTGGGCAACCTTGTCTTGTTCCTGATCTTAGTGGGAATGGTTTCACTCTTTCACCATTGAGGACAATGTTGGCTGTGGGTTTGTCATATATGGCCTTTATTATGTTCAGGTAAGTTCCCTCTATGCCTACTTTCTGGAGGGTTTTTATCATAAATGGGTGTTGAATTTTGTTGAAAGCTTTCTCTGCATCTATTGAGATGATCATATGTTTTTCTCCTTCAATTTGTTAATATGGTGTATCACATTGATTGATTTGCGTATACTGAAGAATCCTTGCATTCTTGGGATAAAACCCACTTGATCATAGTGTATGACCCTTTTAATGTGCTGTTGGATTCTGTTTGCTAGTATTTTGTTGAGGATTTTTGCATCTATGTTTATCAGTGATAGTGGTCTGCATTTTTCTTTTTTTTTTTGACATCTTTGTCTGGTTTTGGTATCAGGGTGATGGTGGCCTCATTGAATGAGTTTGGGAGTGTTCCTCCCTCTGCTATATTTTGGAAGACTTTGAGAAGGATAGGTGTGAGCTCTTCTCTAAATGTTTGATAGAATTCGCCTGTGAAGGCATCTGGTCCTGTGCTTTTGTTTGTTGGAAGATTTTTAATCACAGTTTCAATTTCATTACTTGTGATTGGTCTGTTCATATTTTCTATTTCTTCCTGGTTCAGTCTCGGCAGTTTGTGCATTTCTAAGAATCTGTCCATTTCTTCCAGGTTGTCCATTTTATTGGCATAGAGTTGCTTGTAGTAATCTCTCATGATCTTTTGTATTTCTGCAGTGTCAGTGGTTACTTCTCCTTTTTCATTTCTAATTCTATTGATCTGAGTCTTCTCCCTTTTTCTCTTGATGAGTCTGGCTAATGGTTTATCAATTTTGTTTATCTTCTCAAAGAACCAGCTTTTAGTTTCATTGATTTTTGCTATTGTTTCCTTCATTTCTTTTTCATTTATTTCTGACCTGATCTTTATGATTTATTTCATTCTGTTAATTTTGGGGTTTTTTTGTTCTTCTTTCTCTAATTGCTTTAGATGTAAGGTTAGGTTGTTTATTTGAGATGTTTCTTGTTTCTTAGGGTAGGATTGTATTGCTATAAACTTTCCTCTTTGAACTGCTTTTGCTGCATCCCATAGGTTTTGGGTCATCGTGTTTTCATTGTCATTTGTTTCTAGGTATTTTTTGATTTCCTCTGAATGAAATTTTTAAGTAGCACAATTTTGCAAAACAATTTGCACTATCTAGTAAATTTAAATGTACACATATCCTTTGATTCAGCAATTTCAATTCTAGATATATAGCTTAGAGATACATACAAGAATTTTCACAGCAATACATTAATATTGAAAACAAATAAATTTTTAAAACCTGGAAACAATCCAGAGGCCAAGAGTATAATGGATTAAACAGTATATCTTGAAACAATGTATCTTATAAATTACACTATCATTTGAGGTAAAAATAAATGATCTAAATATTGATAAACTTTTAAAAACTCATAAAATTAAATGAAAACAGTAATTCATCAAAAGATACAGACAGTATGATTTTTATGTGCATAAAATTCAAAAATAGTAAAAAGTAAAGTTCAAAATTAAAAAAATATCAGGGTAACTACATATATGATAAAACTATAAATAAGACAAGTGAATTGTTCCCATATGTTTTATGTTTGTCATATATGATATGTTTTACACCAAACAATCAAAATCAATGACAAAAGACATGCTCTACAAGTAAAATACTTATTGCATAATGGTGGCTCTATCTTGCATGCCCTTTAAGCTTTAACTGTAGTTCTAATTTTTATATATGGTTTGCTCAGCTTGCTACAGAAAATTACAATCAGTTAATATAAAATTTCATTTTTCCCAGTGAGTCTTACTACTGTCATGCAAGAACACAATTTTTATGTTTACAGATGTAAAAAGATGTGGCTTGAGGGTTCCTACAGTTTCTATTATATTATGTTACTTTAAATAGTAAATATAGTTCCAAATTTAAATATGTGCTTAAAGAGAGAAATAACAATGGATACTATAATGATATACAAATACTGTTAGCTCTTTATGGAAGAGTCAAATCTATGTTTTGTTTTGTTTTGTATAATTTTGTTTTATTGTCCTTTGGAAGGTATAAGGATGATAATCCAAACCTTTTAAACCTTTCAGGAGACATAAAATTTGAAGAGAATACAAACTCACTTTTCAATTTTTGTGACTAAAATATATCACCATCTGCTTGGAAAAATTAATGAGTGACATTTTTCTTCTTAAAATATTTTTCAGTTTCTTGTAAAATTGCATATTTCTCATGAATAGAAAATCTAACAAGAGTCAGGTGGACAACCAAAATAGGCATTATAAGTAAGGAAACATTATGTACCCCAGAAAAATCTTTTTGGACTTCCAAATAATATCCATATATGGATTATACCTCATTAACTAAAGAAATCATTTTTACTTAATAAGTTAATATTAATTCACCTGCCTGTTTTCAGTATGATCATTTTAGACAGTTACTACTACATGCATAAATCCATACAGAAATGCGTGCTTGCATACTCATACACACATGAAGTATCAAGTCAAAGTTTAGTTATGGCTATAACTAATCTAGTAAATGAGATGAAAATAAAGCAAAAATCATTTAGTCATAAGAAAATTTTAAGACCTTGACTTCACAGTGAAATGGAACTTTTAAAAAGCCCCAAGCTCTAATAAAGCAAGGATTCATTATCAAAAGTCTCTATGAAAAGGAAACAAAGAATATATTAATGACTTGAAGAGACTAAAAATAAGATGACCTCCATCTTTAAAAGGAGAACATGGAATTATGAAAATATCTGGTAAAGACACATTTAATACAATTTAACTTGAGAAATTGCATTGCCTTCAGAAATTACCATCCTGGACATATCACCCTGAGACATATCCCTGGTCATAGATTAATCTGAACATTCCAGCTTTTGTTAATAATATTCTAAAAGTATTGTAGCACCGTTTAGTTACAATTCCATTCCAAATAGGGACAAACTTAATAAAAAGGTTTTCTAAAAATAAAATAAACCTAAGTTTATTTTGGGCTGTATCTCTGTATTAATTAGGACTGTAAGTTTCAATTAACAGAAATTAACTCAAGCTAGATTCAGATATAAGGAAACAAACAGAAAAGTCCCAACATTATAAATAAATCACAGGTATATTATAACTCCAAAGGAGAAAATATGCAGCTGAACTTTATGAACAAGAAATTTCACTGGCAGTTTCTCTCTCTGTGAACTGGCTTTCTCGGCCTCTCAGTCCCCACCATGCAGTGGGTAGAAGAGAGTCACCCCACACTTGTAAATTCACAGTTGCCCCTAACTGAACAAGGATATACTACAATCAATTATGAATTCCTGGGAAGAAAAAACTTTTTTCTTCTCAGGTTGAAGAGTTCTCTTTTGGTTCAGCTCGAATAGGAATACTGATTATGTACTCAAGTATAGCTGACAAAAGGCAATTGCAGTAGTGGCTATTTGTAAATTGGAAAAATACTCCAGGGGATTATTTATTATAATCCCAGTAGGTGTTTATACCCCACTACCCTGGGCCCATTTACTAACCCAGGAATTTGAATTATCTCAAGGAGTCTGTATTTGGACCTGTCGTAATTGTATTATTACAACATTGTACAGATTAACAGACTTATGCTAATGTATACGTTTTTGGCTTAATAGGACATTTTCATTGTATTTCGAAGGGAATCAAGTAGTGAGCTTCCTACTCTTGTGACTGCCCTGTGAGGAAGACTGTGAGATAAGTGGACCTTAGGGTACCTGTCTTCCTGACTATATGGCTGATCCAGTAACCTTTGAAGGTAACATGAAGGAAGCAAGTAGAGTTTTATTGTTTACACTGGATTTATCTTTTGTGTATACTTCCTTTCACAGATGGTGAGCTATTTAGGGGCCAAGAAGACAAAGTTTTCAAAGGTACTATAGCATAGAGATTATATGTACTGCTGTTAGAGATATACTATCACAGTCCAAACTATAGCTTTGCCATTTACTAGTTACATGGCTTCCATCAGGTTAATTAACCTATCTGTTCTGAAGTTTCCTCATCTTTAAATCTGGGATAAAAATAGATTAAATAAATTAATTCTAGTAAACTGCTTAGAACCATGCCTGGAAGATTGTAGGAATGTTCTGGTTGTTTTATAAGGGGTGATTTTACAAGGTGCTACATTCCTGGCTTGCTAACTCTGTGTAAGAAAGCCAGGTACCAAGGCTGATCCACCATGAAGGCAATTAAAGTTGTTTCTGAGGTGTTTCTGACTTTCCAAGGCTCATCAACATATCTTTGTATTTTTCTCTCCTTAAAGCATAACCCAAACTATATAAGTTTCAAGCCGAATAGAACTTAATTCCACCCCTGGTCAAGTAGGGTGGACCCAATCCAGATAACTATTCAGAACTTTAAGAATAACTACTTTATTCTTATAAGAATAAGAATAACAACAACTTTAAGAATACAGGAGTTATACAGTAAGGTTGTGACCATGACAAAGTGTAGAAAATGTTATTATTTTAACTGCTGACTCCAGAGTCCCTTTAGGGGAGAGAGCTATCATTGAGAAAAGAGCAGAATTTCTTGAAATAGTGGATGGGACTTCCAGACCCTGGCTGGCCAGCACTAAGCCGCGAAAGGAAAAAGAAATTAGAAGAAATTGCTCTATGTAATCAAAGGCAGAAGAATTTGAGGTTCCTCAAGCAATCTGCAAAATGAAGGCAGAGGAAGGGAAAGGGGAAAAAGAAAAGCTGCACTTTGAGCAAAGTGCAGGGAGTCTTCTAAATTCTCAATGAAGTCTTTTAAATTAGTAAAAGTTGTGGGAGTGAGTATTTATTTTGGGAACTGAAGAGGCAGCTGAGTTCCACCCCTGGTTAGCCTATGAGGACACAAGGCCTCAAAAAATGTAATGACCCTGGGAGTATGTATAAATCTCAGACAGTGTGCCATAGTTTGTGTGCTCCCAGAGACAGATGCTGAGATGAGGGTTCTAGTGCAAATAGTTTATTTGGGAGGAGAAGAAACCCCAACTAGGAAGGGAGGAAATGAGACAAGGAAGGAAAGGCAGCCGCAAAATGTTCATTATTAAGCCATGTACCACTGTGGGTGACTGGACTTAATCCTGTTGGGGAAAAGGAAGCCAGTGTGAAACATATACCTCAGAGTTATTCTCCCCGAAAGACTGGGGTAGTTATGTATCATTCCTGTCAATCATTGGTTAAGGGCTACTCTCAGAGGGTATTTCTTGGCACTTCTGCCCTAAGAGATAGAAGTAAATATGCAGGTGCTGGAAGCTGAAAGCTAAATGAGGATATGTACAGGGCACCAACATCATCTGCCCCAGTGGAATTTTGATTTCCATTGGCTCTGGAATTGACAGGAGTTTCAAGAGAAGTCCACTAGATTTCTGAAGCTCAGAGGAACTTCCAATGTCTCCTGAACTGCATTATAGTATTTTACTTAGTTTTAAATTTACACCCACAAAGCACTGATTTTTTTAAATAAAGTCTTTACACAGATATGGCTGGGAAATAAAGTCATGTGAGAGTGAGCCAGATACGCATTTTTCCCCTGAATCATTCAGCTTCTAATGATTCTCTTCTAAATGTCCACTTTCTTTGTCCAAAGTCTTTCTATATTGAGATGGTTTCTCTTTTGCATAATGCCACTAAAATTAGTTTAAAGACCCTTGCCCTCCAATTTTTAATGCATAACCTTTAAAATGATATTTAAAGACATCTGTTTTCGCCAAGAATTGCTTATCTATTTGAAATGCTCTTACTTCTGTCTCTATTTCTATAATTCCATAATCTGCAGTATTAGGGTTTTATTCTTCTTGTTTTTGAAAAGAAAGAAAAAAATCCAGATGCAGCCCAAACAGAAAAGATTCCTAGAATTATAAAGAAATGCAGATACCATTCCATTGTCAGCATAACACTTTTAAACATATGCACACCCCTTACTCCAATTCTAGTAGCTAAAAGCTTAACTGCTTAACCATCTCACGTGGTATTGAGTAGTCTCTATAGGCATCATGTTTGATATGTGTAAATGTTCAATACATACCTATAAACTGATGTGTAGGAAAAAGAAAAACGATCACTTCATTTATTTTGAAATGATACACTTAAAGTTTAATAGAAACAGAAATGTGAATAAATTCAATAATTTGGGGAATATGCATTATCCTTCTTTCAATCATCTCTCTAAAAGTTATTAATTTTTGGTTTTCCATCTAGTGTTTCATTTAGCTTTTTATTTTCTCATAGTTTCAACCCCAGTATTGAATTTTCTTTGGCCTGAAAACATTTTAGTTCCTTTCCCAGTGAACAACGACTTCCTTTTCTTCCATCCTTTAACTTCCACAATAGAGTCTCTAATACTGGGGGCCATCCCGGCCTCCATGATTATGAAGACAGCTCTGGTTCTCTTCCTTCATAGTTCCACAAGGGTTATCAACCTGCTTTTTCTCTACTTCAGGTAGAAGTTTTTCTTCTGTACCAATTATCCTCCTATCTTTGTCCTCTGAAGAATTGGTCTTCCACTCCCAGCTATTTTCTCTCTTAGGGTAAGTTTTCTGTCTGGGTCATTTTGCTTATTTCTCTACCCTCTTAAAAACTGGATTCCTTTGCCTTAGAGGATTCTCAATTTCACATACTATTTGACATGTTTAAAATTTCTTCGATTCTAAGAGAATTTTGTTTTGCTGCTATTTGAGAAGCGCAAAGCAGGTCATCAGTTCAAAAACACAGAAACATATGTTACCTAAAGAAAGAACCCACAGCTTTATTTTGCAGGTGCTATAAAAATCATCTTGTGGTGAATTATCCAACTGGGTTTTATCTCCCCTTAACCACTAGTAGGTACAAATTCTGGAAATTATGAACACTGCAAACACTTTACCAATGATTAAGAAGTATTTCTTAATTATAGTCAACTAGTGCTGTAATTTGTTGGCTATACCCTAATATTTATCTTCCTAACAACACTAAAGATGATTGACTACATATATGAAAACAGATTCTTTATGAAAATAACTTTCATTGCCTAAATATTTGTCTTAAGAACACCAATATTTTGTTAGAAAAGGTTGACAGTTGTCACAAACCCGTGGTATAGGAGGACAGGACAATGACATCCAGAAGATAGGAATGGAGTACACAATGACCTTTTGACTCACCCATGAAATGATTATTCTCATATAATCAATTAAGAAGAGGGAACCCTGGCAATCCCACAGAATGAGTGTAATCTTTCCTGCCATGGGGCAGAACATGTATGTACTTGGAGGGATTCAGACTTTTCCCCAAACTGTAGTAGCAGGTAATAGGGAATTCAAGTCAGAGCAAAACTTTTTGAGATTGCCTAGAGACTCTCTCCACCTACCCTCTGGACTTGACAGTAAAACCAAGAAAGCATATACAGTAGCAAATCTGGCAAGGAGAGACTTTGGCCAAGTTTCCTATCCTGGGCCACCAGGAATATTTTCTCATTTAACCTATACACATGAAGCTACTATGGTTTCTTCATCCTTCTCAGCTGAGTCATTGTAATTAGAAGGGGGTTCAAATCAAGATCAGTATCAAGCCTACACTTCAGGGAGCTGACAGCCCCTCAGACTGCATAGACTGCAGAGGGGGAGAGTGTTGGTCCTTTATAAGTGATTAGGCAGTGACTAATTACTGACTGACCATGGTGACAGGCATTCAGGTGGGAGGATTCCAGGCCTCCTAGTTGATGATGGAGGGATGTTTCTTAGCTGTTGTTATGTTTTATCTTCTCAAATATGTTACTGTTATTTGATATGTGACAACAGATTTCTGTTCTGTCCTTCACTCCCTGCCCTCTGCACCCTTTCTGCACAGTTAAGCAGTGTTTTATTTTCTGCCTTCTAGCCCCTCTATACACATGTACTATAAAATACAGTGGCATTATTCAACATTCATTGAGAGTAGAAGACTTTGTAGTTTACGATGGTGATATTGATATCCGTACTCATCAGTTTGTATAGATATATGCGATACTAAAAAACTTTAGTTGGCAAGAATTTTTTGAGCATCTAACTATCTAATATTAACCACTGAGGAATAGAAATCATCTTAGTAATAATAAAGCATCAACCCTGCCCTCAAAGAATCTATAATCTAATGGGCAAGTAAGCAAGTTGCTGTAGCGTGATATCAACCTACACAGAGAGTGCTGAGAAAGGACCCCTAACCCAGACTCGGGATGAAGGGATATGAAATAGAGTATAAATATTACATGGTGGGCCTCTTGGAGGAGAAGATGCCTGAATTATGTTTACAAGGATGAACAGGAAATATTTAAAATGAGCACAGGAGGACAATCTAGGCTGATAATCAAGAAGATAACATGATATGCTTTAGGAATCTAACAAGTATGGCTTAAGTACGCTTTAGGGAACTAGTAAGTATGGGTCAGGCATGTTGAGAGTTGAGGCAGAAAAGATAGGCTGGTGTGGGATCATGGAGATCCTTAGATGCCATGACCAGGAGCCCAGTATCTAACAAGGTGGGAGACAGAAAACCAATGAATGATGCTATGGACTGAATTGAGTCCCTTCCTCAAATTTATATTTTGAAGCCCTAACCCCCAAATACAGTCAGCCCTAGCCCTGACTGTATTTGAAGATGGGTGTTTTAGGAAATAATTCAGGTTAAATAAGGTCATAAAAGTAGGGTCCTAATATGATAGGATTGGTAGCTTTATAAGAAGAGAAAGAGATCACTCTCTTTTCATTTCTCTATCTCTAGATACAGATATAAATAGATAGAGATATAGATATAGACAGATACAGGTATAGACAGATAGAGATAGAGATAGATAGATTGATATAGATATACAGATAAACAATAATAGATATAGATATATCTACATGTACCCACAGAGGAAAACCTACATAAGAACATAGGTAGAAGGCAGCTGTCTGCAAGCCAGAAAGGATTCTCACCAGACCCTGACCATGCTGGAACCCTGATCTCGGACTTCTGGCCTCCAGTACGGTGAGAAAGTAAATTTCTGTTGTTTAAGCCACCTAGTCTGTGGATTTTGTTATGGAAACCTGAGCAAACTAAGACAAATGATGTTAAATAGGGAAGGGGCATGATCAGATGTATATTACGTGAAGAGGTTACTATTAGATAGAGTAGTAGTAGAATGCAGAGGGAGTAAGACTAGAGGTAGATCATTTAGGAGGCTGCATATTACCCAAATAACAAGCAAGGAGAACCTCAACTAAGGTGTGGGCAAAGGGATGGAGTGAAGACACTGGAATGGAGAACTTAGTGACACAATGGATGCTGTGGATAAAAGTTTGAAGTTAGGATGTTAAAATTCTGTCTTATGCTTGGTTTATATGAAGAAAACTTTTCAGACAAATTGTCCACTTTGTAAGTGTTATTTAATACAACCCAGAAATCTGCTTAATTGGGTACATGAAAGCTGCAGCGTGTCACAAAATGCTGAAAGCAAATGAAAGAGTAAAGTCATTGCTGTCAGTTCCTATGGATTCCTGTTCTTCTCACAGGCTGTCTAGCTCATGGCTGTCTTACACACTGGCTCAGTGGGTAAGCCAGTGTCAATTCAAGTTGTAAACATCTGAAAAGATAAATTTCAATCTTGATTTTTTTTTTAATATAAATAGAAGTCCTAATATTTTCTTCCTTCACTTCACCTGCTCACCTGTGGTTTGTATCATACCCTGGAAAAGGCTGGTATACTGACATTTGCCAATCAGTGAACTGACTGTGACAGAAAGGGAGAGAAAAGTGATAGGAAAAGGATTTCAACTTGGACCATACTGAGTCTGAAATGCCTATGAGACATCCAAGTAATAACCAGTAGATAGTTGTATATTCAGGTTTAGATACCTGAGATCTAGAGAGATCTGCACGGAAACCATCAGTATCCTATTGGTTATTTATACCTAGAAAAGGATGGCATTACCCATAAAATAGTTTGTAGTATAAGGAGAGAAGAAGGCCATGGATGGGTACCTGAAGAACATGAAGAATAAGAAGCCAAGGAGGAAGAAGATCCCAGGAATGAGTTTGAGAATAAGAATAGCTAATATGTATATAATACTACATACCTAGCAATGTTCTTAATGCCTCTAGATGTGCTATTTCAATTTTCACAACTCCTGGAAGTAGATACCATTGTTACCCTCACTGTTTTACACAGAAATTTTAACTGGTACCCTTGAGTTCACACAACAATTGAAGGAGTCAGAATTTGAACACAGGCAATCTGTCTCCAGAGTCAGAATAATTAACCATTATTTCACCTAAGTAGGATGAAAACCAGAGAAAAACATGTCACAGAAAGTAGTGTGAGGAAAAATTTCAAGAATAAGATAATAGTCAATAGTGGCAACTGCTCAGGTAGGTCATGTAAGATAAGGGTTGAGATGCATGCATTGGATTTAAACACAGAGGAGCCACATTGTTGAGGACGGTTTGAGACAGTGGAGACATGGAGGTGGGTAGCAAGGCTGGGAGATGAGTTTAATGAGAAGATACATGACTGGGAGGAGAGGCTGTGAAAACACTAACTGTTCAACAGTCTTTCCAGAAATTGAACTCTCAGAAAAACGAGAGATGAGATGGCTGTTAGAAGAAAGATACAGGTGTATGGTTTTTAGTTGGCAGCTCCAAATCACTAAGGCACACAGAGGCTAGAACTAACCTTGCTTGCAGACTTACCTAGTATAAAGCTGGGGACTGTATTGAGCCAATTTTTTATTGTCAGATGCCCTAAGAACATGCCAGTTTCCTAGACAGTTTTCTACTTTGTTCAGTAAAACATCTGGAAATGTTGCCTAAAGAGCACATCAAGAAATGTCTTTCAGTTCAATACTATTAACGAAAAATGTCTCTTGGTATATCTAGACCGTACCTTATGTAGGCAGTATGACAGCCTAATCTCCTCATTATTATTAACAGATGACTTCACCTAATCAATAATAAAACAAAACAAAGAAACTATTCAGTATGATATTACCAATTAAACAGTTCACTTTCCAAGTTGAGTTTCCAAAAGAATAAAACATATTTCTTGTTTTGAAAACATTAGCTAGGTCTAGAGTTCTCAAAAATATATGGAAGTAAACAAGCATTCTTGGCAGCCATAAAGAAATAAAAAGAATTAGAAAATAGTGTTATAGAAAATAAGACAAGAGCTCTGTAAAGTGTCTTCGTGGCACAGATGTCCTCAGAAATTCTTGATAAAGAAAAAGGAAAAATGATGTGATGGCACAAGAGCAAAAAGAGATGCTTTGAATGTAATAGTCCCAATGGAATTAATTAAATGTATATTGTGTGTTTGCATGTACATGTGTGTACATATATTTAACTCCAACAAAATCCTAGAAAATATCACTAGGAGAGAAATTTTAAACATATAAACATTTCAATAATATAAAGTAGTACATAATAAGTACTCAGTAAAAGTAGGTATTATTAATGCTGTAAGATAAAATTCATAGTTTTAGACGGTTAAAAGTTAAAAACAATAAATTTAAGAACACAAGATTTAGAAGTCCTGAGGCACGACAAACTATGGGACAGAGACTGAGATATTCTACAACCAAATGTAGTAACCACAGGATCACAGAATAATAGAGCTGGGAGGAATTTTAGGAACAAATAGATGTTCCTTTTACAGATGAGGGAAAGACATAAATCTGTTAGGTTTCTTGTGAACGGCCTACATGTTGAATGGAGAGCTTGCCTCCATGACATGTGGTATTTTACTGGAGAAGAAAGAAATAATATACAGTAGAGGGAAGATTCATTTGTGGTTGACTTAGAATGTTTTACAAGAAATAAGAAGGACATGTTTAAATTACTTATAAGAGAAAGTGTCCTAAAGGCAAGAGCAATTTAACAATGGAATAGCCACCCAAAGAGGTCATTGAGGAAAACATCAATAAGACATTCAGAAAGAGATTAAATATATTTCTAAAGGGAATAATATAAGTGTCTGGCAATAATATGCACTAGGTACAGAGGTCTGAATACAGTGACCTGTCATTTTCCCCATAGTCCCTGTGTCTATGATTCACGTAAAATAATCATGAAAGCAAATAGAGGTAAGGTGAATATCAAAGGGGGAAAAATCATGAGACAAAATAAAATAGGACTACCAGAACTGACATGATAGCACAGAAGAAAACAATTCTTTTTTTAGAGGAAGACCTTACTTAGCAGCATTCTACAGGTACTTTTTTCTGCTTCTGTCTAGAGGAACAATGGCAATACACTCACTTGCCATTCTGTCAAAAGACAAGATGTTTCAGAACTTTTTCTAATCTTTAATAAAAACACAGACTGCCTTTTAGTTTTTATGGTCTCTTCATGGAAGGGACCAAAAATGGAACTTCCATAAAACTTATAAAGAGTCAGAACAAACATCCAATGCATTTAGTAACTTATGAAGGTTTATGCTGACAGCAATAATGTCATAAGGCAGAATCATAAAATCAGAAAGTGTTTCAGCTAGAAGGAACTTTAAAGATCTTTAAGCATAAAGCCTCACATGATTGGAAAACAGAAGCATGGGCTTATTCATGCTCAGTGCTAAGGCACATTTTAGAATATAATCATCCACACCATTATTCCCATCACAGTGAGCTAAAACGCACTCCAAGAAAACATAGGTGAATATTAATATTATCTTACTATGCGAAAAATCTGTCTAAGCAGGAAGTGAAACACAGAAACCATAATAGAAAATAATGATTTTGATTACATTAAAATTTTAAATTTCTATATGTCAGTAATCAACATAAATAATGTTGAAGATCAAATAACAAGGTAGAAAAGTGAATTTGAAATACATATTACAGGCAAAGTTAACGTAACTACTATATACACAGCCTTTTGACATTCACAAGAGAAAGACAAACACCCAGTTTTTCCACATATGGAAAAGATTCAGATGTTCACACACACTCATACAGATACAAGTAACTATGACCATACTAAGCTTCATCACAAATCAACATGCAAATTAAATAAGATTGTTTTAATTGATCAAAGTGGTAGGGATTCTTTAAAAATAAGAACATAATTTTGATGAGAAATTATATTTTTATGAGAAAAACAAACAATCATATCCTGTTGATGACATAAAAATTTATGAAATTTATGAAAACTTTCTGGAGAATAATTTGGGAACACAGATCAAAAATCCTTATTTTGCATATTCTTTTACCCAAAATTCTAAATAATTTTCTAAAGAAAATAATTACGAGTGAGAAAAAAATGGAGTTACAAGGATATTTATCCCAGCACAGTTTATAGCAAAGCAAAATGAGGTAACTTTGGCAAGTTTTTTCTAGTGACCCCTTGATGGCTCCAAGTGCTTATTCTCTAATTTCAAACAAACAATCCAGTGAGTTACGCTTCTAGACTTATAAGCTTGAGTATAAAACTTCTCCTCTGAATTTTATTAGATTAATTTCACGCTGTTAAACTCTTAAGTGTACCTGAAAAATAGTGGAAGACAAAGTTTATGTACAATGAAAAATGCGATACATTCCGAAATAATTCTTAAAGTGCTATATTTTCCCAAGATATTTCAAGAAAATATTTATGTTAGAGATACAGGGATCTCATATACTCCTTGAGTAATAAAACTTTTAGGCATATTCTTAGTGTTTCATTGTGATTGTGTTATTTTAAACAAATTCAAGTTTTATCTTACTCAAAAAAAATAACGCGGCATCAGTGTTTCCTGAGTATAAATTCTAAACTCTAATTGAAAGTAGTATACAAAAGTCTCTTTGATGGTAATTCATGGAAAATGGCTTAGCTCTTAAGTAATTCCCTTTGGTAGGTTCTACTGTTAAATGAAAAGTAGAAAAGATTCTGTCCATTGACTTTATAGTTATGTTGTCACTTAATTCTAAGTGCTTAAATTAAAGGAACACTGAAACAAAATATCATGGAACCAATACAATTTTCTTGAATAATACAGGATTTGTTCTTGTTTTTAAATTTTTGAAAAAAAAAAGAATTATTACTAGTGTTTTCCTTCTTTAATTTCTTGTCAAATGGGAAACTGATACTATGGTATACCTTTTTTTTTGTACACAGTAGTGCATGATACTGAGAATGTATTTTCATTATTAATAATTATATGGATGGTATAAATATTGGTTTCTTTGCCAAAAGAAATGCTAAAAAGAAAAGGAGACTGTAACCTTATTTTCTATCTTAGTTATTAAGTAATTAATTAAATAAATTTTAGTTAGGGTCTACTCTGATCCAGTCACCAATTTAGGCAGGGAGAGTATTGTTTCTGACAGAATGTGTTTTAGGATAAAATGAGAGAAGATAGTCATGAAAGATCAAAAAATAATCTTAATTTGAATAATTACTTTTACAATGAAGATAAATACAAAGTGTGTGGGAGCCTAGGAGGATTGCTTTGGTCTACCTTGGGACTTACAGAAGAAGCCACAGAGATGATTGTCTTTGATCTGAGACTCCAAGTAGACAAGCTAAGTTTAGTAGGAAGGTGGTAGTACTGTTAGTGTCTCAAACGGAGAGGTCAGCTTGATGAAAGAAACAGTGGTTCAGAAGAGCATGGTGTGTCCTGGAAATGCTAGTATTTGAATATTGCTGTGCCAAATGAAGAGTGGCAGAAGACAGAACCGGAGCAGTGAGGCAAAGGATGTTCTTGAAATGTAGAGCATTCCTATGCTTACAAGCATGGTGGTGTGGCTGGGAGGAGGACAGACAAGCATCTTGGGCCAGGGTGTAGACACGCTACATCAAGAACTCAGATATTTCATATCTATGAATTTCAGTATGTCTGCTATTCATGTGAGGTATTTCCAGGGCACCATTGTTGGGAAGTCACTGAGCAATGGGTTATAGAACTTATATATAGATGTTTGCATTCATTTCTTTGGTTACAACTGCTTGGTTGAACCTCTTGGGAGGAGCCAAAGGGAAGTTGAGAATTGTGATTCACCTCAGCTGTGCTTCATCCCCATTCTTGTGACTTCATACGCACTGTAAGTCACTACAAGCTGTGAAATCAGAACAGGTTTTTTAATATTTCAGAGATAACTACATGAGTTGGAATCAGTGGTATAGCTTTTGAGTAAAACAGTCAGTTCTGTAATCAAATCTTGGCACCACCATAATTCTCTGAGTCCACTTATTTCCCTTTATAAAAGATTAAAATAACCTACTTTAACAGAGTAGTTGAGGGTTATAAGAAATAGAGAAATGTATCTGACATTTATTAGGTAAATGCTATTTTTATTATTCAGCTTCCCATTGCAGAGAAGTAGGGCTCATTAGAGTAACGATGGATTCAACATATAGTCTAATATGTTCCCCAGGACCAAGTTTGGAGACCCTGAATTTTTAAAACTGCCTTAAGTGGGGCTTAAGCCAAGAGTCTAGTAAAGTGGTACAGCACCTTGACACTTTATTTTAAACAGTTAAAATGAAATACATATTAGATCCTCTACTTCCCTAAGGAGCAGCCACTAGGTTTTATATTCCTACACATTAGCCTATTGGATAAATAAACACAATAAAACAATGGTGCACTTTTTCTGTTTTTACATTCTGATAGAAATATCTTGAAAATGCTTTGAGTGTGAGTAGTTTTCTAAATATAGCTCTCTACACTAACATGTCTCTTTCATTTAATATGAAACCTATACACAAAGCTATGGAGGCATAGAGGATTTTTATCCATTCGTATGATCAAATACATGTGAGCATAGTGGCCAATTTAGGTCAATTCTGCCAACCTCCACATTCCTTTCTCCCCCTCTCAGGAAATATCTAATTTATGAGCAGAAATGTGAAATGTTCAATTGAGTCAAAATGAAATGATAAGTAGAAATACCCAACTGTATTTCAGGCAGAATGAAAGGAAATCCTGATTCCAGAATCCTAACAACTGTTAAGACAGCACAGGTAGGGAAGGCCAGACTGTGGCTCGCTTGCAACAACAACAAAACTCTAATCTTTAAGTAATGGCATCAGAGTAATTTCAAACAGATTAGAGGATTTGAAAAGCTCCCAGATTAAGCAGCTCATATTTCTTTTCCTTCCCTCCAGGGAATACTTATTTGGTATCTAAAGTTTATCTCACAATACATTTGTTCTCATTTTTCCAATGTATGACCGAAGCATCCATGGACAAATACAAAATACAGTACATGTCATTAAAAACTATTTTCTCCTTTAATACTTTGGCTCTTCTGAAATAAATAACTGGAGAAATTATCCAGGAGGATTTTGTTAATTATTACGAAGAAAAGAGAAAAATTATATCAAGGGTGAAAGGATCTACAGAGAATTTTAATTTCAAAAACTTTTTTAAACTGTAAGATCTCATAAGTTACATAATTCACAGTTTTCCTTTTATTAAACAGAGACCTTATAATGCTTTTGTATTTTCTTGCCACTGATAAAAGATAGCAACAGGGAACAAATAATTATACCAAGTATTTATCAATTTATCATTTTATTCCATTTTACGGTGCATCTCCCATTATGGGAACTATAGATTTTGTATGTGGCTCTGCTTAAGACTAAGCTTTATAAGTAATATATTTTCTCATTTTAATTAAAGGGAGCAGTTGTATTAGTTGTGGGGGCTGAGGTGTCAAGAGGGGAGAATAGAATGCATTCATAGAAAATGTTCTTATTTTACAGTATGAAACTGTAAGACCCATTTTTAACCATCCTTCTGAACAGTGCTTGTGTAGTTTATAAAGACTCATGTCTTAACATGACTAGAAAATAAGATTAAAATTAGGGAGGGACCTTCAAGATGGTGGAGTAGTAAGACGTGGAGTTCACCTTCCTCCCCAAAAATACATTAAAAATACATCTACATGTGGAACAACTCCTACGGAACACCTACTGAACGCTGGCAGAAGACCTCAGACTTCCCAAAAGGCAAGAAACTCCCCACGTACCTGGGTAGGGCAAAGAAAAAACAAAAAACAGAGACAAAAGAATAGGGACCGAACCTGCACCAGTGGGAGGGAGCCGTGAAGGAGGAAAGGTTTCCACACACTAGGAAGCCTCTTTGCGGGTGGAGACTGCGGGTGGCGGAGGGGGGAGGCTTCAGAACCACGGAGGAGAGCACAGCAACAGGGGTGTGGAGGGCAAAGCGGAGAGATTCCCACACAGAGGATCATTGCCGACCAGCACTCACCAGCCTGAGAGGCTTGTCTGCTCACCCGCCAGGGCGGGCAGGGGTTGGGAGCTGAGGCTCGGGCTTTGGAGGTCAGACCCCAGGGAGAGGACTGGGGTTGGCTGAGTGAACACAGCCTGAAGGAGGTTAGTGCACCACAGCTAGCCAGGAGGGAGTCCGGGAAAGTCTGGAACTGCCTAAGAGGCAAGAGATCATTGTTTCCGGGTGCATGAGGAGAGGGGATTCAGAGCACCACCTAAACGAGCTCCAGAGACAGGCGCAAGCCGCGGCGATCAGCGTGGACACCAGAGTTGGGCATAAAACGCTAACGCTTCTGCTGCAGCCACCAGGAAGCCTATGTGCAAGCACAGGTCGCTATCCACACCTCCCCTCCTGGGAGCCTGTGCAGCCCACCACTGCCAGGGTCCCATGATCCAGGGACAATTCCCCAGGAGAACACACAGTGCGCCTCAGGCTGTTGCAACGCCATGCTGGCCTCTGCCGCCATAGGCTCGCCCCACATTCCGTACCCCTCCCTCCCCCCAGCCTGAGTGAGCCAGAGCCCCTTAATCAGCTGCTACTTTAACCCCGCCCTGTCTGGGCAGGGAAGAGATGCCCTCAGGTGACCTACAGGCAGAGGCAGGGCCAAATCCAAAGCTGAAACCCAGGAGCTGTGCAAACAAGGAAGAGAAAGGGAAATTTCTCCAGGCAGCCTCAGGAGCAGTGGATTAAATCTCCACAATCAACCTGATGTACCATGCATCTGTGGAATACCTGAATAGACAACGAATCATCACAAAATTGAAGCGGTGGACTTTGGGAGCAACTGTAGACTTGGGGTTTGCTTTCTGTGCCTAATTTGTTTCTGGTTTTATGTTTATTTTACTTTAATATTTAGAGCTTATTATCATTGGTAGAGTTATTTATTGATTTGGTTGCTTTCTTCCTTTTTTTATATATATATTTTTTCTTTTTCTCTTTTTGTGAGTGTGTATGTGTATGCTTTTTTGTGTGATATTGTCTGTATATCTTTCCTTTTGTCCTAGGGTTCTGTCTGTCTGTTTTTGTTTGTTTGTTTGTTTTGTATAGCTTTTAGCACTTGTTATCATTGGTGGATTTGTTTTTTGGTTTGGTTGCTCTCTTCTTTCTTTTTCTTAACTTTTTTATTAAAAAAATTTTTTTTAATAACTTTATTTTATTTCATTATTTTCTTTCTTTTTTTCCTCCCTTTTCTTCTGAGCCAAGTGGCTGACAGGGTTTTGGTCCTCCGCCTGGGTGTCAGGCCTGAGCCTCTGAGGTGGGAGAGCCAAGTTCAGGACATTGGTGCACCAGAGACCTCCCAGCCCCATGTAATATGAAATGGTGAAAGCTCTCCCAGAGAGCTCCATCTCAACGCTAAAACCCAGCTCCACTCAAAAAACAGCAAGCTACAGTGCTGGACATCCTTTGCCAAACAACTAGCAAGACAGGAACACAACCCCACCCATGAGCAGAGAGGCTACCTAAAATCTTAATAAGTTCACAGACACCCCAAAACACACCACTGGACACGGTCCTGCCCACCAGAAAGACAAGATCCAGCCTCAACCACCAGAAAACAGGCACCAGTCCCCTCCACCAAGAAGCCTACACAGCCCACTGAACCAACCATACCACACAAGAGAAGGAAAAGACCTACAATAACACACACAAAACAATTAAGAAAATGGTAACAGGAACACACATATCGATAACTACCTTAAATGTAAATGGATTAAATGCTCCAACCAAAAGACATAGACTGGCTGAATGGACACAAAAACAAGACTGTATATATGCTATCTACAAGAGACCCACTTCAGACCTAGGGACACATACAGACTGAAAATGACGGGATGGAAAAAGATATTCCATGCAAATGGAAATCAAAAAAAGCTGGAGTAGCAATTCCCATATCAGACAAAATAGACTTTAAAGTAAAGACTATTACAAGAGACAAAGACGGACACTACATAATGATGAAGGGATCAATCCAAGAAGAAGATATAACAATTGTAAATATTTATGCACCCCAAATAGGTGCACCTCAGTACATAAGGCAAATGCTAACAGCCATAAAAGGGGAAATTGACAGTAACACAATAAGAGTAGGGGACTTTAACACCCCACTTTCACTAATGGACAGATCATCCAAAATGAAAATAAATAAGGAAACACAAGCTTTAAATGACATATTAAATTAGATGGACTTATTTGATATTTATAAGACATTCCATCCAAAAACAACAGAATACACTTTCTTCTCAAGTGCTCATGGAACATTCTCCAGGATAGATCATATCTTGGGTCACAAATCAAGCATTGGTAAATTTAGGAAAATTGAAATCGTATCAAATATCCTTTCCGGGGCTTCCCTGGTGGCGCAGTGGTTGGAAATCCGCCTGCCAATGCAGGGGACACGGGTTCGTGCCCCGGTCTGGGAAGATCCCACATGCCGCGGAGCGGCTGGGCCCGTGAGCCACAACTACTGAGCCTGCTCATCTGGAGCCTGTGCTCCGCAACGGGAGAAGCCGCGACAGTGAGAGGCCCGCGCACCACGAGGAAGAGTGGCCCCCGCTCTCCGCAACTGGAGAAAGCCCTTGCACAGAAACTAAGACCCAACACATCCAAAAATAAATAAATAAATAAATTTAAAAATATATATATCCTTTCCAACCACAACATTATGAGACTAGGTACCAATTACAGGAAAAAATCTGTAAAAAATACAAACATATGGAGGCTAAACAGTACACTACTAAATAACCAGGAGGTCATTGAAGAAATCAAAGAGGAAATCGAAAAATACCTAGAAAGACATGACAACAAAAACATGATGACCCAAAACCTACAGGATGCAGCAAAAGCAGTTCTAACAGGGCAGTTTATAGCAATACAATCCTACCTCAAGAAAAAAGAAACAGCTCAAATAAACAACCTAACCTTACACTTAAAGCAATTAGAGAAAGAAGAACAAAAAACCCCTGAAAGTTAGCAGAAGGAAAGAAATCATAAAGATCAGAGCAGAACTAAATGAAAAAGAAATGAAGGAAATGATAGCAAAGATAAATAAAACTAAAAGCTGGTTCTTTGAGAAGATAAACAAAATTGATAAAGGATTAGCCAGACTCATCAAGAAAAAAAGGGAGAAGACTCAAATCAATAGAATTAGAAATGAAAAAGGAGAAGTAACAACTGACACTGCAGAAATACAAAGGATCATGAGAGATTACTACAAGCAGCTATATGCCAATAAAATGGACAACCTGGAAAAAATGGATAAATTCTTAGAAAAGCACAAACTTCCAAGACTGAACCAGGCAGAAACAGAAAATATAAACAGACCAATCACAAGCACTGAAATTGAAACCATGATTTAAAATCTTCCAACAAACAAAGGCCCAGGACCAGATGGCTTCACAGGTGAATTCTATCAAACATTTAGAGAAAAGCTATCACCTATCCTTCTCAAAGTTCCAAAATATAGCAGAGGGAGGAACACTCCCAAACTCGTTCTACAAAGCCACCATCACCCTGATACCTAAACCAGACAAAGATGTCATGAAAAAAGAAAACTACAGGCCAATATCACTGATGAACATAGATGCAAAAATCCTCAACAAAATACTAGCAAACAGAATCCAACAGCACATTAAAAGGATCATACACCACGATCAAGTGGGGTTTATCTCAGGAATGCAAGGATTCTTCAATATATGCAAATCAGTGTGATACACCATATTAACAAATTGAAGGAGAAAACCATATGATCATCTCAATAGATGCAGAAAAAGCTTTAGACAAAATTCAACACCCATTTACCACTGCAACAAAAAGAATAAAATACCTAGGAATAAACCTACCTACGGAGGTAAAAGACCTGTATGCAGAAGACTATGAGACACTGATGAAAGAAATTAAAGATGATACAAACAGTTGGAGAGATAGACCATGTCCTTGGATTGAAAGAATCAACATTGTGAAAATGACTATACTACACAAAGCAATCTACAGAGTCAATGCAATCCCTATCAAACTACCAACGATATTTTTCACAGAACAAAAAATTTCACAGTTTGTATGAAAACACAAAAAGACCCCGAATAGCCAAAGCAATCTTGAGAAAGAAAAACGGAGTTGGAGGAATCAGACTCCCTGACTTCAGACTATACTACAAAGCTACAGTAATCGAGACAGTATGGTACTGGCACAAAAACAGAAATACAGATCAGTGGAACAGGATAGAAAGCGCAGAGATAAATCCACACACCTATGGTCACCTTATTTTTGATAAAGGAGGCAAGAATATACAATGGAGAAAAGACAGCCTCTTCAATAAGTGGTGCTGGGAAAACTGGACAACTACATGTAAAAGAATGAAATTAGAACACTCCCTAACACCGTACACAAAAATAAATTCAAAATGGATTAAAAACCTAAATGTAAGGCCAGACACTATAAAACTCTTAGAGCAAAACATAGGCAGAACACTCTATGACATAAATCACAGCAAGATCCTTTTTGACCCACCTTCTAGAGAAATGGAAATAAAAAACAAAATAAACAAATGGGACCTAATGAAACTTAAAAGCTTTTGCACAGCAAAGGAAACCATAAACAAGAAGAAGAGGCAGCCCTCAGAATGGGAGGAAATATTTGCAAATGAAGCAACTGACAAAGGATTAATCTCCAAAACATACAAGCAGCTCATGCAGCTCAATATCAAAAAAAACAAACAACCCAATCCAAAAATGGGCAGAAGACCTTAATTTCTCCAAAGAAGATATACAGATTGCCAACAAACACATGAAAGAATGTTCAACATCACTAATCATTAGAGAAATGCAAAGCAAAACTACAATGAGGTATCACCTCACACCAGTCAAAATGGCCATCATCAAAAAATCTACAAACAATAAATGCTGGAGAGGGTGTGGAGAAAAGGGAACCCTCTTACACTGTTGGTGGGAATGTAAATTGATACAGCCACTATGGAGTACAGTATGGAGGTTCTTTAAAAAGCTAAAAGTAGAACTACCATATGACCTAGCAATCCCACTACTGGGCATATACCCTGAGAAAACCATAATTCAAAAAGAGTCATGTACCACAATATTCATTGCTGCTCTGTTTACAATAGCCAGGACATGGAAGCAACCTAAGTGTCCACCAACAGATGAATGGATAAAGAAGATGTGGCCCATATATACAATGGAATATTACTCAGCCATAAAAAGAAACAAAATTGAGTTATATTTAGTAAGGTAGATGGACCTTGAGACTGTCATACAGAGTGAAGTAAGTCAGAAAGAGAAAAACAAATACCTTATGCTAACATATATACATGTAATCTAAAAAAAAAAAAAAAAATGGTTCTGAAGAACCCAGGGGAAGGACAGGAATAAAGACGCAGATGTAGAGAATGGACTTGAGGACACAGGGAGGGGGAAGGGTAAGCTGGGACGAAGTGAGAGAGTGACATGGACATATATACACCACCAAATGTAGAATTGGTAGCTAGTGGGAAGCAGCCGCATAGCACAGGGAGATCAGCTCGGTGCTTTGTGACCACCTATTGAGGTGGGAGAGGGAGGATGGGAGGGAGACGCGAGAGGAAGGAGAAATGGGGGTATATCTATATGTATAGCTGATTCACTTTGTTATACAGCAGAAACTAACCCACCATTGTAAAGCAATTATACTCCAATAAAGATGTTAAAAAAAAAAGATTACAATTAGACACAAGTAGGCAGAAATATTTTAAATTTATATATAAATGGTTCTAAGAAAATAAGTATTAGAGTGATATTCTGGCAATGATCTCACAAAATTCTTAAATATTCTTTTTGTATTTTATGTTTAACTCACAAATAGTATTACTATTTCATCATATTTAAATTTAATTAATCAATTTACAAATGTAGGTTATAAACACTTTGGAGCGATTCAAATGTGTACTAAATGTGATAGTATTTCAGTTATACTCTTCACTGAGGATTCATGCACATGAACAGAAACAACTCATGACCTTCAGGGTAAGAAAGATGAGTACACTATAGTGATCACTAATGATATGTTCTCTCCTCTCTGTTTCCTACACAGGCATCGAAAAACATCAGAAGACTTCAATATAAAGATATTAATTCAAGTTTATGTATTTAACTTCCCCTCTTACCCAAATCCTATTGGAAAGTCTAAGGAAACATAGAAATAAGAAAGATAGAATTAAAGATGGCAGACCAGCTTAGGTATTATCAAAGAGGCAGATTAAGTAAATTGCCAACCAATGGATAATAGTTTGAATTTCAACCCTGGTGTTATGGGTTGAATTGTTTGCTTCAAAAATTTATATGTTGAAGTCCAACCCTTAGTACCTCAGAAAGTTACTGTTATTTAGAAACAGGGTCTTTAAAGAGGTAATTAAGTTAAAATGAGATAATTAGTGTGAACCCTAGTCCAATATAACTGGTGTTTCTATAAGAAGAGGAAATGAGGACACAGATATGCAGACAGGAAAGACCATATAAAGACCCAGGGAGAAGATGGCCATCTACAAGCCAAGGAAAGAGATCGCAGAAGAAACAAACCCTGCAGACATCTTGATCTTGGACTGTTAGTCTCCAGAACTGTGAGGAAATAAATTTCTGTTGTTTAAGCCAACAAGTCTATGGTAATATGTTATGGCAGCCCTAGCAAACTCATAAGCCTGGCAAAAGAAGGTCCTACCTCAAAAGTAATTGGTAGTATTTTCCAAACAAATATCTGGAAAACCCTTAAGCATGGAACCATATTTGAAAAGATGCTATAACCTCAGTTTGGGATGGCAACAAAGGTAGATAGAGGAGTCAAATTTAGTTGAGCCCCAAGCAACCGGATGCAGCATTTGTCCAGTGATTTCACTTAATGTAAATGAACACTGATGGCTTCTGATTGAGACCTAAAGACAAGAGAGAATGAGGATAGCAATGTAATAGGTAAATTTGGGTTATCATAACAAAAATGAGTTAAAACCAAAAGGTTCAGAACTCCACTTACCTTCCATAGCATTCCTAGTGTTCTAACTGTGAGTTTCCACTGTCACCTGATGCAGACACCTACAAAATCCAACCAGTAGAGGCTGGAGGAAATGTTGGGGAGCAGCTCCAACAGAGAACATATCAAGAAGCTTTGAGAATTTTACAAGAACCCTATGCCTTAGATGACTTCTCTCAAAGTCTACTTGGCACGGAGAACCTGAATAGTTGAGTGGAGACTTGAAGCATCTTGAGTCTGGTGGACTCCCACATTGAACGCAATACACTTCACTCATCTGCAAGTCCAACTGTAGAGTAAGCACCAAAAGGAAAAGGAAAACCACAAGATCAAGAGCCCCTAAAAGGGAGACCAAGATAAATTATGTTAAATATTCCCCTAACTAATGTATACCAGAAGTAGTGGTGAGTAATAAATTCAAAGAAAAAAATACAGTTAAGTATATCTTGATTTTTTTCTAAATTTTAATTCCTAAGTTCTTAGATTCTAATTCTTGGGTTCTAAATTCTTACTTATAAAGTTTACTTTGAACTTTACAACTAGTTGATTGCAATCATTTAAAAAATTATTTGACTAGAAATGATGTAAGCAACAGTGATGTACTGGAATCAGTTTATAACAGCTCACGAGAGTAAATTCAGCATACATTCCTAATTCCACATCTGGTGGCATTGATGCTGATAGCTTGAAATTTGCCATGGCAGAAATATTTACACCATAAAAATCAGCAACTTCTAAAATTCAGGGATTTTTTGTTTTATTCCTCCAGAGAGTTACCTGTTAAGGATTTATCGGTACCCATACTTATAATAATTATATAATGGAGTTTGCAAGTTTGAGGATGAATGAGTCAATTCACCAAAACAATTAAAATACAAGATGTTGAGGATTGACTATAGTAAGAATTGCACAGACATACAGGAAGAAAGCTGTAAAAAGTTATCGAAGAACATAAATGAAAACATACCAAGTAGGTAGGAGTCTAAATTTTATAAAAGATGTCAAACTTCCCCAAAAACTATTCTTTAAATTTATTGTAATTCCAATAAAATATCTACAATTTGGGAGGTTGATCCAGTTAAAGTTTATTTTGTCCATTTGGAGAAAAAAAGAAATGCTAAAGTATAGACAAAAAAAAAATGTTTAGAGCAAAATAATAATAGATTTCTCTTAAAATATTTTATAAACTCATTTTATTAAAAGAATATGGGACTTTCCTGGTGGTGCAGTGGTTAAGAATCCGCCTGCCAATGCAGGGGACAGGGGTTTGAGTCCTGTCCGGGAAGATCCCACATGCCGCAGAGCAACTAAGCCCGTGCACCACAACTACTGAGCCTGCACTCTAGAGCTCACGAGCCACAACTACTGAGCCTGTGCACCACAACTACTGAAGCCCATGTGCCTAGAGCCAATGCTCTGCAACTAGAGAAGCCACAGCAATGAGAAGCCTGTGCACAGCAATGAAGACCCAACGCGGCCAAAAATTAATTAATTAATTTTAAAAATAAAATAAAAGAATATGACAATGAAAAATAATGATTATATCCTTGGAACAATGTGGGGTACAGGAAGAGATAGATACTTAAATTTATTATATAAAAAAAGATAGCATTTCAAATTTATTATATTAAAAAAGATAGCATTAAATTTATTATATAAAAAAGATAGCATTTCAAATCCATGAATGAAAGGGCACATTGTTTTATAAATAATATTGGAAGAATTGGCAACAGTTGAGAAAAAAGTTAGATCCTTGTCTCACACCACTCTATTATGTTGAAGAAGCAGGACTTATAGGTCACAATTATAAACTAACTTTGTCTTGTCTCCATTTTCCTTTAAATATGATCTGAGGTCTGCTGATATCTGTTTGCCCCCATTGGTGACCCTTTGGGACAAGACCTAAGCTGACCCCACCTGGTGTGCTTTTGTGCTGAGGGGCATAGTGAAGGAACTTTTGATCATAGGAAACATTCAGGAAACTCTGTTCTGAGAAATTCTGGGAATGCAAATCAGCCAATCAGCAGCAATCTGTCCTTCATTCTAAAATCAAAGAACCTAGTAAGCTAGTCACTTGTCCCTTAAGTTCTCCATCATGCATCAGACATCTATCCACCATGTCCTGAAACTTTAGAGGACACATTGAACTTGCTAAATGATATCCTTAAAGAGAAGGGAGACCCACCTATGCCATCCCTCCCCCTGACAATGATAGTGAGATTCATAGGACACTAGGAGCTTTATTGCAAGAACATCCATTCCTTTAATTAGCAAATCGTGACCCTCGTCTATCCTTGATGTAGTTGAGAGGTTGAAGAGTCCTGCAACCATTATGATACAAAATTGCACTGGCTGCATCATGTTCTGGTCCCTCTAGATAATTTAGCATATGGTATCTATTGTATCTTGGCACCTTAACACAACTTTAATTGTAGGATCATGTTGTACATATTTATAAAAATAAATTCAAAATGGAGTTAATATACCATGAAGTATTAGAAGAATATATGAAGACATATTTATAATCTTGAATAAGAAAGGACCTTCTAATCTTAAAGGGTAGAAATTTTAAAAGATCTATAGATTTGACTAAATAAAAGAGTATACTGAAGGAGACAGAATATTTAAAAGCAAATTACAAACTCAGAAAAACACATGCAACATAAATGACAAATAAAGGGTTAATATCCTTATAGTATAAAGATTAGCACAATAGAAAATGGCAAAAGTGGCATAAACAGGCAAGTCACTAAAGAAGAAATATGCATGGCCTTTAAATATATGAAAAGATATTAATCTCACTAATAAATGAATGTAAATTAAAACAACAGTGAGGATTTTTGTCTATCAGGTTGGCAAATATTACAAAGATTGATAGTTCTTAGTGTCGTTAATTTGGGGCAACAAGCATTCTCACACACTGTTGATGGAATTAGTATATTTTAGCAAATTTTTGGTTGGTAATCTGGTATAATTTATCAATTTATAAATGTATCAATTTATATCACATGCATTGCCTTTGACCCAGTGCAGTGATGCACCACCCAGACCCCCTTGTAGGAACTCATTCCCCCAGCTGCTGGGAGGGCTGCTGGCAGACAGCCCGCAGCTGTCAACAGTCTTCAGGAGTCCGAAAGAGAGCCACCTTGCTGAAAGGCAGGCCAGCCTCCTTCTTTGGGTAGCCTGCATCCAATGACTAATCAATTTAAGGATCATCTACCTCACTCCAGCATGAGACAACTCAAGCCATCCCAGGGGCCAGCCCAGCTTAAAATTTCCCTGGAGGATCAGCTAAGGTTTCCTGAGACTGCATGGCAGCCAACTTCTCACTAGTGCTGCTTCCTTCCCTTCCATTCCAGCGGCATTGACCCAGGAGCACTTCCTAATATACCTCCTAAATGCAATCTTCATCTTAGAGTGTGCTGTTAGGAGACCCAACCTGCAATACCCAGCAATTCTACAGGTAAGATTTTATCATATTGAAATAATCACAGGTTTATGAAGGTGTAAGGGGCAGAATGTCCATTACATATTAGTCTATAAAAGGAAAAAAAAAAAAAAAAAAAGCAAGCTAAATATCCATTAACAGGAGTGTGGTTAAATACATTATAGAAATCATACCATGAAGTTAAAAAGCCAATTATAGAATGATACACATATAGTTAAATTTTTAAATATCCCTATATGATATGTTTAGATATGTGTTTATACATGCATAAAAGGATTTGGGAAGATACTGCAAACTCGTAGCCATGTTTATGCAGGTCTCCACATGCTACATTTCTGTGTTTCGTTTTGTTGTTTACATAAAAAGCTACTGAGATACCCAATAAACAATGTAAAAACAGGATCACTAAACAAATATAGGCTGAATGTTTAGGTTCGAGTCTCAATTTGGATAAAGAACACAATATGAAGGGGCCTTCTCTAACTTTATGGCCACTGGCATCTTCATGCTGCAAGTTCACAAATTATTTTGCTTTCCTCAATTAAAAAGTATTTCATTAGGATAATTGTTAGCATGTCTCTAGAAGCATAATCATTCCTCATTTTTTATGCACATTCACATAAATATGAAGACAACAACAGAAAGTGAAAAGGACAACAGGCTATGACTTTAAACATTTAGGTTCAAATTCTGGTTCAATCTCCGATTCAGTTTATAACCTTAAACACGTCTCTGTCTCTCCTCATCAAAGGTGAGAGGTGAATATGAGAATGCGTGTCTTCCTCACAGTTGTGAGGATCGGATGCAATGACCCCTAGAAAAATTCTTGGAAAAAAAAGGAAAGTAAGATACTAACATAAAAGTAAAAAGTAGCCATAAGTTTTAAATTGTTTTGCCATCTTGGAGACCAGTGTTATCTCACCTGAGTCGTCAAGACCTATTTATATTGGCCATTCTCACACAGCTCCAGTTCCCATTTAACATCTGTGGGCTGGTTTGTTTGAGCCAAATGGAGAAGTAGCTAGTGGGGTCCATGCATCAGAGAAACAGTATCTTTTCTAGGATGTATATGTGTGACTGGGAGAACAATATTCTAGTCCAGTCTCTGCCAGTAATTCCTGATATGACCTTTACTAGTCACTTTCTTCTCTGGGCTTATTTGATTGAAAATAATAAACACATACAGACATGCGTGCATGCATACGTACAGACATCCATCCATCCATACATACATAAATAGTTCAGAAAATAATGAAGGTATCAAGCAATATAATATATAAGTTTTCTTCCAGTTCAAAAGCACTTTCACTATGTGTTCTTGGACGTACTATTTATCTTGCTTTTAATATTCAGTTTCTCTGAGCTTCAGCATCTTACTGAGTAAAATATGGACAAACAGTGGAAAAGAATAACCTCTGGGATCACTCTTGACTCTGAAATTTCAAAGTCTGTTTATGGTAAAACTGTCAAATACGTGGGTGTAGGTGTGTGTATGTATCTCACTTTGGCAGTTAGTCCACAAGTGATGGACCTCAAGTGGGGAGGCATTCATTCATTCATCCATTCATTCATTTATTCATATATTTTAATAATCTGAGTATTTATTTTTGGTAAAGCAGTGAGGTGAATATAAAAGTGAACAACACAAATGCCCGCTTTTCCTGGACTAACATTTAAATAGGAAAAATACAAATTATATGGAAATAATGACAACATAAGGTAGAAACTAATATGAAATGCATGAGAAGTATAGATAAAACATTAGAAATTCAGAGTAGGGAGATAATGCTCCCACCTGAGGGAGGCTTGGAAAATTTCATTAACAATATGACCTTTGAACCAAGCCTTAAATATGGGGAATGAATCATTCCAAAATTCTTTGTATACAAAGATCACAGAAAAAAATTCAAGAGCAGAATCAGTTATACATGCAGAATTTCTTCCTCCTACCAGCAAGTCACATACTAAGTAGCTTGCTGTTTATTACAAATTTTAGAAATTTCTTGCCTTGTATTGATAGCAAATTAGGTGAAAATGTAATTTACTGGATTTTTTTCCTTTGGATTTACATTTGAAAAAACACCATTTTACAGCCTAATTGATTATAATAGAAAATCTAAATATCAATATTACTCTAGGGGCTTCCCTGGTGGCGCAGTGGTTGAGAATCCGCCTGCCAGTACAGGGAACACAGGTTCGATCCCTGGTCCGGGAAGATCCCACATGCCGCGGAGCAACTAAACTCGTGTGCCACAACTACTGAGCCTGTGCTCTAGAGCCCGTGAGCCACAACTACTGAGCCCACATGCAACTACTGAAGCCCACGCGCCTAGAGCCCGTGCTCTGCAGCAAGAGAAGCCACCGCAATGAGAAGCCCGCGCACTGCAATGAAGAGTAGCCCCCGCTTGCCGCAATTAGAGAAAGCCCACGCGCAGCAACACAGACCCAACACAGCCAAAATAAATAAATAAATTTAAATATATATATATATATTACTCTAAAGGTGACCCAGGGGTATCTGAATAGGTGCACTAATGCTGCTTATTGATAACACTCTCAATAAGAAAACTATTTGGATGTGAAACACAGCAAACATGTTAGCTTCTTTCCTGTTTTATTGTCCTAACAGACAAAAACCCCTATAGCCAATAAACTGAATCTGCTTTATTTTTCATTGCTTTGTCTTTGAAATTGTGGCCCTTGGTCTTAAAACCAGTGGTAGAGTAGTTACAGATGAGGAAAAGATATGGTCACTTTGGAGTGTGATGCTTACTTGTTAGAAATAAACAAGCCAATTTTAGCAAAATAAAACTGACTTAACTTTGTGCTAAGATCTCAGACTTAATAGCCACTCCAATTCTCCCTGACATTTAAAAATTATAAGGCACTGCAAAAAGAAATTCTTAAATGTCAGAATCCTCATAATTTCTTCAACTTTTGCTACTGAATTCTTAACTCCTTCCCCAACACCCCCCGCCCCCTCCCGCTCCCCGAGAGTACCATGCATATAGTTCTGCTAGCAGCCAGGCCAATCAGCCTGAGACACATTTCCCATCATTATCCTCAAGCCAGCTCCTCTGAGAGGCTCCTTCAGAATCATTTCATTGCATCATTAGACACATTTTAAAGGTGGAGTTAATGAAAGGAGAAAGGCTGAGAAACTGAGGCACCACAGTTCTCTTCCCCGTGTTTCCTTTCCATTAACTTATCAAGATAACTATTTTTAGCCACTGCAGTTGTGCCACATTTGCCTTTAATCTAGTGAAGTCTGAGTCAAGGCAGAGCTGAAATCATATGGTAATTCTAAATGAGGTGGCGGTAGTAGGGAATTTAATAAGAAGAAGATGATGGAGAAGGAAAAATCAAATGTAGGAGGAAAACAAGAATGGGGGGAGGAGGAAGAGGTGAAGAGGAAAGAAAATATAACATTTATTCATATTTACTAAAGGGAAGACACTCTGGAATTTTGTATAAACCATGACACCAGCACAGTGCACCTATTTTGTATACAAACAACCAGCGGTTGAGGTTCAGAGGGGTATATAACTTGCCTATGATCACACAGCTAATAAGTGGGAGAACTGGGATTCAAAATCCCACACTATGTCTCCCTAAAACAGGAAGCTGGTAGCTCTAATGAGATGTTTATGTTTAGGAAAATTTACAGAAGCAGTCCTCAATCTAATAATTCTAAGTCATTTCACGTGACTTATTGAACGTCTGTCAGTATAATAACATCTTTTAAGCTATTTCTTCTAGTTTCAGTCATAACATTGAAATGAAGCAGAGATATTCTGATCTGCTTTCTTAGTATTTTATGTGAACTCATTTCTTATAAATTCCAATTTTACAGACCATAAAATAAAGGGAGGCCCCATTCACTTTTTTCTCCTATCAAATTTCAATATACATTCTCAGAGATGGTTTGTGTGTGTGTGTGTGTGACTAATATGTACATACAAAACACCGCACTTCATAAATTATTATTGTTGGGCAACATCTCAATCAATTCCCTTTTCTCAGTTCTACATTCTGAGGAATCCTGCTGATTCTGTTTTCAGGGTTGTTGTTGTTGTTGTTTTTCAACATTTACTGACTGCCAGCAAAGGAGATTTTATTTTCTACCAGTTTCCTCAATTTAGAAATAAAGTAATTATCATTATGGAGAGTACTGGTTAATGTTCTACAAAAAGGAGATTTTAAAAAAGGAAACCTTATTTCCTAGTCAATGAAACCATCACATTATTACAGGAACATTTTCTCTTAATTCTTAAAATATTGTCTAATCCAACAATCCAGAAAACCCGGATTTGACAGTGACCCTTTATAGCAACAGAGGGATTTCATATTGCCTTGTCAGAAGTAAATGAACTGTGTTTCTCTAAATTCTACCATATTTGTGTCCATTCTCTGAGTTTGCTTTAGTTTGGTTGTTATCTATAAAATTACTGATAAGTAATAAAACACAGGTCAAAAGTCTTAAACCCTTGTTGCAAGTACCACCGAATTATAACAAGGAAATATCAACTGAAAGCCACAATTCCTAGCATTTACCTGTAAAATATAGTTTAAATAACAGGATTCTTTTTCTTCTTCTTGTGGTGGCTTAAGATTTTGCATTGTTCCCATAGCTTGCCATCCAAATGAAAGGAACTGTTTCTAGAAACTTCTTTGGTAAAATTCACTTGAGAATAAACTATCTTTAATTATTAAATATTCATAGAGGGTTTTGGTTATATTATTTTTGTCTGGCAAGGAGTTGGTGCCATATAACCACTTGTCTCTAAAGTATAAGGAAGGAGGATGAATGCATGCAATACTTGCTCTGGCTAATTCTTCCTAATCCATTTCCCTTCTTTAAAAAAGGATAGTACAGTTTTGGTCTTTTTTATGATGTTTTAAGGTTCCATAGAGCTCTTAGAAATGTTCTCTGACTTGTAGTTCTATATGAATTACAAGTTACATGAGGCTGTAATGCTCTTGCATAGACTAAGACAACCAGGGGTAAAACAGTGAGACCCCGGGGAAAGCCTGGGCAAAACCACGGTAAGCAAAGCCAAAGAACAATGCACTGCGGTGATAATGTTGACTTTTCTTATTATTACATGACATCTCCCATTAGTAAAAGCTTACTTAACCAAATAGTTGTTCCATTCTCCTCCTGTAACTTGACATCTCAATAGATTTATGGCCAGCATTCTCAACATACATTTTTAAGGAATAGTTGGTTCAAAGAAATGTTAGCAGGTGTTAACTTGAAAAGGGGTTCTAAGATCAAAGAAGTTGGGGGACTACTTAGACTATAGAAAGTTAAACAGGTTGCTTTTCTCAAGGTCTTCTTAGAACTTTTAGTATGATAATATTTACTGTGAATCACAATAAGAAGCATAATATCTACATTTCTTGAATGTATTTGTCCTTTGAAACTTTTTTCATACAATCTGCTTATAAGAATAATGCTCAACAGTATTCACTTTGGGAAACACTGAAATACATAACTACAAAATTACTGCTGCATGCATCTTTAAATGTAAGAGGCAGGCAGAAGTGTGGGTAAATGGAAAGCCTACCTCTTCTACTTTTGAAACAATTGGCTAGGAAGGGAAAGAAACTTGAAACCATTACAGGAGAAACAATTAATAGAAAAATGGGCATTTTACATGGAAATACTGACTCCAAGGTGATACAATGTGGCATGCTCTTTACATAGATGGGTTTAGCCTTATTCTAACCTCATGAGGTCAAACTGGTCACACTAATTGTGGTTACTGTGTAAACTATCTCAAAAGGTGATGAAACTTTTGTCACTGTAGATACTGAAACATAAACTGAATGACTGTCTTATAGCAAGTTGGGGGACAATGGGATTTTGATTGGTTGGGTAAGATACTTTAAAGAACCCTTCCAACCTTGACAGACTATGGTTCCAAGACTGTAGTTTATAATAATCTGTTGCTGCACAAAATCACCAAGCTACAACTGGTAGTACATTTTTCTCTTAGAAATTCTTTAAAAAGCATCACAACTGATTATTTTGTTTCTTCTCCCCAAATAGTTTAGTGGCTTTCACAATGTGGAAACTAGGAATGCAGGAGGCATTCACAGAGCACATGTATCCATGCAGATTTACAGGAAGAGATTCTTATCTATGTTTCTTGTACCATGTAGAAAATCTCCATAATGCTTCACTCTAAAATTCTGTAAGAGCTTTATTTGTCTCCACAAATCAAAGAATTGAAGATAGTATTCTCAATTCATGTACTCCAAATGAAGTCATGGAATTTTATAAGATGTCACATGAGAACATATACACAGGTATTTTTGGAGATGGAATTATCATCATCCATAATGACCTTGTGAATGTTTGAAATTTATTTTTTAAATATTTATAAATTATCCATGTGAACTTGTTAAAATGTTGTTTTTTAAATAGTTAGTAGAACATCTACGTTTGGCAGAATCTCCAATTCTTCAGCCACTTTGTTTTTCATAAGGTCTTAATGTTAAAGGATTCAGCAATCCACATACTCAGCCCAGGAGGTGACCAGGAAAACAAGTTCAGTGTTATGTGAATTCTGTCACTGCAGGACAGCATTTCCCTCCATTGTTAAGTCTACAGCAGGAGTGGGAGGAATTATTAGACTGTCTCCTCCAAATCAATGAAGCGTTTACTCTTTCAGGTTTTGTGTTTATTCCCTATAAATATCCTAACTATTGATATCTATTTAAAGAAGATTCAGGCTCCTAGGTTTCTCAGTCTCCCACAATGTCCCTCACTCCAGAATCACGGCTTGAAATTCATTTATTCCTTAAGTCCTGGATAATTTTTATCATCCTGACACAGTACCTCATTTAGTTACATAATAAGGTTTTAATACATAGCTTACGTACATACATATATTCATACGCACAACTATTTAAGCTCTTCTATCATTTAAGAAGTACGAATAATGCAGGATTCCTACCAATTTTCTTCTCTGCATGATATAAGAAAACAACCTGGAACTAAGAGTCGGAAGACCTCTAGGACCAGTCTTTTGCACATACATGCAAACTGTGCTTTTAACTCATGTGTCATCAATAGCGTAATTCTCTCCAAGACATACTCCTGAAAATTTAACAAATTCTCAAGTCATAAACTTCAAACTTAACAAGTTTCCAGTAAAATCCACTTTCTAAACTATTGTTTTAAAATAATATTATCTAAATTCCAATATCCAGTTGAATATGGATTTCATTCTTTTGTAAAATAGGTAGTGATATTCCATCTAGATCTGAATTTTCTATTAAATACATTTCCATGCAATAGAAATTATAATGAATGGGTTATATATTTGCTTCAAAATTTGTCAATGTTACTCTGGCTCCATAAAGTTCATTTCTTTTCATTTATATCCAGGAAAAGTCATGACATATATATTTGGCTGTATCTGTAAATTAAACATCTTTCTAGTCACAAAGGAACTATATATTGCATGACTTCTTCAGTAACAAGTCATAGAAGAAAATTGCATTATAGGCATATATTTTATGAACAACCATATTACTGAGTATTACATATAGGTAGTTGTCATCATTTTTACAAATACATGAAAACATTTCCATGCCCTGTTTTCTTACTTGATTTATCAACAGATATTCAATGAGTGCCTATGTGCCAGGATAAATGCTGCCATGTGCTCAACATCTTCTTAGAGGGTACCACATAGAAAGAAAGATGGACAGTGAACGAAGAATGACAATCATGGTAAGAGTAGGAACGAGAAGCACAGGATGCTTTTTCTCTGAGATAATATGAGGAACATAATACTCTCAAACTCCCTCCCAGACTCTCTCACTTCCTGAGACACCCAGTTTGCACAAGAGTGCATCATCTACTTTTTGTGTGCAGATACAAAGATCTCATAAGGGTATGGGATTATATGCCAGTCAGAATCTGGTCAGAAAAATAGAAAGGAAGAGAATTTTACATTGAGAATTGGTTAAACAGGTATTGAAGGACTGGAGAGGCAACAAAAAAAACATGGAAGTAACACAGAAATAGTAACCATGGGGAGAGGCTACCTCCCTAGAAATGGGGGCCCAGAGGGAAAAGACTGGGGGTAGAAGACCCTAGAAGTTCAGAGGAAGAATCCTACATAGTTAGGCTCCTTCTGAGGACAGAACACTCTCCAGCTAGAGCTGGGGCCTCTGAGGGGGCATAATAAGGATGGTTCTAAGAGCGTGGGGAAAAGGCTGGAAACTAGAATTAATTACCAATACTCAGGGGGAAGGCCATCGCTGGGGTGCCGTTAAAAGGAACATCACACAAAACAGGAGCAAGTCGCTTCTCCTTCCTTCAGTCACAGAATCTCCCTTTAGTGCCCCCTATTATCAGAACTTAACAGGGATACAGTTGGCAAAGGAGAGGTGAAGTTTGCAGAGTCCCAGCCCCAGTATCACAAAGCTTAATATAGAAGAATGAGTTTGGAGATAAGAGACAATAGCTTAATAAGAAGTACTGGGAACCGGAGAGGGTGGATCTGAGGGTTGGAAAAGTAACAACTCATTTTGAGGGCATTTGATACCCCCAACCTCTTCCCTCTGCCCCTCTCATGCCTAGGGAAATAGTTGTTCCCTGCAGTTTCTCTGTGTTTATGTCATGCTGCCGCCTTTCCAGCCCTCCAATAGCAATTCAACCAATTCCCTATTTGAAATTTTTATTATTTCTGTTTTCCCAGCTAAGCACAGGCCTTGCTTGACCTCCTCTATCTAAGTCCTAGAGATTCTATACCAGCCCTGCTCAGTTACTGTTACTTAAGCTGCCTTGCCTGCCTTAAAAAGTCTTCTCTGCCCACACCTGAATCCTGCCCAGTTCTCCTAACCAGTACCTGATGTTGATTTGCGTATCTCTATTACTAGTTAATACAATTCCACTTTACATCCTGTGTTTCCATCAAAAGCCATCTTACTTCCACTTTGATGGATTTCATTTCTAATCTCGGTATCATGTCAATGTACGGAAGTATCTCATGGGAACTTCCAAAGACATTCATTAGAGAATTGCTCTGTATCCCTTCCTAGCCCCTTACCATGCTGTTTGGAAGCTCGTATGTGGGAGGGTATATCCTTGAACAGTGGGAGGAAAAATTAAGGGAGAAAAATTAATGAATATATATAACCTAGTTGATAACTTATTCATTAGTTTACATACATTAACTCATTTAACTTTCCAAATAACCCTGTGAATTAAGATATTATTCCCACTTGAGAGAGGAGGTTCAGCAAACTGAAGGAATTTACCCAAAGCTGAGCTCAGATTCAAACCCAGTCCTAGCTGATTTCAAAATCCCTGTACCCACTGATATAATACTTTTCAGTGGAGTAGCAGGGTCACAGACTCTAGCCCACATGAAAACTTCCTAGCATAACAACTTAGGCAAAGATAAAATACTGTCCCCATATCCCACACTGATTGCACTTTTTACATATAATGATTTGGAATCCAATATTAATCCAATTCAACAAAGACGTATTGAGCCTCATGTATGTGGCAGGCATATGATAATGATTGCTAACACATTTATTAAGGGCTTACTATGTGTTGGGTACTGTTTTGAGAACATGCCTCATTAATTCTCAGAACAGCTCTGTTAAGACAGATGCCACTATTAACAGCCTTATCTTACAGATGATGCAAATGAGGCCCAGAGAGGCAAAGTGATGTGGCCAAGATTCACAGCTGGGAACTGACAGAGCCAAGAAGAGAACCTAGGCAGGATGACTCTGAAGCCCATGGTCTTAACCATTATACTGTATTTCCTCATGTGTAAAGGCTGAAGAGACAAAAATGAATAAGACTTAGGCAAAGAGATCAGAGTCTAGGTGGTGGAAAATATCAAGAAACATAACAGATACGAAAAAGACACTTGTAAAGAAATATATACTGTAAAATAGTGACTAGTTTTGCCAGGCGAAATCAGAGAAGATAACTTTTGAGCTGATTCCTAAGGAGATGAAAGTATGGGGGAGGTTGATTCTCTCTTTAGAAGGAGAATCAACAGGTCCTCATGATGTAAGGCATAAGAGAGAGGTGGGAATCCAGGATGGCTCTGTGGAGGAGCAAATCTGAGGCGGTAGATTTGGAGATTCATTTTAGACAATTTAACTTTGAGAAGTAGGCAGCCGAAAAAGGCCTAGATTTGAAGATAAGAGTCACAACTGTTTTATAGACTTTGAAATTTCTAACACAGAAATTTCATGGGAGTGGATGGTTTCCTAGGAAGAATATGTGGAGACAAAGAAGTTGAATTTTTCTCACTCTTCTTCTGGGCAGGTACCCATTATGATCAGCCGGGTAGCTGAGATAAAAAAGCACAGAACTGAGAAGGGACAAGGCAGCCCCTGACATCTGGGAACTGGTAGCCTTGCGCTTACTATCAGCTGGGCCTTGGTGTTGTTAGGAGCTGGCCTGGTTCTGTCAGCTACGTCTTGGTTTCTCCTGTTGAACATCAAGGATTCACAGAACATCAACATCAGACAAGGGTGCTCTGTGTCATGACAGACAAGACAAAGACCAGTCTGTAATCACTTCTGAACACAGACAAAACATGAACATTTCCAAACCACAAAATGATCGAACATCCCTCATCCTGGCTAATATAAGTGACTGCTTCTTCTTCACCAACGACAGCATCAGCCTCGCTCTGGTCTGCCCTCCTGGCTCTGGAAACCTCACAGGAGCTAGGAGTGGATGCGGCACCTTGAAGCCCAGGTGTGATGCTTGGAGCAAGTGTCCAAGGAACTCCCTCCCCTCCAGCACCTCCCAGCCAAACCCCATTTCAAGACCCTCAACCTGGTGAGAAATTAAAGTTAATGAACACTGTACATTGCTACTTTTTTTTGACTTGATTTCATATAGCCAGTATGCACTTATGAGTCAAATACCCTATTTGTTGAAAAAGCATCGACTTGGATGATTACTTCACTGTGAAAGTAAAGTGAGAATAGTGGAAAATCTTACTGTGAATGTGACATAACTTCTCAAAAACGTTTGTTCAAATTAATAGTAAAAACATTGATCTTTAGTCGCTACTGATTGTAAACATTCAAACTCTAACCATAATTTTTAAAAAGCAATACATCACTAGTAGATTTAGACCCATATAGAACTATAATTTTTTTATAATAGAGGTGAAATAAAATTAGTTACAATGAGCATGTGTTGTTTAAATTGTCAGTCATTGGTTTCCTTCATTTTTTCACTACTCAACATATTTTTGTTTCTATCATTAGAAACAATAATAGGGAATATTTACATAAGAATTCTGGTAGACTATGAAAAATAGAAAAATACCTTATTTTTCATTGATTCTTGACATGACATAATGTGAACACATGTGACTGATGCAACCTGACAAATCCAGTCACAATATGAAATGTCACAGGAAACATGGGAAAACTACTATCTTTATCCAGACTGAAAAGAAAAAAAAAAAATACTTATCATGAAATATAAAAACAAAGGCTTTGGAATATGAGCAAATAATATGCCAGCATGGAGTCTGTTCAAATATCTTATATTTAGCCCTTTTGAGACATATTCTATAATGGATATTAGGCCAGTGTCATGGATTTTAGAAATTATTTTTTCCACTGGAAAGTATTAGAAATATCACAGCCTGAGGCCCTTTTCTGTGTTTAAGCCTGTTTAAATACATCTGGAACCTGTGCTTTCTAAAGGACCTCTATTCTGTGGTTTCATAACTCAAAGTCTGTGCTTTCTCATAGGCTCCAAGGTAATTCTAAATGGACTACACTTCAGCTGAGCTGGTTTTCTGAGACTGTACCCTGCCTCTGAACTGTGCTAAAATAACCTTGCATTATCCTAATTAGGATTATTCACAATACACACATATTGCAAAGAGCCATTTTCATTTTCAATTAGTTGAAAAGGATTAGTTGCAGTGATACTCCTATGGTCCTGAATGCAATTATTATTAAATCCAATATTTTTTATTGCTGTTAAAATTATACTCCTTACAGATATAACTTAGCTAATGGAGTAAAAAGATGGTCTCTTCCTGACAAATCATTCTCTTCTAAAGAAAGCTGTGAAGGTAACAATACATAAACGGAAGAAAATATATGTGTGGTAAAGAGGCTGTTTAATCACAAGTAATGGCAAACCTAAAATTAGTTCCAATTAGAAGAGAAATGCATGAAAACCAAACTGAACGTAGCAGATAAAGGGTGGCATGAAGAAAGATTATTAAGCAGTAGCATAGAACAGGCCCCCAGGTGTAGTACTTCCTCATTATACCTATTCTCAAACAGCAACATACTGAATGTACAGTAAACCAAAAAAAAAAAAAAAAAAAACCTCCAAGAAATAATTTTACATGGTGGCTACACTTCAGATGAACAAGTACATGTTTTTTGGAAGAAAGACCACAACAACTTGGTTTTTACTTCCAAAATACAGTGGCATGTTAATTGCTTGATCAGCCAAATGAAACTAAATGTAATTAAGACTAGTGTGGGGTTAATTTGATCCATAATTATGTTATATAAAGTAAATGAAAATTATTTCTTTCCTAAATTGCAATTCATTAAAATTACAGATATTAAAATAAGATACTATAAAATTACATGAAGCATGTACACATTAATAGCCATTAGTAATAGCTTGATATTTCTATCTAAGCAACAGTTTATTAGAATGCTAAAAGGTGATATTTGACCGCTCACATGACTGATTTTTTTTACTTTGTTTTTCTACTCTTCTAAGAAATTATTTTTTTAATGAAGCAAAGTATTCTAATCTTAGTCTGTTTTTGCCATTTTCTAGATATTTATCATCTGCTTAAATACCTTTGGATTAATGCTCATTGAATCTTCATTAAAATACAAACACAGGTATTTAAAAACTCAAAATGGCATACAGGTATGTACATTTCGTATGACACCAAATGCATACATTACAAGTAAAGTATTTGGAAGATTATTATTCAAAGGGAAAATTCTGCATCTTTAATTAGAATTATAGTCATATATCTATTTATAGAACATTTTTGTCTTAACCTCATTAAAAAAGAATTGAAAGAAAAGGAACTAACATTTACTGAGGGCTTATCCTGCTTCAAGCACTATGCTATGTGCACTTTAAAGAAACTATTTTCATCCCTTTATGAAATTGATATTATTTATTCTTCTCCTTTTACATATAAGAGAACTGAGACTCAGAGAGACTAAGGATTTTGCCTGAAATCATGGAGCCACTTACTTGTACCATTTACTGTGAGGTGGGGAAGGGTTCTCTTTTTTTAGACATGATGACAACACAAGGGAAAACAATTAATTTGCTGTGAAACAACACAGTGTTTTAGTTCCCACTTTAGATTCTTTTTCATTGAAGATAACTTGTTTATTTCTGTGAAAATAAAAACCAGAAGGTCATAGCATATAATCTCTGCGCCCATTCACGTGACATTAAATACAATTTGGCCAAACAATCCTATCATTCCAAGTCCAAAATTGTCTAACAAAGCCTCTTTAGTAACAGAGAAGGAAATACTGACGGCTAATGGATCTATCCTACTGAGCAGTAACGAATGCCTTACACAAGGTTCCACACAAAGAAAAGACTCACATTTAGGCTAGGAACAGAAAGCACTAGCTGATTATTATACTGTGCAATTGGAGGGAAAGGAGTATAAAACAGTAGAAGGTGTGTACAGATTCTACTGAAGAAGCCTGGCCTTCCTATATGTAATAATGCCCTTTACCTTTACTTGTTTTGGGATTGAGGACAAGAGTGGTGACTTGAAGATCTGGTATAATTTAAAAGGAAAAGCATTTACAATAGGATTTGCTTACAACACATAGCAATAGCAGTTTATCTGTTAGAGACCAGAGATATTAAAACCAAGTCTAGAGGACTTCCCTGGTGGTCCAGTGGCTAAGACTCTGTGCTCCCAATGCAGGGGCCCAGGTTCAACACGTGGTCAGGGAACTAGATCCCACACACCACAACTAAGAGTTAA
The DNA here is from genome assembly GCF_965194825.1 of Balaenoptera physalus. Taxonomy (NCBI): domain Eukaryota; kingdom Metazoa; phylum Chordata; class Mammalia; order Artiodactyla; family Balaenopteridae; genus Balaenoptera; species Balaenoptera physalus. Next base: position 57,510,659 of record NC_138885.1, read on the forward strand.
ATAAATAAATAAATAATAAAAATAAATAAAATAAAACCAAGTCTAGTTGAAACTTCAATGTGCCACAACACATTTATTTATTGCTATAAAGCAAGGTATCTGCATACCCAGGAGAATCTGATATACTTTGCACAATAAAGTATCACTATATTACGATTCGTAGTAGCATACAAATATTAACAAATGTTTCTCAATAATTGATTATACTGTACTAATGAGGACAACCATCCTTTCGATTTCTTGGAAGTCATCTGCATTTCTCCTTAAGTTAAAGCCAGATATCATCCATGAAAAAAACGAAACTAAAGGATAATCGTACTTAACAAGTTGCCAGAACACATTATTTACAGTAAAAATGTGTGCTTAACAAACCAAATATTTAATATTTCATGCATGAGAAATGGGCAGACATAATAGTCATTAGTATTCCAGGTGAGGCAGAACATGCATATTTACTCAGCTATTAAGGAATGAGTCATATGCTATTTAATATAACAAAATAGTTTATGTATATTAGAGTAAACAGTGAAATCACAATAGGAAAAAAAATGGATTTGGTTCAGATGTTGAGCTGCTCTGTAAACCAATTATCTATCCGGAGGGAAACAGCTCTGTCTACAACTACTTAGGCTCTAGGGCCTATTAGAAACCCTGGAGTGGGCTGTTGTTGCTGTTCTCAAGGGAATTTACCACGTCACACTAGAAATAGCTGACAATAATTGGAAAGCCTGCTCCTGCCAGTATTGCACACATTTTTAATACCTTCCTAAGTATTATGGGAGATAATACACAAGGTCTTTAGAATTCTAGTCATGCCACAACAAGCCATGGAAAGGACAACTAGACAATAGCCCCAAACTGGACTGTGACAGGCTAATTATTGTGGCTTCATTATAAAACCTCTTTTTACATAGGTCACCTGGGAAGTGTAATTAAAAATGCATTATTGGTGTATTTTTTATTGAAGCAATTAAATTAAAAAGCCAAAAAAATAATTATATGAGGAGCAAATAATAATGTTGGTCAACAGCGTTTATCTGAGAAAGAGAGAACACGTTAGTGGTTCATTAGCAGTAAATGTGTTAACGGGAATCTGTTTGAAAAATGAGCCATAGAACAGCTTTTAAATACGCAGATTAAAGGATTTATAATGTCAAGTTTAACACAGAAATTACAGACAGTATTACATAACGATGAGTAATAGCACCTTTAATCTGACTTAGTAAAATGATTTACATCATACTTTGTGCTGCTTCAATTGCATGTGTATTATATGTGCTGCATCTCAGATAGATAATTTCCCTTATATTTTTTACACACTTATGGATCTGTTCTTCCTGCTTTCTAATTATGTAGTACATCTAAATAATTAGATGTTAAAATAGGTATTATCCAGGGGCACAATGTTTGTCTTGGATATCCATTCTGTAGGAATACCAGAACATGACACCATTTATTTAGGAAAATTTTTACAAAGCCCTAAATGTATCATGTCAAATCAACCCTCTCTCATCTCAAAACTCTCCTGGTACCTCCTTACATCATCATCATCACCACCCTATAATTATCATGATCACTAATAATTAATGAGTGCTTTCTACATGCCAGGAACTAAACATTGCCTATATTGTTTAGACATTTAATTCTCCAAATAACCTTCAGAGATTGGTATTTTATCTCCATTTTTTTTTAATGAGGATAATCAATTAATATTTAATCAATCTCTCTGGATATATCTACAAAAATGTACTCTCCTTCAACAGACTAGCCTAAAATCTCAATCATTTTTTCCGCTATCCTACTGGAAATCCTCCATATCTTAAGCCCGGTTATTTTAACTGACTATTTTCCAAATATATAAAAGCAACAAGTAAGCATCTACTAAGTAAGACTCTCACAAGCAACCCTTATAATCCCTTTGGAGAGGAAAACCAAATTCAGGGAGGTGGAGGAACATCAATTATGAAGGGTGGTGAATTACAAGATGAATAAGTGAATGAATGGATAAATGAGAGAATTTTGTTGTTAAAACATGGGACTTTTGATTCAAGAAAAATATTTTTACAGTTTACAGAAAAAATAGAGTTCTATTTATTTTCCGTATTTTTTTTTTTTATCCTTTCTCTGTTGATTCGTTTGTAAATATTTTCTCCCATTCGGAGGGTTGTCTTTACGTCTTGTTCATGGTTTCCTTTGCTGTGCAAAAGCTTTTAAGTTTCATTAGGTCCCATTTGTTTATTTTTGTTTTTATTTCCATTACTCCAGGAGGTGGATCAAAAAAGATCCTGCTGTGATTTATGTCAAAGAGTGTTCTTCCTATGTTTTCCTCGAAGAGTTTTATAGTGTCTGGTCTTACATTTAGGACTCTAATCCATTTTGAGTTTATTTTTGTGTATGGTGTTAGGGAGTGTTCTAATTTCATTCTTTTACATGTAGCTGTCCAGTTTTCCCAGCATTACTTATTGAAGAGACTATCTTTTCTCCATTGTATATCCTTGCCTCCTTTGTCATAGATTAGTTGACCATAGGTGCATAGGTTTATCTCTGGGAATTCTATCTTGTTCCATTGATCTATATTTCTGTTTTTGTGTCAGTACCATATTGTTTTGATTACTGTAACTTTGTAGTATAGTCTGAAGTCAGGGAGTCTGATTCCTCCAGCTCCGTTTTTTTCCCTCAAGACTGCTTTGGCTATTTGGGGTCTTTTGTGTCTCCATACAAATTTTAGGATTTCTTGTTCTGGGTCTGTAAAAAATGCCATTTGATAGGGATTGCATGGAATCTGTAGATTGCTTTGGGTAGTGTAGCTATTTTCACAATACTGATTCTTCCAATCCAAGAACATGGTATATCTCTCCATCTGTTGGCATCATTAATTTCTTTCATCAGTGTCTTACAGTTTTCTGCATACAGGTCTTTTGTCTCCCTAGTTAGATTTATTCCTAGGTATTTTATTCTTTTTGTTGCAATGGTAAATGGGAGTGTTTCCTTAATTTCTCTTTCAGATTTTTCATCATTAGTGTACAGGAATGCAAGAGATTTCTGTGCATTAATTTTGTATCCTGCAACTTTACCAAATTCATTGATTAGCTCTAGTAGTTTTCTGGTGGCATCTTTAGGATTCTGTATGTATAGTATCATGTCATCTGCAAACAGGGACAGTTTTACTTCTTCTTTTCCAATTTGTATTCCTTTTATTTCTTTTTCTTCTCTGATTGCCATGTCTAGGACTTCCTAAACTATGTTGAATAACAGTGGTGAGAGTGGACATCCTTGTCTCGTTCCTGATCTTAGAGGAAATGCTTTCAGTTTTTCACCATTGAGAATGATGTTTGCTGTGGGTTTGTCATATATGGCCTTTATTATGTTGAGGTAGGTTCCCTCTATGCTCACTTTCTGGAGAATTTTTATCATAAATGGGTGTTGAATTTTGTCAAAAGCTTTTCCTGCATCTATTGAGATGATCATATGGTTTTTTTTTTTTAATGATCAGTTTTTTTTTTTTAATTAATTTATTTATTTTTGGCTGTGTTGGGTCTTCACTTCTGTGAGGGCTTTCTCTAGTTGCGGCAAGCAGGGGCCACTCTTCATTGCGGTGCGCGGGGCCTCTCACTATCATGGCCTCTCTTGTTGTGGAGCACAGGCTCCAGACGCGCAGGCTCAGTAGTTGTGGCTCACGAGCCCAGTTGCTCCGCGGCATGTGGGATCTTCCCAGACCAGGGCTCGAACCCGTGTCCCCTGCATTAGCAGGCAGATTCTCAACCACTGCGCCACTAGGGAAGCCCAATCACATGGTTTTTATTCTTCAGTTTGTTAATATGGTGTATCACATTGGTTGATTTACGTATATTGAAGAATCTTTGCATCCCTGGGATAAATGCCACTTGATCATGGTGTATGATCCTTTTAATGTGTTGTTGGATTCTGTTTGCTAGTATTTTGTTGACGATTTTTGCATCTATATTCATCAGTGATATTGGTCTGTAATTTTCTTTTTTTGTAGTATCTTTGTCTGGTTTTGGTATCAGGGTGATGGTGGGCTCATAGAATGAGTTTGGGAGTGTTCCTTCCTCTGCAATTTTTTGGAAGAGTTTGACAAAGATGGGTGTTAGGTCTTCTCTAAATGTTTGATAGAATTCACCTGTGAAGCCATCTGGCCCTGGACTTTTGTTTGTTGGAAGATTTTTAATCACAGTTTCAATTTCAGTACTTGTGATTGGTCTGTTCATATTTTCTATTTCTTCCTGGTTCAGTCTTGGAAGGTTATACCCTTCTAAGAATTTGTCCATTTCTTCCAGGTTGTCCAATTTATTGGCATAGAGTTGCTTGTACTAGTCTCTCAGGATGGTTTGTATCTCTGTGGTGTCTGTTGTAACTTCTCCTTTTTCATTTCTAATTTTATTGATTTGAGTCCTCTCTCTCTTTTTCTTGATGAGTCTAGTTAATGGTTTATCAATTTTGTTGATTTTATCAAAGAACCAGCTTTTAGTTTTATTGATCTTTGTTATTGTTTTCTTTGTTTCTATTTCATTTATTTCTGCTCTGATCTTTATGATTTCTTTCCTTCTGCTAACTTTGGGTTTTGTTTGTTCTTCTTTCTCTAGTTCCTTTAGGTGTAAGGTTAGGTTGTTTATTTGAGATTTTTCTTGTTTCTTGAGGCAGGATTGTATTGCTTTAAGCTTCCCTCTTAGAACTGCTTTTGCTGCCTCCCATACGTTTTGGATTATCGTGTTTTCATTGTCATTTGCCTCTAGGTATTTTTTGATTTCCTCTTTGATTTCTTCAGTGATCTCTTGGTTATTTAGTAACATATTGTTTAGCCTCCACATGTTTGTGTTTTTTAGGGTTTTTTTCCCTGCAATTGATTTCTAATCTCATAGTGTTGTGGTCAGAAAAGATGCTTGATATGATTTCAATTTTCTTAAATTTACTGAGGCTTGATTTGTGACCCAAGATGTGATCTATCCTGGAGAATGTTCCATGCACACTTAAGAAGAAAGTGTAGTCTGCTGTTTTTGGATGGAATGTCCTATAAATAGCAATTAACTCTATCTGGTCTACTGTGTCATTTAAAGCTTGTGTTTCCTTATTAATTTTCTGTTTGGATGATCTGTCTATTGGTGTAAATGAGGTGTTAAAGTTCCCCACTATTATTGTGTTTCTGTTGATTTCCTCTTTTATAGCTGTTAGCAGTTGCCTTATGTATTGAGGTGCTCCTATGTTGGGTGCATATATATTTATAATTGTTATATCTTCTTCTTGGATTGATCCCTTGATCATTATGTAGTGTCCTTCCTTGTCTCTTTTAACATTCCTTATTTTAAAGTCTATTTTATCTGATATGAGTATTGCTACTCCAGCTTTCTTTTGATTTCCAATATGTTTTTCCATCCCCTCACTTTCAGTCTGTATGTGTCCGTAGGTCTGAAGTGGGTCTCTTGTAGACAGCATATATATGGGTCTTGCTTTTGTATCCATTCAGCAAGCCTGTGTCTTTTGGTTGGAGCATTTAATCCATTCACGTTTAAGGTAATTATCGATATGTATGTTCCTATTACCATTTTCTTAATTGTTTTCAGTTTGTTTTTGTAGGTCCTTTTCTTCTCTTGTGTTTCCCACTTAGAGAAGTTCCTTTAGCATTTGTTGTAGAGCTGCTTTGGTGGTGCTGAATTCTCTTAGCTTTTGCTTGTCTGTAAAGCTTTTGATTTCTCCATCGAATCTGAATGAGATCCTTGCTGGGTAGAGTAATCTTGGTTGTAGTTTCTACCCTTTCATCACTTTAAGTATATCATGCCACTCCCTTCTGGCTTGTAGAGTTTCTGCTGAGAAATCAGCTGTTAACCTTATGGGAGTTCCCTTGTATGTTATTTGTCATTTTTCCCTTGCTGCTTTCAATAATTTTTCTTTGTCTTTAATTTTTGCCAATTTGATTACTATGTGTCTCGGCATGTTTCTCCTTGGGTTTATCCTGTATGGGACTCTCTGTGCTTTCTGGACTTGGGTCACTATTTCCTTTCCCATGTTAGGGACGTTTTCAACTATAATCTCTTCAAATATTTTCTCGGCTCCTTTCTCTCTCTCTTCTCCTTCTGGGACCCCTATAATGTGAATGTTGTTGTGTTTAATGTTGTCCCAGAGGTCTCTTAGGCTGTCTTCATTACTTTTCATTCTTTTTTCTTTATTTTGTTCTGCAGCAGTGAATTCCATCATTCTGTCTTCCAGGTCACTTATCTGTTCCTCTACCTCAGTTATTCTGCTATTGATTCCTTCTAGTGTTTTTTCATTTCAGTTATTGTATTGTTCATCTCTGTTTGTTTGTTCTTTAATTCTTCTAGATCTTTGTTAAACACTTCTTGCATCTTCTCGATCTTTGCCTCCATTCTTTTTCCGAGGTCCTGGATCATCTTCACTATCATTATTGTGAATTCTTTTTCTGGAAAGTTGCCTATCTCCACTTCATTTAGTTGTTTTTCTGGGGTTTTATCTTGTTCCTTAATCTGGTACATAGCCCTCTGCCTTTTCATCTTGTCTATCTTTCTGTGAATGTGGTTTTTTCCCCCACAGGCTGCAGGATTGTAGTTCTTCTTGCTTCTGCTGTCTGCCCTCTGGTGGATCTATTTTCCATATTAAAGCTGAGTGTTGGTCTAGAACTAGTTATTACCTACTGACTCTAAATTATATCTTGACATATTATGATTAGATAAATTAATAGTTTTAGTAGTGTTATGTTGCATTAGTTCTTTATTAATGTTATTATTTTTTAATATCCGTAGCACCCACTTTTGAATACTACTGTAAACCAGGTCTTGTGCCAGAGCTTTTACATGAAATATCTCTGAACCTTCACACATAACGGAATCAAATTTTTCTCATTTTAGAGATGAGAAACTTGTAGTTCAATAGGTCAAGTGACTTTTTCAAGGTCATGTGACTGATAAATTGAAGAGTTCAGATTTGATTCCCAATCTACCTGACTCCAAATTGCATGCATTTTTCCAGTATTCCACTTTGTTTATGAAAGAATTTATAAAAGGTATTAACATAATTTTTATTTTTTTCACATGTAAATCCTCCTTAACCGAAATTTCAAATTTATTTTAAATTCATAAAGTTCAAGTAACCACCATGGTTTACTGGGGCTTCCCTGGTGGCGCAGTGGTTGAGAATCTGCCTGCCAATGCAGGGGACACAGGTTCGAGCCCTGGTCTGGGAAGATCCTACATGCTGCGGAGCAACTAAGCCCGTGAGACACAACTACTGAGCCTGCACGTCTGGAGCCTGTGCTCCGCAACAAGAGAGGCCGTGATAGTGAGAGGCCCATGCACCGCGATGAAGAGTGGCCCCCGCTTGCCGCAACTAGAGAAAGCCCTCGCACAGAAGCGAAGACCCAACACAACCAAAAATAAAAATAAATAAATAAATAAAAACATGTAAAAAAACAAAAGAAATTAAAAAAAAAAAATGGTTTGCTGGGTAATGTATATTGGTAATTGGGACTTATCAGGATAACCATAATAATTATAGTGTTTTGGGTTTCTGAGGAAAAAAAAATAGATGAACTAGAATCGTTGTGAATTCAGTGTTAAGTATCTATCTTTATAGTAGAGTTATTAAAAATTGGAAGTCCAAAATCCAGTGATATGCATAACTGTTACTTTGGCTATTAATCAATATCCATGTTGTCAATATTAAATACATGGGAAAATACTGATTTATCATCTGTGAAATATGATACACTAAAAACCTAGAGTTTACTATGAGTACTTTTCTCAAACAGCATGTTAGTTTTTTATTATACTCATTTTTTTTTTTTAATTAAAAAAAAAAATTTTTTGGCTGCGTTGGGTCTGTTGCTGCATGGGAGCTTTCTCTAGTTGCAGTGAGTGGGGGCTACTCTTCACTGCGGTGCATGGGCTTGTCATTGCAGTGGCTTCTCTTGTTGCGGAGCATGGGCTCTAGGCACGTGGGCTTTAGTAGTTGTGGCGTGTGGGCTCAGTAGTTGTGGCACACGGGCTCTAGAGCAGAGGCTCAGTAGTTGTGGTGCATGGGCTTAGTTGCTCCACCATACGTGGGATCTTCCCGGACCAGGGATCAAACCTGTGTCCCCTGCATTGGCAGGTGGATTCTTAACCACTGCGCCAACAGGGAAATCCCTATATTCATGTTTTAATAGTACATTTGTTGTTTGTAATAGTAGCTGCTCTAAATTTTATGGAACTAATTGCATATATTGATTGTCAGAACATTATATACAAATTGAATCAAAAAAGGGAATCTATGATTCACAAAGTAGGACCTCTTTAGAGTTTTTCCACTGAAACCTCAAACTAACAGCTATGTCTTGGCAGAAGATGAGCTATAAATTACAGCAGAGTCTAGGATAATGGAGTGAACACAGTAATGTTAGATCTCTGAAGCATATGGCAATAAATTGTGAGATTATAATGAAAGAGAATTAAAGAGCTTGTTCCCAAGGTAAATAGCTGATATTTTAAGAAATTAGGTAACTGGATAATCACTGGGTGGGTACATTCTCTAAGTTGTTATTTAAACCCTCTTTACCGCATTGTTCTACTCTCCTGTAACCCAACTGGATAAAAGATATCACTGCTGTAGATAGTCACAGACAGCATAGGTGTTCATCAGGGCACCCAATGCATCAAGCACTTTAGAAAGTTCAAAGTTAATTGTAAAAGACCAGGTCCTGAATCTCAAGAGGTTGACACCAAAATTCAGAATAAACATACTTGAAATATACAAAACTCAAGTTGATTTGTCTCTAACACCTATCCCCCGACTTATCTGTTACCTGTGTCTGGTCTAATGCTGATGCTTTATAAACGAGTCCCAGAAGCAGCCCAGTACACCAAACTGCATAAAAGTAACTGAAGTTAATGGAATTCTTTCTGAACCAGCCATTAACACATTGCATTATTTATTAATTACTTTGTTTGTTTGTTTGGAAGAGGAGGTGTCATTTCTGGTCACCTCTTCAGGCCTTCTACTTAATGTCTGCAACTCTTCTTTTTGATCTTAAAATTTTTAATTGCTAAACATTGCTAAAAATGCTCTCTTGACATACCAGCTCTGATTCCAAGACTTAAATAATAATAAAGCTACCTAGAATTTACTGCAGGCCAGACACTACATGCAACATGCTTTATATATGTCTCATTTAATCCTCACAGTAAATTACAAGGTAGGTAGGACTATTATTCCTATTTTACACATGAAAAGAATTGAGGCTCAGGAAGGTTAAATAGGGCCACACAGATCACAAGTAGTAGAGCTGGGATGCAAAACTAGGTGCATTTGACTTTAAACTCTTGCTCTTTTCCATTATGCCCTACTGCCTCAACTAGACTACAAAGAAACAATCTCCTTTCTAGTCTCTTAGGTTGACATCCTGGTAAGAGACCCTATCTTTTAGAATCAATTTTACAGGCAATACTGATTAGGAGAAACTCACACACTTGTCCCAACCACTACTTTCTGTCATAAAGGCAAATGAAACATTCAACTCATGAATTACACTGAGTCCCACAGCAACATCTGAGATGCCCAGGCTGAAGCTAGAAGCCTATGATTTTGGGAAACTTGGTAGGCAGTAGCTAAAAAAAACCAAAAACATTAAAAAACCACTTTAAAGGTGCAAAAATTTCTTATCTGACAAGAGACAGAGATTTCTGGGCAGATTTCTTCTGAGAAAACCACACTAATGGTCCTTTTAGAGATACAAATAAAAACCAAAGACCCTCTACCAAAATGGAAACTAGAACTCCTTCAGGTACAAGAATATAAATATTGTCTATATTTGAGACCAAGGGAACTTTAAAGGAAATATGTCTTATCTAGGAGGCATGAAGGTGTTGAGATGTCACATTATTGAACAGGATTTAAGACAGGTAAGGGCCAGAAGTTGATGGCTCTGTCATCAAAAGAGATTTTGTGAGACTTTAAACAGAAGTAGAACTTCTTCAAAGTACAAGCTCTGAAGTGAGGCACAGAATTAAGGAGAAGAAATGTTTCAGTCTTCCCTTCTCTGCTCCAGCACATTGGTCTTGATAGGCTATTTTGAATGGCAACTTCCATTTTTTATTTTTTATTTTTTTAGTTATTCATTTTAGGTTTTCTTGGTATAAATTCTATAACTGACAAATGATGATGAATATGCTTTCTTCTTATGCTTAGTTTGTATATTTTTCTTTTATTACCATGGTTCCTGTAATGGCAATTATTTTTAAATGACATGAAGTCATTAAAACAGTGAGTTTCTGAGCATCTTTGGGAAGGATGGACTTGAAAAAGAGAGGCCAGAAGGAAAGGGAGCAGCTAAGATGCTACTGTGTAATATGATGATGGCCAGGACTAGGGCAACAGCTAAGACAATCAAAAGGAAGGAGTATATCTGAGAGACTAAAGAATTGTTTGGCCTCAGTGATGTAGGGAAATGACTTAAAATTTTCCCAAACTTCAAATCTACATCATAACTGTAATTTACTATAACCAGAAAATTAATAATATTTTATTTTTTCAATTTTTATTTATTTTTTACTTTATTATTATTATTATTATTTTGGCCACACCCTGTGATGTGCAGGATCTTAGTTCCCTGACCAGGGATTGAACCTGTGCCCCCTGCATTGGGAATGTGGAGTCTTAACCACTGGACCACCAGGGAAGTCCCAACCATATTTTAAAAGTAGATACCAATATATCCATCTAATCAAGGTAAAAGAAATTGAATAAAATTATCATTTTACAAAAGAGTTTCAAAAGATTAATTAGAAGATTAAAGAGAAATTAAAATATTTAAATATTTAAATGTTATATCTCTATATACTGATATTTAATTTAGTGATGTCAAAACAATTCTTAATATTTAATATGTTTACAATACTTTCCCAGTTTTCAAAGTGACTTTGCATATATTATCTAATTGATTCTCACTATGACTCTCTGAGATAAATAACAGCAGTGATACCCAGCATGTTTCTAGCACTTTACAGATTGTACGACGCCATCGCATTACTGATGCCCACATTTCCATCAATCATTCTATTGCTCAGTTCTGGGGTTTCTATGTTAACTGAAATATATTTTCAATACCAGTACATCAGATTTATTTTACTGAATGTGATCTATCAACTACAATGCACAGATATTAAATGTCAATCCATTAAGTTAGATTATTTTTATCTGTGGAGTTTTTCTGACATTAATGTCTTATATGATGGTTACAGACTATTTCCAAAAACTGATATGAATGCTCAGCTTTATAAAAAACTTTCAAACTATTTTTCCAGAGTGGCTGTACAATTTTACATTCCCACCAGCAAGGTATGAGTGATCCAGCTTCTCTGCATCCTCGCCAGCTTTTGATGTTGTTACTATTTTTTATTTTAGCCATTCTGACAGATGTGTAATCATTCCTCTTTGAGGTTTTAACTGGCATTGCCTCAATGGCTAATGATGTTAAACATCATTGCTTGTGCTTATTTGCCATCTGTATGGCCTCAGGTAAAATGTCTGTTCATGTCTTTTGCCTATCTTCTAATTGGATTGTTTGATTTTTAATGTGCAGTTCTGAGAGTTCTTCATGTATTTTATATACTAATCTTTAACCCAGTATGTGGTTACAAATATTTTCTCCCAGTCTGGAGTTTATCCCTTCATCCTCTTCACATGGGATTTTGCAAAGCAGAAGTTTTTCATTGTGATGAGACCCAATTTATCAATTTTTCCTTTTGTACTCTCAGGCATTTATCTGAGAGAAATGAAAACACATGTTTACAGAAAAACCTGTACCCAAATTTTCTTAGAAGATTTATTTGTATTTGTACTTATTTATCTGGTCTTAAGGAAAATCAGAAATTAAAATAGATATAATTTTTTTTTCTGTAGAACCTAAGCCCCAAAACAATCTCACTCAGTTCTGGTCTTGCTTTTCATCATTCCTATCAATCATCTGAATTCTTCCTAGAGGGGAAAAAACAGTTGTCTATCACATGACATTTAGTAAGGTCAAAATATATTTCACAAAAGATTTGGTTTGAGTAATGCGTGGCTTATGGTCATATGGAGAATTATTTTGATTAATAACATTTCTTTCAAAAATAATAATTATATTTGGTTATCAATTCAATAATACTTACTAAGTGTCTACTATGTGCAATACCAAAGATACAAAAAAAGTTTATTAAGTAATCTCCTCTAGTTGCTTAGTCCATATCAGAGTAGAGATGTAAACAAATCATTGCAATATGGTGTGATAAGTATTGTGATGGAGGTGCTGAAGGAAGAAAATAACAATGCCCGGAGAGGTGATCAGGTAAAGCTTTACAAAGCGAGGGTTACTTGAATCTAGTCTTGAAATATTGTGTAGCAGTTCATCTGGTAGACAAGTTCGGGGAAGAGCATTTCAATCCCAGGAAAAAGTATACAAAAGTATAGAGGTACCAAATAATATGACATATTTAGGAAACTGCAAGTCACTGGGTATGACTGCAGCATATGGAGTGAGTTGGGGAGTTGTGGAAGATGAAGCTGGTTGAATGGTTCTACCTGAACCATATTTTGCCTATAGTGAAAAGGAAATCATGAAAATATTTTTTGAGTATAACAAGGCTATGATCAGATTTAAATTGTTAAAAGCAAACTTTGAATTATCTAGGAGATGGTACTAGAGAAAGCTGAGGTTAGAAGCAGTGAGACTAGTTAAAAGGTTGTACTCAGGTCCGTGTGAAAAATGTGGCATCTATGGAAGTGACGGTTGGGGGATACACTGAGGAAATATTCAAGAAATATTCAGAAAACAGAAACGACAAGATGGGTGACATTATATATGGGTGGTGAGGAAGAGAAAGGGATCAAGAAAGGCTTCCTGGGTTTCTGACTTGAGTTACCCTATGAGTATATTGTCTCCTGACTTGGATAGAGAATGCAGGGAAAGGGACAGTCTTACAAAAGGAAGAACAGAGTGTGAAGTTTGGGGTATCTCTTGGACATCTAGGTACTCTAAATCAGCACCTCTTAAACTTGAACATGCTTACATGAATCATTTGAGCATCTTGTTAAAAGGCAGATCCTGTTAAAAGGCAGAAGCTCTGTGGTACGGCCTAAGATTTTGCATTTCTAACAGGATCCCAGGAGATATCAACGTCATTGGTTCTCAAAGCACATTTTGAATCGCAAGACTATGGCGTGCTGACATTTTTAACCTTAAGTGCAAACAGGATGCCTGCTAATGACAAAGTGAAGTTTGCGGAAGGAAGGAAGGAAGTGACGGAGGGAGGGAGGGAGGGAGAAAGAAAACAAGAAAATAATAATAAGAAGGGAGGTGGGTAAGGCAGAGAGAATGAAGGTGCTGCAAGAAAAATGAGAAGAAACGTGCACTAAGGAGAAAACAAGTATTGATAAGTAGCAGTTTGTCGGCAACAGTGACCTTAGTTGCTTTTAAGTCACACCTGTGTCAAAGGATGCCTATCCCTCCCCTATCTAGAAAATATTATAAAGTGATTTAAAAAAAACAACTTTTTAGAATCTGCCAAAGTTTAGTATCAAAGAGCCAGTGTGAACTAGAGAGACATAAAGGCTGTTCTTCTGAACCCAAAGTTTTTATTTTATTTAACCAATGTAATGAATGTTATACAAGGATACAGTTGGTACATTTGCAACAAGATGGTCAGTATCTCATAAGGAGTAATATTAAAACCCAGGATAACATGAAAAAAGAAATTGCTGGGAAAAAATAAAGAGAAATTCAAGAGATCCAAATCTATTTCCCATGCTACAGGACTTTAGTTTTTAATGTTGTTTTGTTTTGTTTTGTTTTCAACATTAGGCTGAATTCTTACAGGCTTAGTAGTTTTTAGTGTGGTCCTGCCAGAAAGGTGGTAACCTACATGACCTCTCCAAGTCCTTTCCAACCCTCAAATTCTATGGCTGTGCACTCCTCTGTTTCTCCTTTTATCTGTCAAGGCTTAACTTGTCTTTTCCTATTGCATTCAACTCAGCAAATACCAAGCGTACTTCATTTTTGTAAGTTTAGTAATTGTTACTCATTTTCATTCAATTATTTTTTTTTCATCTAATTGTTTCAAAATGTTTTCAAGTATATCTAAAGGAGAAAATAACCAAATGCCCACAAACGTATCCCATTTTGCGAAGTAAGCACTGGTCTATGTATTCCCTGCCTAATCATCTAAACATAGTCATAGACAAGGAAATTGCTAGGTTAATAGTAGAAAATAATCATTTATCAGGAGAGAATCAATGGCACATTATTTTTAGCATTATTTTATCTAGGTAGTTTTGTTCTATCAAATATTTGTTCTGGTGCTAAATTAGGCTGCAAGTTTAATTTTTACCAGGGAAATATCTATATATTTGCTAAATCAGAAAGGAGAAAGTCCATATTAAAAATAACTATGATTACTGAGACATTCTATCAAAGTCATAAATAATTATTTCCATTTTTCATTCAGATATCCCAAAGTGTTTTAATATTTCACAATAATGAACTCATTAATCCTTACATCCTCTGATGGTACAGGTAAATAATCTGATTAACCTTGCTTTGCTTTTTTTTTTTTTTAAGATAATTGTAAAATGACTTGCAATGCTGTTGTGCTTGCAGGGAGGGGGATACTAGCCAATTCTTGATTCTTTAGTCTTCACCAAGACCATTTTACCACCAAATCTCAGTGAATGAATTTGTGTGAAATTGACTGATGTTTTTGTTACTAGTTGTTGCATTTTTTTCTTTGTTTTTAAAAATTTATTTTCAGCAGACCACATCTTGCTTGCCTTCTTACTCTGTTAGCAATATTTCTCTCATAACTTGTTTATTTGGCTTCTTTCTAGGTCACCCTATTACCAAATTTTTCTGCTTGGACATTCTTCCCGGCCGAACACTTTCTCTTAGTATTATTACAAATTGAATGCTTCCTTCAAGGCTGTGTATCTTATTACGTAATATCAAATTTTATTCCATTTTGGTTAATTTTACTTTAAGATTAAGTTATTTGTTCTGCCCAGAGGTCACTAAATTGAATACTACCACTTCTGTTCCCTTTCTGCCTTTTTACTTATGAAAAATCATTCCGGTTACATTTCAGGAGGAATCATCTGCCCCAAACCATTTGCCTAAGCTGTGTCTCTAGAGCACAACCCAAATAAGTCTTTCTTTTTTATTTTTCCTCCCGTTGAAAATCAGAGCAAGCCATTCCAAGGCTTTACCTATCAGTACATTGCTAATTACACTAAATCATTTCATTGTAAAGATGAAGAAATCTGGGAAGCAGTAAAAATATAGAAGAGAAGGTTTATTAGTGTGTATATAGAGAGATGGAATTCAATAAAGAAAGGAGAAATGATCAGAAGGCATAATGGGGGAAAAAAAGCGATACTAATGTGGCTTTTCAAATTAACATGAAGTAAAATACTGGAAAGACCAAAGCTATCTTCTTTCCCCTCCCCCCTCTCCAAGACACAGGGTATAGAAAAAATTATCAGAAAGTAGAATCTAGTTGCTTCTTTTTGACAGGGGAGTAGGTTCCTGTTATTCCATATTATGTAAAAAATGAATTTAAAAGGGTTATTCAGGTTAGGTTTCACTGACATTGCAACAACTAATCTAGCTATCAGAATTTATGTCTTCTTAATGAACTAGAGTGGTGGATGGTTAGAGAAACCAGATTGTCACACCAATCATGTCTTTTCTACAGTTCTTTCTAATAAGTAATCAACTATATACTTATCTGTGTACGGATTGGTAAAATATGGCTGTCCATTAATGCCAAAACAGCAATTCATTTCTTGCATATAATATTATACACTGTGATGGCTAATTTTATATCTCAACTAGGCTAGGCTATGGTGCCAAATATGTTTGGTCAAATACCAGTCTAGATGTTGCTGTGAAGGCATTTTTTAGATGTGATTAACATTTAAATTAGTAGATTTTGAGTAAATCAAATTACCTCCCATTATGTGGTAAGCCTCATCCAATCAATTGAAGGCCTTAAGATCAGACACTGAGGTTTCCACAGGAAGAAAGAATTCTCTTCAAGATTTCAATATAGAAAACTGTCTGTGTTTCCAGCCTGCTGCCCTACAGAATTTGGATTCAAGGACTGCAACATCAACTTTTGCCTGTGTCTCCAGCCCATTAGCCTGCTCTATGGATTTCAGACTTTCCATCTACCAAAATTGAATGGGCCACTTCCTTAAAATCAATCTTTGTCTCTCTTCCTCTCTCTCCCTTGTTTCTCTGGATAATCCAGACTAATACATGTGCTAAAAGGATGTCTTCGGCTGTTGCAATACAATTTATATTCACCTCTATATCATCTCATTCTACATTAGAAGAAGAACAGTTTATGTCCATTACTTTGGATCAGTAAATATAAATAGAACACTTTTAAATCATTATTTGTACAAAGACCCTACTCTTACTGGCACCCTCCAAGAACCAGGTCCTCACCTACTAATGCCCAAATTATCTACACGTCTTATTCTTCCTTCTCCTGTATAACAATGCCAGTTTTATCTTGATAAAACACATATATCAAAGGGTTATTTTAATAGACAAAACTCTAAAAATTCTATAGTATATAAATAAGATAAAATCCTCCCTGACCAGTTCCTAGCACTGAAAACCCTTCACAATTAGATCTGCCTCTGTGACTTTATTATCTCCACAATCCCCAGCATAAATCCTATATTCTAGTCAGAGCAAATTCCCTGTTGTCCCTAAAGATGTCAAGTTCATTTTTGTCTTCCTTTTTCCTCCTGCTTCTTTCTTCCTTTCTCACTATAATGATCTTACTCTCCTCTACTGCCTACCTAAATCATACCTGCTTTTCAAAACCTAGCCTATGTTTCATATTTGCCTAAGAATTCCTAGACTATTCTAGTGCAAGTTGAAGAGCCCCTATTTGAGTGCTAGAGTATGTCATAGACTATCATAGACTCATGAAGTCACAAATTTTGAAAAGCCATCAATAATCATCCATTCCAACCATTATCAAAGACATGAAAATACCTTTACAGCATTCTAAACAAGTGGTCTTTCATTCCCTTCCTCCACACTTCCAGTGATGAAGAATTCAGTACCTCCTGCCCATTTTATTTTATGAACAGCTCCAAATCTTAGAGGTGTCTTCCTCTAAGTCATATTTTGACATGTATAGTAACAGCCAAGAAATGAAATATTTTTGAGACATAATTTATAATATAAATGCCAATATAAAAACCACCAAAATACATAAAAATGATTATCCCTGCATAGATACCAAAGCAAATTTTATCCAAAAATGTCCATTGGAACAATTTTTGCAGTCCAGAATTTGTCTTTTTTTTTTTCCTAGTCTTTATTTTAATATTAAATAATGACTTCCAACTATGTTCCAGTTTGGCTACAATGATATGCTCATACAGACAGATTGGTTTTTTAATTAATCACGTGATGCTTTACATCTGCCCTTGTCTTTATTCTTTAGCAAACTAGATAATAGCCTCCTCTGAGTCAGATGCTATCTTAGAGCCCTCATTTTTCTCTCTTTGTACTTAGATCAGTGCAAGGAACATCAACTTCTCTCAAATGATTGCTGAATTTAAAAACTGATTTAAGGAAGGAAAATGTACACAGCAAAAATCATTCCTGGGACTTCCCTGGTGGTCCAGCATTTAAGACTCCGTACTCCCAATGCAGGGGCCCGGGTTCAATCCCTGCTCAGGGAACTAGAGCCTGCATGCTGCAACTAAAGATCCCGCATGCCACAGTGAAGATCCCACACGCGACAACGAAGATCCCACCTGCCGCAACTAAGACCCGGCACAGCCAAATAAATAAATAAATAAATATTAAAATAATAAATAAATTTAAATTAAAAATTAAATTTAAAAAACTCCTAAAATATTTGGTAGAATCCAATTTCAAGATCAAGCCACAGAGAAACTTTCCTTTTAGTTTTTTTGTTTTGCCTTTTCCCCCTTGAAAATATATGCCTAACAACAAATAGTGACGTTCTTTACTCAAAAAAATGTGCTGGTCTTTTTTTCTTAACTGAAAATATGTTACTGGAATGAAGTTGACAGATATAGATAGCAATAAAAAATATTGTACCAAAATCTTGAAATAAAATGATAAAAACAAGCCTACTTACCCATATATATTTTCAAATTAAGGACCATCTGTGAGCTTTAACTGTGATTCTTATATATGAATCACTTGAAGTTTACCTCTGCTTTACTGCACTTTCCTATAAGTAAACTGAATCCAGTGCTAATAGTTTTGCAGAACATTGTATAACATGAATTTAGAGTTATGTCTGTTTGTTTGTTACTTGCCTGTTTTTACTCTCTTGTGTATCCTTCTTGCTCAGAGAGATACTGAGGGAGTCATTCTTTGTACATCTTCTTCATCCTCTGATAATCTTGCAAGGTAATTAGTTAAAAAAAAGAAAAGATGTAGAATGTATAGCAAATATGTAGCAAATTGGTAAAAGAAATAGTCTAGTAGGGAAATTATGCTAAAAAAAATAAAGACATTAACTGTACTAGGCAGGGAGGAGAATATCTAAAGGTATAATTGGCAAGGCGATTGACAAGATGACCTACTAGATTATTGTTTCCATCTCTAATTTTAGTTTATCAAGGAGGATTTTCATACTGCAATTAAAAAAATCTTCCACGTGTCAAGTATTTATTTTTTGTGCGTAGCTGATACGTAAATGTTTCTCAAAATGTACACCAACAATCTTTCTGTCAATATAGCCAATCAAGTTTCCTTCCTTTCTAGTCTCCTAGGAAACCACTACAGTTTCAGAAATGGATAGCAGAGAGTGGAAAACAAAGGGGTAACCAATCCCCCGTTTTAATGTCTTAAAAATGCAGCTTTGTCATTATTTACTGGCTAAAAGCTAGATATGAGCACTCATTATATGAGGACCACCTCAAAAATTCTCCTATAAGGGAGAGTATTTATTTAATTTTATAAGTTTGATTTTCACAGGAAAAAAGACATAGAAAAGTCTCAACTGACTGCTCAGATGTGAAAAATGGTGGCCCTTAGTTTTTTACAAATATGTTGTGGCAGTTTTGCTTGTGCCTACCTCTTCTCAGCAAGATTCTTTTTCCTGCCATTATTCAGTAACATAAGCACTGTTTTTGTTTAGAAAATCCATTCTTTCAGAATTGTATCTTCCAAACAGACAGTTTAGATCTACTAGTGCATCCAAAACCTTATGCATTGATTCTCTTATTTGACTCTAAATCCATAATTCCCTCTCAATAGTTTCCCTAAATTCTCAGTGGGAAGAAAAACCACTGCCCAGCATTCCCAAAGAAAAGAGTGAGTATCTCCCAACTAAAATTCCAAATGCACACAAAAAATGAGAAATAGTTTCTCCTAAACTTCCTCTCAGGACACACACACAGGCCTTCTGTACCCTCCCTTTATTTAATTCCCTCTCCTCGAGCTACAGCTATTTGAGCAGCAGCCAACCATTGTGCCATCCCCAGGCTTATTTACCAGGTCTTGTGTACTCCTGTTATCATCTAGTATCTAGTTGTTCCTATAACATATATTTTTTTCAAGTAGTAATAACTGCTGTGAAACAGAGAATAGGCAGACAGTGGACAACTGCAGAGAGGCTTTAGGCAGGACAGTTATGCATCCTGCCACATTCTCACTGGCATGTGGTTGTGGTGGCAGCGGTGGCAATCCCTTCTGACTTTCCCCACCCTACACTAGGTGAGTGCTAACAACAAAGCAGCACCCTTCCCCTTCCCACTAAGGCAACAGAAGAGCACTTTTACCTTGATCTGTCCTACTCCGGGTAAGTGCCAGCAACAAGGAGACAACACTCCTTGCCAGCAACAAGGAGACAACACTTCCCAGACTTCTAGCCTGCAGAACTAGGGGATAATAAATGGATGTTATTTTAAGGCAAAAAAAAAAAAACTAATAAAATAGAACAGTGTAAACTATCTACATAGAGTGAACTCTTGATTACATTGTAACAATTTCACAAGTTACCTTAAAATGTGTCTATAGGTTTTATCCACAAATCCCAGGAAGACTAATGTTCATAAAGCACTCACCGATCATAATGACCATATAAAAAGGACTGAGTTCAGCACTTCTAAAAGCATTATTTAACGATCAACACAGCTCCGTAAGTAAAGTTATTTCTATTTATTCAGATAGCAAAACCTGACTCACTGAGGTTAAATGACTTGCCCAATGTCACATGTAAGTGATATAATTACTGGCAGAGGTGAGTAGAAGGAGAGATTATAGAAAAGGAAAGGAAAGGCAAACTGGGCGAAAGTCTAGGCTATTGATGCAGGAACGCACAGAGGAGAAAGGGAAAAGGGTAAAAAAAGAGTGAATACATAGGAAGCTGACATTCCCTGGAGTTCAGAAGTACAGATCTACTGTGGTCTGGCTCTAGATAGAGAACTCCCCTCCCAGATAAGTTGGTTGTTGTAGTAGTGACATCAGGGGTGGCAGAGGATATGCCAGTGGAAGTGTCCACACATCCAGGTTCCTGACAGCTGGGTGTGGATGTCCAAGAGTAGTTGGAGCAGAGTTGGGCCTAGATGTTACAGAACCATAATGAGCATGAATTCCAAAGTGGAGAGTCCAGGACAGTGTTTTTGAAAAACAAAAAGGAAGGAATAAAAAAGATCTCTCATGAAAATTAGTTAAAAGTAATTAGTCATAAAATGGTTGTCCCCTGAGGCCAGAGAAGCAACTGGCCCTAATACATTTGCCTATTTTACCCCGAGGCAAGGAAAAGTTGTTCCAGGCAGAAAGTAATAATGACTGGTGCTTGCAAGAGTATCCAATGTAAGTAGGTATTCAACAAATGCTTGTTGAAAAAATTAATACCCAAATGAGTGATTTAATTATTGAGTGAATAAATGAGTGCCAGACTATGAGTCCCAAGATCTGAGCTTTACACCTATTTTAATTTCCAAATATATGGGTTATCTTGGGCTAATCACCAACTCTCATTTTTTACAAATTCAAACAAATAAATTACCAGTCAAGAAAGTACCTGCCAACTATGAAAGAGAACACTTAGGAGAAGCAAAAGAAAGGAGAAGCAAATGAAACTTTGACTATGAAAATACTAAGTCTGAATCGCTACACAAATGAAAGACATTGTATTTATTATTTGGAATCCATTGGAAAAAATGTAAAGTGCTGGGTCAAGGAAAGATAAAGATTTGGGATAAAAATCATGGTTTTCATAATAATACTTTTCAGAAAGAAAAAAGTAATGGGAATTAATTACAGCTGATGAAGGATCCATAAATATATTTATATCCATAAATATCTATAATGTGAATATCACCATATTTAAATAAAAATGTATAAAGGAAAAACAACAGTAAGAAGAAAACAGTTTGTACATTTTTGTTTCCAATTTTTTTCTTTACTTTTCCCGTATAAAGTAAGTGAGGCATAAAATAATACCATGGTAAATTGCCTTTTCTCAAAAAGTATAATATAAAATATAGTAAAGTAATATATACTGAGTGATCACTAATGGTTACATTATACTTCTCATATTTAATTTATATTCCCCCCACAACTTACCCTTTTTCAGCCTTTACAATTTATAATTTATCATATTTTTAATGAATTGAATCCCCTCAGTTATACATGGTTTCCAGAAATGCTTGGTAACTCTCCTGTTGTTTTCTGCAGAAGTGGTTTTTGAAAAACAGTCAGAGATTCCTAAACATGCATCTAATAAGTGCCTTGCACCCTCAGAGATGTTTCCTGAGCTGTTGTCCAAGTTAACACTGAAGAAGATTTAATGATCTGTCCCTTGAGATTTTTTTGTTGGTTCCCAGGAATGTAGCAAGTGTACAATAATCCCTTTATTAAATGCTTGTGACATGCTTTGTTACTACTGATGTATTAAAGAAAGGCAATTTTCCACAATTCATACTTTCTTCTATCTGCAACAATTCTCATAAGAAAAAGAGAAGGGTTTCACTGTACATCTATCAAGTTGTAAATAGATAGTTATTATTTAGGCAGATTCATAAACATATAGAATCCAAGCATGCTCTCTCCCCTATTTAAATATACTAGATTTTACTTCCTTTAGAAATTTCTTGCACTAAACTGTGTAACACTGGAGTCTTACGTACACTACAAATAACCCAATTTGTCATAATATTTCATTTCCTAAAATGGTTTGATCTCCATTACGTAATTTTTATTTTTACGTATCCAAACAATGTTCTCAATATTAGTTTATAAGGAAGAGAAAGACAGGAATTTATGTCAGCAAAACTATACACAAAATCCAGCAGCTCATGAGAATGGAGGTGATTAATTCGTGCTTCAGCATACCTCTGTGGCCATCAGGAGGCTGGGACTGAGTTCCATTCTCTTACACAAGTATGCTATGTGGGTTTGGCCAAGTCCCCTACTCAACCAAGCTTCTGTATCATGAAATGAAAATCTGTGAACTTTCTGTAAACATCACCTATGAACCTATGAGTTGCTCACTGAGAAAGGCTTGAATTATGTCAATTAGATTTATTTGGTTACCAACAAAAGCAACTGACTGGCTAGCTTACAGAGAAATGGAATTTATCAGAAGGATATTGTGCAGCCCACAGAAACTATGAGACAGCTGGACAACCAGGCCCCAAAAAGGACAAGAGTAGGAGCAACTCTCAGGTTCCATAGGAAATAAAGAGCATTCTCTTCAGGGAGCTGATTTTTTTTCTATCTTTGTAACATTTAACTCAAAATTCCTTTTGTTAGAAGAAAGAGTTCCATGGGCCTACCTGAGTTTATCATTGGCTAGAGGGTATCAAACCCCCTGATTTAAAGTTTTCCTAATCTGACTCATAATGATGAACAGTATTTATGCTGAAGAACTGGATCTGTTATTCATTACATAAGATTAGATTAACTAGAAATTAGACTATCTCGAGGTGAATTCAGAAGTGAAGAGTTGATTCTAAAAAACAACAGAAAGAGAAGAATCAAACATTTAGTTGGTCATTTAATATATCATTTTATTAGACTTTTTGTAATGTGGGCACATTTTTTATGGAATTTAGGATTAAAATGACAAATGCAATTCGTTTCCAAAGAGTGGAAAATAAGTGAGCACTGATCAAGAGAAATGGTGATTCCACAGAAATTAGGTTCAAGTATACACTTGGGTTAATAGATTTGCCCTCAAGTAAGAAAACAGTCAGAGGAAATACTTAGATATACTAAATCTACTGGATTTTTCAAACAATTGAGAAGTCTGGTGTGCTGTTTGCTTCAAACAGAGCCAACCTTTAACTTTGATGGCATACGATGCTATTTTACTTGACAAGCTTCTCCTCCAAATCACCTCTAAATTCTACCACCAGAGAACCACCATTTTTCTTCTCTCTTTCATTCATGTGTCCATTTGTTTACTTGTTCATTGATTTGTTTGTTAGCACACAAATCCCCCTACTAGATATAACCCTTTATACCAAGAAAGCATTAATATTAAATGCTATTTGAATGCCCTTCTTCTTCACAAAAGGCAGCCTGGACATCTGGGATGTGTGTTAGAAACTGACCAGAGGCACTTAAGAGGCAAAGAGAAGGAAAGCACTGGAAACAGGGAGGCTGCCTGAGGTCCACTCTACTGGAAACCAGCTCTCTGGGCCTCTCCACCGAATAGTTACACCTAAAATCCCTAGTGGTTGATGAAACTGAAAAACTATAGCTACATGTATTTGACATAAAAGCTATAGCCCTTGATTTTTATATAAACTCCCCGCCCCCAATTAGCTATATTTCTAGTTTGTCTTTGCTTGAAATATAGACCAAATATTGCATGGAGCTAGTTAACCAAGACCTGTTATACATGCTGGACATGATAAATTGTGAGCTTTTCCTTCCCTCAGTTATGTCAGTGCCTCTTTAATTTCACTTCAAATTATTGATTTTATTAAAGTTAAAAATTCAAAATATTCTTTTTAATATAATAAACAAAAAACACGTCAGTAACCATTTCTAAAATTGTTCACCTATATCTATCACAAACTTCAAGTTTCACGGCTCTCCAGTACATTATAAAATACAACGTAATATTATGGAAAAGCCTGAATTTCTTAGGGCAAAATTTTCTTTGGGTCACTGAATTTAATTAAAAGATTGTAACAAGCTTATACTTAAACACACAGAATATGCTTACAACTGTCTTCATAATGTTTAAATACCTTCTTAAGAGTGAAAAAATAGGCAACCACTTTATTTGTTTGCATTATACTTTTTAAAGTCTGGTTGTTTTTTTTCCCCACACTGGATCAACTTATTACTTAGCTTTATTCTTTCACAGTAATGATGAATATTTTGCATTTTAAGTACATACAATCCATAGTTAAAATAAAAATGTTCTAATATTTAAAAATATGAAAAGAACCTCTGAACAATATTCCTCAAGAGTAGAATAAAGATATCAGGGTATGTGTAGTTTTAACGTTTATCCTGGCAGTTATAACATACACTGTTAGGACCATTATAGTAAAATAGATAGTGACACCAAAGTGAAATTTCAGTTTTAAAACCAAAACTAAGAAAAAAGAAAAGAAGCATGAGGCAACAGTTGTAAAATTACAAATAATTTTAACTACCTTTTTTAACTTGGAACAGAAACATAACTATTTACCGATGGAACATTCCAAACTGAATTGCTCCAGGGCTGAGTGCCATTACCTCTCCTGGTTTTCTTCCATCTGTCTCTCACTGTCTAGATTTTGATTTCAGACTTGTCAAATTTTCTGTTTCTCAGCAGTACACGTTTTTGACAGTAGAGGGCACTTTGAATTTAGACAAAGCCCAAGAAATCTCTGAATCTTCATTCAGAGAGCTTTTGTTTGACTATAAAGAAATAAAATGCAATTTTAGTGTACATTGAAAATGACACATTTTTAGACTATGTGATGTTAAAGTTTGTTTCTATTATGTGAAATCAGTCTCTCACTTTATATTATTTTATAAAAATACTGTAATATGAATGTCATGCAATATCACTGTGTCTAGAAAAGATCTATGACACAATAAAATAACAACAAATTAGGATCAATCTATGAATAAATAAATCTTTGATTTTTTTCTAGTTAAAAGAGCCAGTGAAGAAAACTGCATGTACATGTTAAGTGACACATTAAAAACTACATGAAAATCCTAAATTACACTATAAAACTATAAAATGTCTAAATGAAATTGGAGACACAAAAATTCTATTTACTCAGCTCACCACAGAAGTATAAAGACTTCATCCTTCTTTTTATAGCTACTTAAAGAATATTCTTAATGGAATGCAAGTTTTCATGTAATCTCACATATCATTTTATAAAACTTCCTTCAACGTCACATTGAAAAAACTATTTAAATGACCTGACAGTCTATTCTCTTGTCTTTAAGAAAATTCTTTTCAAAATTTTCTAAAATGCTACATCATGGTTGTTGAAATATATAAAATAATTTATCTAAATGTAGTATAATTGTTTTTCTAATACAAATGAATATCTTGATCACATTCATTTATGTGACAAATGTAATCTTACTTGTAATTATTCCACTCCACTTGAAATAACCAAATAATAAAATGTAATGCATTTTAAAATTTCAAAATAGACAATTACTTCTTCTGCATACATTTGTCACCACATCAAATAATTTCCGCTTCTAATTTAAGGCAACTAAGTTCTTTCCTACTTAAAAATATTTCATTTCTTCATTTAATTGAAACCAATTATCTTATATTTACAAGTTAAAATTTTGAAGTTTGGCTTATTCTTCCTAACCAAAAATGCACCTACTTAAAGCTAATTGTGAGTCTGGTAGCTTCCAAACTATGGAGAAATCCCCAATTTTGCCATTTAGGAGTTTATACTTAAAAACACAATAAATCTATTTAATTCTCCAGCAAGTGAACAACTTGCCTAAACTCTTCAATTGTTAAATGGCCAAGTGTATAAAGACATACATAATTGTATGGCGGAGTTAAAGTTCATATATGTAAAATATTGTAAACTTTTAGGGTAGAATTTAAAAGTCACATGGGGTAGGCTTAATGAAGGCAGACAGGTTGGCTGAAAATGCCAAAAAATGTACAATTAGTTTTGCTTGAATATTTACTAGAGGAGAGAAATCCATACTAAAAAGGCTTATTGATTTTTTTGTTTATCTAATTAAGGAAAATAAAGTTGAATGCTTCCACTCACCTTGACTTCCAAAAATATGAGAAAAATAATATAAAGATGTATGTCTCATATGTAACCTTGCCCTGCATAACTTTCATAAGAGAAAAGCAAATAAACAGCAATTGTCACTACTCTAAATGCACCGGCACTCCCTAAGATTTATCTTTACCCCTTCATTCATTTATTATTGCTTGTAAACTACGTATTTGCCACTAACACTGTCTGAATAGATTTGAAACAGTAAGGGTAACAGGCTCAAATGGACGTGCCTATTAACCCTTCCCTCTTCTGTCTTGCCCTTTAATGGCCTATAACTTCATTCAATCTGTAGCTACATTTGTGTTCCTTTTACAACAAAAAGGGTCATAATGTTGTCTCTGATAATACTGAAATTGCCTCATTTGTTCATCTTCTTTCAGTGCCTTGGAGCTGGTCCCCCTCTCAAGCGATGCCTAGGTTTATCCCCATCAACTTTGAAAATTACGGTCTTGTTTAGTCCCTGGCAATCTCACCCACAAAGTGTCTCGGGGTTTGATGAGCCAACCGGAAGACAGATGCCCGGGGAGGCCCAGGTCTAACTGGCTCCGGGAAGTAACGCCCGAGGCCGCAGGGACACCTACTAGAACCAACCCGGGTGTCATTCGCGTGCATCGCGGAAAAAGAAAAGGCGGCTTTGCCAACCCCCAAGGCAAGGGAGGGAGCAGCCGGTCAGCTGACGCTGAGAAGGGAGTGAAGGAATGAGAAGAATGTGCTTGCTCAGAAGATGCGAGAGATAGGGACTCCCCACTCTGACCCCGGTGCTGCGGCACCGGGGAGAAGCCGGGCCTCCCCACAGCTGTTACCACTCGGGCTGTCACCGCGGCGGCCGCTCTGCGCGCCGCCGGGACAGTGATGCCGGTGCTGGACCGGCCGCGGCAGCCGCTTCTGCCTAGACTGTGGCCCCTGACCCTTCTGCTGTTGCTTCCTTGATTTTAGCATCAGCTTTTCTTTTCTTTCTTTCTTTTTTCTTCTCCCCCCCCCCCCTCCTCCTTATTACAAGAGGCAATACCTCTTGCAGAAAGCAGAAAATAGCCTCCACATTTGCCATGAGAGCGAGGGCGCCGGGAGAGGAGGGAAGGGTGGGGTGGCTGAGGCCTCTAACAAATCTGGGTTCCTGGGGCCCCTCCTGTCTTTTCTCTCCCGCTCTGCTTAGCATTTTCCTTCCTGCTGCAGCGATGCTTTGTCAGCCTTGGGCTGGGAACTAACTCCCGCGTAGTCCCCTCCTCCTTTCCGACTTTCGAGGACGCTTCACCCCTCACCCCTCCAACCAGGAGAAAAATACTAAAAGGTAGAAAAGGGAAGTAAATCCTCCAAGAGAACTTCATCTTCGGCAGTCCAAATTTTACAGGGATTCGTGTAAGAGAAAACGGATCTTTTCAAGTCCTGGGACAATAAAATAAAATTCAAACGGATGAATATGGCAGGTTGGGGAGCAATTAACTGCTAATTTGGAAGAACTCTTCTGGAGGATTTTCCTGACCTGCCCATTCATGTTACTTCCCTTTCTACGATCCTCTTCCCCTTTCAAGGCTAAAAACGGGGTATGATTCAGCTCATAAAAATATGTCACAGCAATTGGAATTTACCCTTTGACCTTCTCTGTCTCACCACCACCTCACCTACACACACACACACACACACACACACACAGAAGCTGCAATTCACTAGCTAGCCCTGTTTTCACTAAACAGATGGCTGTGTCACTGGTGAAAACTGCCTTTTTGCACAAGATAAAACTTCTAAGATCTTAGGATAGCACCTATTTGCAAAAGGAGCTCAAAGCCACATTTTTCTGCGGTGCACATGTGAATGCTGAGATAGTCTGGGCAATAGAGAGGTAGATAGATAAATAGATGTTATATGCAGAGGAGAAAAAAAAAACAAACCTGTCAGTAAATAGCAATCTTTCTTTTAACATCATTCTCTATGAAATTTGTTTTTCTGGGTCAGTTATGGATGATTATATTCAGCATTTAACATTCAGAAGCATAATTCTTTCAGGGATTCTAGTGACTAGATTTAAAACACACAGGAAAGGGATAGAAAGCTGAGTCTAAAATGTATGAGGAAAGTTTTCTAGTTTTTCTAAAAACCTGTTCACCTTTCCAAATAATTTTTCCTTGCCTTTGTGCTGTGAAAGCCCCATTACCAGCTATGGAAAAAACAGTGCTAAGTGTTTTGTACAATTTCTTTTTGTGTGTGTGAAGCTTGAAAAGCCAAGAAAATGGGCAAAATACTGAATCAGGCCACCAGGGCCAGTTCAAATGCACAGAGAGACATTTTTACTGCATTATTTGAACTATTACTAAATAAAATGCTTTCTTCCTTGGAGCTTGGCTAAGTACTAATTTTCCAAAGCATGAATACGACTTCTGGTGGAAAGTTAGAAATAATTTAAATGCATGACTACACCATTGTACCCTCTCAAATTAACAATATTCCTTTAGCCCTACCCTACATCCTGAGAATGGTGCAGACTCAAATCACGTTGGGAGGGTCTAAAATGTCCAGGAATCGTTCGAATCTAGAGGTTTGAGAACATAAGGGACAAGTTTAAACACTGTTTTCTCCGTGAATGTGGGGACTACAAATGATAAATGGAAACAGTTTCTGGCAGTTCATTACCAGATGCCTAAGTAATGACTAACTGACAAGTTAAAAAAGAAATTGCCAGACAGGAATTAACTATGTATTATACTCTTCTTTTTGAAACAATTATTTCACTCTTCTATGTTTGCACAACATGCTGCAAACACTCATATGCTTGAACTCACAGCCCAGAACTTACAATAAGAATAACAATGCATAAAAAACTACATAAGGTCTTTACTAAGTAACTCGGCACCATTTTTCCCAAATCCGGAGAAAAATCTCAGATTTTCTGCAGTAATTATTCACATTTGCTAATGCTATCTCTGCTTGGTACAGCACAGATGATAATTTAACAACATCAGTCTTTAGGTAATAATTTTCCTCTACTGTTTCTATGTGCTGCTTAAGGTTTGGGGGGGGGTTCCTTCTTCTTTTTATACTCTCCATTTTGTTTGGAGTTCATGAATAAAGATAAATCTGCAAGTAATCCTGGATACCCTTTATCACTGTCTCTAGTTTAGTGGTGGTCTGCCATTTTTACTGAAACTTGGGCACCAACTGCTGGTTAGAAATATTTTCATGGAATTCTTTGTACTTTAAATAAACTACTACTTCAGGATCTGCCATGTGTCCCTCATTCATCTTTAAGGCACAAAATCTCATGTACTTTTTGTGAGCTTTGACTCTGAAATATCTGTCTCACATATGCAGTCTCTAGCAATCTCTGAACTCAATGCAGTTTTATTGATGACCTACAGCAAAGTAGGGCAGAAATGTGTATTTTGAAGGTTTGTGCTGTGACTCATCTTATGCAAACAAACAAAATTCATTTTGAAAAATCGAGCCTATATTCATTTTCCGCTCTTTTTACCAGAGACCAGTTTTAAAAGGTCTCTGTGTGGGTTTCACGTAATGAACATCACAGAGGGGGAAAAATTGCTATTCCCTTTGGCATTTCTCCTCTTAAGGTGGTAGAAAAATACGCATCTGCTTTTCCCGTGGAGAGGGAGATAATATGATAACCTTCTGATTATATACATAAGCGGAAACTGATCAGCTTCTCTTTTGGTTCATTTTTAAGGGCAAGTTCCAGTTGGATTGTGCTAATGCACATATTCATGAATCTCTCCAAACAGGATTCACGGCTCTCCAGGGAACCCCTGAAGTGTGCATCATTGTTTCAATGAAGTATCTTCATTATAAAACATAGGGACTATAAAAGGTGAATATCATTTGCCTCAGCCTAATATAATCTCTGGTCTGACTTTCCTCCACTATGATTTCTTTCTTTCCTTTCTTTCTGCCTACCATCCTTCCTTCCTTCCTTCCTTCCTTCCTTCCTTCCTTCCTTCCTTCCTCCCTCCCTGCCTTCCTTCCTTTTGTTCTTTTAAACAAAAAGAAAAAAATGACAAAAAATCATATTAGATATTAGACAAAATCAAGGAAAAAAATCTGTTTCTTTTCAAAGTCAAACTTAATCTCCTTTGAAATGTTATATAGGTAGGGTTAGAAAACTTAACTCCAAAATCCAAAAATCCTTATATTTGTACAAATGTTTTATTTGATAAAAAGCAGCTTATGGAAATTTTTGGTCTCTGGGTGTGCATAAGTTTCTTGCATTGAAAAAATAAGGCCAAAGGTGGAAGGTATAAAAAATAAGTAGGTAAACACTGTTAAAGCAGGCAAAGAAGAGAGGCACTATCATCAGAACAATGTAATGAAAACAGGCACATAGATTCTTCAACTCATTGGCATTATTGTAAAGGGAGCAATATCTTGAACTGATCAGTCTTTTATTTATATTTGTACCAAATATAAATCCTAATGTTTCCCCTTTCTTCTCTTTAGAATTCTTCCAGAGAACCTGAGATTTTAAGGAGTTCTACTAATGCGTGTGTTACAAAGAGGTCTTTATTACAGAGGACATGAATAGAGGTCTGAGTGAGACTACAAAAGCCCTACACTGCACTCGGGTATAATGGGGTGCTTTATAGGGAAGGAACACTGTCTTTGGGGTATGAAGGACAGTTTAATACAACATCTATTGCAAGGGAACAAAGGAGTTATATAGCTCACAAATTAGGGTATTCACATCCAGATATATTAGTGGTGGAGTGTAGAGACTTGGAATTCAGTGTAAAATGATCTTGTCATCCAACAGAACACACTGTGGAATGTGGCATTCCTTAGATGTAAGTTGTATAGTCATCAGAATAGATTGTACAAGTCACAAATAACTGACACTCTGTGACTCTATAGCGATTAGCTCCCAAAGATAGTAATTCTTAGTGGCACTAAAAATAAGATGAGACATCTATGATTAAGCAGGAAATGACAAATGTAATCCAAGATACTATATATTCCAGTTGTCTTAGTCTCTCCATGAAAATTAATTGAGGATAATATTTTTTAAGAGGCATAAGGGGCACAGCACATACAACGTGGAGTCCATGATTTATTGTTTCGGTTTAAGTCACCACTTCAGACGGACAGTCAAATCTCAAATCTCTATTGTTTGATATGCCATGAGGTGGGGAAAGGAAACAAGAATTGAACAAAAATTCAAGAACTCAGCACCATGCTATCGGAGCTGCTTGTCAAGTGGACAGGCCAACAGGCAGACTACAGTACACTCCCTCCTCACCATTGAAATTAGTAAGGTCATGGCTCGTTCTATGTTGCTAAATCCTCTGGATTTACTTTCAATCCTTGATTTACTGTTACTGTTTTACATTTGACATTTGCATTTGACACTTAACCACACACTCTCATTCCCTTGGCTTCCCCACCCTCAACCTTCATAATTTTACCCCAACCCTCTCTAGCCACTCTTTTCTTACCCTGCTTCTTGGACCCGTTTGCCTTAGCCCACTCCTTAAACAGAACTATTCCTCTTAGATCTGTCTTCATCCCTTTGTTCTGTCCATTCTAAACCTTCTACTTGGATGATGTCAACTATTCTCATGGCTTTAATTATCTGTATAATTATGAGGCTGACTCTCCAACCCCAGCCCTGATTTCTCCTCTGAGCCCATGCTCATGAAACTCACTCTTTCCTGGAAAACCACCTAGATCCCCCACAAGAACCCTGAATTGGATGTGTCCAAAGCCGAATTCATATTATCCTCCCCCCTCTCCCAGATTTCACCTATTCTCTGCCTCCTGTTTCCTCATCTTAGAATGGCATCATCACCCAAACTGTTGCCTAAGTCAGAACGAATCATCCTTCTCTTTTATGCTTTACCACCAGTTAGTCATTAATTCCTATCCTAAATCTACAGATTTATCTCCATCTCCATCACCATTCTCTTGGTTCAAGCCACCATGATCTATCATTGTGATTATTGCAACAGACTTCTACCTGGTCTCCCTACTTTAGTTATACTCTGATCTAATACTTCCTTCCCAATTTCCTTTCTAAAATACAAATCTGACTATGACAAAAGGGTTATGTGCTTATGTAGGGTGAAGGAGAAGGCAGAGAAGACAGATATTATGCACAGCATGATACTGTGAATACTCACCCAATCCATTAGCACATCCTGTTGGCTCCATCATCCGAATATGATTTAAATAAGATTTTCCACATAAATTACTGCAATAGTCCCTAATTAGTCTTCCTATCTCAGTCCTTATTATCCTAGAGTCTATTTTTAAGAGAACGGTCAGAGTAATCGAGTTACCCCTAAGTCAGATTGTGTTGTGCCTCTACTCAAAAGCCTCTAGTGCTTTTCCATTTCATTCAAAGTCAAGTCAAATTCTTAATGGCCTACAATGACCTACCTGATCCAGCTCCTGATTTCATCTGATTTCATCCCCCACAGTTCTTCCTCTAGTTCACCACAGATTCAACACTTAGCAACACAGACCAAGAAAATCGAGTCGACCAATGCCAAGGTAATTTTGGGACCGAATCCAGGTTCTACAATTACCTGGTTTAAAAACCTTCAGCAAATTATTTTATCCCTCTGAGCATCAGTTTCCTCATGTTTAAAACTAGGATAAAATGCCCATTTCAAAGGGCTTCTGTGAGGAAGTTAGGTATGTAATAAGATGTATGCCTGCCGTGTAAAAGGCATTGTTAAATTTTATTCTTTTTCCCCATTTAATTACCTTCAGAACCAATTCAAGGATTTCGTACTTTGAACTAACACAAAATTTTTCCTGAAAACAGTTATATTTATTAATTTTTAAGCCTAGTAATTCATATAATTCCTATAGTAGATCAGATTTCAAAATGAATCATTGTTATTTGTGTTATTTTATCCTTAGAAAATTCACTGAATTGTCTTCATTTACCATTGCAGTCTAGAAACATATAGAATCCTATTATCACCTATAATCTTTTTATAGTTTTCTCTTTTTTAATTTTCTAAAATATTTTAATATAAGAACAAAATGCTGACATGACACATTGAATCAATTATTTGAATTGTATTGGGATTACTTCAATAGATTGCTAAAATAAACCCTGGAAGAACTCAGTTATTTAGGTTATAGACTTTGCAGCAGTGTCATGAGTTTCATATCACACATTTATAAAAGAAGAAGGCAAGCCTGTGTTCAAATCCCAATCCCAGCTTTCACTAGCTCTGCAACCTTGAGAACATTATATAACTACTCTGAGCCTCAATTTCTCATTCCATAAAATGGGGTTAATAAACAGTAGCCACTTCATAGGAAAGTTTTGAGAATTAAATAAGATATGCAAGTAAGACAGCTCAATAATGGTTACTAACAGTAGCAGAGGTAAGGGTAATACTCACAGTAGTAGTAGTAGTATATTAGTCTCCTTACAGTAAGACTAGGATTCTGGAAAAGAATGTTGAATGATCTTGAAAACTCTGTATTAAGATTGCTCTCTCAATTCTCTTAAGGGACAACCAAGTATTTCTTTACCCTCTGATTTTTGTAATTTTCTTAAATTATCATATGTGAATCAAACATTAAACGTATTTTTGATAGTCAGGAAATCAGCATGAATGAGATACTGTTTCTGAAAAGTCAAAGTATAACACTCAGACATCTTCAGCCAGATTTTTCTGAGGCTGAGATTCATTGTCATATGAAGAAAACAGCCATGGAGAGACTTTGTTTTAAAAGCTGTAGGTTCCAGTCTCAGCTCTAACACTCACTAGTTGTAGGCACCTAAAAAAACAAAACACACACAAACCCATTTACTGAATACCCATTATGGGCTTTGGTGTCCAGTGGGAGTAGAGGGCAGAGAAAAGGATAAATTTTATATGGTCCCTGACCTCCACAGCATAGTACAATGGCATGACACACACAAAGGTAAGTGTGTTCCTTCACTTATTTATTTTACACAAATTTATTAAGAGCCTCCTGTGTATCAGACACTGTTCTAGACAATGGTGAGAGAACACTGAAGAGTCAAATAAATAAACAAACAAACAAAAATTAAAATCTGATCTCATTGAGCTTATATCCTAGTGAGCAGAAATAGACAAAAACCAAAATATATAAGTGTGATATACAATATGTTATTAGAACAATTTATAAGTTCTATAGAGAATATAATTCAAGGAAGGAGGATGGAGGCCCAAGCCTTAAATATGTTGATCTCATAAGGCCTCACTGAGAAGATGACATTCCAGGAAAGACCTGAAGACGGTGAGGGAAAACTCAGGCAGATATTTAGAGGAAGAGAATTCATGGAAAGAACAGAAACTACAAAGTCTCTGGGGCAGAAACATGTGTGATGGTTGTGGGAAGCAGCAGAAAGGCCTTGTACCCAGAGCAGAGTGAGCACAGGATGAGACCACAGAGATGGAAGAGGGGCCAGATTGTTCAGGACCCTGGAGACAAGACAAGTCTGTGAACAGATGTCACTTGGTATATTACAGGGACATAATGTGTTGAAGATAGAGTATGGGGAGAGAGGGGCAGAAACAGGGAGACCCTGCAGGCACTCTTGTAACAATCAACAAGACAGGTGATGTTGGAAGTTATAGGAAGTTATCTGATTCTGGGTAGATTTTGAAGGTAGAGTTGACTGCATTTACTGATGGATAGGAGGAATCATTCTAACATCACGTTTATCGTATTATAAAACATGCAACAGGAGTCTAGGTCTCTCTTTTTCTCTTTTCTTACCACCTCTAAATATGCATACACCACAGATTAATTTTGTCTGAGAGGTTAGGAAAGAATGCACAGGAAAAATGGCATTTGACATTGAACTTGTTCTTGAAGAATGACTAAAATTTTTTGGCTGGGAGAAAGGGAAAAAGACTCCAGGGTTTTGCAATTAGTAAATCATTGGAAACTGACAAAATCAGTGTCAGTCGGGGGTGGGGGGGGGGTGGAATATACAACATTTACAAAACATGTGAGAGTGTTGGTTCATGGCCTGATAGGAGAAAGGTGAGTAACCACATGTATACATGTGGGGTTGGTCTAGGAGCCTTGGGTTACATAATACAGAAACTAAATTCAAATGATTTTATTTAAAAAGGAATGCAAGCATGGCTGCATCCAGGATCAGAAGATAAAATGTTTTTAGAGCTACAGATCTTGTGAGGGATTGGGTATCTATGGACTCCATGATATATTTACCTTGAAAGCTGCTTTTTAAAATAGACTTAATTTTTTAGAGCAGTTTTAGATTTACAGCAAAATTGAGCAGAGGGTACAGTTTCCATACACCCTTTCTTCCCACATACACAAAGCCTCCCCCACTATCAACATTTCAGCACCAGAGTGGTATATGTGTCACCTAACTCCAAGTGTGATGGCTTCTGGGAGGTAATTAGGATTAGACAAGGTCATGAGGGTGCGACCCTCATAATGGAGTTCGTGACCTTACAAGAAGAGACACCAGAGACCTTGCACTATCTCTCTTCCCAAATGGGTGCATAAAGAGATCATGTGAGCACAGGAAGATGGCAGCTGCCTACAAGCCAAGAGAAGAGGCCTCAGACTGAAACATAATTTACCAGTACCTTAATTTTGAACTTCCCAGCCTCCAGAACTCTGAAAAATATATTTTTGTTGCTTAAACCACCCAGCCTATGGTATTCTGTTAGGGCAGCCCAAGCCAACTAATACACATGGTAAATATCCATCCCTTTACTTTTAATTTATATGTGTTTATATTGGGTTGGCCAAAAAGTGCCTTCGGTTTTTAACTAAAAATAAAAGACACATTTTTCATTTTCACCAAGAACTTTATTGAACAGCATATTCACCCTTTTGTTCCACTACCTTCTGCCATTTTTCAGGCAACTTCATAATTCCATCTTCCCAAAACGTTTTACCTTTTTGAGCAAAGAACTGTTCCAGGTGCCTTTTACAGTCTTCCAGGGAATTGAAATATTTTCCATTAAGAGAATTTTGTAAAGGCATAAATAAAGGGGAATCTGAAGGTGCAGTGTCTGGTGAATACAGCGGACGAATCAGAACTTCCCAGCCAAGTTGTAACAGTTATTCCTTGGTCATCAAAGAAACACGCAGTCTTGCGTTATCCTGACGGAAGATTATGTGTTTTCTGTTGACTAATTCTGGACACTTTTCATTGAAGTGCTGCTTTCAGTTGGTCTAACTGCGAGCAGTACTTGTTGGAATTAATCATTTGGTTTTCCAGAAGGCGCTCATAATAGAGGACTCCCTTCCAATCCCACCATATACATAACATCACCTTCTTTGGATGAAGACCGGCCTTTGGTGTGGTTGGTGGTGGTTCATTTCGCTTGCCCCATGATCTCTTCCTTCCGTTCCACATTATCGTACAGTATCTACTTTTCATCACCTGTCACAATTTGTTTTAAAAGCAGAACGTTTTTGTTATGTTTAAGTAGAGAATCGCATGTGGAAATACGGTCCAGAAGGTATTTTTCGCTTAACTTATGTGGAACCCAAACATCAAAGCGATTAACATAACCAAGCTGGTGCAAATGATTTTTAAAGCTTGATTTGGATATTTTGAGTACCTTGGCTATCTCCCGTGTGGCATAATGTTGATTGTTCTCAATTAGTGTTTCGATTTGATCTTTATCAACTTAAACTGGTCTACCTGACCGTGGAGCAGCGTCCAGCGAGAAATCGCCAGCACAAAACTTTGCAAACCACTTTTGACACGTTCGATCAGCCACAGCACCTTCTCCATACACTGCACAAATCTTTTTTTGCGTTTCAGTTGCATTTTTACCTTTCTTGAAAAAATAAAGCATAATATGCCAAAAATGTTGCTTTTTTTCTTCCATCTTCAATATTAAAATGGCTACACAAAAATTCATCAATTTTGATAAGTCTTTTTAAATGCACGCTGATATGACAGCTTTCACATACACTCTAACAAAATTGTTTCGAATGAAATTAAAGACACCTAAGTGCTACTGAGCCATCTTACTGAAAAAAAACAAACGAAGCTTTTGGCCAACCCAATATTTAAAATGAGTTTCTTATAGACAACATAGTGTTGGGTTTCATATATTGATCCACTCTGATAATCTCTGGATTTTAATTGGTATCTGTAGACCACTGACATTTAAAGTGATTATTGATATAGCTGAATTAATATCTGTCATATCTGTTACTGTTTTCTATTTATTGCCCTTGTTCTTTGTTCCTATTTTTGTCTTCCTCTCTTTCCTTCTTGTCTTTTTTGGTTTTAACTGAACATTTTATATGATTGAATTTTCTCTCCTTTCTTAGCTTATCAGTTATACTTCTTAGGAACTTTTTTAGTGGCTGCCCTAGAGTTTGCAATATACCTTTTCAACTAATCCAAGTCTGCTTTCAAACAACACTATACCACTTCACACATGAGTACAAGTACCTTACAATAACAAAATAATCTAATTTCTCCCCCATCCTTGTATCCGTACTGTCATTCATATCACTTATATATATGCATACGTGTGTGTGTGTGTGTATATATATGTGTGTATATAACTGAATACATTGTTGCTATTATTATTTTGGGAAAAAAACTGTCACCTGTTAGATAAACTAAAAATAAGAAAAATAAGTTTTTATTTTACCTTCACTTTTTCCTTCTCCAATGCTCTTCTTTTCTTGGTGTAGATCCAAGTTTCTAACCTATATCATTTTCCTTCTCTCTGAAGAACTTCTTTTAACATTTCTTGGAAGTAAGGTCTACTAGCAACAAATTCCTCCAACTTTTGTTTGCCTGAGGAAGTCTTTATTCTGCTTCATTTTTGAAGGATAATTTCACAGGGTACAGAATGCCATTTGGTGTTTTTCCCCTTAATATCCTAAATATTTCACTCATCTCTTCTTGCTTGCATGCTTTCTGACAAGTCGAATATAATTCTTATCTTTACTCCTCTATAGGTAAGGTGTTTTTCTTCTGACTTCTTTCAAGATTTTTCCTTTACCTGTGATTTTCTGAAGTTTGAATACCACATGCCTACATGTAGGTTTTTTGGGCATTTATCCTGCTTGGAGCTCTCTGAGCTTCCTGGATGTGTGGTTTGGTATCTGATATTAATTTGGGGGAAATTCTCAGTCATTATTGCTTCATTTATTGCTTCTGTTTCTTTCTCTCTTTCTTCTCCTTCTGATATTCCCATTACATGTATGTTTCATCTTTTATAGTCGTCCCACAGTTCTTGGATATTCTGGTTTTTTCAGGCTTTTTTCTCTTTGCTCTTTCATTTTAGAAGTTCCTATTGATATATCCTCAAGCTCACAGATTCTTTCCTCAGTGTGTCCAGTCTACTAATGTGTCCATCAAAGGCATTCTTTATTTCTGTAACACTGTTTTTGATCTCTAGCATTCCTTTTTGATTCTTTCTTAGAATTTCCATCCCTCTGCTTACGCTGTCCATATGTTCTTGAATGTTCTTGCATTACTTTATCCAATAGAGCCCTTTACATATTAATCATAGTTGTTTTAAATTTCCACTTTGATAATAACGTCTCTGCTATACCTGAGTCTGGTTCTGATTCTTGCTCTCTCTCTTTAAACGGTGTTTTTCACCTTTTATTATGCCTTATAATTTTTTCTTTTTTTCTTTTTTTTTTGTGATGACTGGACTAAGTAAAAGGCACTGAGGTAAGCAGGTCTTTAGTAATGGGGTGGTAAGATATGAGAGGCAGATGAAGCATTCTGTGATGTGATGTTACAATTAGGTCTTGGTCTTTTAGTGATTCTGTGAATCTGGACTGTGAGCAAGTGCCCCTCAGTCCTCCCCTTCCCCCAGCTCCTCAGGCGGGGCAGGATGGCTAGAGTGGGCTGGACTTGGGTATTTCCCCTCTCCATGCAAAAGCATAGTGGGGGTTGGAACTGCATATTTCCTTCTCCCACACAGACGGCTAGAGCCAGCTGGAGTTGGGTATTTCTCTCCCCCAAGTCAGTTAGGCTCTGAAAAAAACCCTATAGTTTAGGTTCTGGTAAAATATTTTCTCTTGGGACTTCCCTGGTGGCACAGCAGTTAAGAATCCGCCTGCCAGCGCAGGGAGACACAGGTTCAAGCCCTGGTGTGGGAAGATCCCACGTGCCGCGGAGCAACTAAGCCCGTGCGCCACAACTACTGAGCCTCGCGCGCCTAGAGCCCGTGCTCCTCAACAAGAGAAGCCACCGCAATGAGAAGCCCGCGCACCGCAAGGAAGGGTAGCTAGCCCCGGCTCGCCGCAACTAGAGCAAGCCCGCGCACAGCAACGAAGACCCAACGCAGCCAAAAATTAAAAAAAAAAAAAAAAAAAAAATTTTCTCTTGAGGGCAGGTCTTGCTAAGAATGGAATGTTCTGAAACCATATTTCAACATGGTTCCTTTTCCCCTCCCCCAGAGGGAATTTTTCTCCAGTATTCACTGGAAGAGCCTGGTCAAGTTTGCAGCAGTAAAACTCACAAAAGTTTGGGCACCCCTCCTAGGACTGGAATTTTTAACTCTCAGAATTATCCACTTTAAGCTACTGGCAATTCATCAATGGTAGTTCAAGTTTTCCTACCCTGGCACTGCTTCCCAGAGAGGTTTCTGCCAGGGGGTATGCTGTGATTCTCTGTATTTATTTGTCTGTTTCTCTAATTTTTAGGGGTAGCAGTTTGCCCTGTGACCTCACTTTTCTGACAAATTTAGAAAGAGTTGCTGATTTTTCAATTTGTTTAGCTTTTTCATTCTTGTCAGGGCAGAGAGACAACTTCCAAATTCCCTACATGCTAGAACCAAAACCAGAAGTCAAAAGTGGCTTTTTAAATAAATTTCTAAAATCTTTTGTTAAATTATTTTCATAAAGATGGATGTAGACAAAAATATGTGCTATTGAGTTTTCTTTTATATTATTTTCATCTAGTTGAAGTCTTCATATTTATTGGGCCATTGTTGTAGACAATTTAGATTGATATTTACAGTTTTATAATGTCAATCTCAGATGTAAAACAAATCATATCACCATGGCATCATATGTCTTTACTTTTTGGCCAGGCTTTTTAGTTGCAAACTACAGAAATTTTCTCTGGTTAACTTAAACTGAAAAGGAATTTATTGGAAGGGTGTGAGTTAGCATAAATGATAACCAGAAAGTCTGGAAAACAGGCCTGGCAAAAATCCAAGGGAGTAAAGAATAGCCAAAATTCTCTCTTCCTGTTTAAGATGTCACCTAAGGATACCTAAGAACCCTGGAGGGATCAAACTATAAATCCTCAACACTGCCAGTTTCGCTATAAAAACAACTTCAATAGGACATACTGCCTTTGTCTCATGCCCCCAAAATTCAAGCTTGGGTAGAAGTGCCTGACTAGACACACATAGGTCATTTGCCTTCATCTCTGGGGCTGTGAGAGGCGAATTATTTGCCAGGACTATGAAGGCCATTTACATTTGACATTGAAAGGCACTGTGTGGTTTTTATAGCAAATTTGTCCCCTGGTTATGCTTAAACTTAGTAAGAAACATAGAACTAGTAAGTCCTTGAGCCCATACCACCTACTAGTAGGGGAAGGTGGCTCAGAAGCCTGCTGGGTGTCATTAACCATCTACATAGAGATAATGGCATACTGGCTAAGGAAGGATTAAGGAGTATTTACTAGAGTACTCTGCTGTGGTTGGAAGGACGTCTAAAGTCAGAGATTTTCGCACAACTTTGAAGTTGCTTATCCTAAGCTTTTTAGAAATTATTGAAACTGTTCGGTCAGAAAATTGGGCTGTAAATCCCATGATACTAAATATTTCTTATAAGATATCAAGAATGTATATGTTTAAATTGGGTTGGAAATTCTGCAAGAACAGCACTTTTTACAGTAGTGCCATATGTCTGACTGACGCCTGTCCTAATCCCAGGCCATGCATGCATAGCTTCATGAAATGCGCAGCATCAAATAAATTACCAAACATTCTGAACTTTGAAAAAAGACAAAAACAAAAGTTAAAGGTTTAAAGATCCCTTTAGTCAAGCCAAATTGTTCCACCTTTATCACAGTGTAACAACATATTTTAAAAACCTCAAATAAGTTACCCATGTAACCTTGTGACTTCAATTTTCACAGGTTCTTTTTGTCTCTGGGCCTGTATACCATACCACGCTTACATCTCCGTCTCTTTCTGCTATGAGCTACAAACTGTACTATAGCAATAGAGTTTCAAAACTGGCAAGCATCATGGGAAAGGTAATATTTACACAAAAAAGGCACAGGAGCTGCTATCTGTTCCCTTGATGTTCACCTTCAAAAGTTCTTCAGGTGTCCTGCTTGTATACCCAGCCGCTACTGCAGGGCAGCTCCATGATGTTTGGCTAAAGAGTCATTTGAAGAACAAATAGCAGAAGGCAAGTTTGGGCTATAAATTAATAGGTCCCTGCATTAGCAAGGTCTTTCTTGCATTCAGCATTTTAAACCGGGATTAAAATTAAAAACAATTTCCAAGAGAGTAAGAATTAAAATCTCCCATTGTTAATTAAATGCATTTAATTATAGGATAGTGATTGCTTCCAGTAGAAGAAAAATAAGAAAATATTTGAATATTAGAGGAGTATGAATTGGGAATATTCTAACAAAAGGAGAAAGTAGGGATTCATTAGTCTAAGAAAAGCTACATCTCAAAAAGTAGAGAAATTGTACATTATTAATTTCATGTAAGCTGGCTAATTAGTTGTCATGATGCAAGTAAATAAAGTAAATAAGAAGTACTCAGTATTTGTATTGAGCATCTATTCTGTGCCAGGAGCATGTGCTATGTGATGACGCTGTTCAGGTGAAGTGAAAAAAAAAAAAATAGTCCCTACTCTCAAGAGTTCACATTTTAGTGTAGGAGGATAGAAATGCAAGCAAATGAATCAAACATATTACATTCAAAGGAATATTACTATCTTTTATAAAAGGTGTGAAATATTTTTAAAGCTGAGATTATTCAGAATCCTATATTTTAATGGTTGCATAGATTTAGCCAAGTATTATTTTATTTAACAACAGAGCAAAATAAAATAATCTCAAGCTCTACAAACCTGAGCTCCATGCCATGTGTGTAGTGTTTTATTTTGTTATTAGCCTAGAAACCAAAAGAGAAATTACAGTTCTCACATTTCATAAATTTTCTGAGTAATGACTAGATTGTATTTTCATATCTTTAAAGAACAACAACAGTTTTGCTGGCAATAGACAGCTGACTAGATAAAATCCAGTCCTTGCCTGGGAGACTCTATCAATAAAGAGAAAATGAAAGACACTAGGAAAAGGTGTGTGACTCACATTTTGGGAAAGTAGCTGTTGTTAGTTTCAATTTTCTTCAATTAGGATGGATGTTTGTAGGGATGTTAACCCCGTCATTCTGGCTTAAATCCAGCTTGGATAATTACATTCTCTGCCTACTTAAATTCTCTTTGGGTCCAAAGAGATCCTTCATTCTCACCTCACACTGTTGTGTGATGTTGCTGCACACAGCTAAATAGAGGCCACATTTAACCCTGGGAATGGAAGCTTCTCTGTGGTGAAAACTTGATCCTCCTGCATAGTATCAGTATAAATTCACTTTTGGGGTAAAGGTTTTAGAACACGTAACATAATAAAGCAAAAGAAGTCATACGACATTCTTAACTAAAGATACACACACAAAAAATCCAATAGAATGAATTGTCTCTGACAGGGTCTCTGCAGTAATGGGAGATTGTTTTTTAGCTTGCCCTAGCTGCAAATGTAAGATCATTATCATTAGATCTTTAAAATACCAACAAGCAAAATATGAAGAGATTTAAAGTCACCTTTAAAATCACCCCAGAAGTTCAGTCTCAATTATCTACAATCAATGTCATTCTCCTTGGCTAGAAATTGGTACCAGAGAATAAATTCTAAGAAGAGGAAAATTTAAAAGTACAATTGATGCTGACAGTTTATCAATGGAAGTGCATTTCTAAGTCGTGCTCATCTACACACCAAACCTCTGTTTATTTCTCTGCTCCACCTACTTTGCTCTTTTGCCACATTTTTGTAGGGACATTAGACATTGCTCAAGAGTAACCTTTCCTACAAATACTTCAAACCGTTTCTGTGAGATTTCATTTGGAGATATGCACCGAGCTCCATGTACTGTGAGATGGCAAAAATTTTTACATTTAAAAGGTTCCATGGAGATTTCTTTCTCTCTGTTAACACCTATGAATAAAGCTGCTGAAAGTTTACTTTCCTTAGACCCATTTATTTAATGACAATATATATACAACATTACACCTATGTATTATAGCTATGACACAATTACCCATATAAAATGAATATCAATTTTAAGATATATTAAGCTAAAAACAGACAAATTGAAAAGAAAAAGATAACATAAAACTCTAATAGATAATTGGACAAAGAATAGGTATAAGTGATTTATAAAGGTGAAAAGAGCACAAGCAATTTATAAAAGTAACAAAGGAGACATTTTCAGTGTCACAGGAACTGCAGTTAAATAACTAGCACATAATATTTTTTGACAAGTTGTCAAAAAATGGCAACACTCAATATTGATGAGGATTTAATAAAGTAAACATTAGTACATTGTTGGTGAGAATGTAAATTGGTACAATCCATTTGGATAGCAATTTGGTAATATTTATCAAGAGCCTTAAAAGAGTCCTATTCCCAATAATCCCATCTCTGGGAATCTATTTTAGGAAAATAATACTTTTAAACAGATAAAGATTTATGGACAAAGGTGTTTATGGTAATAAACCAAAAAATTGCAATCAATAAATTAATAAGTAAAAGAAACACTAATGCCCAACACTGGCCCCTAGAGAGCTTACGTTTATTTGGGGGAGAAAAACAATAAATAATAAATGTGAAATGTAAGTTACTTATGTAATATGTTAGATGGTGATAAGTGCTAAAAGGAAAAAAAAGAGAGAAAGTCAAGCAGGATAACAGGGAATGGGAGTACTTAAGGCTGTAGTATCAAATAGGGTAGTCAGAGTAGGCCTCATCAAAGTGAGATATTTGAGCAAAGCTAGAAGGATGTATGAAAGTTAGTCTCACAAATACTCACAGAAAGAGAATTCCAGGCTAGAGGCAGAGTTATAGCGAAGGCCCTAAAGTAAAAACATGCCTGTCATGTTCAAGGAACAGCACAAATGGCAGTGTGGTCCAAGTATGGTGAGCAAAGGAGAGAGAAGTGGTACCTGAGGGAAGGGGGGCAGATGATAGCCAGAGCATGGGGCCTTGTGAGCCACTGTAATGACTTAGACTTTTACTTGGAA
This sequence comes from Balaenoptera physalus, assembly GCF_965194825.1. NCBI lineage: Eukaryota > Metazoa > Chordata > Mammalia > Artiodactyla > Balaenopteridae > Balaenoptera > Balaenoptera physalus. Next base: position 57,555,185 of record NC_138885.1, read on the forward strand.
TGACCTGAATGCCAGACATGGGTTCTGAGCAGAGAAATGACATGGCCTGACATGTTTTCATGCTATCAGTTTAGCTGCTGGCTTGAGAAAACAATATCAGGGGCAAGAATAGCAGCAGAGAGGCCTGTTAAAGAAGATATTATTTTATATAGACAAGAGATAACAGTGACTTGGACCAGGGTGTTATCGAAATGAGAAGTGATCAGATTATGAAAATGCTTTGAAGAAAAAGTCAACAGGATTTCCTAACAAACTGGATGTGGGAGTAAGGAAAAGGAAGGGTGATAGATGATTCTAAGTTTTTTGGCCTGAGTAACTGGAAGGGCAGAGTTGAGGTCAACTCAGCTTGGGAAGGCAGAAGGAATAGGTTTGAGGATGAGAGAAATCAGGAATCCCATTTTAGGAAAGTTGATTTGAGATGTCTATTAGACACGGACAGAGAGATGTTGAATAGGTAGTTACATATGTGAGTCCAGAGCAGAGGTCAAGATTAGAGATAAAAATTTGGGAATCATCAAAAAAAAAATGGGGGATTTATCAGCATATAGTTAATATATAAAGTAATAACTCTGGAGGAAATCACCAGGAAAGTAAATATAAGTGGAGAAGAAAGAGATAGAAGGACAGAGCTTTGGGATTCTCCAATGCTAACAGTTCGTTTGTGTGGAGAGGAGAAATCAGAAAGGAGCGATCAGTAAGGCAGGAAAAATAACGTATGGTGTTCCTCAATTTGAATGAGAAAAGTACATGAAAACAGAAGCAGTGATCAATTGTATTACATGATGTTGATAATCAAGATGAATACCAAGAATTGATCATGGCGTTTAGTAACATGGAGGTCGTTGGTAACTGAGATGGAAGCAGTTTTGTGGCGTGACAGGAATGAAATCTTGTTTGGACCAGGTTTAAGATAATACGTTAAGAGGAACTGAGCCATCTCTATCAAAGACAATCACTTCAAGAATTTTTTAAAAAATGTTTTTCTGTTGTCTGTCACTGACTACATCTGGTGGTTATTTTCATCTATTTTATTTCTTCCAACTTCAGTTATATTCAGAAAATTTCCTTAAATTGAATAATGGCTCTAAATAAAACTTCATTTACCTCCAGACAGAAGTATATAAGAAGAAAATCTGTCTAAATTTACACCCTCATGGTTAGTATTTGGATTTACTGCAACATTACTCATAAGATCTTAATCAATATTATTATTATTATATGATAAATAAATATACAATTGGCCTTGCCCAGTCACAAAGCTTGAAACACTTGACTAGTCTAATTAAGATATGCTGGAACCCTATTTCAACTTTGAGCCTTACCTACACATTAGCTTTGATACTAGGACTCACTTCTTAGGTCCTGCATGGAGGACGTTGCGTAGCTGGAGAATGTAAACCCTGTTCTTCAGAAGCGGTCCTAAATACTCATGGATCATCAGGCCATCACAGATGGCATGTGGGATGGATAAGAGGCAGTTCTTTGCCAGTTCTCAAAAGTTAGCTCCCTTAGGGATGGATGGTGCTCTCACCTCAAACTTATCCCATCTAACATCCTACCTGATACTTTAAATAGCCTCTAACACTTTGGTAAAGAGATCAAAAGGAGGACATAGATTCTTAAAGGCAGGAGAGGTATTGTTGAGGGTGGGCAGGACAAAGTAGCCAAAAATAAAAAATAAAAAGCTGAAAGGAGAAATTAAAGAGAACAAATTAAGGATACTAATAAATTTTTTAAATATCCACATACTTTGCAAAATTGTATGTGATCAATCCCCTCAAAACCAGCTTAAATGCCGTCATTGGAATTCCTACTCTCCTCATAGCCCCCAGCTCGTTTTCCTAAACTACTCTAAGAATCCCACATGCATGATATGATCTTTATTTACTTATGTTCAAGTTTATTCTAAAAGGTATTTGAGGTTCCTTAAAGAAACACTACAATACCAAGACAGAAAACAAAATGAGAAACAAAACAAATAAGCAAACACACAAACACACAAAGATAAAGGTATCAGGGCAAAAGGGAAACCATACAAATCATAATTAATCAAATGACAAGTGTTTCATGTGCCACGAACTGTGCTAGATACTATAAATTATATTATTTAATCATAGCAACTCCATGAGGAAGGTGTTTTTAATTTCTTTTTTTTAGATGAAGAAATGAAGACTTACAGAATTTAAGTTACTTGTCTAAGGTCACAGCGCTAGTAATTACGAAGAGCTAGGATTCCAGTCCCTGGTTGGCTGACTCCAAAGTTGATACTCTTAATCACCTAGATGTTAAGTTACATAAAGTGTATACAATAAAGTCTAATACAATAAAAAGGAGTGGGCTTATGTTTGGACTCAGAGTCCTAGGGCCAAAGAAAAGAAAAAAACAGAACTGTTACAGGATGCATGTACAGATAAAACAAACAAACAAAACTTACCCTTAGGAAAAGCAAGATCTTCACTCCCTGTACCCCCACTGCCCATGCACATCTTCATGTATTCCAAAAAAGGATGGGTAAAATGTAGTGGATTCTATCCTCGACACCATCCTATAATAAATATAATACCAAGTTTTGTATAGTCTTTGTTCATCAAGCCTCTCAACGCAAGCCATTGTAAAATTCCAAAATAGAATTCCTTAGTTCCATTCCAGGTTATGGCAGAAATAGAGAGGGAATGCAAGCCAGTTGTGCAGCTCTCTGATGGTCTGGCTAGACCCAAAGGAAACAGTATTTAGGATATCTAATGGGGTGTTTCTCAACTGGTGACATACTTCATCACCTGCTTGTCCCCCACAAGGTACAAGTATCTCAGGAGGGGAGCATGACACATGCGGCATATTCAAAATTAAAATATTATTTAATATTCACAATATTAAATAATATTCTTAGTTATAATACAATTCTATATAAAGTAAAGCACAACTTATTGACTGGCAGAAAATAATTATACTCAATAGATATGCTTTTAAGACTCTAGGAGAGTATGAGATTTTTATGTTTATTAAATGGGAACATAGGCTTAAAAAGGTTGTGAAACACTGATTTTCACGAGTAGACAGACCACATATTCTTTGTGCAGTACTCACTGTAGCGAATCTGAGACTATATTCTGGCAAGAAGTCAGAGTGCTGAAATTTTGTGTTACTGATTAAGATACCTAAGCTTTAATAATTAAATGAGCCAAAAATGAAGTTTTCCTCCTCTCATGACAATTAATGAGTCTAAGCAGGACTTTAATCTTAACAGATAGTCCCCACATCCACATAGAAATGGGCCACAGGAAAGCTTATGTAAAAATAAAAATTTATCTTTTCTAAACAGTCCTGGGTCCACTTTATAGACAAGTGGCCATTTGCACTCTTGCCTATCAAGATTAACATTCTGAGAACAGTCGTATTTAGAGAGGAGTTCTGTTGATCATCATTTGGGAGCATGATTCTATAAAGAATACTCAGACTTTTATAAGAATCTAGTAAGGAGGTAACTCTTTTTTCACAAGTCGTGTATTTCCAGCCCAGAATCAGAAGGCCAATTTTCTCTCTGTACACTCCTTTCTTGCTTTCAATCTTCACCCATGGTTCCCAAGGCCAAATCTCAGTCTGGTTTCCTGGTGGGATGTTATTGTTTTCCTTCCTTCAGTGAAAACTAGATAAGAAAACCCCCAGGGTGAATGGTTAGGTGAGTATCCCTGAACAACAAGGTCTCCTGGATCCTACATGTCTCGGTGGCGCTCTCAGCCATTAGCAGTTGCTCCTGCTACCCACACACACCAACAGCCTCCTGTGCTTTCACAGCTCCTCCAAAGAACGGCAGCTTTTACAGAATCCTGAATAGCTCCAGGAGTCCTTCACTACCTAAGATCAACTCTAGCCTCCCTTAAAAATTTCAGAGGTAATTCTCAAATTTTATTTAATGAACAAAGTTTAATAAGCCTTTACGCTCTTCCAAGAACTCCAGGGGCCACACCAATGTCATATAGTTTTTTGAAGAAACAAAGTCATAGTACTTTTGATGTATAAAATGAACACAAGTTTCTATCAACTACAGTGTCACATTTCTAGCCATTTTCCTGGACCTGTTGCTGCTGCTGTTGTTGTCTGAGGCAGACTAAACTGACATTTCCACATCTCCCTCCTGGCAATGATCAAATACAAGTATCTAAAGCAGACTTTTTCTTTTGTCTTGCCAGTTGTAAATTAAGACTATTAAATCCCCCTGAGACAATTATATCTCAACCACCTAGATTAAAGCTAAAACTATAGTTACTCTACCCCCCCCCCACACACAATTTCCTTACTAAATAAAACTGCTCCTTTTTGTGCCACATGAGTTTGTAATATAAGCTTCTTTTTTTTTTTTTTTTTTTTTTTTTTTTTTTTAGCTGTGTTGGGTCTTCGTTTCGTGCGAGGGCTTTCTCTAGTTGCGGCAAGCGGGGGCCACTCTTTATCATGGTGCGGGGGCCACTCTTCATCGCGGTGCGCGGGCCTGTCACTATCGCGGCCCCTCCCGTTGCGGGGCACAGGCTCCAGACGCGCAGGCTCAGCAGTTGTGGCTCACGGGCCCAGTTGCTCCGCAGCATGTGGGATCTTCCCAGACCAGGGCTCGAACCCGTGTCCCCTGCATTAGCAGGCAGATTGTCAACCACTGCGCCACCAGGGAAGCCCTATAAGCTTAATTCTAATATCAATATCAAATTTGTTTTTCCTGTGTTTTTATCCCAATGCAGTATTCTCAAGGTCTGTAACATTTTTTATTATCTTATGATTTAGGACCATGACTCAAAAAAGATAGTACCTATGAGCACTTGCATACTTCCCAGACTTTAGAAGAAACCAAACTACACTAGGATTTATTATAGCATAGTGTGCTGCCACTGAGATCAGAAGCAAGCTGCAGAACCAACAGAGGAAATAATTTTCTCAGGGAGTTTTTTTATACCAGTTGTGTTGAGTGATCACAATCCTTTCTCATCTCAGACTCCAGTCACTGGACTGTGCCAGTAGGAAAAAGGTAAGACCTACTATGTAGAGCAAGGTGCCATCAACCTCTGCAGTGATCACTGGAATATATGGTTTTCAAGGTAGTTCATCCGTGGCCAGCCACCTCTGCTGTCAATGTGCCAAATTCACAAAAAGTAAAGAACCCCATCATATTCTGCTAGTGTAGAATTTAGAAAAAGAAGAGAAATGCCAAATGATATGCTAATGAAAGCATTGAAGCCATCTAATAATTTGAGAACATACTGAATTAAAATCAGTAAGATTGTTGGCATTTTTATTCCATCACATGGAGTAGTCCATGACATAGTAAAGTCAATTCTTCTCTTCACATCCTGCTGTGTGTCTTCCAGGAATGATCTAACTCAGCGTTCGAGGTCCTGCTCAAATGTCTTCTCTTCTTTTGGTTTTCTTCAAGGACCAATTCTCACAGTTACCCAGATGAAATTAATTGCTTCCTCTTCTGGATTCAGACAATATATTACACAAACCTCAATTTAGAACACTTTCTACGTTATACTATATCCTGCCACCCACACATATCAACAGCTTCCCACGTTTTGGAAACTTCCTACTATGTTGTATATCTGCACATAAGTAGAACTTTTGTTGTTTCCTAGTAGGTCGTGAGGACAGTACTCTGTCTCATTACCTTGAAATCTTCCTTACCAAACGTCATGCTTTGTACAGAGTAGGAGCTCAGTAAACACCTGTTTCAACTTTCTCCCTTGCTAGTTTTGCTTATAAGAAAAACAACTGCCTTGTATGAACTGTATTATTTATTCAGTATGCTTCAAAACTATGATATTATATACACTAAGCAATAACAGGAATAATGAAGAAAGAAAAAACTAGTTATTGTTCAAAATGTAATGGCTTAATTAAAAGATCCATGAAAACAATACGGGTGCTTTGCTATTTGTCCTGCATTGTGCAGACTTTCTAGTTTCATTTACTCACTTTATAAGCAATATAAGCAAATGCTCACCAATTTATAAAACAATTGAGTGAGATCTGAGTTTCAGTTCCAAAAAAAATTTTTAACTGAATAGGTTTACATGCTTATTCTATTTCTAAAACAGTATTAACTATTGATGTCAACCTTAGATTATGGATATATTATACAGTTATGATTACATGTAAGTGCATGTACTCTTCAAAGATGTAAATAATACTGGTGAACTAACAGATATAGAACATATACCAAGCGACAAAATTGGAATGGCTATTACGTTACAGCCAGAAGAAAAGATACACATGATAGTCACCTATAACAGTTTTTGAGAGAATTGTTCTGCATAGCAACTTTTCTGCTAGACTCATTCCTAAGGTTCTTTTAGTCACTGAAAAAGAGAGTACAAGATCAAAGTTCTTCTAAAGTACCAAGAATTATCTGTGGCACATATGCCCCCATTAGATCCTGCAAGTTGACTAGATTAGTTACTAACATAGTTCAAAGTGGTGAACCAAGAGAGGAAGTGCTTCTGCCAATGTAGCATGAACTGAAGCTTTGAAGTATATATTCTGAAATTCTGAAATTCTTCACTCTATCGATTATAAAGAAGTCCTTAAGATAGAACTCTACCTGTGTAGACATAATAGAGTAGAATTCAAGACTAACTTTACTTCTCTACAGACTTCAAATATTGTAGTTTTACTGAATTTTATTTCATGGTAATGCACATATAGTCACATATATATGTGTGTGTATGTAACAATGCATTTAAATATGTAATATGTACATAATAATAGCATATTTGATATTCCAATCTTTTTTATCCAAATTACCAACCCATAATTCTTGTGCAAATTGCCAAATAACCAATATCTATAGGCAGATTAGTCTTTTAAAATATTTTCAGTTATAGAAAGTAATACAGCATTACTGAAAATTTTAAAGCAGTATGTGAATGAGTATTCCTAATCCTATTGACTGCAACACAACTGTCACTTGTGTGCCAGTCCTTCACGTCTTTAATCTTCATGTATGTTGGCATAATTATAATCATTGTATGACTGTGCAATCTTTCATTTTTCCTCCATGTAACTATTTCACCATTTTGCTATAGAGTTTGTAACAGTATTTTTTTCTGCTACAATCTTTTTTATTTCACTTTTTCTATTTGCCACAAAAGTGCACACTAGCTGTAAAATAAATAAATAGAGAACCGTATAAAGAAGAAAGGAAAAATCCCTTGAAATTCCACAGTCTGGACACAACCAACCACAGACAGAACTTTGTTGAACAGCTATAACAGTTTATGATTCAGTACAAAAATATACTTATCAACATATAGGAAGCATATAATTTAAGTAAATAAGTTCCTCCTATATATGCTGCTTTGCAGCCCACTTCTTCTCTCAACAAGATTTTGTAAAGGTTTTACCATGTCAATATATGTCTTTGCACAGATGTCTCATAATTTACTTAACTAATGATTATAGAAAAATCTTTAAGCACCCCTCCCACTGAATCCTACATTCGTGTATCTTTACACTTTTGTCTGAGTATTTCCTCCAGATAGATTCCTACTTGGGTGTCAATTTAAAGAACACAAATTGCCTTCTGGAATGCAGGTATGACACTGACTTGTTTAGGTAGGTTTTTATTTTAAAATCCAGCCTTTAAGGGTTTTTAACTGCTTCCTCCAAATCGTGCTGTAGCTTATACTTGTACAGGGGCCCTGCTAGCCCTACCACCCCTCTGAAGACAGTGAGGGAAGAGACGCTTTCTGCAGAAAGCTGCTGTGACTCTTACTACATGCACTGAGTAAAAGCAGACTTGCTACCCAGGACCACACACGTAGAAGAGAGATCAGTGCACAGACCAAAAGGATGCACTTGGCAGCTGGTCCTGATGAAGGACAACAAAGTTTGTTAAGTCTTATGAAGAAAACAATGATGAAAAAGAGAGTAGCTAAGGAAAACCACTTTATACGGGTTGGTCAGGGAAGACCTCTCTGAGGAAGTGACATCGGGCTAAGGCCACAATCACCCATAGGGAGAGCCAAGTTATGTCTGTTCCAAGACAAGAACAAAGCAAACAAGTACAAAGTTCTGGAGCTGAGAAAAAACTAAAGTCCAGTAAGTATGGGGTGAGTTGCATGAGATGCAGTTGAAGATGGGATCACAAAGAGACATTCGGATTTTATTCTAAAAGCGGTAGACTGCCACTCTAAATAGAGCATGTGAGGGTGTGTGTGTGTGTGTGTGCGTGTGTGTGTGTGTGTGTGTGAGAGAGAGAGAGAGAGAGAGAGAGACAAAATCAGATTTAGAGTTTTAAAAATTCACTCTGGCTGCTTTATGGAAAATGTTTTGTGGTGAACAAAAATGAAACCATTTAGGAAGTTATAGTTGTCAAGAGATGTTATGGTTTAGACTAGGTGGTAGCAGCAGAGATATAGAGAAGAGCCTGATTTCTGCAAGATTTTCTGAGTGATCATAGATTTTTATCCCTATGAAGCTTTTGAAACTCACAAACAACAGAATAGCACCATTTTTAAAGCTCAGAATCTGAAGTTTTTTACAGAAGGTATCAGAGGCTTAGAACATCAAGGAAAGCACAGACATCATTGTACATAGTAGGATTCTGCACTAAGTCATGAAAATTAAATGAAGGTGTCATATGGGAAAAATGCAAGGGAATTTTGGCCTTTAAAGGCCATGAAATAAAATAAGTAAAACAGTTTTTTTCTCAAGAAATATTGCGTATGCATGTTTGTGCTATTAGCTATTATCCACTGCAGTATTCCTTCAGTACCTTTTTTTAACAGGCAAAATCGTTAGCATGTTATCAATGTGTCCTCTAAAATAGGACGCTGTCACTACTGTGCATATTACTTATTGCTTAAACACTTGCACTTGCTACCAAAGAAAACTGGAATCCTAATCACGATAATTCTGACCGTTTAAAGCAATGGGCGAAGAATGTCACTCAACCTCATTACTGGAGATTTTGCTCCCAAGTTCAAAGGAAGTTGCGGCTGTGTGGACTAATTTTAAATTAACAAGCAGGATGACAGGACATCTTTCTAGAGGTTTTAGATTGGCAGTGGGGAGGGAAAGGATGAAAGTTAACATTATTTTGCTCTATTTCAGAAGGTATATCAAACTCAGTTATTCAGGGCTGATTATACAGTCAAATAGCCAGTGTCTTGGCTTCTCTTCTTTCTAAATTATAAAATTAAAGCATTTCACTAGTCTTTAAAATCCTGGTTTGGACTTCATATCGATATCTGGGTGCCCTTTTGGTTGAGATGAACAGAACTCATTCCAGTCAGTTAAATAATACATTAGAAACCTGTTTTAATGATACTCAAAGAAATAGCAAGAGGTTCTATCATGTTGCCAGGCTTTAGGAAGACAGGACTATCTTCAGGGTCCAAATATAGCTCTAGCAGGCTGACAAATTCCCAAAATGTAATTCCAACATGTATAAGTAATTCCAAAAATGTACAAGTAGTGCTGAAAAGTAGGTACCCTTGATTCTTACTTTAACACTCAGAAAATATGCCTTGTATATGCCTCCAATATGTAAATTGATTATTTTCCTATACTTGGCTGATTTCCGAAAAAGAGAAGATAATTGGGCCTGTTGATCACCGTTTTATATGTCTGGGCAGAGCTTCGTTCAAGGACAAATCATAGTTACTTAGGGTTAGGGATCTACTCATCCAATTATCCATGTTACCAGACCTATGGGATAAAACACAAAGGGAATTACTAGCACTATTCTTTCAGCCAAAGACTGTGGCCAAATGATGGTTACTAAACTGTGGCATACATGAAAATCACCTAAAGATCTTACTTCAGATGTAAATTCCTATAATCATCAGACATTCCTCTTCTTTAGTAGTTTTGCCTTGGGACCCAACAGTCTTCCTTCCTGATATGGGCAGTCCTTACAGCTCAAATAAGAGAACTCACAATGAACTATAGGAAACAGCTGTGTCTGTAGGTCAAAATAGTTTAATATCAACAATTGCATATGGTTCAACATAACTAGAAGGTTACAAGGTACTATCATCCTTTATAAAGTTCTTCAGCTGTTCAGCTACCACTCATTCATCTTAATTCTTATTCTCCATTTGTGCCACAGTCACTATTACTTTGAATATTTCTCCTTATTTTTAACACTGTAACTCTATACACATACAAACACACATGCAAACAAACACACACAATCTTCCTGCCCAGTAACTTTTTGGAAACTTAGCCCCTCGCCCAAATTCTTTCAAGAATACGTTTCCTGATTCTAAGCATTTATTTGTTTTCCTTCATCATTTATGCATTTTTTTGAATGTATGTATCAATACATTGTTTATCTTTTTTGCCCTAGTCTTTGGTTATTTTTGTGTGCATACAATCTGGGTTCCCATCCTATTTTAAATCTTTTTTAAAGGCATGAACTCATTTTCTACCACCTTTGTCACAATCAATACTCTTCACTTCTCCTCGTTCTCAGAAGTGTGCCTGTTCTGGATGTGTCATTTTGGGGTTGACTAAGGTCTGAAGAATCAAAAAACAATTGCATGTTCAACATTTATAAAGTTATCATTTATAAACGTTTATACACTTTGCTATTTATTAGAAACTATTATAAAAGATTTAAAGAGATAAGAGATTGTAAAACTCATATCTATGTTTTCCTTATAGTATCTTGATGATTTTATAGTGTTATAATGACATTGTAATGAGGATTAGGTATATTGGGAGATTTATTACTCGTGATTAACCTTTCAAATATTATTTGAAAATCACTAGGATTTGGTCGATTTTGAAACTTTCTGAACTTCACCTGTTTCGGATGATATAGGATTTCTAAATAATGTTTTACAGCTTAAAAATACAATCAGTCTGTGGTTAAATTGTGTAGCTCTGAGAATTAGAGTGGATCTTTCCAGCATCCTCTACCTGGAAATTACTGAAAGTTTTCTAATAATATTTTCTAAAATTGTGTTTAGCTACTCCTTCATAATGATTTATGACTAAAGAGTATATTATTGATAATTCTGAGGGTGAGTATTTTGAGTCCATGATAATTCCATTTTGCAAACTAGTGCTTAAGGAAAAACACACAGTTACGTAAACTGTATCAATCTGATGGGAAACAAATATTTCTTTTCAAACATGAGATCATCTCTTTTCAAGAGGAGCTCAGCTTTCTTATTAAATTTTTAGACAAATAATGATGTTAATGCAAATGTATTTAAGAGCTCTCTAATCATTTGGCAAGAAGAGATTGCCACGTGGAAACAAGCCATTGAAAATATGTCATGCCTTCAGTTAACACAGTGTCATTTTCCCAAAGCGTGCTTAATAAATATGACTTGTTGATAATGGCTTATGAAATCAACAATATGGGTAGTTTTAAAAATACTGGAGATTCTTATTCAATGATCATGAAATGCTGCCTGCATGGTTTTGAAGAACTGGCCATTAGTTCTGTGATTCCTCAATGTTTCATTCCCCTCCTTGACCTCAGTTTCTTTTTAACATTGCTGGCTTTGTTAGCATGCTTAACCTTGAGTTTCAGGGACATTGAAAAATACTGAAAGTGTATAGCCAAGAGGTGAGAAGGGCTACTGTGTAAATGAAGGAATGAACGTTTTGTATATTATGGTAGAAGTCAGACCAAGGGAAAGGAGTGGATATAACAGGAGGCAGATTTCAGTTAAAGAGAGGAAACAACCTTACAATAATTCAAAAAAATGAACAACAGACCAAATTGCTTCTCCAAGCACATTCTCCCCTCACTAGAATGTTTCAGGAAGAGCTGAATGGCTTTCTCTTGAGGATGGTATGAAAAGAAATCTTGCATTGGGAAGGAGTTTGGACCACTGGATAATCCCTAATGTCCCTTCCACAGAAGCATTTACAATTCTAGGAAACACCTGGCATAGCCATGTACTTATTCCTAAAAATATCTCCCAATAAACTTACTACCTTTCCAAATTTTACCTTTAATCTCAATCTAAGTTCATAAAATTGGCATAATCTTGGCACTCTGTTTCTTTTATAAAGTCAAAAAGTACCCAAGTGTAACATTAGTCTGTTGAACTTGAGAAACAATTTAAAAGTTTTGGCTTTTGAGTCAGGAAGACCAAATTCTTAATTCCTGTTCAGATATCCAAAGTGCTTAGCCTCTGAGCTTTGGTTTTCTCATCTAGGAAGTGGGAATAAAATGGCTAATAAATGTATCCTGAAGGATTATGCTAGCAAACAAAGATAAGATGCTTTGGAGATGCAGACACTTCTCTAAGACTTGCCATGATGGAGAGACTAGGAAAGTCTTGAGTTTTCCACCTGATTAAAATTTTTGCTCATGTACAACACAACATAAAGATACCAAGAAAAATAACATATCTTATAGGTGGTCTTCCAATCTGTTTAAGAGCATCTCAAAAACCAAAATCTTCATCTTATCAATGCAGGCATTAGGCTAGGCACATATGACATTAAAATTCACCTAATTCAGTACATGAGTATTCGCAGCATGTCCATATTATTTTTTTCTCTCTCATTTTTTTACTGGTATTGTTTACTTTTGTCTGTTATTGGTTTCTCTAAACAAAAAAAGCAGGTTTCCTCCAGGAGGATAAATTAGCCTTTTTTAAGAAAACATGTCACCCAAGTCATTCAAATAAATCTCCAGTGTCTGAGGAACTCCTTAAGAATTGTGCTTTTATCCTTGACTTTGGGAATCAAATATTATCAGAAATGCTATAGGAATTGTGCTCTAGAAACAAACACCCAGACCTACTAGACTTGAAATGTGTCCCAGACTCTTTTAGGGCCAGGGATAAACGGACAACTTGGGCCTGTGGAAAGCCAGATTTGTGCCAGCTGACATTTGGATTTCCCTACCTAGGTTACATGTGGCTCCTGCCCCTTTTGGTGCTAGGGCCAATGCTAAGGCCAATGTTAAGGCCATCCTTAGACACAGCAGCCACCTGAGAGTCAACCTTTGGAAACCAACTAAGAGAAGGTCATTTCTTCAGATGGAAAAATATGAAGAAAATTTCAGAAGTGTAATTACCCATGCCTGACCCCTAAAAACAAATAGAATTATTTATACAGAAAGCCACTAGCTATATTTGTAAAATGTATCTTATGTGTTCTGAACAAGTTACTCTTGGTCATCTGATATACTGACAGTAATAAGAGAGACAGAATTTAGGGTCAAGTCAAAATTGACAATTGTTGAAGCCTAAAACCCATCATCTTACTAATCTATGCTATAATTACTGGTTTATCTTCTCTCCTTGCACCATGTTATCAAGTCCTCCTGTGACGACAAAATATCTTATTCCCTCAATCTGTCACATATTAGAGGTTTAAAAGAAGTTTTGAGAATGTGCTAATATAACAAAAATAGCAATAAAAAATAAAAATTGGTAGGTAGCTGATACTCTTTCATGGTTCCATGAAAATAATTATAAGCAACTTTTAATTTTGTGCACACCTTTAATTATATTTATTTATTCTTATAGAGCATATCGACAGTTTTATACTAATTTATTGGCTTATTGGTACTTATTATTAAATGTAACAAACAGCCAGGAAGCCTGAATCTAGAGATAACTCAGGTATTGCACAACAAAAAAGAACACAGGATTTGGAGTCAAGAATCTGAAATCTGATCCCAGTTCCTCCACCAACTCAGTGGATGACAACGGAGAGTGATTTCAGCTCTCTGAACCTCAGTTTCCACATCTGTAAAATAGAGAAAATTATTCTTTCCTTGTTTATCGCATAGAGTCGCTGTGAGAATTGGATGATATAATGGATGAGAAATCATGCTGAATGCACCAACAAATCATTATCTATATTTAGCCCTAGACTAAGAATCATTATTTGCAATTAAAGTAAGCTATTTTCTTCACAGTAGCTAGAGTCATGTCACAGTATTTTTAGGAATGTTAACTCCAATGTCATTTATATTGGAAAATAGCTACATTTACAGTATTGACTAATTGAAATCACACAACAAAAATATGTGTTAATGAGATGCTTCCATTTTGTCTTACCCCTAGAAGAAGGAAAAATATTAGAAACTGTCATTGTCCTCCTGCTTACATCACCCTGGTCTCCACAACAAACAGTGCTTTTTACAGAGCAAAAAGAGACATGATCTCTTAATAAACTACTGGAGCTAGGCAATGATCAATAATGACTATGAAAACCTTTGACTAAAAATCTAATCAAGAACTTTACAATGGACAGATGAGACTGATAATATTTATCTAATTCCAATGACCAATCTAAATATTCCAAAAAGAGACATTAACAGATGATATGTGATTCCTGGTGCATTGCAATGGAAAATATACTACACCACTTTTTTACAGCTTCTTTGCAAAAACTCAATCCTGAATCTGATCAAATTGGGATAAAGCATCATGTTAAACAATACAACAGAAATGCAATTAGCAAAATCCAGTATGTAGGAAATTCTTCCACAAATAAATTGCAATAAAAAAGAGTGAGAGGAAACTATTGATTTGAAGTGCCTTAGAAACACATGAACCAAATGCAATATTGGGAACTTGTTTGGGCTCTGATTTGAACAAACCAACTGGAAAAATATGTGACAATAAGGGAAATTTGTACACTGACTGGATATTCCGTGATACTAAGAATTATTTTAATTATTTTAGATATGATAATGCTACTATCTTATATAAAAGAGTTCTTACATTTTAAGGATACAGATTGCAATATTTATGGATGAAATGATGTGATATTTGGAGTTTGCTTCAATATAATCCAATGGCAACAGCAGGAGAGTGAATGGGACAGTTGAAAGAAGACTGATCATGTGTTGATAACTGTTAAATCTGCGTAATACACACATGGAGTTTCATTATATGATTCTCCTTACTTGTCTGCTTATATATGTTTGAATTTTTCCACAACTAAAATTTACAAAAATTGAATTAATACAAAATTGAGAAGAATCTTACCCCATGCAACAACTAGAACTAGAATCAATGAAGATATGCACAAGAAAAAAATACATATTTTTTATACCCTCAAGCATATAATGATAGAACTATACATATGGTTGAATTCTCAATTACATGATGTGTTCCTAAATATAGAGAAACACAAGACACTACAAACCTGTCACAATGACAGTAAGTAAATTCATTTTCCACAGAAAGAGGCACCATATAGTCCTTGGAATAAAACTTCACACCTGTTAGAATGGCTATCACCAAAAAGACAAGAGATAACAAATGCTGGTGAGGATGTGGGCAAAAGGGAACCCTTGTGCACTGTTGGTGGGAATGTAAATTGGTACAGCCACTATAGAAAATAGTATGGAGGCTCCTCAAAATATTAAAAATAGAGCTACCTTGGGACTTTCCTGGTGGTTCAGTGGTAAAGAATCTACCTTACAATGCAGGGGATGCAGATTTGATCCCTGGTCGGGGAACTAAGATCCCACATGCCGTGGGAAAACTAAGCCTGTGAGCCACAACTACTGAGCTCACACGCCTCAACTAGAGAACCCGTGTGCCATATATATATGTATATATATTTGCCATATATGCCAAACTACAGAGCCCATGCGCTCTGGAACCTGCGCGCCACAACTACAGATCCCATACGCCCCGGAGCCTGTGCGCCACAACTAGAGAAGAGAAAACCTGCACGCCACAACTAGAGAGAAGCCTGTGCGCCTCAACGAAAGATCCTACACACCTCAGCGAAGATCCCATGTGCCACAACTAAGACCCAATGCAGACAAAAATAAATTAAATAAATAAATAAATAAATAATTTTTAAAAATAGGGCTACTTTGTGATCCAACAATTCCACTTCTGGGTATATAAGTGAAGGAAATGAAACCACTGTCCCCAAAACATACCTGCACCCCCACATTCATTGCAGCACTATTTACAGTAGCCAAGACCTAGAAGAAACCTAAGTGTCCATCTATGGATGAATGGATAAAGAAAATGTGCCATATATATACAATGGAATACTCTTCAGTCTTAAAAAAAAAAAAAAGGAAATCCTGTCAATTGTACAATAGGGATGGACCTTGAGGGCATAATACTAAGTGAAATAAGCCAGACAAAGAAAGACAAATTCTATATGTTCTCACTAATATGTGGAATCTAAAAACAAAGCAAACTCAGAAAAACAAAGATCTGAATGTAATTAATATGTACTAATTTATGTATTAATAATGAATTGTCATATTACTTTTAATTTTTAGATTAAAAAAGCTCAATTTGTTTCCAAGTGGACAAACATTTCAGAACTGAAATTATAGGGTTTTAAATGTCAAGGTGATCAAGATCACAAATGCCAGATTTGGCTGACTGTCACACAACGTTCCTCTCTGGTATAGCTCAGCATGTACCTGTGAGTCCAGTATTACTGCTATTAGATGTTTTTGGGAATTGAAATAATTATACTTAAAAAAGCTAAGGTATAGGTTCTATATTTTAGAACACTGAGAAGGAAAAAAGATATCTCTGCAAGCCATCTGTTCCTCATTATGACTAAGTAGGTATTAAGAGTCACTGATTAACAAATAGCAATGAGGTGTGCTCTTAAATCATCTATGGTAGTCTCCTTCATATTCTGTGAAATAAAAGTAATGTTTTTCTTAACTGCCTTTAAACACACACACGGCTAATGAATGGCTATTTTAAAGTCACAACATAAACACCAAATGCTAGGACTAGTCAATTTCTCAGGTGTAGCTTGCAATCCATCTGTACCATATGTTAGAAGCACTCAGTATACCTTACAAGTCTGACTCAATCCCTAGGGAACCATAGTTACTTTTTTCCTGGAACTTTCCACTCATCACAATATTATAATCATACAAAGGAATTTTTCCTCTATAGAACAGGTGTTAACAGTGACCATAAGAAGTGATTCTAAGGACTTCCCTGGTGGTCCAGTGGTAAAGAATCCACCTTCCAATGCAGGGGATGTGGGTTCAATACCTGGTCGGGGAAATAAGATCCCACATGCCACGAGCCACAACTACTGAGCTCGCGCGCCTCAACGAGAGAGCCCATGTGCCGCAAACTACAGAGCCCGTGCGCCACAACTAGAGAGAAGCCCGCTCACCACAACGACGAGCCTGCGCCTCAACGAAAGATCCCACATGTCTCAACTAAGACCCACCCAATGCAGCCAAAAAAATTAAGAAAATAAATAAATAAAATAGAGATTAAAAAAAAGACTAAAAAAAAAAGCGATTTTATAAAATTCCACTCTTTGCCTTTGAGAATATTCCAATTTTACATATCAGAAAGTGAGCTATTCCTTTGGATTCTCACTTTCACCAGGCTTGAGTGATTTCAAATAAATCTGTGACTTAAATATGATTTATATGCACAAAGACCATTTAATCCTCAGAAACTTGTCCTACGTTATCAAAGTCTTCTCAATGCCAAATAGTGGTCAAAATGTATACAACCCAAAATATTGCTCTACTTCAATGGGGTTATTTAATCCCATTTCTTTCTTTCTTGTACTTTTGGCAAATCCAAGTCTTCTATGTCTACCAGAACAAATTTTACACTATAAAAATGGGTTTAAAATCTAAAATTTAATGGAATTTTAAAAAATAAAGCAAAAGGAAATCAAAAGCCATCTATTTTCATTATTCTGCAACAAAATTAACTGGATTAAATGCATATAACAAGAGTGTTTACTATATAGTAGAATTCTAAACCACAGTGTTGGGGGCATAAATTCTGAGTATGACTTTTGTAACCTTTATTTTTTTATTTATGTAATTATCTGAAAATGTTAAATCTAGTACATTAATGCTGAACGATTTTTGGGGTAGAATTCTGTCAGTTACTAAACACAATGGTTAGCTTCATTAAAGACACATATCAGGCTTCCCTGGTGGCGCAGTGGTTGAGAATCTGCCTGCCAATGCAGGGGACATGGGTTCGAGCCCTGGTCTGGGAAGATCCCACATGCCACGGAGCAACTAGGCCCGTGAGCCACAACTACTGCGCCTGCGCGTCTGGAGCCTGTGCTCCGCAACAAGAGAGGCCGCGACAGTGAGAGGCCCGCACACCGCGATGAAGAGTGGCCCCCGCTTGCCACAACTAGAGAAAGCCCTCGCACAGAAACGAAGACCCAACACAGCCATAAATAAATAAATAAATAAAAAAAGACACATATCATGGGAGAGGAGAAAAGCCAATGCCAGAGTTTTAAGATAGACAAGCAAGGCCTCCATTTTACCAGGGTATCTGAGTGTGGTCATGGGCATGACATTCAGAGACCTAGGGGGGCTTCTCTCAGAGTTCAATATTTAAAACACGAAGCTTGATCTGAGACAGCTTAGCTGACACATAGCTTACAGATGGTACAGCTTTCAGTTTCTAAATGTTCAGTTACTGCAATGGAAGAAAAGTGCTGCTTCTATGAACTGTAACTGACATTAATTGTATGTGTCTTTATTTCATCTTCACTGGGTTTTCTGGGGCGAAAACCTGTCAGAATATAAGAATTCACGAAGAGGAAATATTTACTGTATTATTTCATGGTAGTGTATTACACTTTCAGAATGTTACAGAACAGGCAAAAAAGGGTCACTGTCCAGAGATCACATGGTAACAAAGAGGAACAAACCTTCCAGAAAGCGTTAATATTTCAGAAGTTGTTTGTTATGTGTAAATTGACAGAAGAAAAGTAATCTGAGTTTCACTTTCTCAAACCTCAGTATAGTGTTAACTATAGTAAGGTGGTCTAAGGTGGAAGATTTCTCTCTGAAATAAATAAATAAATAAATAAATAAAAATGCCCTACATCTGAATCAGAGGAAAATAAATTCATTTTTTACCTCTTCCCAGAAAAGGATATTAAATTTGGGCAACCCTATGTACTGTTTCAGTCAATATGGATTTATATTAGAAAAGTAAACAAAGACTTGCTCTCTTCAAATATGCAGAGAACATTTCCTTTAAAGAAGTGTGGATGCATTGCACTTACTAAACTCAGAGACTCAAAGGGCTAGAAGTGGCCTTAGAATTTGTCTAGTCCCATCCCCTGCCCCAATTCACTACTGGTTTCATAGGCGAGAAAATGGAGACCCAGAGAGAATCCTGGACTAAGCCGTGGTCACAAAGCTAGTGAGAAGGTGGTGTTAAAATTGAACTATGTCAGTGTGTGTGCCCCCAGAGCTTACTCTTTTAATGAGTACAACACAGTGTTGCTGACATCTTGATATTAAAATTTGAAAACATATTTTAAACTTAGCTGGAAACTCAGTACATTATTTCAAAATGCTCATATAACTTCCCACAGCTGCCCTTTTCTTATCTTTGGAACAGCACAAGAAACTTTACATGTTGGCGAACACAGACACTGGACAACACAACATACAGCAGCAGATAGTAAGGTAGAATTATAAGTGTTTCTTCTTCCTTATTATGAAAGTTATGCTGTTTCTACACCTACACAACATAGGCATAAATCTTTAGCGAATACTTTCCAAAGATCTGAAATTGTACTTACTGAACAACTGAAATAATCACAATAAAGCTTTGCTGATTTTTAAAAATTTTTGTGAGATTTTGCCCACAGTTATAGCATGGCCATTTTCAATAATAAGGAACAACATTGTTCCTAATCAAAATTTACAAAATAAAGGTAGTATTCACATCAAAGGAACATGCTTTGTATGCTATTTATTTTTCCAAAAGGCAGTGATCTCATTGAAAGAAGGATTAAACCAGACTTAAGGTAATGTGTTTATGTAAAAATAGTAGATACATGTTCAGGCCTTATCCATTCATGTCGTGATATACTGAGAACCTGGAGAAGACTTGGGAAATAGAAAAAACTTGTATTGGGGTTACAGGAGAATTACAAGAGGTAAGGTTATTTGGCCTGAATAAAGGAATAAAATATGATTCTACATGGGCCTCAACAACTGCATGGAGGTCTTCATTATCGGGAGGACATACCTTGTTAAAGCTCATTATCTCTAAAGAAGATCAAAGACAAATAAAAGGGATTAGATTTGTGAATAGAATTGTTTAATTAGACCATGAAGAGACTGTAGAATTCTTGCTGTGTTAGTCCACATCCTCCAAGAAACAAACAACATGACAGAATTAGATGTTCAAGAGATTTATTGGGGAAAACACATATGAATGATAAAGAGAAGCCCAAGCAGGAGTAGGTATGGTGAGCTTTCAGGGCATGATGCAGGCCTGACACCTGGAAAAGGACAGAGGGAAGGAAGGAGGACTGAAAAGGGGAAGCACAGTTCTGAGAAAGTTTGGACCAGGCTAAGGAGGAGTCTCAGAGAAAGGATTGCCTTCGTAGGAGTGCCTCATTGCAGGAATAGGCTGGTGCTAGTACTCCACCATGCTCAGTCATTGGCTGGGAGATGCCCAGGAAGGATGTGGCTTTGGTGGGAACATTCAGGCAGACCAGAAGGTGTGGAGGGACATGTCTACCAACTATGTCCCTAGCAGCAGCTTCTCTTAAAGGAAGGTCTCAGCCGTTCACCTCCATTGCCACCACAGGGACTTTACAGATTAAGTCACCAGTAAAGTTAGAGCAATTTTAGTTTTAAAATGCCAGGGATTCAGGAAGTGAAAGCAACAACCATTGGTTAACCTTTCCACCACATTCACTTTGGTTTTGAACTTTTATTTGGCAATATGCTTAAACAAAAGACATCAGTCTTTAAACTGAATTATTCAATCTCAGTCTTCTTTTATTTGTCATAAATTAAAAACATTTTGTTCATTCTCTCAGGCATTTCATGACAGCTAGTGGATTGAATTAAAATAAATTTTAATTCTTATTTGAAGACAGATCACAAGCAGATTGCCTTTTGTTCTTCTGGATTGATGTAAAGCAAATTGCTCTATGTGCTACAGCAATTTTAAATGTATTTAAAGTTTTTTTAAAATCGGAATTATGTGAAATAGTCTAACAGTTTAAGTTTAGAGGAGGCAATTAGCTGGTTACAACTGGAACTACCAGTCCCTATTTAAAATAATGAGGTCTGACAGTTATGGAATCTGAATTATTCATTGATAACTAGCTTTTCCTCATCTGCAAACCACGGGTAGCATTAATAACAGAGGTGTAAGTGTGATAACCAAAGAGTCTGACATTAAGAACACACACTAAAAGTGCTAAATTCTTATTTAATTAAAAAGGATCATGATAGTAATATTTTTCCTGAAAGAAAATCATTAGACAAAATGTGTTTTCTCATATGTTTCATCTTTCCCTTTCCTGATGTAGATTTTGCATAAGAAAATAATTGTTTTTGACTGCACACAACAAAATAATTTCCTACTCATGTATTGTCAGTAAAATGTAAAGAACCATAAACATTTCTAATTTTTACATCTTTAAGATAATCATCTTAGAATTCTAGTTCCCTTGTAATCCCTAGAATCAAGTAAATTATATACTCCAACTTTCTAATTGAAAGAGAAAAGTAGACCATAATAAATTACATGCAAAAAGGCAAATAACTCTATTGATGATCATTTAATCGAAGTGAATACTGTGATTACCATGAACCAATTTACTTATTGGCAGTGCAGTTCAAAACTCATGGAATAAATCAAGTTGTTGTTCCCCATAATTTTGCAACAAAGAAAGAAAACTTGTAAGAGGTCACTAAGCATAAATCCATATTGTCCTTTACAGTCAAAAGTGGTTTAACTAAAGGAGGGACTACCCCTGTATGCACGTATGCAGGAGCAAAACTAAAAGGCATGACTGCAAAATGTTCCTAAGAAAGCAGGTTTACCAAAAAAAGTAAAATGTAAAGCAAAACTAAAAAACCTATCCCCTGGTTTGTTACTCTGGTTGTCCTATGTGCCTCTCAACATTGGAACAAAATGAGAAATTCAATATCTAATTTCCCCATGCTCATACTTAGGTTGTTTATAGCCTACAATAATCAGGTTGACTATTTGTCCCACTAGACTCAGGATAGCACTGGTTTATGCCTGTTGTTCAGTATAATTATGAAAAAATTTACAGTGACCCTGTTTATCTCCAAATTTTCCTGATTTGGCCATCCTAATAATAATAGTAATAATGATCCCACTTATTTAGGACTTACTGTGAGGCAGGCCCTGAGCTTGGGGCTTGTACAATATTACTATTATCTCCAATTCATACTCAGGAAAACTGAACTTCTGAGAGGTCAAGTAGCTTGCCCAAAGTCACATGTTTAGGCTGTGTCGTGATTCAGACTTTGGTCAGCCTCAATACAAATCCGTGCTCTTACTCATCACACTAGAATCCCACTGCTCTTCAACTGACGAAAACCCATGCCATGTTACAGAAAACCATAAACTTACAGACACAAATACATTTCCAACGTCCCCGAACATCAGAAAGCCAAAGGGTTTTATAAAGCATGAGTGGCAAAATAATTTTAAGCTGAGAAATTTGCACAAAGAAAAATATATACCAATACAGATGAGGTAAAATAGCACAGCCAGCTAATAGGGCCAGAAAATCCCCTATGTTTCAAGTTTTCTCCCTGGTATTCATCAGCAGCACAGCCTAGAGAAAGAGTAAGTGACTCTTGTTAAGCCTGAAGTGTCCCAAGAGTCCAAGTAAACAATGTCCCAAAACGGGCTTTCAGATATGTCTCCGTTGCTGGATTTATGGCTCAGTGCCTATGCATTTGTAACACAGTGGTCTTTTTAGTAAGACTTTCAAAAGGAGGATTTGAAAAATGGTTTTTTTTTATTAGTGCGATATACATGCCAGAGCCTGATTTTTTTTTTCAGTACAGATGTCAGTTACAGTATACCTATCATGTTCTGCAGATTGTGTCATTGGTCAAGAAAGGAGAGAAACCCCAATATAATGATTAATAATCAATGTGTCTGGCCTTTAAGTCCACCCAGAGGAGAAATGAAACACTGATATAGAATCTCTCCCTGAAGGAAGAAAAACACTGAGGGTGGAAAAAGAGGGCAGGATGAGCTACCCTTAGAGGAATATAAATAGTAGAGCTGTCTAGTGTTGGGTTCTGACTGGTTTGGTCTAAAATGTTGTAAGTGAATGATACATGAGGTTTACATCATGGTTTCTTTTTGTAATAAAGCCATTAATATAAAATAAAGTAAGTAAAATGGAAGAATATCATTTTAGTGTTTGGTTTTTTTTGACAGCTGACCTGATGCCTCCTTTTTTCTTCCGACTGAGCGACATGGTTTGAAACAGATAAAGGAAGATTTGGTCATTGCGTCTATTACTAATGATATCTGGGCAGGGAATTATTACAGTTTATTCTCAGGGGCTAGAATCTAGTGAGACTGTCTCTTAAAAAAAAGCTAATCTGCATGTTTGCTGTTGCTTATCTCCTTAATGTTTTACACTCCTTTTCTCCCCTCTTTCCCTCTCTATTTTCTTTTGTTGACTACATTTGTCCCTTAAAAGAAAATCTGGCAGAGGTATTTGAAACTCCAGTATATAATTGCACTGATTATTTTATGCTAATGAATGAACTATCTAGCAATATAATATTTCACTTTCTGTGCCCTCCTGGTGGTAGCATAAGATAAATTCTAGAGTATCTTTAATTAACTAAAGGAAGCAGAGAGAAATCTCTGTGGATTATAATATTTATGGCCCTAAAATGAACAAAATAACAGATGAGGGTGGGAGGGAGCAACTAAACGGTAGACAAATCTTTGAGAGTTAATTAAAACAAAACTCATGCTTATTTTGGCCTTTTTATCTGCATACAGTACTCATGCCAGGGAACAATAAATGGAAAATTTTAAACGTTCTCATTCTTCCTCCAAGCCTATTTAGTCTAAATATCCCACCCTCCCCCATGCCTCCTTCCTCCTACCCTCCACCACCATCCCACACACATATTTCTATACATAACCACTCAGACTTGGCCCTAACACCTTCTCACAAAACTCCAGACTTTGTTCAAAATGATGGTGACAAGGCTCCTCAGGCAGGGGCCCTCCCTCAATATTTGTTTGATTTGTAGATAGAAATGAAGTACTCAAAATAAATGAAGCTACGTGCATATTAACAGCCTAACTGCTTTGCTCCCAAGCATTGAGAGAGGCTATCACTGAAAATTCTTACAGAAAGAACCAAAGCAATTCATAGAACTTGGTCCTAGCTATTTTCCCAAAAGTCACAGTAAAAACCAAGTTGTTACCAACAAAACTGGTTATCAGAAACAACTGATACGAAGATTGGACAGATTGCATGGATGACAAGGGCCCAGAAATCTGAGGCTAGATAAAAGAAGAAGTAGGGAACAGGTCAAAGACACGCAGACTAGATTGACCTTGATATTTGGTCTGCAGTAGACCTCCTGGTCTTCAAGACAAATGAACAGCATCTTCTTGATTTTAACTAAATAGGAAAGAAAAAAAAAAAAAAGGCAGACATAAACTAATTTAATACAAGTCTGGGATAAGACCTGTAATTCTTAGTGGGACTGTAAATTAATTTCTATTTCATTCTCAGTATTTTTGTATTTTCAAAATTTTATATGACAAGATATATTACTTTCATAGTGACTACTACTGCTAGCAGTACAAACATAGTAAAAGGATATATCAATATATAATATTGTTAACTAAGTAACAGGTTCAAGAAATATCCAAGCCCAGTGACTAAAGAGAAACCTGGAGCCCCTTATTTGAAAATTAAAATAATGCTTTCTTTCAAAAAGAATTTTGAAATCTTCACAGTCTGCTATAATCGTCCCTAAACACTACTTAAAATGCCACAATAATCAATACCCCTTCAGTGAAAAACTAAAAACACCTAGATCCTTTTCTAGGCTCAATATTAGAGGGAGGTCACTTTGACAACATCTTCAAATAACTATGATTCTTCCTGAACCAAATCTCACATTTTCCACATTAGTTCCAGCTTCTACCCTACAGGGTGGAGCCTCAGTGAGCCTATAGCTCTGTCAAGCTCCTAGTGCTCCTTGCTTCCAGGATACACCAAAGACAAGAGGAAGGTTCAGCCTTAAATAGTGTTGGTTCTCAAGTTTATAATAAGCATGCTTTTTTCCCTCTTCCTAGGGGCCTATGACCTCATGTAGTCCACTGGGGAAAACTGGGGCTGCCAAGCAAGGTTGTGTAAGTTGTGCACACAGGTACTGGGGCAAGGAGGAATATGTGGAGCTAGAGCCCAGCTCATACTCCCCCTACCTACAGCCTTTGTGCCCTGGCTTGAGGCTACATCATTTGAATTTTAGTAATTCAACCACCAATGATAAATTCACAAAAAGGTGCTATATGTGCTAGCACTGACCAAGAGAGAAGCCCGCTTTGACAACCTCTTAGCTATTCAGTTTCAAGCATCCCCAAAGACTTTGAACTTTCAACTCACTATTGCAATTCCCCTAGCCTATGTTCCATGCCCTTGGGGTTCTATTCGGAGATAAAGTCTGAAAAATAATTCAGACTAAGGTATTAATGGTTGAGATCATGTGTTTGTCCTTCTAGGAAGCATTTTTGCATTTTAACTAATGGCTTTGACTTGTTTCTAGAACCACAGGAAACTACCACAGGAACCCTACCTACCTAGGGGCAGAGCTGGTCCCTCCAGCTGTTCTTTGTAAGCCAACAATATACTTGATACCTTCTTTAAATTTGATCCAGGTCCTATGCACTCAAATATGTGGTGGTTGTGCAAAACCATTGATTCAAGATATTAAAAATCAATAGGCCAACGTCTGACTATATAGAGAGATATTTTTAAAGATTTCAGCTCAAATCCTGAACACTTATAATGTGTGTGACTTTAGTCAAGTCACTTCACTTGAACAATATAGTATTATTCTGAAGAATAAATTGGACATTTATGGCAAAATCTAGCAAAATGGCAAAAAATAGCAGACATACAAATGTGTGAAATTGGAAGCAGAAAAATTCATAGTTCCCATGGATCTGGTACCACATATGCTACTAGTATACAAATAACCAAAAGATGTGTTCATCGGATAGGGTAATTTAATAGAAAAAAATGCAATTAATAACACAAGTATAGCCATTTTAAATTTCTGTTTCTGAATTTATTTGTAGTACTACTAGGTTAAGATGAAAAGTAAAGACTACGGGCATAGGCATGTTTGAAGCATCACCAAACATATCAGGCTTACCATGGGAAAATATTTCTTTAACATTAGGATTCTTTTTTGGCATCTTCCCTCATGGGACTTGTTCTTTCATTGGAATTACTCATTTTAATTGAGAATTATAAAACCACACAGGGGGTATCATCATGCTGAGATGAAAATGACTGAAGTTTTCATAGACTTCTTTTGTGTGGTAGGTTGATGATGGCACGCTCTAGCTTAATAATAGATAAAAGAGTTCTGTTTCTTAAATACAGAAAATAGATGAAATACGCTTGCTTTTCACAGCCACGGTCTAAATAATTGTATTCCTAATTTTCATCTTGCACTAAAATATTCACAGAATCTTTCATCAATAAAGTGTGCCATTTCTGAACATTATTGTCAGTCTGATTTTTAAACTGTTTCTATTAACTTCAGGAAAACACTCCCACTCATACTTCCTATGGATATCTTCATATCCTAAAATTTTCCATGATCCCATTGCCAAATTATACTGTGAAAACCCTGCCCTGTAAATAAACCATAAAGTTAATGAAATGTGTAAAGAGAAAGGTTGGTGGTATAACAAGGTCAGTTTATATCAAAATATTTAAACTCAGACTTGGAATTAACACCTACATATACAGACTAAAAACATAAACAATTATAACTTAAAATTAATCTGGCACACAGCATGAGGTTGCCCAAAATGATACAGCAAAAGAAACTTTTTTTAAAAATTACTAGGTACTAAGATTCTAGAATTTCAGACATTTTTTAAAAATATAACATTAGCAAGAGCTGTGGAAATGATGTGATTCATACATTTTCCTGTTAAAGATAAGGACTCTGAGGCCCAAGTGTCTAAGTATTCTGCCCCAGATCAAAAAAGAGTTAATGTCTGAGCCAGAGGAACCTGGTTCCCTGATTCCTGTTTGAAGCTTCCTCAGAACACTGTACAGCTACTGGATCCGGATTCTACTGGAGGAAAGCAAATTGGAGGACATGTCAATGGAAGTTCAAGCTAGAGAAGGACAATGGGCAGAAGTCTATATAGGAAGGTAAGAAGGAGCAAACGTGCCTGCACAGAAATCTGTCTTCCCCACTCTTGTCACGTGAAGCTCACTCAGACTCCTTGCATTTGTTTTTCTAGTCTTTGTACCTTTTTTAAAAGCCTTCTTATGACTTTGGGAAAAGTCCCATTCACATTAATTTTTCATTCTTCAAATGCCCCAACTTCTTTAAAATCATTTCCAAAATACTATCTTTTAATGGAAACCTATTATCATAATAAAAATAACTGACATTTATTGAACAGTCGACCTGCGCTCCCAAGTGAAGACCGGAGATTGATGGCCACATATCATTGTCACAACTACTCCTCTCTCACAAAGCCACATATGTACCATGACTGTATTCCACTTGGGATGCTTTACTGTTCTAAGGAGTGTGGGGGTTGCAGTTAGTCTGAGTTCAAGTCCTGGCAAGACTCCACATCTTAATAGCCATGTCTCATTGGGCGATTTACTCTTTGCTTTAATTTTCTCATTTATGAAATGGGCTAATACTATCTCATTGATTAAAGGAATTAATTCTTACAAAGAATTTAGAACACTTCCTTGTACACTGTAAGCCTCTGGTAAGTTTAGATATTATTATTAGTTCACCTTTAGTTATTTAATTACATTTCACTTCTAGACAGAAAGCTCATTGAAAGCAAGGACCATGTATGACTTACCTTTGTATGTTTAGCACTTTACTCAAAAGAGATTTCAATTTGGAATGCAGTCCCTGGGACAGCAATACATACCCAACATATTTCTTCTTCCTGGGCACACAGCTTAATTACAGTCCCTTTGTACTAGGTCCCCAGCCCTTTGTACCAGGGTGGAGCCATGGACTGGGTCTCACTAATGAAATATGAGCTGAAGTGACTTGTCTCTTCTGGGCTGGTTAAGAATGGGTATGCCCTGGACTTATATATACTACCAAATGTAAAATAGATAGCTAATGGGAAGCAGCCGCATAGCACAGGGAGATCAGCTCGGTGCTTTGTGACCACCTAGAGGGGTGGGATAGGGAGTGTGGGAGGGAGACGCAAGAGGGAGGAGATATGGGAATATATGTATATGTATAGCTGATTCACTTTGTTATAAAGCAGAAACTAACGCACCATTGTAAAGCAATTATACTCCAATAAAGATGTTTTAAAAAAAAAAAAAAAGCATGGGCATGCCTGCGCCATTCTTTCTGTCTTCCTGATTGGCTGGCTGGATGCTGAATTTCATGCACTGGAGTCGCTAGAACCACTATCAGCCTGGCTCTCTAAATAACTATGTGGAGCAGAAGCCTCTCCTTCCCTTTCCAACCTGCACTGAACTGTGAGATAAAAAAGGAGACAAAAGCCTTTGACGTGTTAAGTCATTTAAATTTTGCAGTTGTCTGTTAACAGCAATTAGCCTGCCCTGGTTAGTAAAGTCCCTATCAGCCAGACATGACATGTAGAAGAAGACAACAGGAAATAGCCACTGAGGAAGGGGTTATTTGTTTTCAGTTTTCCTAGCAGCTCTTGTCTCAGAAACGTTTTCCTCCCAGAATCACAGGAATAAAGTATTTAAACCCTTTAATATATTTTTCATATTAGGTGTCCACAGCAGATTTTTTTAATGGCTTATAAACCATTGGATTGTGGAATAAACTCTTATATTTTCTTTATTCTCACAGCCTATTTTAGATACTGAATAAATGTTAAGTAAACAGTGTATTGACCTAAAGAGTTAGGGCACAGTTTTTCTGTCTAACTTAACTGAACCTTAAAAAAGACAAGTAAGTCAAATCATTATGCTCTACACCTTAAGTTTATACAGTGCTGTATGTCAATTATATCTTCCAATAAAACTGGAAGATAAAAAATAAATAAAATAAAAAATAAATAAATTTTTGGTAGACTTCATCATGGGAAAAAAAAGGCATCATACTCAACTGCTTAAAAGATAAAAATGATCATGATATTTTCTTATGTAAAAGCCTACGAGAGTTTTCAGTTGACAATCTACTGTCCTAGCATTCAAGGCCCCTTATGTTCTGGACCCAACTTATCTCAGTCTTTAAGATAGTACGGTATCATGATTAAAAACTCAAAGTCTGGGATCTGATTTCTCAGATTTAAATCCTGGATCTGCTGGCAACTATGTGCATGATCTTGAGCAAGTTATACAGCCTCTCAAGCCTCATCTGCAAAGACGGAAATGTCTCATAAAGTTTTTAAGAGGTTTAAATGGATTAATACATCTCATGTTCTTCGAACAGCATCTGACACAGTATGATCAGTCATGTTAATTATTGTTGTGATTACACATCATTGTCTAATCAAATTTTATACTCTAATGTATGCTCAAGGGACTTTGTTGGTTGTATAGGAGAAATAAAAAAATAAATAAAACAGTTTTGTTCATTAGAATTTGTCAGGTCAGGTAAAAAAATCTTAAGCTGGAAAAAATATTAGCTTTAGTAGGTCCATGATATATGCTTAATTTAATTGAAAATTTTAAAGGAAGGCTTATACTATGTTTTAAATATGTTCTTTGAAAGCAAGCTTCGTATAAAAACCCCTTTTCATAAAAATTCTACGTTTTTTAAAACACTAAATGCTCAGCATTTTACCAGAAGGGAAAAAAATAATTTTTATCTTCAGAGATTTAAAAATGTTTAATACTAGAAATCATATTTCAGATAATAAAAGTAGATATCAATTAGCCATATCCTAAATGTGAAACTTGCTAAAGCTTATTAATGCTGCTAAGTGTACTTATTAGATATGCAAACAAAAAATAAACTATCATTTTTTTCCTCCACAAAGATTATCTTCGATAGTGAGTTTTTAGAGCTCTGTTCACTCTGAGGTTAAATATGCAAAATAAGAGCTTTCCCATATTTTATTCCCTTAGAATTTTTTAATAAAAGATTAACTTCTGCTATGAGCACTTTTATGATTTTTTAACTTACAGTGTCTTTCTCCTGATTTTACCTTACTATTTCTGGTTCTATCACTTCGAATCAGAGCCTTCTCTTGCTGTTTTTCCAACCTCTCAAATGCTTGTA
The DNA here is from genome assembly GCF_965194825.1 of Balaenoptera physalus. Classification (NCBI taxonomy): domain Eukaryota; kingdom Metazoa; phylum Chordata; class Mammalia; order Artiodactyla; family Balaenopteridae; genus Balaenoptera; species Balaenoptera physalus. Next base: position 57,585,381 of record NC_138885.1, read on the forward strand.
GACAATGATGGAGGTAGGGAGAATGCCAGCAAACACAGTTCCAAGACCTCTTTGCCCCATCAGCCCGTAACTCATTTAACAGTATACAAATGATTTAACAGTAATACCAGCCGAGTTCCCACAGGAAATCATTTCCATTCCCACCACAGCTTGCAGATGGAGGTCATGTTTCCCTCTCTCCTTAGTCACTGCTCAGCCAAACTATTCATATTTACATAATTCTCCCAGTAGTATTAGGTAAACTTTTTGAAATCAGAGCAGTTTGTAGAGTTGCATTTCCAGAAGGGGTTGTGGAATGGGAGGACTGAAGAGATCCTGCACCAGGGCACGGATGATTTTTTATTTGCTCTATCCTGGAATATTGTCCATTTTCTCCTCCATATCCACTCCTACCTTTATCCATTCTCCTCTGTGCCCTTGGAGGCTAACTTGCACAGCCCTGTTCTCTGATTTTCTGTCGGGCTTGATCAAACTGAGGCACTGAGGAGATCAGAGGGCAGGAAGAAATTGGAGCTATAGTATTTATAATTACTGGGTTTCTCCCTGCTGTGCCTCAGACTGGCAATGAGTATATTCCTATACCAACAACCACAGTTTATTTCTTAGGGCCATCTCTTACATCTACAAATATTCCCTTTAGATTCTAGACGCAGTTTTTTCTCCTTCCCTCTTTAGGCTTTAGGTTGTTAACATCTGTCCTACCATTGCTAGTCCCAGGGTGATTCACCATCCCTTAGTTTCCCTTAATACTACCTACTTCTTTGAAAATAGTGCTTTTGCTGAAGTCTCCTCAATTGTCCTTTGTAAGTGTACTCCCCTTTGCTCACCAGGACCCAGGCTGATACTGCTCTAAACCTGGATTGTACAGATAGCCTCAACCAGGTTGAAACTGGTGGTATCTAAGTGGTATCTAAATAACCAAAAAAGAATGGCTTTTCTTTCTGAAAAGTCAGTGAAATTTGCATGATTGGGAATCCAGAATTAAGGACAAATTTAAGGCGAGACTGCTCAAAAAAAAATTGATTAGAAGTCTATTAACTTCAAAGCTCCTTGAGGAACTTATCATTTCTTTCATGTATTGAACTTCTTAGTCCTCTCACATATCAGCAAATACCTCCATTTGACGGGACCAGCACATGATACAATGGATATGATACTGTTCCGGGAGCCAGAAACCCCTGTTCCAGTACCAGCTCTTTCACTGATAAATTATATGACCTTGGACAAGTCACTTAATTTCCCTAACTTAGCACTTTTTCAGTCTTCAATAGGACAAAGCTGTAATTCATGGGCTTCCAGTTCCTGCTACATCTTTAATATAGGCACAGTCCTTCTTGACAGTAAAATCCACTGGTGAAGTACTGGCCTGATCATGTGTGTCAAATCCTGAAGTCCATATTTTCATGTAGCCTATAAACCATTCTGCATTGTCTTGAGTTATAGTCAGTGAGGGAGGAGGGGGCCTGCCCTGAGAAATGTGCATTGTTGTCTTCTTGGCTTAAACAGGCAGTCACTGCGTTTTATATCTGACCTCTCAAAACTCTGTGGCTGGTGGGGTGGTGTTTGTGAGTTGAGATTTAAACATGAATGAGGACTCTTTCTTGACCTGGAAAGGATGGACCAGCACTAACGTAGCATTATTTGATGCCTATTCTCTAGATAAACAGCTTTTGTATCTGATCTAATCATACTCTATTACTTTCCTAATAAGCTAAATCTTTTCACAACTCTGTGTTTTTGAACATACTATTCCCTCTGCCCAAAATGCTTATGTTCAAGTTTTTTAACTTCTCCTTTACCTTCAAAACCCCATTCAAATATTAATTCCTCTGTGAAACATTTTCCTGCACTCCCACTTTCTTCTCTGCTCTTCCTACCTCTGTTATGACCGTATCATACTACAGTATGCTTATCCCTTCACCTATAGCACATCTCCCACCAGTCCCAATGGATCAAGAGCTCTTCTGTCTCCCCTTTAGTCCCCAACAGAAAATATAGAATAAAAATGTGTAACTGAGTTATAAAAATATTAATGAAGAAATGTATGATAAAATAAAACACATTTCTAATGACAGAACTGCAAGATGTCCTTGCTTTGACTTTCTTTTAAAACCAGTGACCCTTCCTTTGTATGGATCCACCCTAAAAGCTGAGACACAACTAGCCTGACTGGGGCAACAACAGCAATAAAACAACTACAGAGGGTAAGATGACATAAAATGCTTAGTGGCAGAAGAGAGCTGTAATAGCTTTGAAAGAAAGCTGTCCTGTCAGTAGACATAGAGCTAGGAATAAGAGAATAAGAGGAAAGGAAGGAAACTTTCATTTGGTTGTGGTGGTAGTGGTGGTGGTGGTGCTTGTGGTTGTGATGGTGCTTCTCGTTGTTACTATTTTCCCAAAGCCTTTTGAAAGTTGAACAGTATGGCCTGAACTGGAGTGGAAAATAAGTCTGCAGACAGCTGTCATGACTTCTGCAAATTTTTTACTAGGGTATGTTGTTGCAACTACTCTGGTGAAAAATACTCATGAAGTAAGTAAACTTTTTTTATGGACTTAGATGTTCTTAGCTCTAGGAATAAAAATAGTATTAAGACACATTCACTGTCCTTGTCTTCGAGGACTGCATAATCTAGCGTGGGAAACTTACCCATACTCATAAACAACTGCAAACACATTTGCAGGAAGAGAACAAAAGCAGAACGAGATCTGTGAAGAAGAAAAAACAAATACAAGGAGATATAAAAGTACACATCCTAAGGTGTAGTAAGAGATATGGCCAGAGATGAGATTTAGAAAAACGAGGTTGGAATGATGTTGGGAAGGTCTTTGAGACACCAAGGAATCATTGACAAAAGTTTTGCTCTATACTAGGCATTTGTGATTCAAGTATGAAAAACACCCTCCAATGAGTTAGGAAAGAACACAGAGGAAACAACTTTACTATTTTTCTTGTGTCTGTTTTTCTTATGGCTCTTCTCACTAAACCTGATTCCTTCAGATAGCCACTTACTCTTTGGTCTTAATCCCTGTCCTTCTCCTTACCAGTGTATCCTTCCACCATAATCCTGTTCACTGACTTCATGATTCATCTGTTGACTACATGAACATAATTTTTTAAATCAAATAAATTGTGAGTATTTATGTCTTCTACTCCCCTGGGAGACACTACTTTATGTTTTGAGGGGGATAAACCCAAACCATTTATTGACACACTTATTTATTAGCTTGTAAGGTCTTCAAGGGTAGGAAATAAGTGTTTGGTTTAATAATATACCAGCTAGGGAAATTCTAAAACCTAAGCTTAGAATTTTTCATGTGGCTGAATAGTCTTTGCTAAGGTCAAAAAGAATTTCAGATTGGATTGTTTAAATATTAAAACTTTTTAATAAGGAATATGCTAGGGTTACTAAGAATTTCAAAATGAGTTTGTAATCGGTATACTTTAAAGCTTTTTGAAATGTTTTCTCCATTCATTTCATTTCTAATGTTTTATTGCTGTTATTGTCATTATGTATTTGTAAAAGGGAAGAATAATATTTTATGTCTACTACTGCTACTCTTCTAACTACAATCAGTCACCATAAGATGTGACAGTTACAGCTTTGTAGTCTTTTTTCTTTCTTTCTTTTTAACATTTCAGGAATATTTTAAGACCATCAGAAGAAACCAAGCTTATACTTTGCTCAAATCTTTGCTTTATATTTTATTTTCCTATAGTACTGCATGACTTGAAGAAGCAAGCTAAAAGTTGTCAGAATATTGTCAGGGGCAATGCATGCAAAAACCAATCTAGTTTCACCGCCCATATTAGCTTTTCCACTTTCCATGCAAAAATTATTTCTGTCAATATTTTAATTTCAACTAGATGGGGTGGAAGGAATGAGTGACATCTAAGCAGATGGTTGTCAGAAAACTGATGACTACATACAGTAGTGTGATTAAGAATTAGGGAATAAATATATGCAGCTAGTTGTAAATACCTGGCATCTACATATATCCCCCTGGAGAACTCAATCTTAAGGATTATATTTGATTAATAGAAACATATTTTGATAATATATTTTAACAAATGACTAAAGTGTTACATAAATATTGGCTATGCTTTAAAGGGCCAAAAAAAAAAGTTATTTTAGGTGGACATAAATATGACGTTAAAATCATTATTCAGCTTTCTTATTAACTTTCTAAACACCTTGTAAGATGTGTCAGCTGCTCAAATAGAAAGAAGTATAATTAGAATCATACAAATTATTTGCCTGTGGTTATTAGGGTCAGAGAGGACCACCCCAAATCAGTACACTTTATACCATATTGCATCTTCAAATCAATATACAATTTCGCTCTTTTTGAATAGCTTGGTTTTAGGGGCTAAATGTGGACAAGAAATGCCTATACAGAAGCTCTCCAACTTTTTTGACCATGACCTATCTTACGGGTTGAACTGGGTCCCCCAAGAGATGTTAAACTCCTAATTTCCAAGTGTTCCTGAATCTGGCCTTATTTAGAAATAGGGTCTTTGAAAATGAGTTAAGAAGTCATTAGGGTGAGCCTGAACACAATATGACTGTGTCGTTATAAAAAGGGGAAATTTGGACACAGAAAGAAAAATGCTCAAGTAGAGAATGCCACGTGAATATGAAGGCAGAGATCAGGGTGATGTGTCTATAAGCCGAGGCATGCCAAAGGTTGCCAGAAAACCACCAGGAGGTAGGAGAGAGGCATGGAATAGATTCTCCCTCACAGCCCTCAGAAGGAACCAGTCCTGCGGAAACCTTGATCTAAGATTTCTAGCCTCCAGAACTGTGAAACAATACATTTCTATTGCTTAAGCCATCCAGTTTGTGATACTTTGTTATGGCAGCTCTCACAAACTAATACAACCCACTATCAGAAAGGCATTGAAATCCACAATAACCACACCCATATAGAATGGAAAGCTTTCACAAAACAATGTTTGCCGTTACTCTGAGTGATGCATTCTGACATTTTCTAATCCACATACTTTAAAACTTTTTCTTGTCACATCTCATGAAATCGATTTTTTACAGTTTGGAAAATATTAGCCTAATAGTGAGAGCAATATTTAGTTCCTACACATGGGTCCCTTTTATTTGTTGTGACCGAATAAGATTTGAGACGAGATAACATTTTAAAAGGACATGGTAGGTACCACTAATGGAAAACAACATCAAATCTACAAAACATGACAAAAATTATTTTTTAAATAGATCTTTATTGGAGTATAATTGCTTCACAATACTTTGTTAGTTTCTGTTGTGAACAAAGTGAATCAGCCATATGCATACACATGTCCCCATATCCCCTCCCTCTTGAGCCTCCCTCCCACCTTCCCTATCCCACCTCTCTAGGTCATGCAAAGCACCGAGCTGATCTCCCTGTGTTATGCTGCTGCTTCCCACTAGCTAACTATTTTACATTCGGTAGTGTATATATGTCGATGCTACTTCTCACTTCGCCCCAGCTTCCCCCTCCCACCTCGTTTCCTCAAGTCCATTCTCTATGTCTACGTCTTTATTCCTGCTCTGCCACTAGGTTCATCAGTACCATTTTTTTTTTTTTTTTAGATTCCATATATATGTGTTAGCATACAGTGTTTGTTTTTCTCTTTCTGACTTACTTCACTCTGTATGACACTCTAGGTCCATCCACCTCACTACAAATAACTCAATTTCGTTTCTTTTTATAGCTGAGTAATATTCCATTGTATACATGGGCCACATCTTCTTTATCCATTCATCTGTCGATGGACACTTAGGTTGCTTCCATGTCCTGGCTATTGTAAATAGTGCTGCCATGAACACTGTGGTACATGTCTCTTTTAGAATTATGGTTTTCTCAGGGTATATGCCCAGTAGTGGGATTGCTGGGTCATATGGTAGTTCTACTTTTACTTTTTTAAGGACCCTCCACACTGTTCTCCATAGTGGCTGCATCAATTTACATTCCCACCAACAGTGCAAGAGGGTTCCCTTTTCTCCACACCATTTCCAGCATTTATTGCTTGTAGATTTTTTGATGATGGCCATTCTGACCAGTGTGAGATGATACCTCATTGTAGATTTGATTTGCATTTCTCTAATAATTAGTGATGTTGAGCATCTTTTCATGTACCTCTTGGCCATCTGCATGTCTTCTTTGGTGAAATGTCTATTTAGGTCTTCTGTCCGTTTTTTAATTTCACTGTTTGATTTTTTGATATTGAGCTCCATGAGCTGTTTGTATATTTTGGAGATTAATCTTTTGTCTGTTGTTTCATTTGCAAATGTTTTCTCCCATTCTGAGGGTTGTCTTTTCGTCTTCTTTATGGTTTCCTTTGCTGTGCAAAAGCTTTTAAGTTTGATTAGGTCCCATTGGTTTATTTTTGTTTTTATCTCCATTACTCTAGGAGGTGGGTCAAAAACGATCTTGCTGTGATTTATGTCAAAGAGTGTTCTTCCTATGTTTTCCTCTAAGAGTTTTATAGTGTCCAGTCTTACATTTAGGTCTTTAATCCATTTTGAGTTTATTTTTGTGTATGGTGTTAGGAAGTGTTCTAATTTCATTCTTTTACATGTAGCTGTCCAGTTTTCCCAGCACCACTTATTGAAGAAGCTGTTCTTTCTCCATTGCATGTTCCTGCCTCCTTTGTCGTAAATTAGGTGACCATATGTGTGCTGGTTTTCTCTGGGCTTTCTATCCTGTACCATTGATCTATATTTCTGTTTTTGTGCCAGTACCATACTCTCGTGATTACTGTAGCTTTGTAGTATAGTTTGAAGTCGGGGAGCCACATTCCTCCAGCTGCATTTTTCTTTCTCAAGATTGTTTTGGCTATTCGTGGTCTTTTCTGTTTCCATACGAATTGTAAAATTTTTTGTTCTAATTCTGTGAAGAATGCCATTGGTAGTTTGATAGGGATTGCACTGAATCTGTAGATTGCTTTGGGTAGCATAGTCATTTTCACAATATTGATTCTTCCAATCCAAGAACATGGTATACTTCCCCATCTCTTTATGTCATCTTTGATTTCTTTCATCAGTATTTTACAGTTTTCTGAGTACCAGTCTTTCGCCTCCTTAGGTAGGTTTATTCCTAGGTATTTTATTCTTTTTGTTGTGATGGTAAATGGGATTGTTTCATTAATTTCTCTTCCTGATTTTTCGTTGTTAGTGTATAGGAATGCCAAAGATTTCTGTGCATTAATTTTGTATCTTGCACCCTTACCAAATTCATTGATTAGTTCTAGTAGTTTTCTGGTCGCCTCTGTAGGATTTTCTATGTATAGTATCACATCATCTACAAACAGTGACAGTTTTACTTCTTTTCCTATTTGTATTCTTTTATTTCTTTTTCTTCTCTGATTGCCATGGCTAGGACTTCCAAAACTATGTTGAATAAGAGTGGCTAGAGTGGACATCCTTGTCTTTTTCCTGATCTTAGTGGAAATGCTTTCAGTTTTTCACCATTGAGTATGATGTTTGCTGTGGGCTTGTCATATAAGGCCTTTATTATGTTGAGGTAGGTTCCCTCTATGCCCATTTTCTGGAGAGTTTTTATCATAAATGGGTGTTGAATTTTGTCAAAAGCTTTTACTGCATTTATTGAGATGATCATATGGTTTTTATTCCTTAATTCATTAATATGGTGTATCACATTGATTGATGTGTGTATACTGAAGAATCCTTGCATCCCTGGGATAAATCCCACTTGATCATGGCGCATGATCCTTTTAGTGTGTTGCTGGATTCTGTTTGCTAGTATTTTGTTCAGGATTTTTGCATCTATGTTCATCAGTGATATTGGCCTGTAGTTTTCTTTTTTTGTGACATCTTTTTCTAGTTTTGGTATCAGGGTGATGGTGGCTTCATAGAATGAATTTGAGAGTGTTCCTCCCTCTGCAATTTTCTGGAAGAGTTTGAGAAGATAGGTGTTAGCGCTTCTCTAAATGTTTCATAGAATCTGCCTGTGAAGCCATCCAGTCCTGGACTTTTGTTTGTTGGAAGATTTTTAATTACAGTTTCAATTTCATTACTTGTGTTACGTCTGTTTATATTTTCTAATTCTTCCTGGTTCAGTCTTGGAAAATTGTACATTTCCAAGAATTTGTCCATTTCTTTGTGGTTGTCCGTTTTATTGGCATAGAGTTGTTTGTAGTAGTCTCATAATCCTTTCTATTTTTGTGTTGTCAGTTGTGATTTCTCCTTTTTCATTTCTAAATTTATTGATTTGAGTCCTCTCCCTTTTTTCTTGATGAGTCTGGCTAAGGGTTTATCAATTTAGTTTATCGTCTCAAAGAAACAGCTTTTAGTTTTACTGATTGATCTTTGCTATTGTTTTCTTTATTTTTATTTCATTTATTTCTGCTCTGATCATCATGATTTCTTTCCTTCTACTAACTTTGGGTTTTCTTTGTTCTTCTTTCTCTAGTTGCTTTACATGTAGGGTTAGGTTGTTTATTTGAGATGTTTCTTGTTTCTTGAGGTGAGACTGAATTGCTATAAACTTCTCTCTTAGAACTGCTTTTGCTGCATTCCATAGGTTTTGGGTGGTCGTATTTTCATTGTCATTTGTTTCTCTGTATTTTTTTATTTCTTCTTTGATTTCTTCAGTGATCTCTTGGTTATTTAGTAGTGTACTGTTTAGCCTCCATGTATTTGTGGTTTTTACAGTTTTTTTCCTGTAATTGAGTTGCAGTCTCATAGGGCTGTGGTCAGAAAAGATACTTGATATAATTTCAATTTTCTTAAATTTTCCGCGGTTTGATTTGTGACCCAAGGTGTGGTCTATCCTGGAGAATGTTCCATGTGCGCTTGAGAAGAAAGTGTACTCTGCCACTTTCAGGTGGAATGTTCTATAAATATCAATTAAATCTATCTGGTCTATTGTGACATTTACAGCTTGTGTTTCCTTATTTATTTTCTGTTTGGATGATTTGTCCATTGGTGTAAGTGGGGTGTTAAAGTCCCCTACTATGATTGTGTTACTGTCGATTCCCCCTTTCATGGTTGTTAGCATTTGCCTTATATATTGAGGTGTTCCTATGTTGGATGCATAAACATTTATAATAATTGTTATATCTTCTTCTTGGATTGATCCCTTGATCATTATGTAGTGTCATTTGTTATCTCTTGTAACAGTCTTTATTTTAAAGTCTATTTCATCTGATACAAGTATTGCTACTCCAGCTTTCTTTTGATTTCCATTTGCCTGGAATATCTTTTTCCATCCTATCACTTTCAGTCTGTATGTGTCCCTAGGTCTGAAATGGGTCTCTTGTAGACAGCATATATATGGGTCTTGTTTTTGTATCCATTCAGCCAGTCTGTGTCTTTCGGTTGGGGCATTTAATCCATTTACATTCAAGGTTATTATCGATATGTATCTTCCTATTACCATTTTCTTAACTGTTTTGGGTTTGTTTTTGTGGGTCTTTTTCTTCTCTTGTGTTTCCAGCCTAGAGAAGTTTCTGTAGCATTTGTTGTAAAGCTGCTTTCGTGGTGCTGAATTCTCTTAGCTTGTGCTTGTCTGAAAAGCTTTTGATTTCTCCACCGAATCTGAATAAGATCCTTGCTGGGTAAAGTAATCTTGGTTGTAGGTTTTTCTCTTTCATCACTTTAAGTATATCCTGCCACTCCCTTCTGGCCTGCAGAGTTTCTGCTGAAAAATCAGCTGATAACCTTATGAGGATTGCCTTGTATATTATTTATTGCTTTTCCCTTGCTGCTTTTAATATTTTTTCTTTGAATTTAATTTTTGTTAGTTTGCTTAATATGTGTCTTGGTGTGTTTCTCCTAGAGTTATCCTGTATGGGACTCTTTGAGCTTCCTGGATTTGGGTGACTATTTCCATTCCCATGTTAGGGAAGTTTTCCACTATAATCTCTTTGAATATTTTCTCAGACCCTTTCTTTTTCTTTTTCTGCGACCCCTATAATTCAAATGTTGGTGCATTTAGTGTTGTCCCAGAAGTCTCTGAGATTGTCTTCAATTCTTTTCTTTTTTTTAACTTTGGGTTTGTTTATTTATTTATTTATTTATTTATTTATGGCTGTGTTGGGTCTTCGTTTCTGTGCGAGGGCTTTCTCTAGTTGCAGCAAGTGGGGGCCACTCTTCATCGCGGTGCGTGGGCCTCTCATTATCGCAGCCTCTCTTGATGCAGAGCACAGGCTCCAGACGCGCAGGCTCAGTAATTGTGGCTCACAGGCCTAGTTGCTCCGTGGCATGTGGGATCTTCCCAGACCAGGGCTCGAACCTGTGTCCCCTGCATTGGCAGGCAGATTCTCAACCACTGCACCACCTGGGAAGCTCTGTCTTCAATTCTTTCCATTCTTTTTTCTGTATTCTGATCCTCATCAGTTATTTCCACCATTCTGTCTTCCAGTGCACTTATTCGTTCTTCTGCTTCAGTTATTCTGTTACTGATTCCTTCTCATGTATTTTTCATTACAGTTATTGTGTTGTTCATCACTGTTTGTTTGTTCTTTAGTTCTTCTCGATCTTTGTTAAACATTTCTTATATTTTCTTGATCTGTGCCTCCATTTAATTTCCGAGATTCTGGATTATCTTTACTATCTTTACTCTGAAATCTTTTTCAGGTACGTTGCCTATTTCCTCTTCATTTATTTGGTCTTGTAGGTTTTTACCTTGCTCCTTCATCTCTAACATGTCTTTTTGTCATCTCTCTTTTTTTTTTTGATGGGTGGGATTGTGTTCCTGACTTACTGGTTGTTTGGCCTGAGGCTTCCAGCACTGTAGTTTGTAGGCTCTTGGGTAGAGCTGGGTCTTGGTGCTGAGATGAGGATCTCCAGGAGACCTCACTACAATGAATATTCCCTGGGGTCTGAGGTTCTCTGTTAGTCCAGTGGTTCAGACTCGGAGCTCCCACTGCCACAGGAGCTCTGGCCCAACCCCTGGCTCGTGAACCAAAATCCCAAAAGCCATGCAGGGAAGCAAAAAAAAAAAAAGAAAAAAAGGAGGAGAACAGTAACAAAGAGTAAAAAATAAAATAAGATTAGAAGACTAATGGATATGTTAGAAAAAATTTAAAGAAATAAAAATATGGATGAAACGACAACTGGAAGGTAAAACAGAACCACAGTTGCAAAAAAGAAGAGGAAAAAAAAAAAGTGGAAAAGGCCTTGGCTGTGGAGGGCAAGGCCTATGCTTAAGACCCACAGGGCTGGAAAACGCTTTGGGGGGTGTGCATGGTGGGGCTTAGGCTCAACAGAACAGAAGGGGCCCAGGCATGCCCCCCACCTCTGGTCTCAGAGTGGGGGGGACCCCACCTGGGAGCCCAGCAGGCTTCCTGTGCCCGAGTGGGTGGGACAAATGCCCTCAGCTCCTTTCCCACTCTTCCAGTCCTGGAGGGCCCCCCCCACCACCTGCCTCTCCTGTCCTCTCCCGGCCTCCCTCCTATGCCCCCAGGACCAACCCAGCCCGGAGAGAACCTCTGAGAGTGTAGGACCCAGCCCAAGAGCCAGGTAGACTTCTCCAGCCAATTGGGCAGGGGAAACACTGGGCATGCTCCCCCTGATCAGAGCCCCTGAGGGTCCCTCCAGGCATGGGAATCCCTCCCCCCTCTCAGCCACCCCTCAGAGGCGCTGGTCCTGTCTGGCCTCCACTTCTCCTCCCCCACATCCTACCAGTTCGCTTGGGGGTTCTTTCCGTCTCCTTGGGAGTTGGGGTCCCCTACCAGCGTCCAGCAGGTGCCCTAGTTGTGGGGAGATGCAAACTCCACGTCTTCCCACACACTGTCATCTTGACTCCAATAAAAATTATTTATAGGAGTTCTTTATCATCATCACTACAAACTCTAGATGAGTAGGATTCTGAAGGGTCTTCAGGTATTGTTCTGACCTCAGCTGACATCCAAAGAATAATTCTTACCCCAGTAACCATTTTGACTGCTACTTATCTTGAACAACTTTGAGCAGGTTTAAGTAGGTGAAGATCTGTGACCAATTGTTAAATCACTAATCAAATTTTAATAATCTCTAGATCAGAGGTGGTCTACTCTTTAGCTCACAACTGTAAAGGTATGTTCTCACTGGAGCCTCTATTTCTGAATTCCCAACACTCTGTGTCCTTCTGTCTCTTTCCTCTCTCAATCCTTTTTGCTTTTTTAAATTTTTTAAATGTTTTTTTAAATGTTCTCTCATCTCTCACACTGGTCAAGTTTTTGATTCCTCCTTCATGCTCTTCATGCTTAGTGTACCCCACTCTCATTGCTTCTGTATCTGTTTCCTTGCCTATTCTTGACTAGGTTTTTTTAATCTTTCCTTCCTCATCTCTCTCTGTGTTTTTATTGCTTTATCCTTCTCTCCTTTAACTCACATTGATACACAGAATTGAGTTTTGGGGTTATATATGATAAACTAAAATTAATAACATATCTTGATTGTAATAAGATAAATTGAATTAAAATTTTTTTATTTAATGCATTTTTAAAGTGTAAATTGTTGCTTTTCAGAATGTAATCTTTAATAGATCTCCCCAATGGTCAGAAGCTCTTGATAAGAAAGAAAAAAAAAAAGGTTCCTATCCCTCCTTAAAGAGCAGCCCCTCCCTGCAGTGGTTTCAAAAGTGCTGGTTTGTATATCGTTAACTTATTTAAAAGAGGATTTTTAGAGAAACTTTAAAACTAAAGTGATAGGAATTAATGCCAATGAAATATCTACAGAAGTAGAAAAGGAACATCCTTAATATTTTAATTGAAGTCAATGGAAAATTGATTTCTAAAATTTAAAACTTTCTAAAAATTTTAAAGCAGATACATAAAGGACCTTGCAATGTTTTAAGTATAAAGATTTGCCAATGGGCACAATTTAACATCACTTAAAAATATGGTCATGATGGCTAAGGAAACTACACTTTTATCAGGCAAAATTGCTCACTGTGTTTCTTTTGCATCTCTGAGAACAATTCACCCATTTCTAGCCTTCATTCTTATGTTTTCCTAAACCTGGCTCTCTTGTCTTCTGCAAACCCCAAATCTCCCAAATATACCAAGATCTCTTCTGTTATTGTCAAATTCCTCTCTCTTCTAACATAGCAAGTTAAAATAATCATTTCCTGAAGACTCAGAAAGCAATCCATAAAGAGAGATTTCGAGTATTCAGATTTAAGGATTTCCCCACTTAGGTATAAATGTGGGACACGTACAATACTGTAACTCACCTTCCAAAGGGATCTCAAATGAAAGAATCTAGTTAAAAATACTCTTGAACTAAATTCTCCCACCTTGCCACGACAATCTCCTATATCCACCATAATCCATCAGTGGGAAAAATAGAGAAAGTCAGTTATGTCATTGTTTCTTATACTGAGATCCACATATATTTGCATTCTTAGGAGTCTGCAAAAAAATAATGTTTTTCTAAAAGGAATCTTTAGGGAGAGAGACTGTGGTAGGTTGAATTATTTGCCCACTTTTCTACCACTCACAGATTCCACATTTTAACCATGTAACTTTCCAGTTTCTCCCACAAAAAAAAACCAAAAAACAAACCCACAGTATATTTCCTGCACTCTTTACTTTTGGCTCAGTTATATGACTTACTTTAGCTATAGGAAATTAGTAGAAGCAATGCAAGAAGTCATCTAAAATGTGCTTGTGCTTCCCCTGTGCAGCTGCTGCCCTCTCAGTCTGGACCCCAGAAAGAACACACATGGAACATATGCATATCAAAGCCAGGTAACTACACTTGAAGCCTTTCAGCCCAGCACAGTCTAGCTTAGCCAGCCCCCAGTCAACCTGTAGATATATGAGCAAGCTCACCTGAGATCAGCAGAGATACCCTGAAAATGGATGAGAAATAAATGCTTGTTAGTTTGTATACCATTGAGATTCCGTGGGGTTTTTTTTATAGCTGACTTATCCCATGCAAGAGTAAAAGGAGCTCAGGAATTTTAAGGTCCTAGCAGGACCTAGGAAGTGGTAAAGGTACTAATATATTTTAGATGCTAAAAAGTCAAATATATGTGTCTCAATTTTTAAATAACTATTAAAATATTAGTAAAAGGGTAAATAGCTGACAAATTGATGGGTTGAAATGAAATAACAATGTATGATTAATCAGAAAGAAATAAAAGTGAGAGAAAAAGAATAAAGAACAGGTGGGAAATAGAAGATGATAGGTATAAACCCTTAAGTGTAAACGAACTAAATACTCCAAATAAAAAACTAATATCGTTTGACAAGTTAAAAAATGAAACTTGAACTCAGAGTGCTTACTGAAAACTCAACTTTAGTAAGGACACAGAAAGAAAACTCAATTTTAATAAGGATATAGAAAAATTAAATGTAAAAGGATGGAAAAAAGATTTATCATGTTCAAACTGACTGAAAGCAAGCTAGTGATGATACATTAATATCATATAGAATAAATTTTAAGAAAATAAGTATTAACAGGGCTAAAGAGAAATATTTAATAAAGGTAAAGGAGCTAATCACCCAGGAATATATAACTATTCTGAATTTATATGCCTCCAATAGCATCTCTTCACAATTTATAGAGAAATTGACAAAACTAAACAGAAAAATCCATACTCATAGTGAAAGATAAGCATACTTACATCTATAAAATAAGCACCCCAAAATTCATCTGTAAACATATGGATCTATAAAACCTATAAAAATATGGATTTATAAAACCTATAAAAATATAGATCTGAGCAACATGATTAATAACTTTAACCTAATTTACCCATATAGATCACTGAATCCAACAGAGTATGTATTCTTTTCAAGGAAGATTTGTTCCAATAGCAATAGAAATAAATACATATAACAATAAATGAAAATCACAATCCAAACTTTCATATAACACAGATGCAAAAATTCTAAAGAAAACATTAGCCAATCAAATCCAGTGATACATATGAACATAATATATCACAACCAATTAGATTTATTCCAGGAAAATAAAAAATGTAATGTACTATATGCTATATGAACAGTACAGGGGACAGTGGCCAAGATGGCAGAGTAGAAGGACCCTAAGCTTGCCTCCTCTCATGAGCACACCAAAATCACAACAATCTGCAGAACGACCATCACTGAGAAAGTCTGAAACCCATCAGAAAATATCTTCTACAACTAAAGACACAAAGAAGGAAAGAAAACAAGACTGGTAGGAGGAGTGGGATCACAATATAATCAAATCCCACACTCCCCAGATGCATAACCCACAAACTGGAGAATAATTATATTACAGAGGTTCTCCTGCAGGAGTGAGATTTTTTTTTTTTTTTTTTCTGCTTGCCACCTCAGCTCCCCACGTGGCCGCTGCCTGTCCCTACCCAGGAAAAGGGACACTGGGGTTCACATGCATGTGGACTTTGGTCAGGCATTGCAACGTGGGGTCAGAGGGTAGGGGCCACACCTGGCTCGGCCTGGGTAGGGGTTGGAGAGGACCCAGAGAAGGGGCAGTGGTGACCCTGAGTCCTGGATGGAGAGGGAGAAGAAGCTTAGGGGGAACCACTTGGGGACAGACACCACAGCGCCTGGCAGCACAGCACAGAATGAAGCAACCGGATAGTTCCTGCGTGAGGTCTGTGCTGGGTCTCTCTGGGGCCGCGCACCTGGGATGGGGAGGCTGGCAACTGGGGGGCTGAGAGCCGTATTCTCCAGATAACTGCAACAACAAAAATACAGACCCTCCTCCAATTGGTAACAGGCGGCTGGCTGAGTAGTTAACAAGGTGCCTGTGTCTAGCCTCATTCGAATACTATTTTTTTTTTTTAAGAATTATTAAGAAGTGAGAATTTTGAGCCCCACATCAGGACCCCAGCCTGGGGGTCCAGCACTGGGAAGCAGAGTCCCCAGAGCATTTGGCTTTGAAGGCCAGCGGGGCTTGATTGCAGGAGCTCCATGGGATTGGGGGAAATAGAGACTGCACTCTTAAAGGTGCACGCAGAATCTCATGCACACCAGGACCAAGGGAAAATCCAGTAATTTCATAGGAAACTAGGCCAGATCTACCTGCTGGTCTTGGAAGGTCTCCTGGGGAGGTGGGGAGCAGCTGTGGCTTACTCTGGGGACAAAGATGCTGGTGGTGGACATATCTGGGAGTATTCATCTGCATCTCTCCTGGAGGCTGACATCTTGCTTGGGTCATTAGCACCAAGACCTGGTCCTATCCAACAGCCTTTAGGCTCCAGTGCTGCGATGCCTCAGGCCAAACAATTAACTGGGTGGGGACACATGCCTACCCATCAGCAGACAGACTGACTAAAGATTTTCTTAGCCCACAGCTGCCACGAGACACGCGCCTAGAAATGGCTCTCTCCACCAGAGAGCCAAGACCTATCTCCATCCCTAGTGGGCAGGCACCAGCCCCTCCTGCCAGGAAACCTGCCCAAGCCTCTAGACCAGACACCAGAAGCAAGAAAACTGAGATCCCACAGCCTGTAGACAGAATCCACAAACGCAGGCTAGATACTACCTTGGGACCAGCTAGCCCCTGGCCCTTGGGTGACAAGAAGGGAATGCACTGCTGAGAAGCATAGAATGTCTCCTACAGAGGGCCACTTCTCCAGGGTTGGGAAACGTAACTAACCTACCACATACATAAAAATACAAATAGCAATTTAGACAAAATGAGGTGACAGAGGAATATGTTACACAGAAGGAACAAGATAAAACCCTAGAAGAAGAGCTAAGTAGCATGGAGAGAGGCAATCTACCTGAGAAAGAGTTCAGAGTAATGATTGTAAAGATGATCAAAGAACTTGGGATGAGAATGAAGGCACAGAGGGAGAAATTAGAAGTTTTTAACAAAGAATTAGAAAATATACAGAACAACCAAACATAATTGAAGAGTACAGTGAAAAATACACTAGAAGGAAACAATAGTAGACAAAATGAGGTAGAAGAATGGATCAGTGAGCTGGAAGACAGACTAGTAGAAATCACTGCTGTTGAACGGAAAAAAGAAAAAAGCGTGAAAAGAAATGAGAACACTTCAAGAGACCTCAGGGACAATATCAAGTGCACTAATATTCACATTATAGGGGTCCACAAAGAGAAGAGAGAGAGAAAAAGCCTGAGAAAATATTTGAAGAGATGATAGTTGGAAAATTCCCTAACCTGGGGAAAGAAACAGTCATCCAAGTCCAGGAAGCACAGAGAGTCCCATACAGGATTAACCTGCAGAGGAACACGCTGAGACACATTATAATCAAAATGACAAAAATTAAAGATAAAGAGAGAATATTAAAAGCAACAAGGAAAAAACCAACAAATAACATACAAAGGAACTCCCATAAGGCTATTAGCTGATTTTTCAGCAGAAACTCTGCAGGCCAGAAAGGAGTGGCATGATACTCTTAAAGTGATGAAAGAAAAAAACCTACAACCAAGAATACTCTACACAGCAAAGCTCTTGTTCAGATTTGATGGAGAAATCAAAAGCTTTACAGACAAGCAAAAGCTAAAAGAATCCAGCACCACCAAACCAGCTTTACAACAAATGCTAAAGGAACTTCTTCAGGTGGAAAAGAAAAGGCCACAATTAGAAAAAGAAAATTACAAAATAGAAAAGCTCACTGGTAAATGCAAACATACAATAAAGGTAGGAAATCATCCACACACAAAGCTAGTAGGGAAGTTAAAAGACAAAAGTAGTAAAATCATTTGTATACACAATAAACAGTTAAGGGATACACAAAACAGATGTAAAATATAATATAAAAACAGTAATTGTGAGGGGAGAAGAGTATAAATGCAGGATATCTAAAATTCATTTGAAATTAAGAGATCAGCAACTTAAAACAGGCATATATGTGTATATGTTTATAAAACAAACATACATATACACACACACATACACACACACACACACACACACACATACTGCTATACAAAAACCTCATGAAAACTGCAAAACAAAAATCTATAATAGATATACACATAAATAAGAAAAAGGAATCCAGACATAACACTAAAGATAGTCATCAAATCACAAGAGAGCAAAAGAAGAAAGGTAGAAAAAAGACCTACAAAAACAAATCCAAAACAATTAACCAAATGGCAGTAAGAATATACATATCAATAATTATCTTAAGTGTAAACAGACTAAATGCTCCAACCAAAAGACATAGACTGGCTGAATGGATACAAAAGCAAGACTCGTATATGTGCTGCTTACAAGAGAGTCACTTCAGATGTACAGACACATACAGATTGAAAGTGAGAGGAAGGAAAAAGGTATTCCACGCAAATGGAAATCAAAAGAAAGCTGGAGTAGCAATACTTAGATCAGACAAAATAGACTTTAAAATAAAGACTGTTAGAAGAGACAAAGAAAGACACTACATAATGTTCAAAGGTTCAATCCAAGAAGATATAACAATTGTAAATATATATGCACCTAACATAGGGGCATCTCAATATATAAGGCAAATGTTACCAGACATAAAAGGAGAAGTTGACATTAACACAATAACAACAACAACAACAAAGACCCAACACAGCCAAAAATAAATAAATAAAATAAATAAATTTTAAAAAAAGAAAGAAAATTGTATATAACAGCTTAAATATACAAAATACATACGAATCATTCTACCAAAAACATATGCCAGACCACTACACTGAAAAACTTAATTCTGCCCCAGATTTTATGTGATACCAATTAAAATCCCAGTAGGTTTAGTCTGTGGAAATTGACAAGCTAATTCAAAAGTATTTTATGAAAAACAAAGGGTCAGTAATAGCCAAGGCAATCTTGAAGAACAAAGTTGGAAACCCACACTGAGCTATCAGGATTAATTATAAAATACAGAAACTAAGACACTGTATAAGGATTTACTATAATATGTGCAAGGATAGACAAATAGAAAAATGAATTAGAATAGAGTTCAGAAAGAGTTCCACACATATATGGTCACTGGATTTGTGACAAATATGACACTGCAGTAAAGAAAGAATGTCAATTTTACAAAAGATCCTAGGTCTTGACCTCTACTTTATATCACATAGAAAAAATTATTTCCACATAAATTGTGGACTTAAAATTGAAAGGAAAAACAATAAAGCAATCTAGAAGATACCACAGGAGAATATCTTCATACCTGTGGGGTAGTCAAATAAATCTAAATTAGGACAACAAAATAGACTAACTGTACAGAAAAAGATAAATTTGACTTAATTAAAATTAGGAACTTCTGTTTATCAAAAGATATCATTAAGAGAATGAATGGCAAGTTACTTAGGGGGAAATAGATAAATTTTATATATTTGGTATATATAATATATATATGTAGAAAACTCATATCCAAAGCATATAAAGAAGTCCTAGAATTCAGTAAGAGAAATAATAAACAACCCAATATAAATATGGGCAATAAATTCAACAGGTATTTTCCAAAACAAGAAATCCATTTGACCAAGGAAACATGAAAAAAACAAACAAAAACTCATGTTCTTTACACAACTGTTCTATGAGATACCACTACACACCAAACAGAAAGGTTAACATTTGAAATTTAACAATATGAAAATAATAGTATGTTTTTGCCATATGTGAAGCAAATATAACTCCCATATTCTGCCAGTAGGAGTATAAATTTTGGAAAACTATTTATCAGCATCTACTTAGGCTGAGCCTACATATAAACTACAACCCAGCAATTCCACTCCTGGGTTTATATACAAGAGAAAGGCATCTCTGTGAACACCAGAAGACATACACAAGAATGTTCACAGCAGCTTTAGTCATAACAACCCAAAGGTCCATCACCTTTAGAATTATAATATAATTTGTGACATTTTCATGTTATGAGAATGAACATATACTGATACACTTAGCAATATAAGTCAATCTTATAACCAAACACAAATTCCAGTCACAGAAATTCATTCATAGAAAGTTCTAAAACAGGCAAACTAATCAATGGTGATTAGGAAAGCAGTGACTGAGGAAACAGGAGGGCACTCATGTCCTATTTCTTGATATGTGGTAGTTATAAGGTATGTTTATTTTATGAAAATTTGAATGTAAAACACACGATTTACTTTTTTGCATGTACACTATAATTAAATGTTTACTTAAAAATTTAAATAGAAACCTACAAATTACTGATTTTTGACACACAATAAACTGTATATCAAGAAACCACCCATCTTCACTTCTGCCTATACACATTGGCCAGACACAGTGTAACAAATCTAGAAACAGTGTTTAATATTTGTTGAGGGTTTCTATGTGCTAGGATAAATGCATCCCATGAGTTAGCACAATAAATTCCTCAAACAATGTTATGAATAAATACTACTATCTTAATTTTACAGATGGTCAAACTGTGGTTTAAAGCAACTACATAATTTGCTCAAGGTTACAAAGCCCAAGGTGTGTCAACACAATTCTACTGTCTTTGCTTAATGCTCAATCTCTTGATCCTCATAGACTTGTTCACTATGAGAGCACTTGACCTGGGGTAAATAGAGAAGTGAAGTATTGTAAAAGATAAGAGTTCCTAGTCCTGGAAAGAGACTGGCGGTGGGGCAGAGGGGTTCTTTTGCTCCAATTGCATCTAGAGTCCAGGGATTAAAAATGACCACGTTTGATGTCTCAAATATAGTATCAGAGAAAAATGGACAGGAAACTATATTTAGGTCCTTCTATTCATTTGCCTCCTGGGTTTTCCATGTGGATGAACATTAGAGGCCCAATTTAGTCCCTCTGAATAATTAAACCATATTTAAGATACACTTCAGTTCTAACACTATGGTTCTTCAATTCTCAGAAGTGTCATAAGTGTGAGAGTTGCTAAAACATTTTTCCTAAGCAAGAGAGCAAACAAAAACTGCTATGAGACTGTTGAATTCAATATTTTCTGAAGTTTACCCCTGTAGTGAAGAAATGATGTGCTCTGAATGGCAAAATAGTTTCAGGGATGCACATCTTAGATGCTGTCTCAATCTCAGGATTCAAGGATTTACACATGCTGATTCACAGAGGCCTTTCCTAGAAATTTTGTAAAAGTAGCATAGATTTGGAATATATACATATGGCAATATTATGAAATAAGACTGATGAAAAATGGATTGCCATCTCTTCTTCAATAGAGTAAGTCTTTAATATCACAAGGGATGCTCTAATCCCCGAAATATCATCTCATTGCAGGCCAAAATCTAATTTCCTTCCTATTTTCAAATTAGACACCGATGAAATAAAATGAGCAAGAAAATACAAGACAGAATTTAATTTACTTAGAATAAAAGAGAACTAAAATAATCTCAACAATTTTAATCTACAGAAGTTCTCTAACAGTGTGGAAGTAGTTTGCCAAGAAAGAGAATGTCATTTAGAATCAATTCGTATTTGACACCATTCTGGGAACTCTTGGAAAGAAACAAATGTTTTTGGGAAAAAGGTTGGATTGAAGAAGAACATAGATTGAAATGATTAGGATTTAGCACAATCATTTTGAAGGTAGAAAATAAAATGGAAGTGTCCAATCTTGACAAAATATTTGAGACTCTATGATTAATTTTTGGCATTTTCGAATTCATACTGTGATAGTAACTAAGGTGCTTGATACTTAAAATGATAGATAATTTTAAGTTCTTAAAAAGTAGATAATGCTAACACTGTTGCTATTTATTTCACAGAACTGAAAAACCAAACTAAAACAGGTGTGGAATTCACCTTGTTAAGACTGAAGCTGAATTTGTGATATTAAAAGAAGTTGCAGAATTTTTTAGAAAAAAAAATCAGACGTTGAAATATGGTCCAATGAGAAATAAGGCCACCCGTCCAAACGTGTTGTTCAGAAGTAAAAAATGTAATTCTGTGAACACACGGAATGTTTCCCCTGTATTACTCTGCTATTAAGGTATTATAACTAGGTAACATTTTCAGTTTAATGGAAAAAATTAATTTTAAGAAATAAAACAGCTTCTTAGAGTCTTCATAAACCATACCTATCTCATCAGATTGATGAGAAGGTTAAATAAGAAAATTCATATAAAGTACTTAACAGCTTGCAAGCCACACAGTAAGCACTAAATAAACTTTAAGCTCATTATTAAGATATTCTTTGATTCATCATAGCAAGGATTTAAGAGTGAACAAGCAAAACATGCGTAGCAGTATATATTTAATTCTTTTAGAATACTAATGCAATTTCATTATGGAAATAATTCATGTTTTATTTGATAGAGTTAAATATCCTAGAGTAAAATTCAGACTCTATGAAGCAACATTTTTAAAGAACAGGTGTTGTAATTATTGAAGGAACACATTTATTGAGAAACTACTATGTGCAGTATTTTTTGCCAGATGCTGCTTTAGCAACTCCAACTTCAGAATCTGAAGTCACCACTATTTAGAATGTCACTTAACTCTGAGAATTTTATTGAGGTCCTCCAAGAAAACATGTTTCTTCAATATTTTTCTAACCACCACCACCACCACCTTTCATGATGGCTGAATTTAGGAAGGAAATTCTCATTTTAAACAGTGCTTTTACAGCAACTTATCAAACAGTGGCCTTTAGCGGTTGTTCTGTGACAGCCACTCTATTAAAATCTTGATGTAAACAAGTGGAGAAGGTGAATGAGAAGTGCAGATATTTGCACGGCATTACTGTCA
The DNA here is from genome assembly GCF_965194825.1 of Balaenoptera physalus. NCBI lineage: Eukaryota > Metazoa > Chordata > Mammalia > Artiodactyla > Balaenopteridae > Balaenoptera > Balaenoptera physalus. Next base: position 57,607,979 of record NC_138885.1, read on the forward strand.
GGTAAAATTTTTTGACTACAGCATCTGAAATCATTTAAGGAGACAAAATGTTTTGTCAAAACATACTGCTGGGAGTCACTGTGTGTAACTTCTTTTTATGTAATTCAATTTAGTCCTGTTGTTTGCATGAAAGAGAAATTCTAGCTGGGCAGCCATAGTGAGCCAGTAAAAAGTGACAACATGGTGAGCATCAGAGGCAATTAAAATTAAATGCTTTTAGTCTTACATTTTATTTCTTAATAAATGGGTAATTGCATTGTGTGTACCTGGTGACAGACTAAATTAGTAGGTATCAGGCATATTTTCTAGCTCTGTCCATCAAATGTAAACTTATTTTTGAATTCTACATCAGATGGAGGAAAACCCTAGGCAAGTTTTCTTTCCTAAAATATGTCTGAGAAATGGGGTCACCGTGCCATCAGCTGGAGTTATTTTGACATAGGTAGGGACCTAGTTTAGAAACAACAAATGATGGAATAAGATAAATGAAGAAAAGAATTGTTTAGAGCTGGGTCTTATACAGCTGGTACCAGTGGTAGTGTTAAACACCAGCAGTATAACTGTTATGGTAGGTAAATAATCCAGAATCCTCTTGAGTTTCCAAAGGCAAACTTCTCTGTCTAGCAAAGTATGAAGTTTCAAAAATAGATACGTTCTTTAAATTAATATGAATGGAGAGAAGTGTGAGAATATGAGTAAACCTTGATCATTTGGATCCAACTTATTGAACAAATTATACAAGATTTTATCAAATACCTATTACACACCAAGCACTTTACTTGGATCTGAGAATGAATGAAAAATTAGATGTGAGATTCCTGTCCTCAAGCAATGTATAGTCTAATGGGAGAGAAAGGCCTGTAAATGAATAAATGCAACAGGAGATTAAGGTGTTATAGAAACAGCATTAAAGTTTGCAGTGGAGGGCTTCCCAGGTGGCACAGTGGTTAAGAATCTGCCTGCCAATGCAGGGGACAAGGGTTCGAGCCCTGGTCCGGGAAGATCCCACATGCAGTGGAGCAACTAAGCCCGTGCATCACAACTACTGAGCCTGCACTCTAGAGCCCGCAAGCCACAACTACTGAGCCTGTGTGCTGCAACTACTGAAGCCTGCGCGCCTAGAGCCCGTGCTCCACAAGAGAAGCCATCGCAATGGGAAGCCTGCACGCTGCAACGAAGAGTAGCCCCCACTCGTCACAACTAGGGAAAGCCGCGTGCAGCAACGTAGACCCAACACAGCCAAAAAATAAATAAAATAAATAAAGAAATAGAAAAAAAAATTTTTTTTTTAAAGTTTGCAGTGGAGACTCAAAAGTAGCTGTGTCCATCTTAAAGGGCACTGTAGAAGAGATTGTTCAGATTTTAGGACATGCTCCCCATATCACAGCATGGGTGGAGAAGACATGGCTGGAAGAAAGTTCCAAGCAGTAGACATGTGAAACAGTATGGACTGTTGGGGGAAAAAAAATAAGTAGCATAGGGAGGTGTGGAGATTTGGGAGCTATGGTATTTAGGGTTGTGAGTTTACTAGAGATAATTTAGGAGATTTTGCAGAGGCCAGATGATGCTGAAGAGTTTGGATTTCAACTCCTACATAATATGGAGTCATCGATGAAAGCAGAGAAAAAAAATCAGATTTGCATATTAGAAACATTAGTTTAGCAATCATGCAGAGTATTAATTAAAGCAGAATATGATCAATAGCAAGAAATCCAGCTGTCATTTATCATAATTAGGAATAAGGCCTAGACTAAGGAAGTAGCAAGTAGGGATAGAGAAGAAGGTAGAAAAGTGACATTTAGAGAAGAGACATTCTGCTGACACAGAACTGACAGCACTGGTGGAAAGTGACATTAAAGAGTTTCATTGGTGGTAGCTGCTAGGTTTGGGGTTTGGGTGATCAAGTGGGTGGTGACATTCTTCACTAAAATTGTATGAATAATAACAACAACAACTAGCACTGAGAGCTTAGACATTCATGACCTCATTTGGTTTTTATAATATCTAAATAAAGTAGGCACAATTACTATTTGTCTTAGTGTAAAAAAACATGAGGCTTAGTTTACTAACATGCCCAAAGTCTCTAAGGTAGTATGTGATAGAAACTACATTCAAACCCAGAAATGCTTGACTCAAAAGTAAGTTATTTTAGGTATTATTTTATACCTAAGAAAATGAGTGGAGTTATTTTTGACACACTGAGTTTGAGATGCCTGTTGAGGTATTTTGTAGGTAGGTGGATAGAAAGGTCTGGAATTCTCAGCATGTGACTGCTAGCTGAAGGTACAGAGTGTATACAGAAAACACAGAGAAGAGAATTGCAGGCAGAAGTCAATTATTTTATATTTAAAAGGCAGGCAGAAGATGATGAGCCCCTACAGGTGTCTGAGAGATTAAACGAAGGAGAAAAAAGGAGAATCCTCGTGGTCAGTTCTACACTATACTGTGCTGATGTCCATCTCCATGTTTGAAAATCCTACCAGTTGTTTAAGACGTAAGGAAAATGTTACTTCCTCCAAGAGGTCTTCTCTGGTATTCTTATCCAAAGTTAATCTTTTTCCTCAACTCTTTATACTAATTTTCATAATTTTCACCACTTTCTGTCCTGTACTGTGCTGATATGCACATTGTTTCTATCCACCTATAGTTTTATTCAAGGTGAAGTCAATCTTTTTCAGCTTGTATCTCCCCATAATATACTTAGGTGGTCAATGGTAATTAGTTGGGTGTATGGATTAATGGATACTCTTGTCGAAATGTTAATGAAATTTTGGGCATCAAGGAATCTATTGGAAAAACAAAATAAAAGCCAGCCAACATGATGTTAATCCCAAACAATACAACACAAATGCATATGTAACAAATCACTAAAAAATTCCTATCACTGCATTTCACACATGATATTATTGGATTGGAAAAGTTCTACAGGAAAAAGTTAAGTTATCCAAGTGCAGGAATAGTGCAAATATAACAGCAGACTCAAAAAATCAGTCAACCAAAGATACAGAGGGGAAATACATGAAGTCTTTAATGAGTGATGCAGTGAGTTGAAGCCTTAAAAGGTAGTTGATAACTTACAATTTTGAAAAATCTTAAATTTCTTAGTTTAATTTAAAAATCTTAGTATAAATTTCAGTTTTGTCATTTGCCAATTGTGTGACCTTGGTCAAGTTGTTTCATACTTTGAAGGTTTTCTATTCTTTAAAATTAGGAAAATAAGTTGTAATTTATAAAGATGAGTTAAGGCTTAGATTTCAGTATATGTCAAACACTTAGCATAATGGGGTTTATTCAGTAAAGCCAGTAGTGTTGCTGTTGTTGCTGTGGCTGTTGTTGTTGCTAATAAATGTTCAGGGAGAAACAATTAGAAATCAAAGTATTTTCTACTTTACCCAGCAGATGATAGACTACTGCAATCCATTATAACTAAGATGTGGGGTTAAACACGGGAAATAGGAAGATTTTAGAAAAGATTTCACAGACAGCATAATCCAGAGACGAAGTAAGTGTACACCCAGGGAGGATGTCATGCCCTCCCTGGAATACTGGACATTTCCAATTAATACCATCTTAACCCTGGAACACTGGACTAGTAGGCCATGTGGCTCGTTCTTTCCTTTTTTTTTTTTTTCAATTTATTTTTGGCTGCACTGGGTCTTCATTGCTGAGCACCAGCTTTCTCTAGCTGTGGCGAGTGGGGGCTACTCTTCGTTGCGGTGCACAGGCTTCTCATTGCGGTGGCTTCTCTTGTTGCGGAGCACGGGCTCTAGGCGCGTGGGCTTCAATACTTGCAGCACATGGGCTCGGTAGCTGTGGCTCGCGGGCTCTAGAGCGCAGGCTCAGTAGTTGTGGTGCACGGGCTTAGTTGCTCCGCAGCATGTGGGATCTTCCCGGACCAGGGCTCGAACCCTTGTCCCCTGCATTGGCAGGTGGATTCTTAACCACTGTGCCACCAGGGAAGTCCAGGCCCACTCTTTCTAATAGATATTTTTTAAGTAAATGCTATGCTATTTGACTGTATTTCTAAAATATTAATGTAAATAAATAATTGTGTGAAAAAATAAAGAATAAATTCTTCTGTACAGAAGAATTGTAAGTAATTTGTATAGACACTCTGTCCTTAGCAGGTGGAACATGATCTCCCCACTCCATAAGTGCAGACGGTACAAAGTAACTTCTTTCCAAAGAGAAGTGTGAGAAGGGAGGGGAAATAAGGGTAACTTTACAGTGGAGAAACCTGACAAACGCTACCTCAGCTAGGTGACCAAGGTTAACATCAATGCTGGTAAGTCACATGTCCCTTAATATATATGAGGAAAATGATACTTTATCTCTATGGTCTTCTCTCCCAAAATTCAAAGACCCAGTCTAATCATGATAAAAACATCAGAAAAATCTCAAATGAGGGACATTCTACAAAATATCCGACCAATAATCCTCAAAACTGTCAGGGTCATTAAAAACAAGGAATGTCTGAGAGCCTGTCACAACTAAGTGGACCTTACAGAGACATGACAACTAAATGTAATGTGGTGTCCTAAATGGGATCTTGAAACAGAAAAAGGGCATTAGGGGAAAACTGAGGAAATCTGAATGAAGTGTGGACTTTTCATATAATATTGCATCAATATTGGCTCATTATTGTGACAAATGTACCATAGTTAACATAAGATATCAGTAATAGGGAAAATGCAGTGTGGGGCATATGGGAACTCTCTGTACTTTTTCATAACAATTCTGTATATATTAAACTATTCTAAAATAATATTTTATTTTAAAAACCAAGGATCTCTGTATGAAGTGTGGACTTCGGTTAATAATAATGTATCAATATTGGTTTATTAATTCTAACAAATATACCATACTAATATAAGATGTTGATAATATGGGAAACAGGGTGTAGGGTACGTGGGAACTTTCTGTACCATCTTTGCAACTTTCCTGTAAATCTAAAACTACCTTAACATAAAATTTTATTTTTAAAAATATGGATGTAATAAAAGCATTTTAACTAAAATGTTTCTTCATTTTTCTCAATTGTTATTTCAAAAGATATATTCTACTTAGATATTTCAGATTTTATGGCCTAACATCTCCACAATTTTTGGACAGGTGGAGAAAATCTCAAAAAAAATCTATGATTCACATGCATAGTCAATGAAATATTTTTATTACTTGTATAAATCTGTAAATCAGTATAGTTAATTCAAGTAGATCACCCCAGCTGATTTGAAATAGAAACATCAGACATAAAAAAGATAGTATTTCTACATAATCATAGACAGGTCATTTTCTCTTTCACAAATTCTAGGTTCAACAAGACTGCCTATGTCATATATCGTAACATTGAGATGGGTGAGGGAGGATTTCTGTTTAGGATGCCAGAAACTGCAGTAATACCAAAGAAGTCACTTATCTTTTTTTCCCTCTTCTTCCACCTGCATGTTTATTACTGTACTTTGTAAATGGTTTAGCCTTGACATGAGAATCCAGAGGTGGGTTTTTTTATTTTTTATGGTATCTCTGTTTAAGCATAGGACGTGAAGCATGTATGTCTGCTTTAGACAAGAATTTCATACCTCCACATCACAAGCTGCCAATATAACCTTGGCGTTGAAGTTTGTCAGACTACAGTCTTTGTGTGTTCCATATGGCAGAGAAGTACTTAGCGTCTAAAAGAATGTAAATAAAAAGCAAAACCAGTACTAAAGAAAAAAGTATTCATATAACAACTATAGATAACAATGTCAGTTAGTGAGATTTGAAAAAAAATCATTTTCAATGAAATACTATTTTCTGTTTTATTGAGTGCACCAAATGTCCACAAAATTAAATCTTCTGAATAGATCTTGTTTTCAATAGCCATTACTACTTATATGGTAACCTGACAAAATGATTATAGTGTTCCTAACCGCACACTGCCCCCACCCCACAACACAAAAAAAACCCATTATGTGTGGCATCTTTCTTAGTTCAAGGATTGATTCCCAAGGAAAAGTATCAGGCAAAGACAGATGATGGATGGAAGGATGGATGGCTGGATGGATGGATGGATGGATGGGTAGATAAATAGGAGATTATATATGTAGATATTACATATATAACATAACACAAACACCTGAATATAGAAATACTATATTCTGCATACATGTGTAGCTTGCTTTCAGAATATCTATATCCTCCTTCATCAGAAGCCCATTTGGGGACTCTGTGGTTTCAGGGACACACATGTGATCTAACTTAAGCCAAGCAGAGCATTTTATCTCTGTGACCACAGTAATTGATTCAGGGGCAGACAGCAACTTAAACTGGCTCATTCAGGAGGATACTCAGGACTTCCGCAAGAAATACTGAGACCAAGACACACTCTTCCTTGCTGAATGTGAGTAAGGAAGCATTTTCCTCTGACGCTGCTGGCATCCATCTTGGGAAAACAGAGCCTTGAGACTGAAGGAAACTGAGCCCTTAGTGACATCATTGAACCAGTAATTCAAGCCTTGCCTGAAGCGAGTGCTAATTCTAGTCTTTTTAATTATGTGAGCCAGTAAATTATTTTTATTGTTTCTACCAGTTTAGGTTAGGGTGATACTTGTAACTAAAGGCATCCTAAATAATATACCATTCTTGAATTAAGAAAAAAAAGTGGGGTTAGTTTAGGTCACCTGTCAGGAACACAGACTCTGTAGCCCAACTTCCAGGCTTCAAATCTCTGGTCTGTCACATACTAGTTGTCTAAACTGGGTTTAGTTTACTTTACCTTTAGGAATCAATTTCCTCATCTGAATAAAGGAGGTAGTAATAAGAACACTAATTTATAAGGTGATAATGAGGTTTAAAAGAGCCAATGCATGTAGATTATAGTTCCTGACACAAAGTACGTGCTCAGTAAGAGTTTGCTGTTATTATTAAACACTAAGCTAATGCTATTTGACAAAAATAAAACAAGTTTATTACATATTCTGTGAAGCCTAAATTTACAGATGGTCTGATGTAGTTGTAGGAAATGATTGGCATTAAAAAATAATAGACATGCTTTAATTTCACTCCCTAGAAAATCATGTAAGTAAAAACAACATAAACCAAACCCTCCTGGGATCTAACCTATTTCTACTCTTCAACTTCATAAAACAATGCACTAATTCTTTCAAAGTTCATGATTATACTTTAGAAATTTGTATATTAGTCAACTGTCTGAATATACTAATTTTTAGCAACTTGAATCAAATTAACTACAGTTGTTCCAAGGCATTTTAAGTCACACTGGTATTCAAATTCGTTTATAAGACAGAAAGAATACCTGGTGATCATGATGTTGTTTCCAGAGCAACATAAAATAAAAAACATATTAAATTAAATAAATCATAATTTTAAAACTATTTAAAATAATCTACAACATAAACAAGCAATACCAGGCATCAAACATTTAAGAAAACTAGCAGGAGAAAACTAAAATTGATAAAATTCTAAGCACTAAGTTAACTACTTTCTAGAAACTGGGGAAAAAAATGTCTTTATTTTATTTTAGTGACAAGACCCACTTGGCTCTGCTTAAAACGCACCAGGAGCATAGTTTAACAAAAATAGCAGAGACAAAACTGTACACTTAGGGGGGCCTCGGGAAGATGGTGGAAGAGTAAGACGCGGAGATCACCTTCCTTCCCACAGATACAGTAGAAATACATCTACACGTGGAACTGCTCCTACAGAACACCCACTGAACGCTGGCAGAAAACGTCCGACCTCCAAAAAGGCAAGAAACTCCCCCCGTACTTGGGTAGGGCAAAAGAAAAAAGAAATAACAGAGACAAAAGAATAGGGACGGCACCTGCACCAGTGGGAGGGAGCCGTGAAGGAGGAAAGATTTCCACGCACTAGGAAGCCCCTTCGCGGGCAGAGACTGCGGGTGGCAGAGGGGGGAAGCTTCGGAGCCACGGAGGAGAGCGCAGCCACAGGGGTGCGGAGGGCAAAGCGGAGAGGTTCCCGCACGAAGGAGCGGTGCCGACCAGCACTCTCCAGCCCGAGAGGCTTGTCTGCTCACCTGCCGGGGCGGGCGGGGCTGGGAGCTGAGGCTCGGGCTTCGGTCGGATCGCAGGGAGAGGACTGGGGTTGGCGGCGCGAAAACAGCCTGAAGGGGTTAGTGCACCACAGCTAGCCGAGAGGGAGTCCGGGAAAAAGTCTGCAGCTGCCGAAGAGGCAAGAGACTTTTTCTTCCCTCTTTGTTTCCTGGTGCGCGAGGAGAGGGGATTCAGAGCGCCGCCTAAACGAACTTCAGAGACGGGCGCGAGCCGCAGCTACCAGCGTGGATCCCACAGCAACAGGGGCGCAGAAGGAAAAACGGAGAGATTCCCGCACAGAGGCTCGGCGCCGAGCAGCACTCAGCAACCCGAGAGGCTTGTCTGCTCCCCCGCCGGGGCGGGCGGGGCTGGGAGCTGAGGCTCGGCTTCCGTCGGATCGCAGGGAGAGGACTGAGGCTGGCGGCGTGAACACAGCCTGAAGGGATTAGCGCACAAGAGCTGGCTGGGAGGGAGACCGGGAAAAAGTCTGCAGCTGCCGAAGAGGCAAGAGACTTTTTCTTGCCTCTTTGTTTCGCGGCGCGCAAGGAGAGGGGATTCAGAGCGCCGCCTAAACGAACTCCAGAGAAGGGCGCGAGCCGCGGCGATCAGCGCAGACCCCACAGCAACAGGGGCGCAGAGGAAAAAACGGAGAGACTCCCGCACAGAGGCTCGGCGCCGAGCAGCACTCACCAGCCCGAGAGGCTTGTCTGCTCGGTGGGCGGGGCTGGGAGCTGAGGCTTGGGCTTCGGTTGGATCGCAGGGAGAGGACTGGGGCTGGCGGCATGAACACAGCCTGAAGGGGTTAGTGCACCACAGCTGGCTGGGAGGGAGACCGGGAAAAGGTCTGCAGCTGCCGAAGAGGCAAGAGACTTTTTCTTGCCTCTTTGTTTCGCTGAGCGCAAGGAGAGGGGATTCAGAGCGCCGCCTAAACGAACTCCAGAGAAAGGCGCGAGCCGCGGCGATCAGCACGGACCCCAGAGACGGGCGTGAGACGCTGGGGCTGCTGCTGCCGCCTCCAAAAAGCCTGTGTGTGAGCACAGGTCACTCTCCACATCGCCCCTCCCGGGAGCCTGTGCAGCCCGCCACTGCCAGGGTCCCGTGATCCGGGGACAAGTTCCCCGGGAGAACGCACTGCCCGCCTCAGGCTGGTGCAACGTCATGCCGGCCTCGGCCGGCGCAGGCTTGCCCCGCCTCCTCTGTACACCTCCCTCCCCGCAGCCTGGGTGAGCCAGAGCCCCCGAAGCAGCTGCTCCTTTAACCCCGTCCTGTCTGGGCGGGGAACAGACGCCCTCAGGCGACCTACACGCAGAGGCGGGTCCAAATCCAAAGCTGAACCCCAGGAGCTGTGCGAACAGGGAAGATAAGGGGAAATCTCTCCCAGCAGCCTTAGAAGCAGCGGATTAAAACTCCACAAACAACTTGATGTGCCTGCATCTGTTGAATACCTGAATAGACAACGAATCATCCCAAATTCAGGAGGTGGACTTTGGGAGCAGGATATATTAATTTTTCCCCTTGTCCTTTTATTTGTGAGTGTATATGTATATGCTTCTGGGTGCGATTTTGTCTGTATAGCTTTGCTTTACAATAGCTTTATTTTACTTCACTATATTATAGCCTCTTTCTTTCTTTCTTTCTTTCTATTTTTTCTCCCTTTTACTCTGAGCCGTGTGGACGAAAGCCTCTTGGTGCTCCAGCCAGGCATCAGGGCCGTGCCTCTGAGGTGGGAGAGCCAACTTCAGGACACTGGTCCACAAGAGACCTCCCAGCTCCACGTAATACCAAACGGCAAAAATCTCTCAGAGATCTCCATCTCAACATCAAGACCCAGCTTCACTCAACGACCAGCAAGCTACAGTGCTGGACACCCTATGCCAAACAACTAGCAAGACAGGAACACAGCCCCATCCATTAGCAGAGAGGCTGCCTAAAATCATAATAAGGCCACAGACACCCCAAAATACACCACCAGACGTGGACGTGCCCACCAGAAAGACAAGAGCCAACCTCATCCACCAGAACACAGGCACTAGTTCCCTCCACCAGGAAGCCTACACAACCCACTGAACCAACCTTAGCCACTGGGGACAGATACCAAAAACAACAGGAACTACGAACCTGCAGCCTGTGAAAAGGAGACCCCAAACACAGTAAGATAAGCAAAATGAGACGACAGAAAAACACACAGCAGATGAAGGAGCAGGGTCAGAACATACCAGACTTAACAAATGAAGAGGAAATAGGTAGTCTACCTGAAAAAGAATTCAGAATAATGATAGTAAGGATGATCCAAAATCATGGAAATAGAATAGACAAAATGCAAGAAACATTTAACAAGGACGTAGAAGAACTAAAGAGGAACCAAGAGATGATGAAAACCACAATAAATGAAATTAAAAATACTCTAGATGGAATCAATAGCAGAATAACTGAGGCAGAAGAAAGGATAAGTGACCTGGAAGATAAAATGGTGGAAATAACTACTGCAGAGCAGGATAAAGAAAAAAGAATGAAAAGAACTGAGGACAGTCTCAGAGACCTCTGGGACAACATTAAACGCGCCAACATTCGAATTATAGGGGTCCCAGAAGAAGAAGAGAAAAAGAAAGGGACTGAGAAGATATTTGAAGAGATTATAGTTGAAAACTTCCCTAATATGGGAAAGGAAATAGTTAATCAAGTCCTGGAAGCACAGAGAGTCCCATACAGGATAAACCCAAGGAGAAACACACCAAGACACATATTAATCAAACTGTCAAAAATTAAATATAAGGAAAACATATTAAAGGCAGCAAGGGAAAAAAAACAAATAACACACAAGGGAATCCCCATAAGGTTAACATCTGATCTTTCAGCAGAAACTCTGCAAGCCAGAAGGGAGTGGCAGGATATACTTAAAGTGATGAAGGAGAAAAACCTACAACCAAGATTACACTATCCAGCAAGGATCTCATTCAGATTCGATGGAGAAATTAAAACCTTTACAGACAAGCAAAAGCTGAGAGAGTTCAGCACCACCAAACCAGCTTTACAACAAATGCTAAAGGAACTTCTCTAGGCAAGAAACACAAGAGAAGGAAAACACCTACAATAACAAACCCAAAACATTTAAGAAAATGGGAATAGGAACATACATATCGATAATTACCTTGACTGTAAATGGATTAAATGCTCCCACCAAAAGACACAAGCTGGTTGAATGGATACAAAAACAAGACCCATATATATGCTGTCTACAAGAGACCCACTTCAGACCTAGAGACACATATAGACTGAAAGTGAGGGGATGGAAAAAGATATTCCATGCAAATGGAAATCAAAAGAAAGCTGGAGTAGCAATTCTCATATCAGACAAAATAGACTTTAAAATAAAGACTATTACAAGAGACAAAGAAGGACACTATATAATGATCAAGGGATCGATCCAAGAGGAAGGTATAACAATTATAAATATTTATTCACCCAACATAGGAGCACCTCAATACATAAGGCAAATACTAACAGCCATAAAAGGGGAAATCGACAGCAACATAATCATAGTAGGGGACTTTAACACCCCACTCTCACCAATGGACAGATCATCCAAAATGAAAATAAATAAGGAAACACAAGCTTTAAATGATACATTAAACAAGATGGACTTAATTGATATTTATACGACATTCCACCCAAAAACAACAGAATACACATTTTTCTCAAGTGCTCATGGAACATTCTCCAGGATAGATCATATCTTGGGTCACAAATCAAGCCTTGGTAAATTTAAGAAAATTGAAATCGTATCAAGTATCTTTTCCGACCACAACGCTATGAGACTAGATATCAATTACAGGAAAAGATCTGTAAAAAATACAAACACATGGAGGCTACACAATACATTACTTAATAACGAGGTGATCACTGAAGAAATCAAAGGGGAAATCAAAAAATACCTAGAAACAAATGACAATGGAGATACGACGACCCAAAACCTATGGGACGCAGCAAAAGCAGTGCTAAGAGGGAAGTTTATAGCAATACAAGCCTACCTCAAGAAACAGGAAACATCTCGAATAAACAACCTAACCTTGCACATAAAGCAATTAGAGAAAGAAGAACAAAAAAACCCCAAAGCCAGCAGAAGGAAAGAAATTATAAAGATCAGGTCAGAAATAAATGAAAAAGAAATGAAGGAAACAATAGCAAAAATCAATGAAACTAAAAGCTGGTTCTTTGAGAAGATAAACAAAATTGATAAACCATTAGCCAGACTCATCAAGAGAAAAAGGGAGAAGACTCAGATCAATAGAATTAGAAATGAAAAAGGAGAAGTAACCACTGACACTGCAGAAATACAAAAGATCATGAGAGATTACTACAAGCAACTCTATGCCAATAAAATGGACAACCTGGAAGAAATGGACAGATTCTTAGAAATGCACAAACTGCCGAGACTGAACCAGGAAGAAATAGAAAATATGAACAGACCAATCACAAGCAATGAAATTGAAACTGTGATTAAAAACCTTCCAACAAACAAAAGCCCAGGACCAGATGGCTTCACAGGTGAATTCTATCAAACATTTAGAGAAGAGCTAACACCTATCCTTCTCAAACTCTTCCAAAATATTGCAGAGGGAGGAACACTCCCAAACTCATTCTACGAGGCCACCATCACCCTGATACCAAAACCAGACAAAGATGTCACAAAGAAAGAAAACTACAGGCCAATATCACTGATGAACATAGATGCAAAAATCCTCAACAAAATACTAGCAAACAGAATCCAACAGCACATTAAAAGGATCATACACCATGATGAAGTGGGGTTTATCCCAGGAATGCAAGGATTCTTCAATATACGCAAATCAATCAACGTGATACACCATATTAACAAATTGAAGGAGAAAAACCATATGATCATCTCAATAGATGCAGAGAAAGCTTTCGACAAAATTCAACACCCATTTATGATAAAAGCCCTGCAGAAAGTAGGCATAGAGGGAACTTTCCTCAACATAATAAAGGCCATATATGACAAACCCACAGCCAACATTGTCCTCAATGGTGAAAAACTGAAACCATTTCCACTAAGATCAGGAACAAGACAAGGTTGCCCACTCTCACCACTATTATTCAACATAGTTTTGGAAGTGTTAGCCACAGCAATCAGAGAAGACAAAGAAATAAAAGGAATCCAAATCGGAAAAGAAGAAGTAAAGCTGTCACTATTTGCAGATGACATGATACTATACATAGAGAATCCTAAAGATGCTACCAGAAAACTCCTAGAGCTAATCAATGAATTTGGTAAAGTAGCAGGATACAAAATTAATGCACAGAAATCTCTTGCATTCTTATACACTAATGATGAAAAATATGCAAGTGAAATTAAGAAAACACTCCCATTTACCATTGCAACAAAAAGAATAAAATATCTAGGAATAAACCTACCTAAGGAGACAAAAGACCTGTATGCAGAAAATTATAAGACACTGATGAAAGAAATTAAAGATGATACAAATAGATGGAGAGATATACCATGTTCCTGGATTGGAAGAATCAACATTGTGAAAATGACTCTACTACCCAAAGCAATCTACAGATTCAATGCAATCCCTATCAAACTACCACTGGCATTTTTCACAGAACTAGAACAAAAAATTTCACAATTTGTATGGAAACACAAAAGACCCCGAATAGCCAAAGCAATCTTGAGAACGAAAAATGGAGCTGGGGGAATCAGGCTCCCTGACTTCAGACTATATTACAAAGCTTCAGTAATCAAGACAGTTTGGTACTGGCACAAAAACAGAAATATGGATCAATGGAACAGGATAGAAAGCCCAGAGATAAACCCACACACATATGGTCACCTTAACTTTGATAAAGGAGGCAAGCATATACAGTGGAGAAAAGACAGCCTCTTCAATAAGTGGTGCTGGGAAAATTGGACAGGTACATGTAAAAGTATGAAATTAGAACACTCCCTGACACCATGCACAAAAATAAACTCAAAATGGATTAAAGACCTAAGTGTAAGGGCAGACACTATCAAACTCTTAGAGGAAAACATAGGCAGAACACTCTATGACATACATCACAGAAAGATTCTTTTTGACCCAGCTCCCAGAGAAATGGAAATAAGAACACAAATAAACAAATGGGACCTAATGAAACTTAAAAGCTTTTGCACAGCAAAGGAAACCATAAACAAGACCAAAAGACAACCATCAGAATGGGAGAAAATATTGGCAAATGAAGCAACTGACAAAGGATTAATCTCCAAGATTTACAAGCAGCTCATGCAGCTCAATAACAAAAAAACGAACAACCCAATCCAAAAATGGGCCGAAGACCTAAATAGACATTTCTCCAAAGAAGATATACAAATGGCCTACAGACACATGAAAGAATGCTCAACATCATTAATCATTAGAGAAATGCAAATCAAAACTACAATGAGATATCATCTCACACCGGTCAGAATGGCCATCATCAAAAAATCTAGAAACAATAAATGCTGGAGAGGGTGTGGAGGAAAGGGAACACTCTTGCACTGTTGGTGGGAATGTAAATTGATACAGCCACTATGGAGAACAGTATGGAGGTTCCTTAAAAAACTACAAATAGAACTACCATACGACCCAGCAATCCCACTACTGGGCATATACCCTGAGAAAACCATAGGTCAAAAAGAGTCATGTACCAAAATGTTCATTGCAGCTCTATTTACAATAGCCAGGACATGGAAGCAATCTAAATGTCCATCGACAGATGAATGGATAAAGAAGATGTGGCACATATATACAATGGAATATTACTCAGCCATAAAAAGAAATGAAATGGAGGTATTTGTAATGAGGTGGATGGAGTTAGAGTCTGTCATACAGAGTGAAGTAAGTCAGAAAGAGAAAAACAAATACAGTATGCTAACACATATATACGGAATCTAAGGGAAAAAAAAAAAAAAAAAAAAGGCCATGAAGAACCTAGTGGCAAGACGGGAATAAAGACACAGACCTACTAGAGAATGGACTTGAGGATATGGGGAGGGGGTGGGGTGAGATGTGAGAGGGTAAGAGAGTGTCATGGACATATATACACTACCAAATGTAAAATAGATAACTAGTGGGAAGCAGCCGCATAGCACAGGGAGATCAGCTCGGTGCTTTGTGACCACCTAGAGGGATGGGATGGGGAGGGCGGGAGGGAGGGAGATGCAAGAGGGAAGAGAAATGGGAACATATTGTATATGTATTACTGATTCACTTTGTTATAAAGCAGAAGCTAACACACCATTGTAAGGCAATTATACTTCAATAAAGATGTTAAAAAAAAAAAAAAAAAAAAACTACAAATAGAACTACCATATGACCCAGCAATCCCACTACTGGGCATATACCCTGAGAAAACCATAGGTCAAAAAGAGTCATGTACCAAAATGTTCATTGCAGCTCTATTTACAATAGCCAGGACATGGAAGCAATCTAAATGTCCATCAACAGATGAATGGATAAAGAAGATGTGGCACATTTATACAATGGAATATTACTCAGCCATAAAAAGAAATGAAATGGAGGTATTTGTAATGAGGTGGATGGAGTTAGAGTCTGTCATACAGAGTGAAGTAAGTCAGAAAGAGAAAAACAAATACAGTATGCTAACACATATATACGGAATCTAAGGGAAAAAAAAAAAAAAAAAAAAAGGCCATGAAGAACCTAGTGGCAAGACGGGAATAAAGACACAGACCTACTAGAGAATGGACTTGAGGATATGGGGAGGGGGTGGGGTGAGATGTGACAGGGTAAGAGAGTGTCATGGACATATATACACTACCAAATGTAAAATAGATAACTAGTGGGAAGCAGCCGCATAGCACAGGGAGATCAGCTCAGTGCTTTGTGACCACCTAGAGGGATGGGATGGGGAGGGTGGGAGGGAGGGAGATGCAAGAGGGAAGAGAAATGGGAACATATTGTATATGTATAACTGATTCACTTTGTTATAAAGCAGAAGCTAACACACCATTGTAAGGCAATTATACTTCAATAAAGATGTTAAACAAAACAAAACAAAACAAAACAAAACTGTACACTTAATACAGTTCTTTACACACAGAGGGCACATAATACATGTTTTTGATTGGATAACTGGGAGAATCTGCTTTAACATTTATTCTTCACCTAACCACTGTAGCTTACAAAGTACCCACAGAGATGTTACACTTTCAAATATTACACATGGCCCACAGAGTACAATTGTACTAGTGCCCTTTCATAATATCTTCCATTATGATCTTCTATCAATGACGAATGAAATGTTAAAGTGAAGTATGCACGTGGTGATTAGTGATCTAGCCTTTCATTTCTTGAAGATTTGGGATTGATTTGACTACTTGTACCAATCCAAAAGGGGGATTAGCTATTACAGACTGAAAGAAATCAGTGTACAATATCCTAGAGCATTTTCAACATGTCTTCTGAATAGGAACAAATCCACATCATTGTATTTGTAGAAGATAATACTTTTCCGATGTGTTACATTTAGGATCTCTTACATCCTGTGCTTAATACTATAATAAAAGAAAATCTGTGAGCAACGAACAAGTTTAGTATCTTCAGTGTGTTTGTTTCTGACAGATGATGCTCAGCCTCATGATAACTGGTGAGGCATTAGTGTAAAACTGAAATTAAGTTCGCAGTAAATTTTACAGAAAATTATAGATTTAAATTTTTGCTTTTGTTGTTCTACACTATCATACGAACCTTTTGCTTTTGTTGTTTCATACTATCATAGGAAACTGTGAAATCAGGTCTATACTGATCAGAAGATAATTGTTATTTCATCAATATCAATAATGATTAGAGTGCAAATTTAATGTATAAATTCCAAATAAAGTTGTTTAGCAACACGTCTCAGCACAAATAATTGATAAATATTTCAACAGCAGACAGAGAGGTATGAAGATATGGGAAAGCAAAACATCTATGGTTGAATTTGGAATCACTATTGTCATAAATTAACTGAAAATCTTAAATGTAAATTACAATGGTTAGCAAAATAGTGTGGAAAACTATTCATTCTTAAGGATTCCTACACAGGCACTTAGCTACTAAATTTAAAATTAAGACTAAAATATTTATTTTATTGCAGATTGATCTCTTATAATCAACAAAGTCAGCAACAGGACAAATTTGTGCTTAATAATTCCACTCATTAATTACATTTTGAAAGCGCACAATGTGAAATGGCATCATATGTTGCCAAGATCCAGCTGGATGTAGATTTCATTTGCTCTTTTCCATGAATGAACATGGAAGCATCTAGTTATTGGCTGAAACCTATCTGTGTTAATTTAGAACTACTGACAATAGCAGTGGTGGATAAAAAATCAGTGTGTGGCTTGAGCTATTCACTTAATCTTTACTATACAACATGTAATATTATGCATGTGTTACCTCTTATGAATTTAAAACACAGTCCTTAAAGGCGCTTATAAAAATTATTTAAATAGTTTAAAATAACTGAAGTATTTAGAACAGTGGATCTCAGGCCCAGAAGCATATTAGATCTCACGCCTTAAAAAATATTGAATTTGAATTTGAATTAAAAAAATGTGCTTTCAAGTCATTCCCTCATACCCAGGCTCCAGTTTTCCAAGGCTCTACACTTTATTTTTACTTCATATCTGCACCTCCCCTCAACTTCTAAAGTCCTTTCATTCTGGGCCTTCTGGAACTTATGGCCTATCATCAACAAAACAATTTCTTCTACTAAGCCCTTATAGCACCATTTTGTGAGTCAGAAAATGGAACTTCTCCTTAAGACACTTTACTTCCATTTGATGGAAAATTGCCAGACTAAATAAATATAAAGCTGTGAAGTCCTTGCTGTGTATGAAACCTCCTTAGATGTGGCACTTCTATGCAGTGCAGAGCCCTTCCCTTTTCTATTTTCACAGAAGCCTGGCTCTGCAGAGGACTCTTTCACATCTAGCTCTTTCATGTTTTCTCCCAACCACTCTCCTGCCTTCCAGCCTGAAGGTGTGGCAAGTGCTTTCCATGTTCTTCATTGCTGCTTTCAGACCAATCTCTTCTCCCTAAAAAATCCCAAATTTTGAATCTCTTGTCAGACTATACCACATACCACCTGTCATTGTTGCTTTGTGTCACTCAACATTCCTGGCGTATTTTCTCTGGTAATTCTTCGCTGGTACTCTACCACATTATTCCTGTCAAAATTTCAGTTATCATACAGACTGATCTTTCCAAAACTCAGGATTCTGAGTCCCATGACATCTTCTCCTCCAGTGGTCTTGTCATTTACCTTTCCTCATTTCCCAGAAAAAATCCCAGACCTTCTCATTACAATGACTGCAACTTTCCCACTGTCTCTTATCCCCTAAGATCCTCACATCCCTACGCTCCAGTTTAAATCTACAGTGTCTTCATAATTACTCTCTTACATACACACTCAACTCCCTGCTCCTCTCTAGTATCATTGTACAACCACGTCATAACTTCAGCCCTGGTTAAATAATACTATCCCCTTACTCTGCACCTGTACTTATACAGCCAAGTGTAGTTGAAAGAAAATAGACAGTCATGCTACGTAGTCTTACTTTAATTTTATGACCAGTAACATCAACTGTGCCATTAATGCTACCAGCAATCATAACACATTTTCCTAAACAATTTATTGTTCCACTCCTTTCCCCTTCCTCCTTAAACCTTTAATAACCTCTCCCTTTCCTCAATTTTAGTTTCTTAGTTCTCTAAGAAGATATAAGTAACAGAGAAGAACCATCCAAGTTTCCACCACTGAATGAATCAACCCACTTTTATCTGTGCCCATATATTCTGCCTATTCTCATAACCAAGGTCAAGCCCATGATTTTATACTAGACAGTATCTCCTATGCCTATTCAAGGACATGCTCTAATAATTTTCTCATCCCTCTCCTATATTATCAATTATTCCTTCACTATTGGACCTTTCTCAGCAAAATACAAATTGGTTATAATTTGGATATAGACTGTAGATTATATAATAGTATTGTATCAGTATTAAATTCCCAGATTTTAGTTATTATACTGTGGATAGGTAAAAGAATGATCTTGTTCTTAGAAAATCCACAATGAAGTATTCAGAAAGGAGGGCATGGTAGCTCCAAATAGCATTCAATTGGCTCAGGAAAAAGCAGATAAAGAGAGGAAAGGAAGGAAGGGAGGGAGGGAGGCAGGGAGAAGGAAGGAGAGAGTGAAACAGAGAGTAAATGGAGGAAAATTAAAAATAATCAGTGAATAAATAAAGGATATAGTGAATTCCTTGAACCATTCTTGCAGCTTGCAATTTTTCTGTAGTTTGAAATTACATAAAAATAAAAGTTATAATATAAAAACCTTCCAAAATAAAAAAAAATTCAAATAGGTCAACAGATGATTTCTATTGCTTCATAAGATTTGGCTAAAATTCTGCATAAAATACAACAGATTACGGCATGTTTCACAATTGGTTAATACATACTTCAAACTCTTCAGCAGATATCGTAAGTGTTTCTGAGAAGTGTGTGGTAGCCAGATCACCAAGTGGTAGCTTGGCTTTATATATATATATGTCTGTGTGCGTGTATATGTGTATGTAGACAGATAGATATATAAAGTTATCTAAAATTTCCTACCAATTTTCTTTTACCACTAGAATAAGAATATATATTTTATAATACTTAATGTTCACTTTATTTAAATTATAACACAATAGAGGCTGCATTATGGTAGTAAGAACCTTTCAACAGCAAAAGTCAAGAAGCATATAAGATGCAAATAAGCTTCTTTATGTTGCAGGTATTCTGGAATTTATTTTATTTGAGTCAAAAAGCGGTCCAAGAAATGGCCATTTGACATATCTAAACCAAGCAGACATAGAATTGTTTAAAGTATGAGGATTTCAGTAGGTGAGTTATTAGGGACTCTCTAAAATATGTTAAAAAGCAGAGTATAAATGCCCTGAAGTTCCAAGATTTTTAAATAAAATATACTTGTATTCTGTGAGTGTGTTTAGGGGGTCCATAAACAAATGCATTTCTTAAGGTAATAAATAACAATAATTTCAGGACCACCAAGTATTAGAAATCTGTAAGTTTGTAGAGGTTGCAACTGCGGTTGGCAGCTCTATGTAAAGCTGGTTACAAAAGCCTTGTTTATGCCTTATATTTTATTTAATTCAAGCCGGAATTTATGGTAAGGTCTTTGCAGTAGTGCATTTTCCACAATACTGACAATGAGGGAGGTTAGGGATGACAAGCAAGTGGTAGGTGTGCCCCACTTACCCCTTGCTCACCAATGAAAGCTAGGGCTCAGAGTTCATTGCACTCCCTGGACCCCACTTCACAATCCTTCTCAGCACAAGACTCTAGGCAGCCACTCAGCACGAGCTGAAAGCCGTTTACCATCCTCACAGTGGGTGAAATCTGCTGTGATGAAAAATTATTTAGAAAGCTTAGTCGAACTATATTGACACAATTAAGGTAATCCTTTGTCAGTTTTCTAGGCCCAAATTCAGAGGAGATAAGCACTTCTCTGTAGGATTTGTCATTGTAAAATAGTAACTACTAGTATTCCAGAGGAGGCATGCTCAAAACAGGTTCAGGAATAGAAAAGACTTCAGATCCCATCAAACTCAACCCCCTTATTTTCCAAATAAGGAAAACTGAAGACTACAGAAATGAAAATGACTTATACAATGAAACCCACAGGCTTAGGAAGATAGAACACAAGATTCTTCCTTTTCTGACTTCCAGCCAAGTACTTTAGCTTTTGCATAATGTAGCCTCTGGTATAAAAAAAAAAAAAAAGCTTATCCTCCCTAGTGTTTGTGAGAGAGAGAGAGAGAGAGAGAGAGAGGGAAGGATGAGAGGGGAGACAGAGACAGAGAGAGACAGAGAGAGGAAAGGAGAGAAGGAGATACAGGAAGAAAAGGAGGAAATGAAAAAAGGTAAGAAATTATTTACCTGGGCTTTGTTTTATGTATTCGACTATCCACTGATGAGCTGAACTCACATCAGTAGGACTCAATCATTTGAAAAGAGCAGACAGAAAGAAACTGTACCTAATGACACATCCAATCCTCTTGACATCTAAATTTCCGTAACGAGGGTGTGATAACCATGGGTGTCATAGTGGGTGGTGACTGCATTTGAGCATCACTTAGAATCGAATGTAATACTCCTCCACAGAACTGTGGAAAGAGTTAAAATGCATACATTTCAAGGCAAGTTTCTCTCTCAATCAGACCCAAAAAGTCAGAAGATTTGAAAGCTATTAGGACTATGATAGATGATCCTCTTTCAGACACCTTTCTTTTTTACTGACAAGTTGCTGTTAAAAATTAAAGTAAAAAGAGGCCTCCTTTTTTGCTGCACATTTTAAATGGACCTGAAGCCAAAATAAGTCAGACTAAATTATGGGAGTAAATGACCTCCCAGGAAGTATTATACCAAACTCCAAAGTACTAAAAAGACTTTCCTTTGATCTTTTCAGCTTCACAGCCTGAAATTCAAAATCTGTATTTAATTTTAGATTGCATTTACCAGCTTTTAAATTTTCTTTCCAAAATGATATATCATTTTAAATGATAGGACACCTTTAACTTGTCTTTCCTAAAACTGCTGACCATCAT
Organism: Balaenoptera physalus; assembly: GCF_965194825.1. Lineage (NCBI taxonomy): Eukaryota > Metazoa > Chordata > Mammalia > Artiodactyla > Balaenopteridae > Balaenoptera > Balaenoptera physalus. Next base: position 57,629,694 of record NC_138885.1, read on the forward strand.
TTCTTTATTCTTTTACTCTATAAAAACAGATATAGATATAATTAATTGCTAGAAGTATTTGGGTTTGGGTGCTATAATGGATAAACCACTGACCTTCACTTAAGAGACAGCACTTTAAACTCAACCTTAGCTCCTAAGTGAAATGACTCTGATCCAAAAGGAAGTTTTCAGCTCATACCTGAGAAAGACGCTGCATAGAGAAAAAAGAAGACTAAAAAGAAATAAGGCTTTCTAATCCCTGCTTTTTTTAATTTTGGATAACTACATCTTATCCTCAATGCATCTTTTGGCAGGTTGCAAACAGGTGCACTCATCTTCAACACAGCCCTTTCTGTAGTTCCACAGATGCCTTAATTGAGCAGCATTTCAACAATAATGCATGCTCATTAACACGTGTAAATCATTCCACATTCTTAAATAGAGACAGCCCACTCTGGTAGGTAAAACGAATCTCTTGGACCTTTTCTGTAGATGCTGACTGCAAATGTCTTTATTACCTTGTTTGTAGAGACTAGTGCTGCATCTGCTATGGTAAAAAAAGAGTATACAATAATAGTTTGATTTCATAACTAAGGCTTGCCAAAATTTAAGTGTCATCTGTTAATTCAAATTTAAGCCTGATTGGTGTGGTAGAGATCAACAAAAACAACAAGAAGTAATAAAGTCAATGTGTACCACCCAGAAAACAAAAATAGTATTCTTTCAGGTTGTGAAGCATGAGGGATATATGGGGACAGATCCTATGATATTTACATTTACTACCACTGCTCTAAAGTATTCACACGGCTTTGATCTAAGTTTGACTAGCACTGCACCTGGCTTTCTGGTACTATAAAAAAATTGTGTATCCTACCCATATTTACCGAAGTTATTTGTCTATTTCCCTTGATCAGTCTAGGTTCCAGTATGGTCTTAGAGAAATCACATTAACTTTCTATGCCTGCTTCCACAAAGTCATGAGAATAAATTTTGGTCTACCTACCCCAGGTATAACTGATGGTAGGGTGAGACAAGTGAGGCACCTAGTGCACAAAATTTAAGAAGCGCTCACTCCCAAGACCATGCAAATACAGGGTCATTCAAGTGCAGGCTTGAAACTTGCATGACCTTAAGAGTGAGTACCTCCTTAAATTTCGTGCCCCCGGTGCCTCATTAACCTCACTCAAGTCTCAGCCCTGCTCACAAGGTTGGTATGAAGTTGACACAGACTTAGGGTTTGAAAACGTGTTGAAGAGCATGAAGGATTAGAAGCCACATGCTATTAATAGTATTGCTCGTAGTAAGTTTCAGAGCATAATATCTCTCCTTACCACAACTAAACAAGGAGTTGGTAATTTATTAGTTTCTTCCCTTTTAATCACACAGCTTCAGGGGAATCATAACCTCTTGTAAATCTGAAAATAATTTTTGTTACTTTTATTTTTTGGAGATCATTTCTCATAATAATTGTGGGCAGAATTTGGGAAATGGGTTTTGAGAAAAGGTTTAATTTACTAAGAGTCTCTGTTTTGGTTCAAATTTGCAAGGTCAAAAATAAAAATAAAGTTTTCTCTCTATTTTGCACCTCTCTGTTTCCCCTCACCTTAGGCTTTTGCATGAGTAAGAGTCCTTGAACTAATGTTGATCTCGGGTGTCCTCGGTCTGCAGCGGCTTGAAGCAGGATTTTGGTTCCTGGCCAGAGACTGAAGTCAGGCCACAGCAGTGAGAGCACTGAATCCTAGCCACTAGACCACCAGGGACCGGTGGCCAGTGACAAGGTCCTGGCCAGTCAGCTGTGTAGAAATGAATTTCCACATAGAGATGGAAAGTAGTGAAACAAGTAAAGTGTTTATTAGGAGAAAAAGGGTAAGTGTGGATAGACACACCGGCAGGCTCAGAGAGAGACTTGCACCCTCGTGGTAGTTTGAATCACTTGTGTGGGGCATGTCTTCCAGGTTTCCTCTGGCCAATCATCTGGCTTTGCCTGGTTCTGAGTCCGTATTTGGTATATCTCAGGGTCTTCCCATGTGTGCGCACACATCTCTTAGCCAAGATGGATTCTAGCGAAGAGGCCTATCTTATAGGTTGACATCACCTACTATAGGGTGGTGCCCCCTCCCTTTTTGACCTTCAAGGAGCCTTACTGCGCATGTGTAGTCTGGAAGGTCTCCTTGACTTCGAGGATGAGGAATATGTGGTCTTTTATCTCTTATCTGTGCAGGGCTCAGCTTCTCTTCCCTCCTGCTATTTTGGAGTATCTGTCCACAGGGGATGAGCTCCAGCTGCTCATCCTGGGGCCCATCTATCTCCTGCCTCAATGTCAGGTGGGAAAAATGTTGCTCCTTTACATTCTTTGGAGTTCTAGTATAACTAAAATACCCATTATGAGATGTTCAGCACAAACTCAGAATTTAGTTAATTAGCTCACTCACTCAAAAATATTTGCTAAGTGCTACCCATGGGCCAGGAACTGGGCTAGTTTTATTTCAGAATATTTATCTTCCTGAGTAAAACTATAGGAGCTGGGGCAAAACACACACACACACACAAACACACACAAAGACAGAGAGGGACAAAGAAAGAAAGCACTGTCTGAGGGCTGTGGAAGATAGCCAAGGGAACCAGAACTTGAGAAGCCTACTTCCTAAGAAAATGGAAAATCGCTGAGGTGACCCTAACATTTAACGTTGTATTTTCTCCTTGAAAAATTTGCCAACTCACATCAAGGAGAATAGAGGTCAATGATACTATTATTGATATATACTAAAAAAATGATAAAAAGATGGAGAATTTCACAGTAGAAACTAAATCTATATTAAGGTTTCAAATAGAAATTCTAAACCAAAATAAAATACAACTAAAATTAAGAAATCAATATATGGATTTAATAGCAATAGAGGTAAGTAGAAAATCAAGAATGAAACAGTAAAGGAAAAAAGGATGAAATATATATAAAATAACATAAGTGGCATTGGGTCACAGAGACAGCGCTAACATATGTGTAGCTGGAATCGAAGAAGGAGAAAAGTAATGAAAGGGTAGAAGCAATATTTCAGAAGACATGGGATAAGAGTTTTCCAAACAGAAACAAAAAGGTCTACTAACTTTAAGAAGGGTAATTGCCATATATATGTCTGTTACTCTGGTTGCAGAATCATTTTCATTTTTTATACGTGTGAAGAAATTCTCTTTTGATGAGATATTTCATATTAAATTTTCTAATTTTTCTTACTGTTGCTTTCCTATGAGTTGTGAATACTGTGATGAGTGCTTAGTCTGGTGATGCCAATGTGTACTGTATTCTTTTAGCACGGCTATAGTGTTATTGTTAAAAAACACAATGCTTTGTCATCTAATTTGATAACAAAGTAATTCACACTCCACTGTGTCTTAAAAGCATGACATTCAATTTGCCATGGTGGCTCTGCACTAGTGTAAAAAAAAATAAAGTGTTGCAGTTCAGCAATCTGTACGGCTCTCAGAACTCTGATGAGTTAGAACTGCACTCCTGCAACGTGTAGTGCACTTACCAGCAGTATAAAGTGATGAGAGCACCATATATGGTCTCTGGCACAGTGACTGACTAACTCTGCTGTTGTGTTGGAAAGCAGCCATAGAAAACATGCAATGAATGAGTGTGGCTGCTTTTCAATAAAACTTTATGAACATAAATTTTAAATTTTATATAATTTTCACGTATCTTAAATGCTATTGCTTTGATTTTTTTTCAGCCATTTACAAATTTAAAAACCAATCTCAGCTCACAAGTCATTAAAAAAACAAACAAAAAACAGGTAGTGGGCAGGATTTTGTCCATGGGTCATAGTTCCCCAACTCCTACTTTAAATAATGATAAAAGATGTTGGAGCTTTAAAATATATGTAGAAACAAAAGAGATAAATGGAGTTAAGCGTTCTAAAGCCCTTGCATTTTCTAACAAGTGGAAAAAGTAATAATTTAAGGTAGATTCTAGTAAATTAAGTGTTCAAATTATAACCTCTTGAATAACTACTAAAATATCAATATATGAATATTTGACTTTATGAGAGTTTCACCACTTCAATTAAATGAACAAATTCTTGGAAGGAAATCATCATTTAACTTTTGGCTATGACTGAGCCAAATTCATCTCCCCAAAAGCAACTCTGAAATTTTACAAAATTAACAGAAAACACTTCAAGACTCTGGAAAGCACATAGAGGTACACAATATTCTGAAAAGAATTTATGCATGAAAGCGGCTGGGATTTGAGAAAGAGGGGTGGAAATTATGCATTCCATTTTGGGTCAGCTTTCAAAACCCCTCCCAAGGGCAGTTGGTGAGCCAGGGCAAGGCAGACCAGGTAAAGCAGCAGCTCTCTACCAGGGTTTGAAAGGGTCTCACTCAGTTGAGAATGGTGGGCAACACCCAAACACATTGTCAGTTTAAGTTATTTCTCACAGGCAGGCAAAAGTGAAGGACCAATGGCTTATTACAGATATGCCATGTTCATGACTGGACAATTCAGTATTGCAAAGATGCCAATTCTCTCCAAAATTAAACTGTAAATACAAAGCAATCAAAATCCAAAAGGTTATCGTGTGAAGACTGACAAGCTGATCTTTATGGAAATGCAAGAGGCCCAAAACAGCAAAAGCAATACTGAAGAACAAAGCTGTTGGATCTACATTATCAGACATCAAGACTTATTTACTTTAAAGACAGTAATTAAAATGTGCATTGTGAAACAATGAAAGAGAATAGAGTCCACAAACAAATGTATATATATATGCTCACCTGATTTACAACAAAGCAGTGCAGAGGGGGAAAGAAGGTACAAAAATAATTGGATATGGAATTGAGGAAAAAATATATCTTGGTGCTTATTTTACAATACCAAAAATAAACTCTAGATGGATCATAGAAATAAATGTGAAAGATACAGCAATAAATCTAGTAAAAGATAACATAGAAGAATATCTTTATGACCTTGGCTTAGGTAAAGTCTTCTTAAATAGGACACAAAGAAAATAACCATAAAGAAAAACTAAGTTTGAACATCATTAAAATCAAGACTTAGGCTTCCCTGGTGGCACAGTGGTTAAGAATCAGTCTGCCAATGCAGGGGCACAGGTTCAAGCCCTGGTCCGGGAAGATCCACATGTTGCGGAGCAACTAGGCCCGTGAGCCACAATTACTGAGCCTGAGCTCTAGAGCCTGTGGGCCACAACTACTGAGCCCACGTGCCACAACTCCTGAAGCCCGTGCACCTAGAGCCCATGCTCTGCAGCAAGAGAAGCCACCATGATGAGAAGCCCACGCACCACAAGGAAGAGTAGCCCCCCATCGCAGCAACTAGAGAAAGCTCCCATGCAGCAACCAAGACCCAACACAGCCAAAAATAAAATAAATAAAATAATAAATTTATTAAAAAAAAATTAAGACTCACTGATCATCAAACATACCTTAAGAGAGTGAAAAGGCAAACATTCAAGTGAGAGAAAATATGCATATAAAATGTATATATTATATATACACATATATAAGCAGATATATTTAAATATGTATGCATTTAAACTACAGATCTATCACAAAAAAGACTGTTAAATTAAAAATGAGGAAAATCCATGAATCGACATTTCCAAAAGAGGACAGCTGAAGAGCCAGTAAGCATAACAAAAAGTTCTTAATATTGTTAGTCACCAGGATGATGCAAATTAAAACCAAAATTACATACCAATACACACACACACACACACACACACACACACACACACCAGAAAATCTAAAATTAAAAAGAATAACAGGGGCTTCCCTGGTGGTGCAGTGGTTGAGAATCTGCCTGCCAATGCAGGGGACACGGGTTCGAGCCCTGGTCTGGAAAGATCCCACATGCCATGGAGCAACTGGGCCCGTGAGCCACAATTACTGAGCCTGCGCGTCTGGAGCCTGTGCTCCACAACAAGAGAGGCCGCGATGGTGAGAGGCCCACGCACCGTGATGAAGAGTGGTCCCCACTTGCCGCAACTAGAGAAAGCCCTCGCACAGAAACGAAGACTCAACACAGTCATAAATAAATACATAAATAAATAAATAAAAGAACGTGAATTTCTTTAAAAAAATATATATAATGCCAAGTGTTGGTAAGGATATACAACAACTGGAACTCTTATGCTACTTGTACACATATGCAAACATCTTGGAAATTAATTGGCAGTATCTACTAAAGCTATGCATGTGCATACCCTGTGTGTAGCAACTGCATTTTCCCCCAAATTGCATATATATGTGCACCAAAAGACATATGCAACAATGCTCAAGAAGCATCATGCAGCAAGAATAGGATGGATAATTATAATTGTCATATACAGTATAATGGAAAACTACACAGCAATGAGAATCTATGTATTAATACTACAAAGTGGATGAATCCCATAACAAAATGCTGAGTGAGAGAATTTAGGCACAAAAATTCAAAAAGAGGTCATTGTAATCTGTTGTGATAGAAGTCACAATATACTTTATCTTTGAGGGAAGTTGAGGGGAAGTTTGGTAGTTAACTGCAACTGCCTCAAGCAAGACTGGCTGGCATGCAGCTAACGTTCTATAGCTTGATCTAGATGGAAGTGACAAGTGTGTTCATGGATGTATTCACTTTGAAAAATTCAGTGATCACTTAATATTTGTGTACTTTTGGAATATATATTTTCTTAATAAAGTATAAACATGCACACATACATAAGGATATAGAGCCACAGACACATACTTATTTTTATACATATACACACACATATACGTGTGCATTAGTATGGATGTATGTATGGCTGTGAGTTTGTATACACATCATAAAATTACAAGCTGAAAAAGTTCTATAAAGATGTTTTGATAGGTAATATTCGGGGCGGGTGCATGAAAGGAAGAATTACTAAGGTCAAAAAATTTTTATCTGTAAATATATCTTTCAAGCTGAGACTTGAAGAATGAGGAAGAGCCCTGCTGGTGAAAAACTGGACCATGCCTTCCAGGCATAGGAGGAAGAATATACATGGCCTATAAGGTGGGAAAGAGTTTGTCTTGGTCTGTGAACTAAAAGGAATCCAGCATAACTGAAGGCCAGTTAAAGATGAGGAGAGAGGTTAGTGATGAAGATGGAAAGGGGAAAAGGTGTTTGGTCTTGCAGGGCCTCACAGCCTATAATAAGAAATTTGATTTTATTCTAAGGAATAGTGGAAGTCATTGAATGATTTTAAGCAGAGGCATTACATAATCTCGTTGTGTTGTTGGTTTGCTTTGTTCTAATCATTCTGGATACTTTATGGAAAATAGATTGAAATGAAGGAAAATAATGGGGGAGATCAGTTTTAGTACAGGTTGATGAGTAATGCAGGATTATGTAATCTAAGACTTTTATGGTCACATTTGACTTGGGGAAATAACTTAGCAAATAGTATTCCTGGTGAATACTTGTTTTTATTTGTTTAAATTGTGCATTATCATATGTGCACATATAAATTGTGCACTTATTTTTCCCAGAGCAAAGAGGCTGGGTCTTGCAGTTTCTAGTGATGACATGTTAGTGATAAATCTCAATTTACTCTCAATGTTTAAACTTTAAAAATCCAAAAAGTTGGAGATTCTCAGTGAAACTATCCATTATTTCATGAATTAATAAGGTTTTGTATTTCAAGGATCACCTTAAATGTGTAACCTGTGAACATATTTGATCTCATTTGCCAATATGAAGAGTTTTCTCATCTAAAAATAAAGTATAAAAATAAATTCCATCATTTCTCCTATTCTTTTTTGTATGCCTGACAAAAAGTATGGGGGGGGCATGAATTAATTTACATGGATGTTGTAAAAAAAAAATCTCAATCTGCATAAATTTATGGGTGACTCATTTTTACCAGATTTTTTTACCACATCAAAAATAAAATACTTGGTATTATGAAACAGTAATTTGAGTTTCTATATTTATTTCTTAAAGCCACCTTAGGATTCTTTTTTTTCTTATAGGATTTTCTTTGTCAGACACTTCATGCTTTAGCATTGGGGCTTAAAATAACAATTTATAAAAATGAACAGTATTCAATGATACTCTACAATGGGATCTCCCTACTCTGGTTCTGAACTATCATGATTTTTTTCCTCTGTATAGAAAACTAGAAAGTAAACATGTTTAACAAGAAGGAGGAAGAGAAAGAGGGGTAGGAGAAGGAACAGAAGGAGTAAAGGAGGAGAAGGAAAAAAGGAAGGAGAGAAAGAGAGGAAGAGAGGAAGGAATGAAGGAAGGAAGGAAGGGAGGGAGGGAGGGGAGGAGAGGGAAGGGGAAGGAAAGAAGGAAAGAGGGAGAGAGGGAGGGATGGAAGGGGAAGGGGAGGGAGGGAAAGAAGGAGAGAGGGAGGGAGAGAATTACATTTTTTCTTGGAGGATAGCTCAATTAAACTACTAGCAAACACTTACTATGTGAATAAGGTAGACAACCCATAGCACTTTTTTCTGATTGTCCTGGTTTCTTACTGACCAAATTCAGTTCAATAACTTGCTGTATTATAGATATTTTAACCTTTCTCTGTGTCTATGTCACTCTCATGTTCCATTATAGTATCCCAAATACCTGTCTGTATATATAGGTTATCTTCACTTAAGTAGACAAATGCTGCCTCAAACTCAACAAGTCTCCAACTGAAGTTATCTTCATATTAAAAAATTACCACTTCTACCCAATAATCAATTGGTAGCCAGATCACTCTTATAAACATCCAAGTTCATAACCGTGAAGTTCTCTTTTAGCTTTTGATATCTTAATGTCATCAAATTCACTACTGTTAAATATTTTTTTTCTTCTAAATATCTCATAGTTTTGTCCTTTTCTCTCAATCCTCATCACCACCTTCACAATATCCACCTCCTCCTCACCCAGTCTCTAGATAACCACTAATTAACTGGATGTTTAATCCCATCACCATTCATCCTCCTAGACGTCTGTCCCAACAAAGTTAGATCACAGTAGCATTTTGAAACCACTGGTTATTTCTTGTGATCCTTACACTGATGTTATTATAATCTCATGTAATTGCTCAAATGCTTAGAAATGTTATTAATATCTTAGAATAAAGAAAAGAGGTCAGTAGATTGAAAGTACACAAATGAAATTTGCAGAAGATACAGTCTAGTAGCTTTCATCGTAACAGGCAATTTGAAATAGTGACAAATGAGAAAATATTTTAATATAAATGCTGATGGATATATGCATGCTTTAATATTTAGGTCATGAAAAATCTAGAAGTAAAAAATAAACAGGTGAACTAATAAGATAACTATAATGAAGTGACCAGATGATTTTAATCTTACTGTTATGAGGTTATTTCTTTCTCTGAAATAAGAAAGCTTCACCTTATTAAAATAGTCAATCACCATTTAACCATTTTTTTCTTATTTTAACCCATGCTAGAAAGTCTAAGTGTGGTGTCACTGGACTTATGTAACAGGAAGATACAACTGCAGGTTCTTTTCTATGCAACTGCTTTGTTAATTTGTGGTTACCTTTTTGTGTTAAGGTTAAGATCTCATCTTTTTAATTGTTCCATGTTAGTGCAGTATATGTACACTACTGCATTTGTATACTGCAGATATAAAATCCTGAAATAATAAAAGACAGAAGAGATTTGTAACTCTCCAAACTTGGAGAAGGATTCACAGTAGTGAATGGGGAATTTTCTATAAGGGAAACTCTCCCAAGGGACTCTGGTAGATTTTGAAGTTCTAAAATCTGATCTAAGCTATTCTGTGTCTTAAAATACTTTTTTTAAATAATGAAATCTACCAGAGAATAAGATTTTTGAAATCAAGCTAAGTTTTTCCTTCTAAGCCTTTATAAATAAAATTATTTTAAGGGAAGATCTGTTTCAGGCTAATTATCAAGTATCTTTATTCTAAATGGAAAAATCCAACATCATTGTCCAGGGAAATATCCTCTAAATCCATAAAGAGCTTTGAAATATCTAAAAAACAAAAAACAAACAAAAAAACAACAACAAAAGAAAACCCCTGGAAATTCCAGGTGATTTTAGGAAAAGCTAGAAGCAACTAAAGAATCTAAGCACCAGTCTGAAATCTCACATTTTCAAAGTGAATTTTTTTTCTTAACATCCTGGGAGATTTTATGCTCAAAGATCAGACAGGGATGCTTTTGGGGAAATGAAACTTCAGGGAGACAAGATGAATTTAGGATCAATTTTACAAAGGCTAGATGTTTGATGGTAGAAACATACACTTACTATTCATTTATTAATTCAAAAAAATTTTATAAAGGGTCTACTTTGGGCCAATACCTGCCCCTATTCTCCAGGCACCCACTATATATACATACATACATATATGTATGTATGTATTTCTCACTTTAGTACATTCAAGGTATGAGCTAGGTACCATGGGGCACAGAGGGCCGAGTGTTTAACACTATCTGAAGTCATGGGAGAGGGTAGCAAGGAGGCTTGCTAGAGAAGGTAACAATTGAGTTGAGTACTGAAGAATGAGAAAGAATTTCCCAAGTGGGCAAGGGGTGAGAGGAGAGTGTTCAGAAAAGGGAAACAGTACGAGCAAAGGCACAGAAGCAAGCAATTGCATGGTTCCTTCCAGGAAATGGGAATAATTAATCCGTATTGGGGCACAGAGTGCAGCGTGGGTAATGCAGGGGGTAGGGTTGGACAGCCGGTAAGGGGCCAATCATCAAGGGAAACATTTACAATACAGAGACTTCTGACCTTAAGTGTGATGAAGAGGCTTGTAAAGGATTTTAACAGAGGGAGCAATGAGATTTGTACTGTGAAAATGCAACTCTGGCTATGAAGATAAATTGGATTAGAGGTGGTCAGTGAAAAGAGGTAAGAGTAGTAAAAATAGTCCCAGTCAGAAATTATAAAAGCCTGACCTGATGTGGTAAATAAAGAAGGAGACAGGTTCAAATTAGAGACTTATTAAGGAAATATAATTATTAGAACTTAGTGACCAACTGGATGCATAGACTTAGTAACTCTAGGATGACTCCCACACTTCTGAATTGGATGCCAAGGTAAATGTTACTATTCTGAACCAGGTTATGGTAGACAAAGGACGAAGAACTAGTTTGCACACTGTTCTTTTGATCTGACTGTTGTATAGTCTGGTGAAAATAGCCAGTAGACCATTAGATATTTAGCTTAGGCT